>NC_136072.1:154154415-155354415 GCF_964261635.1 Lissotriton helveticus | reverse complement strand
TAAAAATGCATCTCTTGAAGAAGTTGGTTTTTAAAATATGTGTTTGGAAATGCCAGTTTCAGAAAGTGGGGACTATCTTGCTTAACCATTCTGTGTCTCTGCCAGTCTGTAGAATACACAGGTCTGGATTGTCTGACACTTGGGCTCTTGTGCATTAACTCTAGACAGTCACACAAAGGGACCTGAGGCATGCCTTGCATATCCTGATGGGCCTTCAAGAGCTAGAGTGGTGGGAGGAGTTGTCACTGATACCTGAATAGGGATGTGCCTGTCCTCACACAAAGCTGTCTCCACCCCCTGTAATATGTCTGGAACCAGGTCAGGGGAAAGGCAGGGTCTTGTATACTGCAAAGACTTTCCTTTGGAGTGTGTCTACGCCAAAGACAGAAGGGGGTATAAGTATTGGACCTTGACACTCCAAAACCAGAACACTCCTGGACTGAGGACATTCTGCCAGGAAGAAGAACTGGATGCTATAGAAGGGACTGCCACTTTGCCTGTTGCTTTGTTGTGCTGGCCTGCTGCTTCGGTCCTGGGAGTGAAAAGACTGGACTTTGGTTCTGTATCCTGCTTCCAAGGTTCTCCAAGGGTTTGAGCTCAGCTTGCCTCCTGTTAAGAAGCCTCTGGGCCATCAAAGGCTTCACCTGCCAGTGCTTGGGCTCTTCTGCTGAGAGTCCTGACTTGCCAAGTGGAACTAGATCCAGTTACTGGGCCCTTGGAAGTGTAACCTGGTGAACCTATGGAGAAAATCCATGCATCGAATCCCAGCGCCTGGTTTATCATTGCATCGCGGCAAAGATCGATGCACCGCCATTGCCTGCTTGAAGGTTGGTTTCTACTTGAAGTATCAACCACAGCTTTCACCGCAGGCCACAGTTTCCCGTCCAGGGCATCAGAAGAATCATCACAGCATGAGTCTCAAGCCCCATGTTGTCGACATCCTTGGAACCTTCTCCGCCTCTGACATAGCACTTCCTTCGCGGCTGTGGATTCCACGGAGCACCTGCTTCGCAGTTGTGAAAGCAATGCAGCACCTGCTTTGCCCTTGTCGCATCGATGCAGCACATCTGGATTTTTGACACATTGTCCCTGGGTACTGATTCTTCACCAACCTCCCCTGCAGGCAAGGAACCGATCCATCACCTCGCCTGCCTAGAAGTAAGGAACTGACGCATCACCTCCCCTACCAGTAGGGTACCAACGCATTACCTCCCCTCAGTAGTAAGGAATTGACGCATCGCTTTGCTTTTCTGGTGCCTTACACTGTCTTTGATTTTTGGTACATCTAAGGTACTTTGTGCCAAACAAATGCATCAATTGGTTTCTATTGATCAAACTTACTTAATCTTTTAAAAGTGATATTTTGACTTGTGCATGTTAGATGTTTGTCATTGTGACTTGTTTTATTCAGATAAATATTGACTATTTTTCTAAACTGGTATGGACTCTTTTTGTAGTGTTTTCACTGTGTTACTGTGTGTGTGTACAAATACTTTACACATTGCCTCTGAGGTAAGACTGGTGGCGGATGTATGTCATTATAACGCATGCTTTTACCACGCATGCCTTTACAACACAGGTTTTACAGTGCAAGTTGTTACAACGACTTGCGTTGGGGGGCGCTGGATAGTGGAATAGTTTAATTTACTATTCCAACTCCAGTCCCCGTGGATAGTAGGGAAGGTTTTGGATAGAAAATTAAACTATTCCCTATCCTACATCGCCGTCCAGCGCAAGTCGTTGTAATGATTTGCGTTGTAAATCCTGCGTTGTAAAGGTACTGCGTGGTAAAAGTTGCGTCGTAAAGGATGTTTCCCGTGATGGCTCATGCCAAGCTACCAAGGAGGTGAACAGGGGTTATTTTAGCTGTGTGACCCCCTTACCCTAGACTAGAACGAGGGTCCCTACTTGGACAGGGTGAAAACCACTGCCACCTAGACACCACATTTCAGATATCTTCAATGGAGCCATACATATTTGATTTGTCTCACTCATATCAGGAAAATAAAACAATTATAAGTATTAAAGAAGGTATCAATATGAAGAATTATAGACCCTTGGAACAAGAATGTCAAGATGATGTCATTCAATTAAAAGATGATAGTGATTATTTTAGACTATACCATTTTTTCAATAAATTATATAGGACAAGTGTGCGGGTGACATCAGCATGTATATTTACCTTCTGTGCAAGTTGGTCCCATCCATTTAAATGGACATGTGCAACTTCCATTTTGGGGGCTGCAGTATGATTTCTTCGAACATTGACATCTCAGGGAGCAATTAGGACCATAATGATTGGATCCGCATTCTGTGAGTAAAACCACATCATAGTATTACTGAATTTGTGCAATAACCTAGCCACATTTATTGAGAATTCTATTAATACTTGGGGTTAACGTTCAAGTTAGAGGATTAAACTCACTTTCAATATGTCCATTAAAAATTATATTTACAAAAGCTATATCATGATATTCCTAACTAAGGGCCTCATTTATGAGGTTTTGCGCAGGGCAGCGCCACAAGGAATCTTGCTGTGCTGCCCTGCGTCAAAAGAAAAGGGCAGGAATGCACCATATCTAAGAGATACAGCACATTCCTGACCTTTTCCCCTATGCTAGAGCATAATGGGCTACCATGGGCCAACACAGGCACCCTTGGGCCAGGGTGCAAGGGTCCCTGCATTGCAGGGCTGATTGATTTTGTGCAGGAAGGGACATCTTTCTGCACAAAATCAATCAGTTAAGGCAATTTGCTTTTTCTGTGTGTGCTGCACAATGTAGCACACATAAAAAGAGGGAAAATGAGGCGAAATGAAAACATTTATATTTATTGCGCCTCCCTCATGCCACCCCTGTGTTTGAATCTGACACATTCCCAGGTTTACGATTCCTTGTAAATCTGGGAATGCTTCCCATTCCATGGGTGTTGCAGGGAACACCCACAGTAACACGTATGGAGCAACCCTTTCACGCAGTGTTCTGCATGAAAGGAGTACATATATAGAAGGCCATGAAAAGCCACATAAAGTGGTTTACCTTGGCCTTGAAAATATGAGGCACATTGCACCACCGGATCATCAAAAAAGTGATGTACCGGCATCTAGGGATGCACAGCCTCCACGGATCTGACAGATCTCATGGTGAGATCTGAATGGCTGCCAACAACTTCAAACAGAACGTGTTGGCAGCCATCTTGGTACTCGGGACTCAGCCCAAGTCCCCCCCAAAAAATGCTAAATAAACCAAAAGGGGGCGGGGTAGGAATACCCTGATCCCTTAGGCCTGGTAGGGATCCATCCTGGGGCAAAAAACTTATATTTTTCAATTTTACAACAAATTTGTAGAGGATCCGTGAATCCACAGTAAAAGATTGTTAAAATAAAGTGCCAGCTCCCGAGCTTGTTTTCTTTGTGCCCTCCGAGTGGGCCAGGTCCTGAGGGATTGTTTTAATTATGTAACTGTGGGGGGGGGGGGGGGGGGGCTTGTGTGGTGTCTCTCCCAAGGCTGATTTTGGCCCCAAGGACCCCATTCCCCAGGGCCCGGCTGATAACGAAAAAGGGGATGGGGACGGCACTGCCCCTATTCCTGGGACAATTTAAGCCCTAGGGACCCTATCACCTGGAGACCTGCCTGTAAATGTATTGGGAGGGGGGGGTACCTCTTTGTCAATGTCTGATGATGAGACATACGTTCCCATACCCAACAATTAGTGCACACTAATGGGAAGCACAAATTAGGCAAATGTTACTAATCATCTAAGAAAATAGACTGCTTCAATCAGCTAACTAAGTTATTCGGTCTGCCTATTCACAGTTTCTTGTCTCTTGACATATTTATAGAACCAAAAAACCTTTCTGTATGTACGCTTTATAACTATCCATCGTTCATTCATTTGGAGCCTCTACCTCCTGTCTTACTCAGTCCCTCCATCAATTTATTTTGGATCTTAGTCCCCTGCTTCCAAGCATATTCAGAAGTCTCCTAGACAGTAGTTGATATGAAACATAACTCTCAAAGATGGTTTAAAACTAAACATTAAACTCATATGTGTAGCACAGCGTGCTGGTGTTAACACTCTACCCAGGGATGGGGCCACTGTACATGATACATTTTAATGTAATAAACCGAAAATTGTTACCATTACATGCCTCATGCAACTCAAAAAGCAACATCACAATCTTACCAACTTCACATGTTTCTCCAGTCCACCCAGGTGGGCACAAACACTTTCCAGTTATGTGGTGACACTGAGCTGCCTTTTCACAGTTGCAGGAATTCTGACATTTGTCTCCAAACATTCCAAAATTGCATACTAATAAAAATGACAAATGTTCATTGATGACAAGTTCAGCTGAATGCTATTTCAGAAACAGTGTAAATAACATGGAGTGCAAATGAATTTAATTGGTATATTTACATGCTATCAATTGTCATTCACAGGTACCTGAGTCTGGATACATAATGGAATTATTCATAGTTTGAGGAACAGGGTACTCCACCACCAATGTGGTGTATACCTTCTACCAGACATGTATAAAGAGATGGGAGGAATGCTTGCACACAGTCTAAGTCACTGGCAATCTTTCTGGATGGCACTCCAAGCCATTGTTGTGCACCCTCTGTCACACTAGAGAGAGGCTCGCATCATGCAAATCAGTACTGACCTCGCTCTTCATGGAAAAATTACTCCTGAACTGCCAGGTAAGACCACCACCAGAAAGGAACACAAGTAATCCAAGACTAAATTCAGCCTTGTTAGATATCATCAGTGAGTGTTAGCTTTGATCCTGTTCCACAGTGTGAAAGGGACCCATGTCCCTTGGCCACTTAGGGCATTAAGTCAAACACACAAAAGGTGATGGAAGGAGTGCTTGCAGATAGGTTAAATCACTGGCAATTTTTCTGGGTTCCGTCCAGTACCTTGTCCTTCAAGCTCATAGAACCCTACTTTATTTAGATTCAGTGGAGCAGCCAAGTTTTCAGCAAGGGGGGCTCCTCTGGCTCTGCCAATGGAAACCTTTTACTAATGGACTAAATGACGATGGTTCTGAGTCTTTACCTAAAATGCCTCACACTGTCCGTCCTATTTTGAGCAGATTTTCAAACATATTTTCTCTGTTTGGGACCGCCAAGGAAAGCCTGGTGGCCCTGAGCAGAAAAATAAATACATGACCTCAACATCAACCAGCATGTCAGGGACCTTTAATTTGTTTTTCAAAATTAATCTCCTACTTTGGGAGTTTGTTTTCAAAAAAAGAAAAATGAAAAACAGAAGAGAGGAGATCTCTGCCAGCCTGGAAATTTAAAATTGGCATCCTGTAGTGTAGCTGAGCAAAGGAATATGCCCCTATGCTTCATAATGGAATGGAGTACAGCCTATTCAAGATTAAATGTGTGCCAAAGTGTGTTGGATGCAGGATCTCCTGCACGAATCGGGTTATCTTTCATATGACACACTCCAATATTACAGAAACAACTAAAATGCACCATCTGTTAAACCAAATTTATGGCTCATATTGTGCCCTAACACATTTGATTAAGGCAGATTGGAAACCATTTTGTCCTTTGACACACGTAGGGTCGAACAAACAGTGCTGCAGCCCTATGTGGACACTCTGCCTTACATGCCCAAGGTATCTTGGGTGCCATATACTAGGGCATATGAGTAAGATAGTCCTTGCCAATTGGGCGTAGCAAATTCAACATATATTTTGTAATGGGTCAGAACACTGGCTCTGAGGTCTGGACAGAAGGCCTCAGTGCCCTCTCAGAGTTGAAAACCTAGCTGCTAATAGAGCAAATGGGCGCTAAAAGAGGGGGGGAACCTGTAAAAACCAATTTCCTTACAAGTTCTATTAGCACCATCATCTAAATTATGCCCTTTCAGTAACAATCCATTCAACAAAACAATCTAAAATACCTTGCCCAACTTTTTAGTTAACAACCACAACTTTATTATAGCACAAACAGGTATACATTCAAATAATATTCTATTCTATTATAACTTTCTCTTAGGCACTGAAAGAACTGGAAGTAGGGCGCGGGAGATGGGGCGGAGCTGCATCACTTCCAAAATAGCCATACTGGAGTTCTGAAAGTGAATAAGCATTAAAGATAGCTGTAAACTTTGTTTTTATATTATCACATTTGCTGCACCTTCAAAATCAGAGTTCAAATGACAGGCCAATCTGAGTAATTACAGCTTATTTTTCCAACATGGAGATTGGTGTTTACTTTCCTTTATATGACTTCAAAGTGAGAGGATACCGTAAAGTTAACTATGTGGCAGTCTTTCAACTGTGAAAGAAAAGGGCAATGTTTTTTTCTAGCACGCAACAAAATGTAAACACCTATAAAAAAAATGTGCAAATATTTCAAAATAAATAAGGAGTTAGGAAAGCACAAATGGAGGTCTTTTTGTAATTCTACAGTGTGATTAAACACATATTTTAATAGGATCCAAATAATCAAGACACTTTACTTGGTGACGACCAAATGACAATATTATTTAGTGAACCCCGATTTCTACACATTAATGTTTGTGCACGATATAGTTTAAGCAATACGCTGCATGTCGGTGCAAATGTAGTGGTCATTTTAATTGAAAATGACCTGTAAATGACGGTGTGTCAATGTCTGTATATTTCGGTGTACTACCACACCATTAACCACTGAGGACCTCGAGAATGACTCCTAATCCCAAAACAGTGGAGAGGTCATTTCATATATGAAAGGAAAGTGGATTCATACACCCTATGCAGTGACCAAAACATAAATGGTATCCTCGCTTGGAAAAACACTATACTATGGAGACAAATGTACCTATACTCCCCAACACTTAAAGGTGGGGAAAGGAAAAACCTTTTTTATTTATAACCCTCACTCACACTAGTAGTGACATGCTTTATCATCAGGTTCACCCTGACTCCTAAAGGTCAGGGTGGGCTCAACCATATTCCAGGGAGCTATTTGAAGAAGTATTCGCTTTGGGGGGCTATATACTATTAGATATAAGAATTCCTCTTTCACCCCAAGGTATCCCTTTATTTGTGTGGTGAGAGGGAATGGTTAAAACTACGAATATGAGGGGCAATCAGGATATTGTGGTTCTATGACCGTAACCTAAAAAATGCCTACATGTTTCTGCCATACTCCATTGGCCTAAAAAGGTCCTGGGAATTCTTTAGGTTGAAGAGTTCCCCAGTGACACACTCCTGCAACTTCTGAAGATAGATGTATAGCATGCAAAAAATAAGCATGTGCATGGGATACAAAATAGGTGTACTTGTGTGTTTGAAGTACCTGTAAACAGAAAGCAAAAGGTATAGTACAATTTAATCCATATATACTTATAATTTGTAGGTAAATCTTATCTCCTTATGTTTTAAGTATTTTTGGTTTTAGAATTTTTTTGTCTTTGAATAGCGTCCTTATAATCTATGTTTATTCCTAACTGTCAATATTATTGCAAGGCTTGTTATACCATGCTTAATCTCATTTTAGCACATATACGATTTTTTGACTAGTCTTTTTTGTGGGTACATTTTAAGTACCTTGAATGAAGTGAGATTCACTCTCATACTCTTAATGTAAATTCAACATACAAACAAAAAGAGGTATTCCCTGGTCTTAGTATTTAGTGCTGCCCCAGCTTTGTAAATATTGGCCAGTGTCAAAAAGCAAATGGTGTTGCCGTGGAACACCCACTGCAACACCCATTATACGCCCCTTTCACACTAAGTGAAGCGTGAAAAGGGGCCTTATTTACAAGGCGACGTTAAGCCACATTAAGTGCCTTAACGCTGCTTTATAAATAAGGAGAAGGGGATAACTCCACCAGAACCTCGCTAAACATCACGTTCTGGTGGTGGTATCCTCTTGTACATATCCCCCTTTGTTTCCAGCACACTAGACTGCATCTAATCTCAAAAGATGTATGTGTATTGTATGCTTAACCTTGACACAGGAGATTACTATGGATTATTTTTTTGCCAGAAACCAGGCTACAGTGTGTTGGACCAAAATGTGTTTTGATTTGGACATGATGTAGCTTTGAACATCCAACAGCAATGACCACTATACTCCTATCTTTTGTGGTAGCAGATGTTATGAAAAATCATTAAATGGAATTCTTCATCTAAAATTTAAGCGACAGATTAGATAGACAGAACATCACATGAATGAGAAAAAAACAGTTAATTAAAGGTAGGCAATTTTTCTTAACTGAATAACATAGAAAGAGTCTAAATAACTCTACATAAAACATACTTGCTGCTCCAGACAAACCTTTTTCACAATGCCTGCCATGGTACCCTATACCACAGGTGCATTCTCCAGTCATTGCATTACAGCTTGCTCCATTCTTACAGTCGCATAAATGAGCGCAGTTTAGGCCATAAAATCCAGGAGGACAAGCTGTAAATGAAAATGGTCATTAGAATTTAGGTACAGCACTGGTTCACCATTTTTAAATATTCACAATTTGCAAACCTTAAAAGGCAGAGTCTCATGAGTTCTCCCATTGTAATGTGGTTGTATTATAGGAAGAGCCCCAAGGGTGCAGTGGAGGCTTGTCCTCATTTTTTACACCCTAACACTGATGCAAACCCAAGGAGCTGGTCCCACAGAGGAAATGTCTTTGCCACTGCACCCATGCCATATTACAGATATGGGCATGAAGGCAAACAGGCCACAGGGAGGCCCACTGATTGTGTACCACATATGATGTAGCACACAATCAGTGCACCCCCAAATGGCATCCATGGTATGGATCATGAAGATGTAGGGTCCTAAACCAAGGGGCAGATTTATAAACCTCTTGCGACATCTTTACAACACCGTTGCGTCACTTCTGTGATGCAGCGGCGTCATAAACAATGCACCCCTATGCAACAGATTTACAATGTGACGCATCTCGTGAGATGCGTCACGTTGTAAAGCCCTGCGCTACATTATACCTGCGTCAGGTATAATGTATGCAGGGTGGGCGTTCCATCACAAGGAAGCCCCGTAAAAGTGACGCAGTGTAATCTGCAAGATTTCAATGAGTCACTCTTACCTCCCCCCTGCGTCAAAACTTTATGCCTGCTTGAAGTAGGCGTAAGGAGTGACACATCATGCTAGGTATAGGGAGCTCCTGAGTACTACTGGAGTTGCGTCGCGCTTGCGACACGACTCCAGCAATGCGCTGCCCTTACGACATAAGATGCGACACGCATCTGACTATCCTTGCTCCATGGTGCATCGCTTTGTAAATGCGACGCATCTGTGGTGGCGCAATGGTATTCCTGCATGTTGCATCTTTACTGGCGCATCCCTGCTAATAAGCAGGGATGCGCCAGTCCTTGTAAATCTTCCCCCAAATGTCTAACCACAGGCATGAGCAGTCAGACAGCACTGACCTGTGAGGGAATCCATGACCCCTACTCAATGTGATGCTGGATTCAGTGTGCCACTGTTCCCAGTGCAGGAGTGAGTTTGTACCTGCACTAAGGACAGCACATTGTTTATACAATACAGATCAATGTCCCTGGGTGTGACTGTTGCAGGCAGGGACAGTGTGCCATGTGACGTAATATGGCCCCTATCTGGCAATACACCTTTTTAACATAGCGATTAATTAATTGATACTTAGTTGAGTACGAAATCATGTACATTAGTAGAATAGCACCAGAAATTGATGTTGGTAGATCAGTCTATGGCATGGATACTCACAAACTTTCTCTTGGGGGCCAAATTTACAGTGTGGTTTGTGTCGGAGGGCCGCACCGGTGGGGGCGGGGTCAGTGGGGGAGGGGGGAGAGGCTAGAGCAACAACAAAAAACTCTGACCATGAGGTTGAATACAGGTCCCTGCAGCGGACGCCTTCGTCCACTGATCCACCAGACCCGGCATACACACATCTCTCTCTCTCTCTCTCTCTCTCTCTCTCTCTCTCTCTCTCTCTCTCTCTCTCTCTCTCTCTCTCTCTCACTCTCTCTCTCTCTCTCTCTCTCTCTCTCACTCCCTCTCTCTCTCTCTCTCTCTCCCTCTCCCTCTCCCTCTCTCTCTCCCTCTCCCTCTCTCTCTCTCTCTGTCTGTATCCTTCCCGCTCTCTATCTCTTTCTCTACCTCTCTCTCCCTCTGTCTCCCACTGTCTCACTCACTCAGACTGTCTCACTCCTTCTCACTCCATCTCACTCCCTCTCTCCCTCTCTCTCTCCCTGTCTCCCTCTGTCTCCCTCTCTCTGATTGTTTCACTTCCTCTCAGTCTCTGTCTCCCTCTCTTTCTGTCTCCCTCTCTATCTCTCTCTGTCTCCCTCTCTCTCCTTCCCTCTCCCTCACTCTGTCTCCCTCTGCCTGTCACCCTCTCCCTCCCTCTGTCTCCCTCACTCTGTCTCCCTCTGCCTGTCACCCTCTCCCTCCCTCTCCCTCCCTCTGTCTCCCTCTGCCCTCTGTCTGTCTCCCTCTGTCTGTCTCCCTCTGTCTCCCTCTGTATGTCTCCCTCCCTCTGTCTCCCTCCCTCTGTCTCCCTCCCTCTGTCTCCCTCCCTCTGTCTCCCTCTGTCTGTCTCACTCCCTCTGACTGTCACCCTCTGTCTCCCTCTGTATTTCTCCCTCCCTCTGTCTCCCTCCCTCTCTCTGTCTCCCTCTCTCTGTCTCCCTCTCTCTGTCTCCCTCCCTCTCTCTGTCTCCCTCCCTCTGTCTCCCTCCCTCTCTCTGTCTCCCTCTGCCTGTCACCCTCTCCCTCCCTCTGTCTCCCTCCCTCTGTCTCCCTCTGCCCTCTGTCTGTCTCCCTCTGTCTGTCTCCCTCTGTCTCCCTCTGTATCTCTCCCGCCCTCTGTCTCCCTCCCTCTCTCTGTCTCCCTTTCCCTGACTCTCTTTCTCTGTCTCCCTCTCTCTGTCTCCCTGCCAGAAGAACTGTCCTGCTGCTTGAAGGACTGCATTGCTGTCTGTAGAAGGAATATTAACCGCGCTTGCCTCGGCCCCAGCAACGCAGAGTGACTCCAAGTATCTCTTAGCTAACCACCTGTTTGAGCTACAGGGACACAAAAAGCTTCCGGAGACCTGCCCAGCAACTGCCCAGCTGACCATCACTAACTGAACCTGTCTTAGCCCTGATGCTGGCCTCTGCTGGGGTGAGTCCAGATTAGCAAGACGTGTCATTTTGTTCTTTTTGGTGTCATTTTAGTTATTAAAAATTACTCTATTTTTTTCTAGATTTGTATGAGATTTGTAGTGTGTTTTTACTTTCTACTGTTCGAGTGCTGCATAAATACTTTACACCTTGACTCTGAGTTAAGCCTGACTGTGTTGCTAAGCTACAAGAGGGTTAAGTACAGGTTAATGTCTGGAGAAGTGTGGCTCACTGGTTAGAGGCGGCAGATCCGTAAGCAGAGAACGGCCTGGGACCAGGGTTCGATTCCCGACGCGGCAGGGTCGTGGACCAGGGTCAGCGGACTCGATAATTCTCGCCTCGGTGCCTACTCTAGTCAGAAACCACACTCGGCAACTCTGGGCATCAGCTTGCCTCATCTTCACAACGGCCCCCCCAGACCGCCGGGGATGCTTGGTCGCACCTTAGAGATACCCATCAGGGACCATCTCTCAGGGTGAGCCAGGATGGGTTCCCCAGCGGTCGAAGCGTGGAGATACTCCTCCGGGAGTCGATTCCTAGCGCTATATAAACCCACAATTAAATTAAATTAAATTAAATGTAGTGGCTTTTGTGGTTCAGAAGGACTGTTTAATATTTGAGTGGTGCTTCCAGCCCTCTCAATTAATAAACAGGGTTTTGTTAGCCAACCACTTAATTTGAGTTGTGCTTCTTTGATCCTAAAGTACTTTAGTTCATTTTAACAGTCAACATGCCAATCATGCCCAAGGTAGCCTCAGATCGTTTTATAGGAACAATCAATTCAGGGTTGTTGAAGAATCTTGTATAAGAAATAAAAGTAGTACCCTGAATGCAATAGAAGGATATAAGCTGTCCATTCAAGAGGATGATAAAGAAGCTGTGATCTTGAGAAAGGCAGACACACAAAGAGGATGGAGAGAAGCAAGCCATTTTAATTGACAAGAAAGCCAACCAATGGTAATCAGTAGACTGGCCCAAAGAACACTGTGATTATTGATACTGGCCACCCTAAGCTGTCTGTGAGTGAGACCAAAAAATACATGCTGAAATATTGTGAATCACAGGCAAATAATGCCTTCTAGTACTTCTTGTGAACTTAATAAATTACTCAGAATTCAGGCCCACTTCCTGTGATAAAGATTTAAAAAATGGAGAAGTAAGCCCTTTTTTGTATGTCATACACACCGTGCGCATTTTTCCCAAATCCACGTGTGAGTATCTACTGCAACCCAGATTTTTGCTTTGCATTCTGGGACTTATAGCGCTGTTATATAGGGGGATGAAGAGGAGTACAAGTTCCAGATTGCAAAGCGAAAGACCATGGGCTGAGTGAGCACCTCATACATGGCTATCAGAAACATGAGAGCTCTACATACAAAAGAATACATAAGGGGTAAGGGGAATTATAGTCCAACAATGCTATTCCTGGGTTCAGGTGACATTTAGAAACCTCTTCTAGGCCTTAAGCTTACTGTGTTCGCAGGAGTGTCCATAGTACCCCTCTGGACAACTGCAGCAGCCAGTAACTCTGTCACAGGTCCCATTGTTTAGACAGGAGCACAGTCGATGGCAATTAGCTCCATAGTGGCCAGGGTCACACTCTGCAAGTACAGAAATGGCATTTGTTAATCCATCTTTTGGTGAAACATTTAGATTAAACATGAGAATCTTCATAGACAAATAACAAAGGCCCTGATTTAGGGTTGGATGGGAGCGGACTGAGAATCCTCTAGATCTTGAGGAAGTGCTACATTCACAGGTGACTTCATTGCTGTAATTCTATGGCAGGACCGGAGGCTTCGGATTATGCCTTCTTTCTCCGCTTTATTTTTTACTGCAGTGTTATAAAACAACAACAAAACCACATTTCCCATGAACACTTGGGAAAGGAAAGAAAGTCTGTCAACATGAGTCCTTTTTCTCTGACTTATTTCAAAAAGGGGGTGGTGATGGACAGAGTATCTGAGTTAATCAGAACACTCCTACCCAGTCAACAGATCAGGGCTTGATCCATCACCGTTTTTTAGCTCACTGCACCATCCCAGTTCAGAACCCGGCTATATGCAAATTAGTCTGTCCCTGGCCCAGTGTATCATGGGAACAGGGCAGACCAAACTACCAAGCCAATTCTCCACCACCCCTTTTCTGAATCATTTTGTCCACCATAAGCGTGGAAGGGTATACTCAGATGTGAGTCCCTTGCTCATTGCACCATCAGGATTCAAGCAAGCCGGGCCGACGAGGCTGAAATGCCAGAAACCGGTCCCCGGTAGCTTGTTTCCTTCCCAGTATAAGAATTGGCTTGGTAGTTTGGTTTGCCCTGTTCCCATCATGCACTGGGACAGGAACAGACTAATTTGCATATAGCCGGGTTCTGAGCTGGGATGGTGCAGTGAGCTAAAAAACGGTGATGGATCAAGCCCTGATCTTTGGACTGGGTAAGAGTGGTCTGCTTAATTCAGGCACTCTGTTCATCACCACCCCCTTTTCTGAATCATTTTGTCCACCATAAGCGTGGAAGGGTATACTCAGATGTGAGTCCCTTGCTCATTGCACCATCAGGATTCAAGCAAGCCGGGCCGACGAGGCTGAAATGCCAGAAACCATTCACTGGTAGCTTGTTTCCTTCCCAGTATAAGAATTGGCTTGGTAGTTTGGTTTGCCCTGTTCCCATCATGCACTGGGACAGGAACAGACTAATTTGCATATAGCCAAGTTCTGAGCTGGGATGGTGCAGTGAGCTAAAAAACGGTGATGGATCAAGCCCTGATCTTTGGACTGGGTAAGAGTGGTCTGCTTAATTCAGGCACTCTGTTCATCACCACCCCCTTTTCTGAATCATTTTGTCCACCATAAGAGTGGAAGGGTATACTCAGATGTGAGTCCCTTGCTCATTGCACCATCAGGATTCAAGCAAGCCGGGCCGACGAGGCTGAAATGCCAGAAACCGGTCCCCGGTAGATTGTTTCCTTCCCAGTATAAGAATTGGCTTGGTAGTTTGGTTTGCCCTGTTCCCATCATGCACTGGGACAGGAACAGACTAATTTGCATATAGCCAAGTTCTGAGCTGGGATGGTGCAGTGAGCTAAAAAACGGTGATGGATCAAGCCCTGATCTTTGAACTGGGTAAGAGTGGTCTGCTTAATTCAGGCACTCTGTTCATCACCACCCCCTTTTCTGAATCATTTTGTCCACCATAAGCGTGGAAGGGTATACTCAGATGTGAGTCCCTTGCTCATTGCACCATCAGGATTCAAGCAAGCCGGGCCGACGAGGCTGAAATGCCAGAAACCGGTCCCCGGTAGCTTGTTTCCTTCCCAGTACAAGAATTCGCTTGGTAGTTTGGTTTGTCCTGTTCCCATCATGCACTGGGACAGGAACAGACTAATTTGCATATAGCCAAGTTCTGAGCTGGGATGGTGCAGTGAGTAAAAAACGGTGATGGATCAAGCCCTGATCTTTGGACTGGGTAAGAGTGGTCTGCTTAATTCAGGCACTCTGTTCATCACCACCCCCTTTTCTGAATCATTTTGTCCACCATAAGCGTGGAAGGGTATACTCAGATGTGAGTCCCTTGCTCATTGCACCATCAGGATTCAAGCATGCCGGGCCGACGAGGCTGAAATGCCAGAAACCGGTCCCCGGTAGCTTGTTTCCTTCCCAGTATAAGAATTGGCTTGGTAGTTTGGTTTGCCCTGTTCCCATCATGCACTGGGACAGGAACAGACTAATTTGCATATAGCCAAGTTCTGAGCTGGGATGGTGCAGTGAGCTAAAAAACGGTGATGGATCAAGCCCTGATCTTTGGACTGGGTAAGAGTGGTCTGCTTAATTCAGGCACTCTGTTCATCACCACCCCCTTTTCTGAATCATTTTGTCCACCATAAGCGTGGAAGGGTATACTCAGATGTGAGTCCCTTGCTCATTGCACCATCAGGATTCAAGCAAGCCGGGCCGACGAGGCTGAAATGCCAGAAACCGGTCCCCGGTAGCTTGTTTCCTTCCCAGTACAAGAATTCGCTTGGTAGTTTGGTTTGCCCTGTTCCCATCATGCACTGGGACAGGAACAGACTAATTTGCATATAGCCAAGTTCTGAGCTGGGATGGTGCAGTGAGTAAAAAACGGTGATGGATCAAGCCCTGATCTTTGGACTGGGTAAGAGTGGTCTGCTTAATTCAGGCACTCTGTTCATCACCACCCCCTTTTCTGAATCATTTTGTCCACCATAAGCGTGGAAGGGTATACTCAGATGTGAGTCCCTTGCTCATTGCACCATCAGGATTCAAGCATGCCGGGCCGACGAGGCTGAAATGCCAGAAACCGGTTCCCGGTAGCTTGTTTCCTTCCCAGTATAAGAATTGGCTTGGTAGTTTGGTTTGCCCTGTTCCCATCATGCACTGGGACAGGAACAGACTAATTTGCATATAGCCAAGTTCTGAGCTGGGATGGTGCAGTGAGCTAAAAAACTGTGATGGATCAAGCCCTGATCTTTGGACTGGGTAAGAGTGGTCTGCTTAATTCAGGCACTCTGTTCATCACCACCCCCTTTTCTGAATCATTTTGTCCACCATAAGCGTGGAAGGGTATACTCAGATGTGAGTCCCTTGCTCATTGCACCATCAGGATTCAAGCAAGCCGGGCCGACGAGGCTGAAATGTCAGAAACCAGTCCCCGGTAGCTTGTTTCCTTCCCAGTATAAGAATTGGCTTGGTAGTTTGGTTTGCCCTGTTCCCATCATGCACTGGGACAGGAACAGACTAATTTGCATATAGCCAAGTTCTGAGCTGGGATGGTGCAGTGAGCTAAAAAACGGTGATGGATCAAGCCCTGATCTTTGGACTGGGTAAGAGTGGTCTGCTTAATTCAGGCACTCTGTTCATCACCACCCCCTTTTCTGAATCATTTTGTCCACCATAAGCGTGGAAGGGTATACTCAGATGTGAGTCCCTTGCTCATTGCACCATCAGGATTCAAGCAAGCCGGGCCGACGAGGCTGAAATGCCAGAAACCGGTCCCCGGTAGCTTGTTTCCTTCCCAGTATAAGAATTGGCTTGGTAGTTTGGTTTGCCCTGTTCCCATCATGCACTGGGACAGGAACAGACTAATTTGCATATAGCCAAGTTCTGAGCTGGGATGGTGCAGTGAGCTAAAAAACGGTGATGGATCAAGCCCTGATCTTTGCACTGGGTAAGAGTGGTCTGCTTAATTCAGGCACTATGTTCATCACCACCCCCTTTTCTGAACCTTTTTCTCTGACGGCACTGCAGCCAGCCCTGATAGTTCTTCCACGGTGTTTCCTCATCCTCTTTCTTCGATGCTCAGCAGCAAGTTAAGTCGCTTTTTCTTCATCTCCTGGGCTGGGTTAGTGTTTATTATGATGTCTGTTTAACGCTTGACTGTCGCGGGTGATATTTCTGTTTTTGGCAGATTCTCTTAAATGGCGGGACGCTGCAGGCGTACCTGACGTGATTTGTGCCCAGTAGTTGGTGCGGTGTGGTCCTCCAGCCGCTAGGGGGCGGACTCTCCTCTCTGTGGGCAACGCGAGTTTGAAGCTCAAAAAATCAGAGTTTTCTGGCTGGCGCTGCTCGCTCGAGGTCGCCTGTCCCCTGCCACCCGGTTTTACGCCCTTGAGGGTCTGTAATTCTACCTTTTTTCAACTTGAACGCCCTCTGGGGTCAGTAGTGTGTTTTTCTTTTACACCCTGTGGGGTCATAATTTGGCACTGTGTGGTGTGGTGCGCAGGGACACTGTCCCGGGTGGCTTGCCCTGGGATAAGGATGGGCGGGTGTGTCCCTAAGTCTCTGCCCATTTATTGTGTACCTCTGGCCACCCACATTCGCCTGGGCTCCCTCGCAGCTCCATATCTGTGCCTAGTCAGGGCCACATATATATATATCTTGTGCTACTGCTCACAGGCTGCCTGGCGCGTCTGGACCCTGTGGAGCCTACTGTAACTCAGCATGCAGGGGGAACAAGATCACTACCAGGAGGAGGACCCACTGAGCTACCTCCACTGGAATGATGATTTTTACCAGGCGTTGGACAATTCTATCTACAGGGCTGTAAATCAGGCCATTGGGCCCGTGGAGCAAAGTCTATCAGCGGGAATGGAGTAGGCATACGAAAAATTAGCAGCCCTCATTCCCACTACCCCTGCCCCACCTCCGGTTCCTACTTCCTCTCCTCCCCCTGGCAAAAAGCCTTGCATTGAGCGGGTTGATGTAGAGGCCTTTGCGCATTTTAAGAGCGCGTTTGTGGCTCAGCCGCCTTCTCATCGCAACCGCCAGCTCCTACAGGGGGCCTCCCTCCGACTCCCAGGCCCAGAACTCCGGACACCCTTGATGACGGAGACTCTCCAGATACGGACAAGGAAGCATGCTCCTCTAGGTCCTAGGCCCGGCCCGACCCATCAGGGCCTTCGGACATGCTGGACCCAGGTGATATAGTCCACCCGAGGTCCTCAGACAGGGTTCCCGGGGATAAGGTGGCCTAAAATGTGGCGGCACGTCTACGTAAGCCCATAGATAAGGATGCCTGCAGCCGCCTTCGGGCGGACTGTCCCCAGCCTACTCTGGAAGGGAAGGTCACTCTCATGCCCGAGATAGACCAGAAAATGGTGATATTTCTGGCCAAGTTCGTAAGCGAACCAAAAAAGGGTATAGACCATTCCTGGCGCGCCTGTCAGGACAAGATGCTCAATGCAGTAGGGCCAGACATAAAGATCTTAGACATGGCTGAGGAGGCCAAGGTGTCGGGTGACATGATTTCCCCGGAGGTTCTGTCCAATTGGGTGCAACACGCAATAGTCTTCATTGGGAATGCGAACTGCGCACTTTCCACGGAGAGAAGAAGGTCACTCCTGACGAAGGTGGATCCTAAGCTGGGGGATCTCGCCTCTTCCGAGGCTGGAGCAGTGGCCCAGGGGTGGTTGTTCGGTGATCCCTTCATCAAGGAGGTGGGGAAGTTTGTCGCTACTTTCACCTCCCTTGACAGGGCGCAAGCCAACATCCGAAAGGTGTTCACCCCTCGGGTTTTCATCAGGGCCGGACGTGGCAGGAGCCGCTCGTTCGGTTGCTTCAACAGCTCCGACCGTTGGCGAGGCTCTGGCCGGGTCAAGTCCAGGACAACGCCTGATTTAATAACTTCTACCCAACAAGAGCCAAGAAGTTCCATGTCCCTGGCCACCAAAGAGGACAGCAACGAGGTTCAGGAAGAGATGAGTGTGCTGCCTTCGCCGAGCTTGCAGGTGGGTGGGGGGGTGCTTGGCACAGTTCTTCCCAGCTTGGGTTTCCCTCACCAGCAATGCGTGGGTGCTGCAGACGTTCCAGCGCTTCCATCTGGAGTTCCATGGCCGTCCTTGTCAGCTTCATCGCCCCCGCCCCATTTCCTTTTCACAGCGCGACACTGAGTTGGTGCGCGAGGGGGTTTGCGCCCTCCTCCAAAAAGGGGCGATTTGCTTTTCAGCCTAGCATCCAAGAGTTTTTGTCAGCAATCTCTTCGGTGGCAGACACCTTGTTATCAACTTGAAGGAGTTCAAGGAGTGGCTGGTTTACCGCCACTTCAAGATGGAGGGCATTCACCTCCTCCGGGACGTCTTGAGACCAAATGATTGGATGGTCAGGCTAGACTTGAACGACGCATACCTTATTGTGCCTATATTCCCCCCCTTTTGCAGTTCAGGTGGGAAGGTCAGGTTTACAAATTCACCACACTCCCTTTCGGTCTATCCTCCGTGCCGTGGTGCTTCACGAAAGTCCTTCGGCCGGTGGTGGAGTTCCTCAGGGCGAGGGGAGTGAGAATGATCGTCTACTTGGACGACATGGTGTTTTTGGACCAATGTCCCCGGATGTTGTCAGCCCAGTTGCAGACCGCAGTCAACCTCCTTCAGGGTCTGGGTTTCATTATCAACGAAAAGAAGTCCCTGCTGGTTCCCGTTCAGTATGCAACATTTTTGGGTTTCAACATCGACTCGGTTGCATCCACTCTGAGTATTCCTACTAGGAAGATGGCGAAGATCAGACATGAGTTACGTCAGACTTTGGCGAAGAGGCAAATCTCTTTGCGCCATCTGGCGCGCCAGGTGGGGTTGCTCGCTTCTTCCATCCAGGTGATTTTTCCGGGTCCCTTGCATTACCGGGCCATGCAGCGCCTGAAGGCCTATCACCTCAGACGGGGGCTGACATATTCTCAGTTGATCCCCTATCGGAAAAAGTATGGGACGAAATGAGGTGGTGGCTCATGCACATGGAAGCCTGGAATGACCGTGATATTCGGGTCCACCCCAGATATTATTATCGAGTCCGACGCCAGTCACTCAGGGTGGGGTGCCCGCTGCGGGGAGTTTCCCACCGATGGCACCTGGTCCACTCAAGAGCAGTCATTACACATCAACTGCTTGCAGTTACTGGCGGGCTCCTTCGTGGTACAGTGCTGGACAAAGGACAGATTGCAGTTGTGTGTCCTACTCAGGATGGACAACGTTTCAGCGGTCCGGTACATCAATCATCTTGGTGGGATTAGGTCCAAGATGTTGGCGAACCTTGCCAGGGATTTCTGGCATTTTTGCCTCGACAACCAGATTTCGGTTACGGCAGAGTACTTGCCGGGGCAGGAGAACGAGGTAGCTGATTGGCACTCCCGCCATCTTCTGGATGCCAGTGTGTGGAAGCTGGACCTCCAGATCTTTGCCTGCCTGTCGGGGATATGGGGTTCGTTCTCGGTGGACCTGTTTGCGTCGAGAATAGATCATCAACTACCGAGATTTCTCAGTTGGGGGCCAGATTCTCTAGCGGAGGCAACAGATGCGTTCCTCAAGGACTGGCAGGGGTAGCAGGGCTATGCCTTCCCCCATTCTCTATGATCACGAGGGTATCGGCACTCCTGTATCGCCAACATGCGGAGGTGGTGTTGATCACCCCGCTGTGGAGGTCTCAAGTTTGGTTTCCAGTTCTACTGGAACTTTCCTGGGAATTTCCAATCCAACTCCCCCACTCTCCTCATATTCTTCTCAATCCAAATCTCATTCCTCATCATCTAGTCCAAGACGGAACGTTGAGACTAATGGCCTAGAGGATCTCCGGCGTCGTTGGACGCTCCCAGGTCTTTCGGGAAAGGCTGAGAACTTGCTCTCCAAGGCATGGTCGGATAGCATAACAAAGAGATACAGATCAGCCTGGCACCGATGACGTCGTTAGTGTTTGCGACTGGGTGTCGATTCCCTGGGGGTGGATGTAGTCCATGTCATTAATTTTTTGGCGAGTTTGGCGGAAGACGGGCTGGCCTATCGGTCAATTAACACCTTCCGATCCGCGATCTCTGCCGGACATGTGATGGTGCAGGACGCCCATATCGGCGAAAACCCCTGGGTGTGCCGTCTCCTTAGGGAAATACGTCTCTCGCTTCCCCTGGAGCCGCTTTATTCTGTCCTCTGGGAAGTGAACAGAGTCTTAAACCTGTTCCTTTCTTTGCAACCGAATAGGTTCCTCTCCCATAAGGAGTTAACGGCCAAGTTGGCAATGGTGTTGCGTTTAGTGACCTGCAGACGGGTCTCGGACGTCAGGGCCTTCGACATTTCTGCCAGAGTTTTTTCCCCTGAAGGGGTATCCTTCACAGTGAGCAGAAGGATGAAGTCTAACACAAGGGTAATTTCATAGCCAGCTTTTCCTGACTCCCCGAACCTGTGTGTGGTTCAGTGCCTCCATACTTACGAAGTAATAACTGATGAGTCTCGCCCTCCGGGTGAAAGACAACTGCTCATTGTGCTACGCAAGCCGTACAAGGCGGTTTCTTCCCCGACTATCGCCAGATGGGTGCGTTGGGTGATGTAGGAGGCTGCTATAGATACAAAGCAGTTTGGTGCTCATTCCGCAAGGGGTGCGATGGCATCTAAAGCTTTTGCCATAGGGGCACGGTTGGAGGATATGATGCGTGCGGCCGAATGGTCCTCGGATTCTGCCTTTAAGAGGTTCTATTTCAAGCCGGTAGTGGAGGTGGCACGGCTAGTTATCAACAAGCTTTGAACTGGCATAATCCAAAGCCTCCGGTCCTGCCATAGAATGGGAATTCGCCTAGCCTAGGTGCCGGTAAGTTCCGATTCAATTAAGGACTCAGAGGCGAGGATTATCCCTCCCAATGACTTCAGTGAAGTGGACCCTCCCCGTATTGGTGAAAGTAATCTATTCATGGGGATTATATGTATTGGTGAATTGTTAGATGCTGCTTACAGTTGTTGTTGCCTAGTGCTATGTGGCACTGTTTTCCAGCTAAGCTTCTAACACTGCCTCTTTTGCAGGAAATGATGGTTCCAAGCAAGATGCGTAAAAATCAACACAAAGTGCATCGCGCGAAGAAAGAGGATGAGGAAACACCGTGGAAGGACTATCAGGGCTGGCTGGAGTGCCGTCAGAGAAGAAGGACTCATGTTGACAGACTTTCTTTCCTTTCCCAAGTGTTCATGGAATTGTGGTTTTGTTGTTGTTTTATAACGCTGCTGTAAAAAATAAAGCGAAGAAAGAAGGCATAATACTCACCTCCGAGTCCTTAATAGAATTGGAACTCACCAGCACCTAGGCTAGGCAAATTCCCATTCCTCACTAAACCATCCCTGCCAGGGGGCAAATCCACTGGTGGATTCTCCTCTTTATTCAGCCCCATCTCCACAAACCACAGAATTTCTTTTCACCACTTGCTGTTGGATTTGGCCTAGGCCCCAGTTGAAGGTGGGCGAGTAAATTCTGAGCTGTGTGAAAAGTACTATTTTTTTTTGCAGGCATCAGAAATCAAAACACCGCAGTAATTACTGTACCTCCTGTAAGTTGCCCTTGTGTATGTATTTCAGTGGTGAAAGTTGCTGAAATTCACACCGTTTAACACATGTGGTATATTCCAAGCATGCTGAATTTAGTACAGAAAGCACCAAATGGAGCAAGTAAGTCCTCATTTACCAAAGAACATCCTGCTGGACCCGGTAAATGCCTCACCCATTATAAGCTGACTTGGAATCACAGCTTAAGTGCCAACATTGTTATATTTAAGTGAGTGCATAATGAAAACAGTAAACAATGGGAACTTCCCTTATTAGCATTGGAAGGGGGAGGAAAGGAGATTTTATGTAAAATCTTGTTTAGAGGATCACTGACATAAGTGGCTCAAATACATTTTTTAATGTGCCCATCCACTGTACTTAACTCTCTAGTGCTACCAGCCTCCACAACCATTGCAATATTCTTAATTACAAATCTATATATTGTTATTTCTGTTTGCTTCTTGTATCTAAATTGCTGTGCCATTCACCACCTGTAATGCCAATTTATTGCACGTATTCCAACTCGGTTTCATATAAAGTGCTAGGGTTCTGATATACCAGGGGCATAGATATAAATGGTGCAGCAGGTGCAGTGGCACTGTGGCCGAGGGGGCATTAGGGGTCAAACCAGGTGTTCGGTTATCTTCTATTAGGGCCCTTGGCCCTCTTGTATGCCACTGTGATAAACACTCTTTTCCTACACCGGGCACCAAGCCATCTCTTCCAATCAGCTTGGTACTTGCCACCTAATCAAATCAAATAGGGTGGTTTTGTAATATAAGAACTTCATCATTTTGAAAAATTAGAAAGGCAGTGGCCCTCACAGTGTCGCCGCCTCTTAATGGTCAGTTAAATATCTTGTTTTACGAAATTAAATTATAAAGTGTCTAATTTATTAATATTATTATATTTTGCAATTAACTCTTAAATCCTGTGTGCAAACATACACCTTTATGAATAATAGAAATAGTAAATATAAATATCACATGCTGCTCAATAGCATTGGATAGGATAGGATAACATGAGATATATATTAAAAGAACCTTTTTGCATGTTGTAGTGTGTCTATTCTTGTGTATTTGGGATTATCCCACTCGCCTTAAATTGCCAGATCACGCCAAAGATCTCAAAAGTAGGTTTGTTTCACCTATTTCGAGTTATGCACTAGTATTTTGAACTTCCTGATACAATGTTATTTCCTGGGTTGTTTGATATCCTGTGGTGCGCTCTTGTTCCCTTACACATAAATACACTGCTTGCCTCAGCATGTAAGGAATTAATAAGCTAACATAGTACCTTTCTCACAATGAAGTCCTGTCCAGCCCAGTCCACAAGTACAGGCTCCATCTTTTGGGTCACAGACAGCACCGTGTTCACAAGGGCAGGTGCCCTGGCACTTGTGGCCATAACGGCCCCTTGGACAAGCTGTGGTTCAGAAAATGAAACGAACACATGATTACAAATTAATGTAAAAACGTAGAACCATCTTTTTAATTCAGTTTAACAAGCTATAGTCTTTTTGGTACACATTTACAGTAAGCTTTTGAAACAGAAATGAAGATTTTAATGTTCTGTTGTATGATTTTAAACCGTGGATCCCAAAATGCCCTGGATTCAGATAAATATACATCCCAAATAAGCTGATACGTTTCCTGACACATAGGGACAAAGACAAAAATGGCAGGGAATAGGGGTGCTTCATGTGACCTAGAAAATAGGCACAATCAAGAAATGGTTCAGATATCGAAAAACCAGGCCAGGCCAATAAATGTGTGGATTTATAGATAAGATGGGTTAGAAAAGGAAAGGAATTATAGTAAAGAGACTTTAACAGCAGTAGATATGCACAAGACTGAAATTTGCATATTTTCATATAAGTGCACTGATTATCTTCTGTGTGTGTTCACATCACTGAAACCTGGCAGGCATTCAAGTATGAGTGCATATTTATAGGTTAATTAAATGTGGAAAAAGACTAATTTCAGCTTACTTTTTCCACAAAACCCAAAATAAATGTGGATAAATACAGATAAAATTAGCAAAAAATAAATATGGATAAATACAAACAGACAATACAAAAAAAATAACATGAAGCCGGGAGCCCTAATAATAATGCACTGTATTCTGGGATGTTAACCCAGAATGAAGCTACACATGTAGATGGTCAGTGGGATGTCTACACCTGGATGCAAAAACATAAAGTCCAATCTTTAATTGTAAGTGTGCAGACAATTTATATTTTCTTGAATCGTCTCACCTTGATCACAGTTTTGCCCCATGTAGCCAGGTGGGCAGTCACAAGTGCCTGTTACTGGATCACATTGCCCTTTACCACAGGAACACACCAGAACACAGTCCTTCCCATAGCGACCTTCAGGACAAACTACAGAGAATGAAGATTGAATGAGACCTTCTGGTGATAAGTGCGCTCTACAAGAATATTTGACATGACAAGATGTTACGACTATTAGACAATTTAATATCAGAGGAACACTCATATTCACTTCATTGTAAACTTTTGAAATCAGTTATTAAATCAAGAAAGTGATGCCCTATGAGCTTTTCATAGAAAACTAGAAACTCATTATCAATTCCTTAGCAATATTGACATGACACATTCCTAAACTTATGTGATCATAAAAAATTAAAGAAATTGTGATTTTTCAATTGAAGTTTCTAAGGTGATATCTGTTTTTGAAGCATTAACTGGAGTGAATAACTTAATTTCACAATGGTCATATATAATATAGGTAGTCAGAAATACCATTTCATTATCCCCAATCCCACAATTACTGATGCCGTAATGACTGGTAAGTCCGAGGTGCTGGAATACCAAGGCATATCAAGAAGAGGCTTGAGACTGGGGAATTATTGTGGGAATCAGTGTTTCCACGCCAGGTTTCAACAAGCATTCCATATTTTAGGGCCATTTCTGACCTTAACATTTCTCCTACATTTAGCGGCTCAAATATCTGCTGGGAACCTATAGTGAATGCAGCTTTTCCACATTACTTGTGAGCTCTGTTAGCAGCCACATTGAAAATAACTCCCAAGTTGGAATGAGCACAATAATGTATGGGAATATCTTGTTAAGTTGACATAGAAAAAGAAATGTATTTGTAACATTTGTACTGTTTTTGAGCAATTATCAATTAGTAAGTATAGATTTCTCAGATTTGCAGATCTACAGATCCTGCATGTGTAGATGGGAAAACAGTTGTCAAATCATATTCAGATATTTTTCAGAATTTCTATTTCTTTTAGTTGTTTAACAATATTATGTAGCTGCGAACACCAAGGGCCTGATTGTGAGTTGGTTGGCATATTCTGACCTGAGTGTAAGCCCCATGTTTACACATGGGTCCGAATTATTAGTTGTTAGATAAGAACTGCTGGCAGGTTCGTTTGCAATCCAGAGCTTTACCAAGGATCTGATGAAATGTTCGGTCATGCTCCGCATGGACAACGTTTCTGCTGTAAGATACGTGAACAAAATGGGAGGTCCCCATTCGAAGGGTCTCTCGGACCTGGCCAAGAACTTCTGGGCTTACTGCCTCAACAGGGGCATCTCAGTAGTTGCCGAGCACATTCCCGGCCTGAGCAACGGGGTAGCGGATTGGTTCTCAAGTAATTTCGTGGACTCCAGCAACTGGAGGCTGGACAGGAATATTTTTCTTGCCATCCAGTCTCTTTGGGGTCCTTTTGGAATAGACCTCTTTGCGGGAACATATGACGTTAGACCGCAGACAAAAATCCCACATACCATCATACCGCAAATATAATACCGCAAGTACTATTAGTCCGCAAAATAAGAGAACGAAAACTTTTAAAACGAATATGCCTTTAGTACGCATGCCATTACAACGAAAAGGGGCATGCATGTTAAAGATATACTCATTGTAAAAGTTCTAAAGGTAAGTAAGAGTACCCTACCCTACACTACACTCTAATGTAGTACGCCTGCACCACCCACCCTTGACACACAGTCCTTTTCCAACATTTACACTACACAGCACGACCCCCCAACACTACCAAAAAGCACTTTACTTCCCTAAACAAACACTACAACACTACCTTAATACACTACCCCCAGCATGACCCTACACAAACACTACAATACTACCCTAAACTACTACACCCCAGCATGAACCTACACTACAACACAACCCTAAACCCTAAAACACTACACCCCAGCATGACCCTACACTACACAAACACTACAACACTACCCTAAACCCTAAAACACTACCCCCAGCATGACCCTACACTACACAAACACTACAACACTACCCTAAACCCTAAAACACTACCCCTGCATGACCCTACACTACAACAATACCCTAAGCCCTATAACACTTCCCCCAGCATGACCCTACACTACAACACTACCCTAAACGTTAAAACACTACCCCAGCATGACCCTACACTACACAAACACTACAACACTACCCTAAACCCTAAAACACTACCCCCAGCATGACCCTACACTACGCAAACACTACAACACTATCCTAAACCATAAAACACTACCCCCAGCATGACCCTAAACTACGCAAACACTACAACACTACCCTTAACCCTAAAACACTACCCCCAGCATGACCCTACACTACACAAACACTACAACACTACCCTAACAACTAAAACACTACCCCCAGCATGACCCTACACTACACAAACACTACAAGACTACCCTAAACCCTAAAACACTACCCCCAGCATGACCCTACACTACACAAACACTACAACACTACCCTAAACCCTAAAACACTACCCCCAGCATGACCCTACACTACACAAACACTACAACACTACACTATACCCTAAAACACTACTCCCAGCATGGCCCTACACTACACAAACACTACAACACTACCCTAAACCCTAAAACACTACCACTACCCCCAGCATGACCCTACACTACACAAACACTACAAGACTACCCTAAACCCTAAAACACTACCCCCAGCATGACCCTACACTACACAAACACTACAACACTACCCTATACCCTAAAACACTACCCCCAGCATGACCCTACACTACACAAACACTACAACACTACCCTAAACCCTAAAACACTACCACTACCCCCAGCATGACCCTACACTACACAAACACTACAACACTACCCTATACCCTAAAACACTACCCCCAGCATGACCCTACACTACACAAACACTACAACACTACCCTAACCCCTATAACACTTCCCCCAGCAAGACCCTACACTAAACAACCACCACAACTCTACACTACACTAACACAACACTACACTACACAATCACTAACCCAGCACAACGAAAAAATTAACCCAAACCCCCTTACCTCTCTCGTCATCATGGTTTTCACAACGCAAATGCATTTACCATACATGCCTTTACAACGTAATTCGTTGTAAAGGCATGCGCGATAAATGCACATGCGGTTTGAAAAAATGCGGGTTGATGGTATGCGAGGTCAATGACCTTGCGGATAAATGGTATGCGGACTGAAAGTCCGCAGGGAAAAAAATGCGGGATAAAGGTTAATTACCTCTTTGCGGATCGTCTCAATACACAGCTACCAAAGTTTTTTAGCTGGAGGCCTGATCCCCTGGCCCTGGGAATAGACGCTTTCTTTCAGAACTGGCTTGGTCTGAATCCTTATGAATTCCCTCCTTTTGCCATGCTGCCGCGCCTCCTTGTTCAAGTCCGGAGGAACAGGGAATCCCTGGTGGTGATAACGCCTCTCTGGAGATCTCAGGCAAGGTTCACCATCCTGTTGGAGATGAGTGTGGATTTTCCAATCCTCATTCCTACTTTCGAAGAATTGGTGACAGGTCCTCACGGTGAGTCTCACCCTCTCGTTCTTCAAGGCATTCTGTCTCTGATGGCCTGGAAGATTTCAGAAGACAATGGCACCTCCCAGGACTTTCGGAGGGCGCTTTCAGTCTCATGTCAGAATTATGGGCCCCTGGTACAAGGAAAGCCTATAGATTGGCTTGGCGTAAATGGGTTTGCTGGTGCCTTCGAAGGGGTTACGATCCCATTTCAGCTGATGTAGTACAAGTTCTTAATTTCTTAGCTAAAATCTTCACGTCGGGCCTGGCCTATCGGACTGTCAATGTGTATAGATCTGCAATTGCTGCAGGTCACTGCTTAATAGATGGTACCTCGGTAGGCCAGAACCTATTGACCAAAAAACTGATGAGGAGTATGCGTGTTTTGAACCCTCCTTTACCAAAATACTCTGCTCTTTGGGACGTGAGAGTTGTCCTTAGACTTATTACCTCTTGGGGTCAAAATTCTACTCTCTCTCTGAAGAAGTTGTCTTATAAACTGACTGTTCTACTCTGCCTTGTCTCTTTCAGACGTACCTAGGATGTTAAAGCTTTGGATATCTCCACTAGAGCTTTTCAGCCTGAGGGAGTTTGTTTTTTCATCAAAAGACGTACTAAAACTATGTCTACCTCTGTTTTTTATCCTTTCTTCCCTCAGAATGAAGTTTTGTGTATGGTGAAGTGCCTGTTGGAATATGAGAATAGGACTTTAGGCCTAAGGGGATCTGTAGATCAGTTGATTATATCTCACAGGTTTCCTCATAGGGCGGTTTCCTCCCCTACTTTAGCTAGATGGGTTAAGGATGTTATGAGGGAGGCTGGTATTGATGTTTTATTTTGAGGCGCCCATTCTCTTAGAGGTGCTTCAGCTTCCAAAGCTTTTATGTTGGGTGGTGGCCTCCAAGATATCCTTAAGGCTGCAGATTGGTCTAATGAATGCATTTTTAAGAGATGTTACTTTAAACCAGTATCAAATGTTATTGATAATGTTTTGAACATACTTTGAACTTGCATAATATTGGCCTCCGTGTCATGCCATAAAATTTAGATTTTTCACAGCCTGCTGGGCAGAAAATCTGGATTTTATTAAAGACACGGAGGCTAAGATTATCCCACCTCTTTTGCTCCCACCCTGGGAATGGTTTTACCCTTTTGTTCTTCTTCTCTTTCAGATTAGTTGCTTCAAAGGGTCGTTTTGTTGGCTTCATTGAGTTCCCTATAGTTTGGTGTTGGATTCAGAGTCCTCTAAGTTATTTCTGAAGTTATCTTGTTCGCTATACAAAGAAGGAAGTCTACTGTGTGTTCATGGACTATATCCTCTATTGGAATGTTTATTCAAGTTCTAGCTCTTTCATTGTTGCTGCTGTGAGCTACGCAATAAAGGAGTTTTGCATAATCTTAGCCTCCGTGTCTTTAATAAAATCCAGATTTTCTGACCAGCAGGCTGTGAAAAATCTAAATTGTTAGATATTTAACACATTCGATAATTATCGGACGTGTTTAATACCTGATTTTTCAATACATTTCGGCAGGTCAAACGTGCCAGAATGTAACTGGGGCAAAACATACATTATTTACCGTATCATGTAGATTTTGGTGCGATAAACATCAAAATCTGCATGTTATTCTCCACAAACTCATAATATGTACTTTTTATCGCACCCAGTACATAACATACCCCATGGGATTGTTATTTATCAGGTGCGATGAATAGCACCGATACTCGTAATCTGTTTCTGGGAGGTATGAGAGCGCTCTACATAGTAACATAACAGGGATATGAGGGTCATATATTTATAACGCAAACACAGTAGAACTCTCCAAGGCTGAGGAAAAGTCTAAAGTGCAAACTGTGCAAAAATATATGCAACACATAAACATATGAATATATTTATTACTTTTCATCACATAAAGTCCATAAAATGTATAAAAGAAGGCCTAATCATCCAGATTAACATTCAATTAAATTGCATCAATATTGTTCAAGTACTTTTCAATATGACTACCATATTTTGCCCATTTCATACCACATTTGATTGTTGAAAATGTAAAATGTATGTGAGTGTAGTGGAGTTCCTATTATCCCAATAGGCTCTGCGCATTGGAATAATATCTTCAATAGTATAGACCTAGGGCAGAGGTTAACTAGGTCTTCTACCGACGATATTAGACTTAAAGGTTTGTGTTTGCCAGCTAGCTCAGAGTTCACTAGAAACTTTCTCGAATAGACAAGGAGGATTTTAACCTCCCTCGATAGACAAGAAGGGATTTAGTTTCTGACAACCATAGAACATGACAACTTTGCTCTCCCCTAATCAAGAGTGTATCTCTAGAGTCGTGTGAAAACAATAGACAACTTATTTTACTCAGTCAGTACGTGCATTCTTAGTTTCACCAGTTTGTAGAGAAATAAGAGATGGGCGTGGTTCAATAAAAGATGTTATTTATTGATCAGTCTCTTTTCTCATACAAGAGAAATGAATCGCTATTATTGCAATACTTGTAGTTAAGTAAAGTGCATACAGTAGAGACAGAATTATAAAATAATACTGTAAAAGCATTGATATGGTTTCTGAGCCATATGATACTTTAAAATGGATAAAATAGATACATACATATATACATTTGACTAATCGTACTCAACTGGTGCTTCTAACCACGCCTACCCCAATGTACCTGACCTAAGCCTAATACGTGGGCGGGAGTAGATAAGTAGCAGTTTAAGTTAAGTTTGTTTTGCCAAGGGACTGATTCGAGAATTCTCTGCAAGGGGTTATTCAGTTCTGTACCTGAGATCTAGAATGATGGAGGGCTGGTATCTCTTATCCCAGGTCTTGATATTCCAGCTGCCTGCGAGGGCTGCATGTAAGCGCCGGAGCTGGATTTCTCGGCAGGAGAAAGACAGTATCTCGTTCTCAGCGCGTCAGGAAGGCGGGGCAGCGTCTGTGGGCTTCGCTCTCTGCTGGGCTCCTCAGCACGTCTCGCTGCTCCGATCTCGTCACCACCGCATGTGTTTGCTTAAGGCAATGTCGGTAATATTTATACCTGAAAGGTGCCGAGATTGACGTAAGGATGGACATATATACGTCAATAAGGATGTCATATGAACGGGCTCGTTCGCACATTCTTTTGCTGAAGTTCTCGGTGAAATCAAAACAATGGTTATGGGAATTTCCCAGGTCGCTGTAGGTTTGATTTGTTTTGAGAACTCCGTATGCCTTATCAGGGGCGGGAGGAATATCGCTTGTCTAATTAGATGGCATGCGTTATGACCTAATCAGATAACACGCTTCTGTGCCGTGGTGTGGCTTAATCAGATAACGGTTTTTGCACCGTTGGATGGCGGCTAGTTAATTATTAACCAAACCAGGGTCAGGAATAGGGGAATCGATACAGTACCTATAGGAATACATCACACCCACTCCACGTAGACTATGTCCATATTTACAAATCTAGGCATAGTGAAACCAATAGCGTTTGTGTATACCGTACCACCCCAAAATACAATCATATGTATCCAGAAATTGGAATTATAAAATATATGAAACACAATCACATGTACTATCACGTGTACTATATGCACAAGCAGTCTAATAATGCTAAACATATAATTCATATTTTTAAATTCAGCATGAATAAATGCGAAAACCACACATGAAATGGCTCTTAATACAGAAAAAAGAATGCGAGACCATTTCATCACAATCATAAAGTTATGTATAATAGTGCTAGAGGATAGCGAATGTCTCGTGACTACCTAAAATAGAAATTTAGTTCTCTAAGAATAATGTCTACTTTAAGCAGAAGATAAGTGTCCCAAAAATCGTAAATATTTTGGAATTGGGGAAAAGTTCTTGCAGTCTGAAAAAAATGATGAGAACATTTTTCATATCGCTTTTCTTTAAAAAGTTGAAGGCCAAATTCAGGATGTGGGGAACTCCGAGTGCTAGTTTGCTCAAAGTTATTCCTGCTGCTCTGGTGAAAACATCATATCATTTAGACTGTTGAAAAAACTGTCAACAGCTTCTTGCGTAAGTTCCACTAATTCGGAAAAAGTTGTTACCATGCATTCATGAGCTTGAGCATGATTGCATCCATTGATGTTTTGATCAGCATAGCTGACTGAAGGTCGTACCTGATTGATGCTGCTTTCATCTTGTACTTCACTACCCCTCAATCGTAGTGGTGAAGACTCCACGAATGCCGTCATCAGGATTGGTAGCCGCTGGGGACAGCACAATGCATGAGCCGTTACCAGACCCAACAAGGTATCTGCGTCCATTGGCACATCCGATTGTAGTGCCAGACAGGTGTCCAACACGCATTCTTCGCCGCATAGCAAGCACCTTAATACAGGCATAACACAACTTTGCCACATTGGTCTAAATGAAAGAAACCAGGTCATGTTCAGGTCTCTAAGCCGGGACAGTCCAAGGATTTTAGTTACTCGGTCCCGGTAGCCAATGGCTAGGATCATTTCTTCCCTTGTCGCAGGTGTTTTGTCTGTGACATGGTTTGCCATAGCGAAATAACAGGATCAAAAATAGAATACCCGCTACTAGTCCTAAAAGGAGAGGAAGTCCGCCAAAAATGGAATGGACAAAGTCTGGAAAAATACCCAGGATGGCTTTGAATGGAGTTAAAGCACCCGAAAACACTGCTTTAAATACACTGGAGATACCAGTGGTATCAGAAATATTTAAGATTTCGTTCAGTATTTCTGCGAAATGTATGGGGGAATTAGTTGATAATAATGAATGAATCTCTTCTGTTGTCCTTGCAACTTGGAGATCATACGTTTCTTTTGATGACGTGAGCCTTGTCGGCGTCTGTAGGAGCACAGTCTTCATTCTGCTTAAAGTATCTATTCGAATAGAAGCAATTTTCAAATCGGGCCATAACCTTGCCTCCCTGTCTGGAGAATCGCTGGGGAACAATACATGTTCACAGCACATGACCTTCCTAGTCACAGTTATGAGATAAGGTTTTCCGGGCAGCAAACTACAACATCTGCGATCTACTATTAGAATGTAACTCCCGTTCGAGAGTCTCCTAAAGAATGGTTCTATTCGTGTTGCAGGTGTGCCTAGCTGGTAACATGAAAGGTTATTTGAAGTCCCTTCACAGGCTCCGTGCAAACTAATACCCTGACACAGAAGTGTACCACTTAGTGATCTTGCACAATTATCGCCACTGAGAAACACTTTCTGGCCTTTATTACTTACACATTCGTGTGTATAGGGCAAGTTCCATATTGACTTGATGTATCCTTTACCCAACCTTTCATACTGGCCTGCCTGTATATATTTTTGGCAGAATTGAAACTGGAAAGTAGTTATCGGAATATTTATTATTCCATGTATTATCCATTCAATGACAGGTCGTTCTGACATTGTCAATGGTAATCTCTCAAGTTTTTCAATGCTCAGAATTGTATAGTCAGCACCCTTCTGTGCCAAACTGATTTGTTTATCAGTGAGGTTAAAGATATTAAATAGTGACGTTGTGTTGATTAAACGCCAGGGCACATAGCCAGAACGCAGATTTTGTAACGTCCAGCCAAGCTGTACAATAGAACGCAATTGGGACTGACCGTGTTGTAACATCAGTAAGTCTTGCGATATTATATCGATTGCTGAAGACACAATGCTGTCCAGAGAATATATTCTGGAGGACAGAGTCATTAACCCATTGTCCACCACAGAAAGTGATTTTTCCAAATTAATACGGTCAATTTCCCGTATTTTTTCTGCTGTCTCAATTTGAGTTACTTTCCAAACTTCGTTATAAGCTGCATATATAGAGGCCGCTATGAAACGTTTTTGACGCTGTTTGCGTGGTCCCAATATGAAATCACGCAAGTCAGCACCTTCTGTAAGTAAAGTTAGGTGTTGCTTAATTTCAGCCAGTGTGGACGTTTGTAGCCATTGAAGGCAGAGCTTGCCCACGCTGTAGGTGGTTACTATCCCTGGATGTTGTCTTTGGGAATATCTAGGGTCTGGCCTAGTCAATGTGAACCCCTGTATTTTGTTCAGGAATCTGTCTTGACAGTTATTTGTATCTGTGGGCCAGATCAACCATTTTTTCCATTCAGGATCTGTTCTGTTTTGGTTTAAAATATGGTTTACGTCTATCTCAACATCTTTAGAGCTATTACTGTACACTGTTGGCTTTGGAATAGACGGTTTGTTCAAATCTTTGATTTTGGCTAAGCCAAGACAGGTAGTTTGTTGAATAGTGTCGGTCAAACATATAATTTGTTCTGGGATCATGCAGGCTCTAAACAATGATTCTATACCTTGTACTTGCCAATCTCTTGTACCCCAAACAGTTTTTGCTTCAATATTATTGTTCCAGAAATCAAACCCAAATGTATTCATTTGTTCAAAGAATGAATCGGAATATATCAATTTTGTGTTTGTAAGCATGGTCTTCATACCTGTCTTATTTGACAATTTGAAATAAAATGTTTCTGCATTACTTGTGTTAAACCCTGAAAAGTATGAATATTTATCATAAAATGTTTTCGAGCTATCTTTTGGAGGAGTAGAACAATGTTCCCATTGGTTATAATTCAAAACATTTCTAGGTTGTGCAGATTTATGTAGATAATGGTTACCATAGTGGTTATAGCAGAACATCTGATCATAATTAGACGAACCCTGCAAATAATCATGTTCTTTGAATTTAGCAGACATCGCAAGATCAGACATCATATCATTAATACTTTCAAAGTCCCAATCATCAGCAAATGAGCTCGGTTTGACAAAGTCACTTAATGAGATCTTGAATTGGTGTGGATACTTCAGGATTTCAACCGGACCATAGATTTCATAATCAGTTTTGTCCCATGCTACACCGCCTGGTATAGGATTGGCTGTGAAGTTCACTGAAGAAAGTTCTCTTTTCTCGATGTGTGAAGATGTGTGTGGTTTAAGGACCAAGTTGATTTTCTGGCTTGCTGTGTCCATTTTAGCATATTTTCCTTCAATGAAATGTCCCAAGCATAGTACTAAGATGAGCCAAAGAATGAGGATAAATGCACCGAAGGCCATCCAAAGTTCAATCCATGGAGAAATCAGATAGGTTTCTTTCAGCTGATGAAAAAGTTCCTTAGCTTTGTCTTTAAAAGTTTTTGCTGATGGCTGTTTCTTTGCTTCACTCAGGTCTTCAGATGAATCATCGAAGTTGATGAAGTAGCCGGATGCTGTTCTGTCAATTGTTCCAATTGCTTTTGGATTTTGCTTTGTTTCATTGGCAAAGTCTGCAGTTACATCATCATAGGTTGTTGTTTCTTGATGAAAAGTTTTAATTTGGGTTTTAAGAGGTTCAAGTTCCATTGCTTTGTTGCATAGTCCTTGTTGATTCACTGTAGATTTTCCAAAGGTGATCAGTCTTCCAGTTTGAGCTTCTGTATTTGTAGCAAACATTGGTGTTCTGCTACTTCTTGGGAGTCCACTCGGCCTACTGTTTGTTATCGGCCACATGATTGTGGTTTAACCAGGTCGATGGATACAACTCGGTTCTCCTTTTTACCAGCAAGGGGCGGTAGTACTACTGATCTTGTCCCGTTGATAGACAAGACAGGAACTGCTTTTCTGTAAGAAGGCCCAAATTCCTTCTTTACCGCGATCTTTTCTCTGACTAGATCCCCGACTTTTGGAATCCAGACAGGCCTTGCTGGGACAGGTGGTTTCTCTTCAGTGGTTGTTGGCTGTTGTTTCAGCTTTATGTTGCTCAGGTCTTTTCTTGTTTCATTTAAGTCCTGTAAAATAGCCAAACGATCTTTGATATCAAAGCTTTTGTCTTTAACCACTGAAGTCTGACTATCAAGATCTTAGATCATCATTCTAGTCCCGAACAATAGTTCGTACGGACTGAACCCTTTCAGAGAATTCCTTGGCAGGTTATTTAGACTACGTTGGACACCTATTAAATGTTTGACCCACCCAGCTCCCGAACCTAATACCTTTGCTGTTATAGATTGCTTTATGTCACGGTTTTTTCTTTCTACGATTCCGTTTCCCTCGGGATGAAATGGACAAGAGTACCGCAATGCAATGCCCATGCTGGTCATGGCCTCCTTATAAGCCCTGGAGCTAAAAGCAGGACCCTGGTCAGAATGTAGCATGCCAATTGCGTATGTGCCGATAAAGACTCGCAAATCTTTTATAACAGTTCGGGCGTCAGCCGATCGCTGGGGCCACATCCATATGAATCTCGTGCATGAATCCACTGCGACCAAGATATATTTATAGTTACCATCCCTTTGTAAGGGACCACAGTGGTCCAGGTAAACACAGGCTAATGGTTTATCTGAGATTAGAAGGGGCGTCTGTCTTGGTCGTTTCACTGTTGATCCTTTTATTCTTTGACATGTTTCACATTCTAGAACATAGTTCCTTGTTTGTCTTCTCATTTGTGGCCACCAATATCTCTGTTTTAATAATGATACTGTGGCTGAAACGCCAGCATGTACAGAAGCGAGTCCTTCGTGTGCCGCTATAATGAGTCCTAACCTATGTTCCATGTTTGGAATTGCCCTATCCCCCACTCCAGGGATTCGAGCAAACGGAACATTATTTGCATCAGTTATGTATGAGTACTTTACTGGAAAGCCTTTCGGGAGTGTTTCTATCGCATCTTTTTCTGTAGCGCTGACAGCCTGTAATATTTCGCTGTCTATTTCTGTTTTTGACCGGGTGATAGCAGCTACGGAAGCCGTTTGCACTGCTGCCTTCGCTGCTTCGTCAGCCAATTAATTCCCTGCAACGTGAACGCCATCACGTTGATGACTCAGTGTATGTATCACGTGAGTCTTTTGTAGTTCCTTTTGCAAAAGAACTATTTGTTCCCAAAGCATTTTATGTTTGATTGTGCCACCTTTTGCATCTTTAAAACCATTCTGAACCCAGATTTGCAAGTATTCATTGTAAGATTGGACGCAGTAATACGAATCGCACACAATAAGTGTGGGGAATTCTCGATCGGTATTTTCAAGCGCCATCTTGAATGCCAGTAGTTCTGCTCTTTGAGCTGTACAGTCTCCTAGAGATTGCGTTTTAGTGACCACCGGTTTAAATTTTCCTTCGTGCCAGCGACCTTTAACAATCGCGCACGCAGCACTGTAGGCTTGCTTACCCCCCACTGCGGGTTGTGCTGATCCGTCTGTATATATTATACAGCCGTAGTGTTCTAGAGGCAGAATTTCGGTCTGCGGAGGACATTCGAATTCATATTGGAGAAATTCTTGTGTTTTTAAATTTGGATCAAATTCGTATACCACGTCTGTTGCAGCAAGAGAGTTAGCCCACTGTATCCACCTTGGATGGAGTGCTTTAGCATTCGGAATGCTTGCCTTTGTTACCGCCTCTAGGGCTGGTATAGGTGTCACGATTATTATTCGTTTACCCTGTGCTAGGGCCCGCTCCTTTGCTACAGCAGTCTGTAGCGCGGTCAGAATTTTTTCCGTTGGGCTAAATTTCATTTCAGCTTTTGTGTACAAATGTGATTTGTATGCTATTGGTACCTTCCCTCACTCATTAGAGGTCAGGTATGTGAATCCGCATCTTCCTAGGATGACTCGAATCACAAGGTTGCGTGTGTTGTCACGTGTTTGTAGTTTTGTTTTAACTAACATATCTGTTTGTAACGATCTCAAAATTTCTGTGTGTTTTTGAGTCCAATTGATTCTTTTAAAATCTGGTTTCATTAGATCATAGAGAGGTTTAATACTCTCTGCATAATTTATAATGTAAGTTCTTCTGAAGTTTAGGAAGCCTAGAATTTATTGTAAGTTTTTCAGTGTTCTAGGTGCTTGGATTACAGCACATTTCTCTAGGAAATTGTCAGCCAGGCTTTTGCCTTCACTTGATAGTTCATATCCTAAAAACAGGACTGTTAGATGGGCAATTCTTGACTTTTTAAAGTTGAATTTGTAACCCTCTGCTGCGAACCCAAGTATTATGGTGTTCACTCTCTTCAAGTGAGTATCCAAGTCATCATCTGTTAGATAGATGTCGTCGACATAAGATAATGCCTCGTCATCATATGTTTGTAGTAATTCTGTTACTCTCGCTGAGAATAATCCTGGGCTGTTCTTGAACCCCTGGGGCAAACGACAGAAATTCTTTTGCGTGCCATTTATTGAGAACGCCGTCAAATATCTGCTCTCTGGTGCTATATTTTGACAAAAGAATCCATTAGAAATGTCTAATGTGGTTTTGTATTTTCTGCGCACTATGTTATTCATTAGTGCAGCACTATGCGAGTTTTGTACTGCAAATGTTTTGCAACATGAGTTAAGGTGTCTGTAGTCCAAAACAAGACGATATGAATTGTCTGGCTTGGAGACAGGAAACAAAGGATTATTCATTTGTGAGGTGCAAGTTTCAATCACCCCCTGGTATTCAAGTTGATCTAGGATCTCTTTTACCTGTTTTTTAGCTTCTTGCTTAATCGGGTACTGCCTCTGTGCAGTAGGTTGTGATTTTAACTGGATTTTGTGAGGAGGAGAGTCCTCATCCCATCCCACATGATTTTTATATAAGGCAGGGGCTTGAGCTACTGCCCACTTTCTTGCAAGTGTATATTTTTTATGAATTGGAATATCGTTTGAGAAGGCAGGCATAATTATTTCTTCGCCATGTGGGCACTCCCTGACAAACTCTGGAGGCCAGTCTCGTTCAGCTAGAAGGATGTCATAGCCCTTGGACAGATTATCCCAAAATAGTCCCCTTATTTTTCTAGTCTTATCCCCTTCTATACGCAATGTTATTTCATATATTTTATGAGGTTTGCTAACTCTGGTATCTGCAGTTTCCACCTGAATGTATTCATTCGTGTCCACTGTATCCAGATGATTCATAAGGACTTTGCGAGCTATGCTCACTTCTGCTGCGCTGTCTAGCATTGTCTGAGCCCATTCTCCGTTTTTCAGCTGTGTCCTCAGTATTCTCGGCATTGTTGATTACTTTAATACTGGCTACCTTCTTTTTTGGAAATTGTAATTTTTTATTCAGATGAGCAGGTTCTCTGTCTTTGGACTTGACGTGCTCTTCCCTTTGTTCTGATCGTCCTCTTCTTTCCGATTTCTGCGAGGAAGTCTGAAAAGATTGAGAGGGACGTGTATCAATATCTTGATATCTATCAGGTTTCTTTATATTATCCCTATTTCTAAGGTTGTATTTTTTCACAGAGGGCTCCCTTTGGGGAGACTTGCGTCCTTGGTCGGTAGATCTTTCTCTCCGCCGAGGAGACCTTCCTCTGGACTGGAATCTTTTTTCTTTAGGATTGGATTGTTTATTTCCATCCCAGCTCTTTTTTTGAGTGTTTAAATTATTTTTTATAAATACTTTTTCAGGACTTTCAACTAGTTGGGGTTTCACTGGTATTCCACCCAAACTATCTCTTCCTAGTTCTTCATAGGATTTTTCTATGATTCTGGCAATTTCAGATGGTTGGTCTGCTATATTTGTCTCTTTTAACCTCTGGCGAATCGCCACATTTGCTGCTTCTCCCTTTATGTTGGCTAATAATATTGCAGAGACCTGCTTGAAGTCTTTCAGTAATTTCATACCGAGAGTTAAAGCGGGTTCTGGACCGTATTCATCTTGAATCTGTTTTAGCACATCTGGTATTACTGACATGGATGGTACACCATGTGTTTTTGTGTAAATGGAAGCAAAGACTGTTCCCCAAGTGTCACAGTCCTCCACATGTGGTGCGATTCCCATTGGAAGACAGATAGTCAGAATCCTATGTTTCTCAACAGGGGTGGTATCTGGAAACACTGCCTCTATTTGAGTTATTTTTTGTGCTAGCCAGAAAGGAATTTGTTCCTGTTTTGCGGGTACCTTACCTAGACATGACTGTATGTTCTGTGGTGTAATTTTATTTGTGTTCCCCTGATGACTGGTCAACTGTGGAATTTTAATTGCTGGTTGGATTGTTGAAGTCCGCATTACATATTGGACTAATTGTCTATGTATTTTTATTAATTGTTTTAGCTGTGCTAAAAGTTCTGGTGCAGGCATTTCTTCAATGTCTGGATGTGGTGTGTATCCGGCTAGGACCGGCCACGTTGCTCCTGGTCTACCTAGTGGACCGAGCCTGGTGATGTGATTATTATGTTTTAGGGCGCCATTAAACAAGAGCAGGTGCTCTTGGAATTTGAGTGGTATTTCCACCTCCTTGAAAGGAGTGTACTCATTAGGAGGTTCCTCTATTTTGTAATAGTGGAAGTCCTTTGTTACAGCGTTTGCTGCTGGAAAGTTTATCCATGAATAGAATACCTCTGTCTGCCGATATTCGTGTGCCTCAATTACGAATATGACTGTACCACCTCTTGGTGTCAGTCCATTTTCTATAAGCTTTAGGGTTATAGATTTCCTTATGTTGACCGGGATGAGTATTATATCTGGGTCATTTTCCTGCAGAGTATTATCTGCTTCTAGGAGTTCAGCTGCTAGTCTAACTGTCTCCCTTTCTTCTTCACTTTCTGTCATTTTACTGACAGGAAGGTTATTCTGTTTGTTTGCAGATCAGGTTTCTATGGAAACAAAGATTAGATGCACAATATTTTGGAACAGTGTATCCTTCAACGTTGAGTAAACCATGAACCATACATAGGAGTCTCCTCCTGCGAGGTTTGGCGGATATGACCTTTCACCCACTCCAGACGTCTTTGGAGTATTATGGGAAAAAAGGGGTCTGTGTGAAAAAGCACGACTGAGTTACTCTAATGTCTTGCGTTAGTTTTATCGCCTATCCAAACGGTTGGGCGCCATGTAGTGTAGTTCCTATTATCCCAATAGGCTCTGCGCATTGGAATAATATCTTCAATAGTATAGACCTAGGGCAGAGGTTAACTAGGTCTTCTACCGACGATATTAGACTTAAAGGTTTGTGTTTGCCAGCTAGCTCAGAGTTCACTAGAAACTTTCTCGAATAGACAAGGAGGATTTTAACCTCCCTGGATAGACAAGAAGGGATTTAGTTTCTGACAACCATAGAACATGACAACTTTGCTCTCCCCTAATCAAGAGTGTATCTTTAGAGTCGTGTGAAAACAATAGACAACTTATTTTACTCAGTCTTTACGTGCATACTTAGTTTCACCAGTTTGTAGAGAAATAAGAGATGGGCGTGGTTCAATAAAAGATGTTATTTATTGATCAGTCTCTTTTCTCATACAAGAGAAATGAATCGCTATTATTGCAATACTTGTAGTTAAGTAAAGTGCATACAGTAGAGACAGAATTATAAAATAATACTGTAAAAGCATTGATATGGTTTCTGAGCCATATGATACTTTAAAATGGATAAAATAGATACATACATATATACATTTGACTAATCGTACTCAACTGGTGCTTATAACCACGCCTACCCCAATGTACCTGACCTAAGCCTAATACGTAGGCGGGAGTAGATAAGTAGCAGTTTAAGTTAAGTTTGTTTTGCCAAGGGACTGATTCGAGAATTCTCTGCAAGGGATTATTCAGTTCTGTACCTGAGATCTAGAATGATAGAGGGCTGGTATCTCTTATCCCAGGTCTTGATATTCCAGCTGCCTGCGAGGGCTGCATGGAAGCGCCGGAACTGGATTTCTCGGCAGGACAAAGACAGTATCTCGTTCTCAGCGCGTCAGGAAGGCGGGGCAGCGTCTGTGGGCTTCGCTCTCTGCTGGGCTCCTCAGCACGTCTCGCTGCTCCGATCTCGTCACCACCGCATGTGTTTGCTTAAGGCAATGTCGGTAATATTTATACCTGAAAGGTGCCGAGATTGACGTAAGGATGGACATATATACGTCAATAAGGATGTCGTATGAACGGACTCGTTCGCACATTCTTTTGCTGAAGTTCTCGGTGAAATCAAAACAATGGTTATGGGAATTTCCCAGGTCGCTGTAGGTTTGATTTGTTTTGAGAACTCCGTATGCCTTATCAGGGGCTGGAGGAATATCGCTTGTCTAATTAGATGGCATGCGTTATGACCTAATCAGATAACGCGCTTCTGTGCCGTGGTGTGGCTTAATCAGATAACGGTTTTTGCAGCGTTGGATGGCTGCTAGTTAATTATTAACCAAACCAGGGTCAGGAATAGGGGAATCGATACAGTACCTATAGGAATACATCACATGAGTTCCTGATCATTTGGTGTGTAATTGAAAGTACTGTGAAAAATATTGATGCAATTTTATTGAATTCTATTCTGGATGAAGTGGTCTTGTTTTGTATGTTTTATACATTTTGTTGAGATTAAAATTAATAAAATTATTGTACATTTCTATGTTCATGTGTTGTATATAGTTTTGCAAAGTTTGCACTTCAACTAATCCTTACCTCTGCCTACAGGAGGTCTTTTGTGTTTCTGTCCCTATGACCCTGTACCCTTGGTTATTTTAGGGGTATCTCTCTTTTTGTTCTCTGGTCAAGTATTTCACCTAGACCAGAGAGTCAAAAATGAACACCAAAAACACAGACCTGATATTATGTGTATCACAAGATGATATGAGGAGAAAAGGCGAATAGAGTGGAAAGAGAGCCGGGAGAAGAGGAACAGAGAGAATGAGAGATTAACTGGGCAAGGAGTTGGAGGCAGGAAGGGAAGGAAAACTCTGAAGAAGGTGAACAAAGAATGTTGGGGGCAGTATTAGCAGAAAGAATGAGAAAAATATAGAAGGCAGGAACCTGATGGGAAAGGAAAATTAGAGAGGTGAACAAAGTGAGACTGAAGTGGATATAAGGGATGAGTGGGTGAAGAAGAGGGTGTGGAAGAACACAGGGACTGAAAGAGAGTAAGTAGGAATGGAGATGGCCCGGGAAGGTTATGAGAAGTTGTAAGGCGGTGAAAGAGGAAAAAAAGATGGCGGATGGATGGAAACAGGAAAAGAGTGTGTAAGAGAGTCAGAAATCAGGTCAAGTGGTAGATGGGGTGGAATTAGGAAGAAGAAATAAGCAAAGGGCAAGGGTAGGAAGCGGATGCAGAGGAGGTAGCAGGGGTAGGGTAGATAACTGGACCCAAAGCAGGGTACAGGGGAGCTTGAATGTAGAAGGACAGGGATGAAAGAGGGGAAAATAGGAGGGCAAGGGCAGGAAGCAGATGCATAGGAAGTTGTATTAAGGAAAAAAAGGGGAAGGCAGAGCTTAATTTGAGCTGGTGCTTGCAGGTGGGACCCACTGGCACTCATTTTTGGGATCTTCTATATTTGCCTTAACAAACTTAGATCCAGAGCACAAGAGAGAAGAACAAAAATGGGGAAATGAAGGAGGAAGAGAAAGATGGAAAAGCAGTGGAAAAGATCCTGCTATATTGAAGTAAAGAGACAGGGAGCGTTTGCAGTGAATCAAAGAAGCATGAAGATGAAGTGCAATCATGACTAACCCTGGGCAAAGCACTACGCTATGCTCACGTAGTTTGCGTAGTTTGCGCAACTTCACACTACACGAACTGCACGTAGCACAGTGCAAACATGCGTAGCGTAGTGCAGCGGTCACTTTTTGCTTGCTCGCGGTCCTCAACGCCAAGTTGGCGACCGCGAGCAAGCAAAATGACATCCTCGCAAGACTTTTTCCTTGTTCGCGATCAGCAACATCAAGTTACCGATTGCGAGCATGGAAAATAAACCTCCTGGCGAGATTCTCAATGCGGGGAGGTCAGGTTTCTCATTGCGAGTGGTCGCGCATGCTCGCGACCGCTCGCGATGTGAAACTACCAGTCCGCGTTGAGAAAGCTGCAGCTCGAGTAAAAATCTACTCAAGCGCCAGAAAAGTACAGCTCACACTGTGCAAGATGAAGTTTTCAATGATTACACAGTGCTGGATGCTTGTCCGCACTGTGCAATCATTGAAAACAACATCTTGCACAGTGCGAACATGCTACTACCAGTTCATGTAGTGCGAAGTGCACTCTGCGGAGCTACGCGGAGCGCTACTTCGCAAAATACGCCCACCCCTAATCATGACTATACAACTTGGTGTTCATCCTCCAAACTTCAAAAGTGCCAGCCTTGTGCTTCTGAGCAAAACTTTGGAAACAAGCGCTTATTCTCTTACAAAGTCAGAACTGTAAGTGTAGTAAGCAGAAGGAATGGAAATTGCGGAAAGGGGAAGGAGGCAGGGAAGAAAAGTAAAGAGAAATGATGGATGAACTACAAGAATGAGAGAGGAGCGAAGGATTCAAAGGGGAAAAGGAAAGAGAAAGGCAACAGCAAAGAAAGTGTGAGTTGGGAAAAAGTCATGGGGGAAGGAAAGGGGTGTAGAAGTGATAGAACAAGGAGAAAGTAGAGGAGAATAGGAGTCAAAATGGAAAGGAAGGATGACAGTGGACACCGGAGGCTAAAGAAGACAAGATATTGATAAATCGCATTAGGCTTAGCAAACTAGGTACAGCCTAAATAAGTGGTTCTTAACATTTTGACTTCTTTGGACCATCACTGAATAACTATTGAAAGCTGTAGACCCCGGCCTAAGCAATTTCTTCAAAGTGAACCTTCAGAAAAATATGGAAACAAGTATACATCAAACAAATACACAAATTATAAAATATTTACTTTCATTCAATACCAAAATCGGAATTTTTATTGTAACAGGAAGGTTGGAGATTTTGGGTTTTATTTCTGAAACACAAAGTGATATTCTAGACTCTATCATATCACTGTCTTTTTCTGCTCCTAATGCATCCTCTATTTTTGTCTAAACATGCAAGTGCTTCAATTGAGGCCACCAATCATCCATACTAGTGTTTGCTGCACTTGCACGGCTTCCACGATTCAGGCCAAGGATGCCAACTCAATAGTTAGCCTACAATCTAAAATTTCCTCATATCTTCAAAGTGTTTTAAAAGTTCCTTTTTACCTTTTGCTTTTTATGTCTATTTACTTTATTTTCTTCAATGCACAAAGGTAAAATTGTACCACTTGGAGAATTTGTTTATTTGAGGGATCATGGATAAGAATGAATTCTGTGACCAGAAGTGAAGAAACAGTGGATAGGAGTGAAAGATTGTTTATAATTGGCAGAGAAAAGAGTGAATGAATGATTTCAGATTTTTGGCCATTGAGGGTAAAGGCCTTTTGGAATTCCAGGACTGGATGTTGAGAAGCATAGAAAGGAGATTAAAGATGCAAACCACTAAGAAAGTTTGAAAGTAGATTTGGGTTTCATTTGTGTATTAATGGATAGGAACACCTGTTCCCCAACAGATTTCAGAGAGGGCATCATGCAAAGGTAAAAGAGTGTGGTGGCTGGAATCTAGCTTTCTAGAACACCACAAATAAAGAAAAGTTGGCTTGAGATGTTGCCATTGATATTTGCAACTCGTGAGTAGTGAGAGTGAAAAGATTAAAATAACTTTAGTATAGATCCTTTAATTCTGAACGGCCTGTGTGTATATGCTCACCATGATTGATTCTCTAATTCTCTGCTACACTGGTCCATGGTTCAGGAAGTAAGAATAAAAGCATGGGGGTAAGAGTACTATGCATTTTGTAGATGTGCGTGTGATAAATAAGGGCAATATTTTATCCCAGGGATCTGTAAGTGAATGCCCCACTTCTGTATCTATTCTTATTATCTACTGATTCTCTTGAAACTATCTGGTAAAACATGATGACATTGTTGGTATCCGACTATCTGCTGTACTCTATGTACCATATACGTAGGACCCATTCAATTTGCATAACAGAGAAAAATCTTCAAGATGAGACCAAGTCCTACCTTTGGAGCAATCAGCTCCAATGTATCCTGGAGGACAATCACAGGTTCCTGTCATTGTATCACAATGAGCTCCATTCATGCATTTGCAAGCCCTCTGACAATATGGACCATAAGTACCTTTCGGGCATTCTATGAGAAAATACAATACATTTAGAGTATATTTATTTGACAGAAAACAGAAAAAAAACACAAACAGTGATAGCATACTGCACAACAAGGAGGTTACAAGTGTTTCAAGAGGGTCGAAAAGGTACTATCAACAGAGGCATAATTATTTTTTTTAAAGACAGCACATTATTTGTAGTTTTTTTAATTGTTTTTCTATATTTCTTTGTATGATTATCTTTCTTTGATTTGATATAATTCTTGTATCAAAGATATGTAATGTGAGGAATTATATTTTTTGTTTCTGGTGGAAGATAGTATACGGAATAATGAACTCAAACCTTTTTGGAAAATAATGAATCAAAAATGAGAGGAAAATTGATTTTAACAGCAATAGTAAAAGTATTTCATTAACAAGACTCTAACGGAGATGTTTAAATAAGTAAAGGATTACCTGTAACGAACACACCACCTTGTAAAAATTAAAAATATCGCTATTAGGCCTGAGATCTTAATTTGTCCAATTGTTTAAACGGGTGCACCAGTCGTAGCTGGCATTAATCGCGGGTGGGGTGAAAGGCCGGTGGGGGGCGAGGTCGCGCAGGGTGGGTAATAAAATTTAAAAACTTACCTGTCCATGGGTCCCGCATTTCCTGCTCTCCTACGCTCAGGAACAGGAAGCAGGCAGCCTCCTTCCCCTCCCCTAAGCCAATCTCAATGCTGCAATGGCAGCATTGGGTTTTGTCGGGATGCCGACAAGCTAGGCGCCTATGGCTAGCCAGTGCCCTCAGCAGTGGGCAAGCCACTCCTCCACTGCCCCAGAGCAGACCCGCCTACCTGCCCGCCCCCAACCAAACCCTTCAGCTTTCTCCCCGTGCGAGAAGCAGAAACATGAAATGGAAGTTTTACCATTTTATGATTCTGCTTCTCGCACTGCGACGCTCCTCCGCCCTAATGGAGGAGCCGGCCCTGGGGTGCACATTGCATTTATGCCTATTTTCCCATAAGTGCTCATGTGTAAATGACTCTTGAGGAAGAAAAAGGTTGTTACTTTCAGCCAAGAGCTCATGTGATGTAGAAAGGGCAGGATAAATTCTCAACAGCTACAGTATAGGTGAAGTTCTTGGTGGGCCTCCTCTCTCTGCAACTGGGCAGACAAAGGCCTATAATTAATGAGAAAAGGTGAGTGGGTAAGTAAAAGAGAGGATTGCTGGATAAATGGATGGCTGGATGAAAGAGGGTGAATGGATGGGTTCCTAGATGAATGGATGAAAGGGTGGATATTCGATGGATGGCTACATGAAAGGGTGAAAGGATGGATTGATGAGTAAAAAGGTGGATAGATCATGAGAGAAATTTTGGATGGATGATTAGATAAAGGATGGATGAATGGAAGGGTAAGTGAAAGGATAGATGAATGAAATGGTAAATGGATGGAATAATGAGTGGATGGATGATGGGTGTGAGGGTGGATACAATCGTGAAATGTTGGATGGATAGATGGATGGATGGATGGATTGAGGAAGTAAAAAGGTGGATGGAAGGATGAATGAAAGGATGGATGGATGGATAGATGGATGGATGAGTGAATGGGTGGATGGATGAGTTAGAGGGTGATGGATGGATGAGTGAAAGGATGGATGATAAATGAATGGAAAAATACATTTGATGGTAGGTTTGGAGATGGATGGATAGGTTTGGAAAGCGATGGACGGACAGATAAATGGACAGAATGGTGAAAGACTGAATGACAGATGAAAGAATTAATGGATTACAGAATGTAAAGGTGAAATGGTAGATAAAAGTGGATGTATGGAAGGACTATAGGATGAATAGATAGATGCTTGGATGGAAGAGGCAAGAGAGCTCTTCTGGGAAGTGTTGCAATCACTTGCTTCTCTCGTTTGAAGTCACCAGTGCTTTGGTTCTATGTGGGGGGTAATTTAATTTTCTTGCTATTCCCTTAGTCTAAAATGATCAATGGTTCAAATCAATAAGAGGTAACGCACGTGTAGAAAACATGAATGAGTAAAAAGAGAGTGCAAAGATACACCTGTAAGCACAGAAAGAATTCCTGCCTAGTCTATTCATACTACCTCATCTCATGATGCGTCTTTCACCTGAAACAACTGCAACCACTTGCTCTGCTAGAGGATTTCCAGAATCAAACTTGACTCACCTGGGTCCCAACCTCTACAATTATGTAATGATTTTAAAGATGATTGTTATAGAGGCCTGAGGATACTTTACCTGAAGTCTATCTTGATGTAAGAATTAACCCTATTTCTTGTTCTGAGTAGGCTCCTGTCAATGATCACGCGTGATGCTACTTCTCTGAGTTTACTAAATATCTGAATGTGGTTTTCATCATCGTTTAGTTTAACTTAAGGCAGTACTAGCCTTTACTGCTTTTAGGTCAGTATGAAGTCATTATTCTTCTCACTTTTAAAACTTCGTTTTACCATCCCTCACTTTTCACCGCACTCCCTGCTCACTATCTCCTGACTCCATGAGCATATCTTGAGCAGGTTGATGGTGTTATAGAAGTTCTGATATTCTCCCTATCACCACCATGATGTCCTGCAATTTTATCAAATCTGCCAGAAGGCAACTTCTACCAACAGTTCAACAGCTGATGAGGACATTCAGTTTCATTCCCATTGCATCAGTGTCACCATCCAAGAGTTGCAGAACCTCCACCTACACATAAAATGGGCCAATGCACAGAACAATCTATAGGTAAAAGAGGTAGTACTACAGGAGGACTCTTTTGTGCACTTGTACATCCGTTCGTAAATCAGTCCCAAAACCTCTACCTCCCTATTAGTAAAAGTGGAAAGAGAACAAAGGGCCATATGTATCAACATCCTGATTTGCGATTCTCAAATAGGGATTTTTTGAAATCGCTCTTTGAGAATTGCAAATAGGGATGTATGTAAAAAATAGCAATTTTTTTGCGATTTCTTAATATTCCTTAATTGCGATTAGAAAATTGTGAATCGCAATTAAGGAATACTTTCCCATTCATTTCAATGGGCCAGAAGACCCATAGGAATGAATGGGAAATTATTCTCAATTTGCGATTCACAATTTGAGTATCGCAAATTGAGAATAATTGCAAGGTGTGTCATAAGGACACCCTGATGCACCCCTGAAATTTACATGTGTGCGCATATGGCGCACATACAAGCCCTAAGGGCATGTATGTGCGCCACATGGCACCTTTGCAAATGCCAAAAAGTGCATTTGTGAAAGAAATCGCAAATTACCACCAACTTCAAGTTGCTGGTAATTTGCGATTTCTTAATGAGAAATCGCACAACTTGGGTGCTTCTTACAAAGCATTTAAGGAATCGCAATTTGCGATTCCTTAAATGCTGACGCAAAATTAAGGAACCGCAAATTTTCTGATTCCTTAATTTTGCTATGCGATTTTAATCATACATCGCATTTTCTGATTTTTTTGTCGCAAACGCTGCTTTTTTGTGAATCGCAGTGTTTGCGACAAAAAAAATGGATGATACATATGCCCCTAAAGTCCTTTATATTTGTAGCAATTGTATATTAATGTTCCCATTAGATATTTTGGTGCCCATCCACAAAATAAGAACAGAACTACAGGAGTGCTCTTATGTACCGTTCATGCTTTTGGGAATCAGTCCAATAAAGCTTAGAATAAATACCTTTATAATCCCATTTTTCTCAAAATGCGTTGTAGTAATACCAAAAAAAGCATTTTTTGACAGCTGCTGAATGTAAACAATCATGTAGGAGGTTCTTTCAGACAAAATGTAAATTGATATGGACCTACTTTTGTATTAAGTGCATTTCAAGCAACTTTGGAAAGGGCAGACAATGGGCAAGATTCACATTGCTATTAGCATAACTATTTGCTCTGCAAATAACTGCAGCAATTGGGGGATTTTGTCCTATTAAATGTGATTTTCTAACACAAATTGTGACTGTGGTGGTATTCTCTTATGTACGTGTATATGAATTGCATTTTGGGTCAGCATAATAAATGTTGACCTATAAACTTGCAGATTTGTGGACATAATCCAACTTTTTACAGGTAGATTTCCAATATGATAATGTTTTTCGCTGTACACCTCTCAAGGAGAAGAACAAAAGTCAACATTGGAGGAGGCAACCACTACAATTACAGGGGGGCGAGGGGGAATTTTTCATTGGAAAAGGGGCAACATTTCTTTGGTATTCCATTACTATATGCATATGTGTACACCTATTACGTGGTGATGTGCATAATTTACTAGACTTTTAAGCACTCATGACGAATCTGTGACATGAAACCCTGGAAATGTTTCTGGAATTATTTGACAATTTCCAAAAAGTCCAAAATGTCCTCCAAACAAGCAGTCTGTACAGCGGCGGCAATGCAGGTAGGTGCGGTGGGGTGAGGCGGGGGCGGGGGGAGGGAGGAGTCAACAGATGACGGAATAGGGAAAATTAAATAAATCCTATTCAGTCGTCTGTCGACTTCCCTCCCTGCCCCGCCCCACTGCGCTTACCTGCCTAGGCCGCGACTGAGTCTGAGTGAATCTAGCTATAGGATGTATGCCACTCTTTAACGCAATGCGTGCGGCGCATTTTCCCGCTGTGCGCTGAAGTTTTTAAAAACCCGCGGTTCATGACGAGCTCAGCTCGTCATGAGCGTACGAGAGGTGTACCTCATGACGAGCTGAGCTCGTCATGAGCGTCGAAGGGGTTAAATGCAGTTCAATAGTTAACTTGGTTTGTTTATTATAGGTGCATAAAACTGTAATTGTTAAAGTAAGACAAAAAGTAATAACTTACTGAGCTCACAGCGTATTCCATAGTATCCAGGCAGACAGGTGCATTTGCCTGTCACTGGGTGGCATTCTTCATTCTCCCCCGAACAGTGGCAAGCTTGGCTGCAGCTTTTACCATATGTGCCTGGAGCACAGGCTGAGAGGAAGAAGAAAACGGATCAATGTGAAAGCGTCAACACAGTTCTAACATGTGTGTTACTTCATCACATTATTTTCAGTCCCATTCGATCGTCTACAGGTGATTTAGTCTCACCACAGTTCTAACATGTGTGTAATCTAAAAGTTAGCTGATCACATTATTTTCAGCCACATTGTACTATCTACAAGTGATTTAGTCTCACCACAGTTGCCTGGGTCTTACTATATTAATGACTTTTCCCAGATCACTCAAAGTGCACCTATGTACGGTGCCTTCCATGAGTAATACACCTACCATTATATACACAGTAGTTTGGCTCTATTTCCATTGGCATACTGCAGGATGGGGAACAGGAGGGAAGGTCTAGCTGTCTTACTAAAGTGAGAATAAGTGACCTGATTTCTTTGTTGACCTGACAGGACTTCTTACCTGTCCAGGTGAACTGATAGCGCACCAGAGGTGACCATGAGCCTTATTCACAAGTGCCCCCACCTTGCCTATAGTTCACCTGTAAAGAACTAGACTAGGTTGACTTCTAATGAGCTTCTAATGACTGAAATTAATTATTTAATTTAGGACTCATTAAAGATGACTTACTAAAAACTTTGAATATTAAAAACTTTTAAATCATAACAAACTCTTTATTGCCTGATATAGAGATCATGATCTTTTAATGTGATGTACAGCTCTGATCTTCTCTAAAACAAGGTAAAAGACCCAACAACCGGAGTAGAAAAATAAAACAGCGGGGTTTAGCAGTAGATAATAAGCCAAACTCTGGGGTATATGTACAAGGAAGAGGAGGAGAGAGGCGTTATCCTTCCTGGCTTTTCGCCTCTCTCCTCCACTTCTGAAACGCAAGGCAGGCTTCAGAAAGAACCATGGAACGCTGGATAACATCGCGGTCGTTCAGACTATTGTGGAGAAATATGTTTTTTCAAAAAGCATGTTGGTCTACACAGCTTTTATTGATTTCTCCACGGCGTTTGACAAAGTGGATCGTCAGACCCTGTAGAGATAGCTCTCTCATCTTGGTATGCCACACCATCTCCTGGGCCTCATAATAGAATTACACACAGACACTTGGTGTCAAGTGATGATGGGTGGCTCGCAGGGGCTTTCCTGCCCTGCAGGATTAATACACATAATGGCCTCAAGCAGGGTTGCCTGTTGGCCCCTCTTTTGTTCCCTTTTTATATTTATGACCTCCCCGAGAAAGTAAACTCAGCGAATGGGGATGCCCCTAGAATTGGTACACTGTCTATTGGCACTCTACTATATGCAGATGACGTTGCAATTTTTGATCTAACCCCCATTGGTTTGCAGCGTCGTCTGGATGCCTTAACTAATTTTGCGGAAGAGCATTGTTTGATAATCAACATTGCCAAAAGTAAAATTTTAGTCTTTCGCAAGAAAGGTCTTAGAATAAAGAAAGGGTATAAGTGGCTGTTGGGGCAGGGAGAACTTGAATTGGCCAATGCATACCTGTATTTGGGGAAGGTTTTTTCAAAAAACGGGCGTGACTCAGAGCACATCAACCGGTGTGTTGGTAAGGCCGCCTCCCAGGCTGGAGCTCTAAATAGATTTTATAAGACCTGTGGGAGACGTCATTTTAATCATGTTCTGTCAGTGTTTAAGGTTAAAATTCCCCCGACTTTAACCTATGCAGCAGAAGTTTTGGGTAGGAATTACTGTCTCTCTTTTGATAAGGCTGAAGGCCGGTTTTTCCGTCAAATTTGTAATTTAAATTCCATGGCAGCCCCACATGTTCTTCGTTTGGAATTCCATTTAATTTCTTCTTACATTTCTTCTCTGGCAGCGGTCCTGAGGTGGGGGAACTCTCTCTGTTGGGGGGATGAGAGCACTTTAAGGGCCGCTTTGAAACTGGAAATTTTTGTAAAATTAAAAGAGAAATCAGCTTTTTTTAGATCATTTGCCCATGCAAACCATCTATTTGGGCTCAATTTAAATAGTGACTCACCCATGCCAAAGCCTGTACTGAAGTATTTTTTAAAGAGGTCTGTAAGCACGATTAGTACAGCAAGAGATATAGTTTTAAGTCATCCTAAAGTTCGTAACGAGGTGATCCGTGTGAGTGCGACGGGGAGCGGACCCCAGCCCTATCTCTCATGGAATGTTCCACATGGCATCAGAAGGTTAATACTTCTTTTAAGAATTAACCTGTTGCCCTTGAGAGACGTAACGGGCATTTGGGAAAAAACTCTTAGAGAGGAGAGAATTTGTGAACTGTGCCGCTCACAAATACAGGATCTCAATCATGTGCTATTTGTGTGTCCAGAACTTTTAAGGGCAAGGCGTATGTTTTTGAGACCGTATTTTATTAAATGTAATATTCGTTCCGCTGAGGAGGCCCGATCTTTTGTGTTGTCCCCTCCTAATGAAATGATCTGCCATAGAATATTTCAATTTTTAAAACATTTCTGGCTATTTATTAGCATTTCTGAATTTTAGTTCAGTTAGTATGTGTAATGTTTTGCTGATTGCGTAAGGTAGATTTTTGTATTTGTTATAAAGCATGTTTCTTTTATTGTATTGGTGTATTTCTGTGGACCTCCGTTGGAGTTCCGTAACAAATAAACTAATTGACTTGACTTGCAAGGCTTCACCATATTTACAAGAATGTGGTGCAGCCTTGCGTTTCCCCCTGCGATGGCGCTAAGTTTAGCAACTTAGCGCCAACGAAGACACCCTTGTACGAGAGTGCAAGGGTGTCTGTGTGCAGGGGAGGATTGTTTATGTGTAGGAAGGTGTCCCTTCCTGCACATAAACAATCCTAGTAATGCCATCCTGTCCCTTTCATGCATGCTGCTTCATGCAGCACACATAAAAGTGACAAAATGGCAAGTTTGTTTATATGCAGGAAGGGACACCTTCCTACACATTAACAAACAATAGAATTTTGCTTCTTCCATGTGTACTGCACAAGGCAGCACACATGGAAAAAGCATAAAAAAGGAGAAATAATGCATTATTCATTTAGTAAAACCTGCTAACAAGCCCATATCCTTAAGAATTGGCGTTGCTTCTCATTCAGTTAATCACAGCCTATCATCTTAAATGAATGTGCACATCAGTTGAATGTGTACATCAATATTTACAAAGCGAATTACATGAACCACGATCTGCCCTTTAGCCAGGTTGGCACACAAGCTGTGGATTATTGGAAATATTTGCCTGCCAGTTTGGCATCTGCATAATTCACAAGTGTAGGGGGGCGAAGTCATGGCATCAGCTTCATCAGCTTAAGGATTTTCCCATAAAAATATTTGAGTCTATCAGGAATCCAGGTAAGGAATACATATATGCATATGTTTTATATAGTCAGGTTTGCTTCTTTGTACATGTTGCTGCATTTACCAGAACCATTCTATCAGGAAGATAATTACATGGGGCGTGGCTACGGCGCCAAGGAAGATGGCCGCAGGTCCGGAGAGCTCCGTTACGACATGAGGTGACGGAGTTTCCTTCAGGCGTTTCCTTCCTTTTTGGACTGCCGGAGCAGTGTTCAAAGTGTGGCGGAAGGCACCCGGCACATCTACATGTGCTTTTCGACCCAGGGCACGCTGTCCTTACCGGTATTCTCTCTTCCAATGTTCCCGGCGGCTCGCGTCTGATCATGACCGCCATTTTGATTCGTCTTCTTGCCGTTTGTGCCGCTCTTCCTCTGTTGAGCTCAAATTTCGATATGCTGGAGACTTTTTTCTGGTGACTTCTGCAATTTGATTGATGTTTCCTCTGCTTTCCTGTTTTGAGACCTCCTATGCTGATTGACTAGCAATTTCTACTTCTCCTCAGGATGTGGCCGCCATTTTGACTTTCTCCTCGCTTCGACTTCAGGATGATGCTTTACGACTTACCGTCTTGCCAATGACTTTTTCTTGCCTCTGTGTATAATCTCTTTTCCTTTCCTTTCATTTTTCTTTGAGGCAAACGTCACTGTTCATTCATACCTGCTATTTTCCGCCATTTTCTCCTCATACTGACAGTGTCTTTCTTATTTGATGCAGTGCGTTTTTCAGTTGTCTTTTTTACACCATGGCAACGTCACGCACCAACCGTACTGCGGCCCTTCAGCAACACTCTGTTTCTCATGCATCTTTGGAAGATAATAACCCTTTCAATGTTCTACAAGATTCATTTGATGATTCACAATCGGATAACCATACTGTCAAGGGTTCTACTACCCCTGTTTCACGCTCCACCAAACCTTTGTGTAAATCTTCCTCATCATCTCCGACTGCTAACACAGGGAAACGTCCTAAAACTAATCCTCCCTCACCTACAAGCATGTTGAATACTATTTCTATGTAACTTCTATTGGAAGAAATTCGTGCTCTCAAGCCTTATATGTCAGAGACTAATTCTCGTCTCCAGAGTCTTGAGGATAACTGGTCTCACACACAACAAAGAGTGGTGGATCTTGAAGATTCGTTGGCTTCTGCTCAAACAGTTATCGCCCAGGTTCCTCCTATGCAGAAAGAGATTGATTCTCTTAAACAACAAATCGAAAATTTGGAAAACCGAAACAGACGCAATAACCTACGTATTTATGGCCTTGCTGAAAATTTGGAAGGGTCCAGTCCAATTTCATTTTTTCAATCTTTTCTTCCCACTCTTCTCAATCTTCCACCATCATCTCCTTTGAATATTCAACGTGCTCATCGTTTGGGTCCACCTTCTCGTCCTTCAACTTCCACCTCCTCTGCGAAACCTAGAGGTGTTATCCTATATTTTTTGGAATATACTGACCTTCTTCGAGTCCTTCATGCAGCTAAACAAAAAGGGAAGATTTCACACAATGGCTCTAATTTATTCTTTGCTCAGGACTATGCCAAGGCTACGGCGGACCGTCGTAAAAGATTTCTGGACATGAGGCCTGCTTTACGAGCTTTGAATGCCCTTTATGGATTATTTCACCCCTGCATTTTTAGAGTCACTTATAATAATAAGACAACCTCCTATGAAGATCCTGTTCGCTTGCAGCAGTTCCTGGATTCCTGTCATGCTGATTCGATGGACATTCCACAACCATAATTTTTGTTCGCTTTATTGTCTCTTATTGCTGTGTCCTCTCCAGCTGTCTGACTCGTTCCTCATGTACACTGTCTCTGTGACATGTTCTTTTGTATAGATAATGTGTCTTACCCTATGTTTTGTTTCACATTATTTTTTCTCTCCTCATATTCCTTTAGTTGCTGCTCTTGTGGTCCCTGAGATTGTTTCACATTTGTTTCTCCTCCATTGCCTGATGGTTTCTCCCCTCGCCGCGTTTTCGTGGAGTCTTCGATCAGTTGTGCTTCCTTCCTTCATGGTTCCTCCATCCCCAGTTTTCTTCTTGTATTTTTACGGTATGGAATTTGTTATTATTGTGTATTTGTATGTTTCTCGCTCTTCTGTACCTCCTTTCCTCTTCTTTCCTTTTCCTTTCCTTAGCTCTCTTCTTTTCCTTCATCTATTCTCTTATCTCTTAAACTGTTTCCTCTCATTTTCTCCTTCACTCTTCTTTTTTCTTTGTTCTATTTTCGGCTTAATATATCATATCTTTATCTTCCTACTCTCTATATATTACGTCTTCTTTTTTCTTCTCTCCGATTTCTGGTGTTACTCGCACTTTTTCTTTCTATTCTCACGTGTTGTGCCGTTATATTTCTACTTCATTATTCATATCTTTCAATTCTTTTTTAGACTTCTAAATGTCAATTAATGTAGTTTCTTGGAATGTTAAAGGTTTGGGGTCTCCTATCAAGAGACAACGTGTTCTTTCCCACCTAGCTCATTTGAAAGCACATATAGTGTTGTTACAGGAAATTCATGTTAAAGATGTTGAAGTTACTAAATTACGACGTAATTGGGTGCGTCAAGTTTTTGCTTCTCCGGGGATGGGAAAACGTAACGGGGTTGCTATTTTGACTCATAAGCGGTTGAATGTTCAACTTGTTACACAAGATAATGATACGGAGGGCAGATGGGTTGTTGTATCGTTGTTGGTCAACAAAATTCCTTTGACTATTTTTAATGTATATGCTCCTACTATCCCTGATAAGTTGTTCTGGCCCCAAATTCTCTCCTCCACGATGCATTATACTGATGATTATTTTATTTTGGGTGGGGATTGTAACATGATTCAGGACCCTTTCCTTGACCGTAGATCCTCTTCCCGATTCTCTCCATCTCCAACACATGCTCAATTCACTTCGGTTATTTCCCAACGGTCCCTAGTTGATTCATGGAGGCTTTGTAACCCGACTCTACAAGAATATACATATTTTTCCCCAGTCCATTCTTCCCAATCACGTATAGATTATCTTTTCATCTCCAAAGCTCTCACACAACTCATCACTCACTCGGATATAGGTTCCATTTTAATCTCAGACCATGCCCCAGTCTCACTTCAACTTGATTTACTCCCTCCTAGTAAAGGTGCTAAACGTTGGAGATTCAACAATTCCCTACTCGAAGATACTTCGTTTTCTGCTTCTTTTCTTAATTTTGCTTCCCTTTTCTTTAAAGACAATGAATCCCCTCAAACATCCCCTCAATTGGTATGGGACACATTTAAAGCTGCCTCTAGAGATTTCATCATTTCATATGTTGCCAAGAAGAGGCGTCTCACTACACAATCTATTTCCAATCTTACCTCCCGTATTAAACACTTGGAACAGGTATATTATTCATCCAAATCTCAATCTGATCTTAATAATCTTATTAATGCCAAACTATCTTTCAATAAAGTATCCACTGAATCCGCGAATTTAATTTTACTTAAGCTGGTAATATGTTGGCAAATTATCTTAAGGTTAAAAAAGAACGCACAAAGATTGAATCGATTGTCTCCTCCACTAATACCATTCTTCATAAAGATGAGGATATTTTGGGTGAATTCTCTAATTTTTATCAGACTCTTTACACTCCTGAGTCTCCCCCTCTGCCGTCAGCCATTGATCATTACTTATCCTCAATTCCTTCTCCCTCAGTTTCTGATGTGGATTTTTCCTCCATAGACAAGGATATTACATCTGTAGATATTTTAGAAGCCATTCGCATTCTTAAGAGAAGGAAAGCGCCGGGTCCGGATGGCTTCTCCATTGAGTTTTACTCTCATTTTTCTGCTTTTCTTGTTCCTAAATTACTTCAATTATTTTCTTTTTTTATCTCTTCCCAAAAATCCGAAGGCTCTTTTCAGGAGGCATTGATTTGCCTTCTTCCCAAGGACAATAAAGATCATACTCTATGTAAAATCTATAGGCCTATTTCTTTGATTAACCTTGATTACAAAATATTTGCCAAGATGTTAGCTTTACGTTTCGACAAAATTTTACCTCAGCTCATCGGTAGGGAACAATGTGGTTCCATCAAAGGTCGTCATCTTTCCGATAACACCCGTTTATTCTTCAATGTCCTTAGTAAATCACAGACTTCTCCTCATTCTTTGGCTGCCATAGCTTTAGATGCAGAAAAGGCTTTTGACAGAGTTAATTGGCCCTTTCTTTTGTCCTCTCTTAAATGGTTTGGTTTTGGCTCTAAATTTCTTTCTTATGTTTCTTTATTGTATTCTTTTCCTAGATCCTTTATTTTTGCTAATGGCCTTGTTTCTTCTTCTTTTCCTCTGTTCCGTGGCGTTCATCAGGGCTGTCCTCTTTCACCCCTTCTTTTTATTCTTGCTTTGGAACCTTTCCTCACAAAAATTCGGCTTAATACAAATATCTCTGGGTTCTCTTATGGTGATAAACAAGTAAAGTTATCTGCTTATGCTGATGACATCCTCCTTTTTATTTCTAAACCTCAAGTTTCTGTTCCTGCTTTCCTTTCTGAGGTTTCAGACTTTGCAAACGTCTCAGGCTATAAACTAAATGTCGATAAATGTGAAATTCTTCCCCTTAATAAATTTTGTTTTCATGCAGACTTTAGTCTTTAGTAGTCTCCTCTTTTCATTGGAATCCTTCCAAAATCAAAAATTTGGGTCTCTGGTTTGCTCCTTCCATTAGAGAAACTGTTGCTCTTAATATTAAAAACTTACATACTACTCTCACAGATTCCACAACACGATGGCATCCGCTATTTTTATCTTGGTGGGGAAGATTGGATTCAAATAAAATGATGCTAGTTCCTGTTATTGTGTTCTTCCTTTCCAATCTTCCTGTCAACCTCCCAAAGTCCTGTTATAAACCTATTTATTCTATCTTGTCCTGTTTCTTATGGCAAAATAAAAGAGCTAGAATGTCTTTTTCCAAACTTAGCAGCCCCAAACAATTGGGAGGAGTCAACTTTCCTAATTTTTCCTCCTATCATACCTCCTTTTTTCTTTCTCATTCGGTTTCTTTTCTATCTGAGACACTACTGGATGATACCTCTTTTCCCTTGTGGGTTGATATTGAATCCTCCTTTTTTCATCCTTTTTCTTTTAATGAGTTTGTCTTATTGCCTCGTGTTCCAAAACAAATGTCTTTGCCTATTCTTAAGAATTCCAGGAAACTTTTTCTTCCATTATTTATTATTATTATTATTATTATTGAGTCTTGTATAGCGCATGGTTACCCTTGGGCATCCCAGCGCTCGTCCAGAGTACGCACCAAAACAGCAGAGCACTAAGCAGGGAACAGATGAGTCTTTAAAAGTTTGCGAAATCGCAAGGTGCCAGTTTCAGAGCGAAGGGCATGCGGAAGAGAGTTCCATAACGCTGCCACGTTGACGGAAAATCTTCTGCCGCCAGTCCTGGCTTTTTTTACTTTCGCGACTTGCAAGAGATGTTGGTGGTCTGAGCGGAGGGCGCGAGAGGCCTTATAAGGTTGGACCATGCTCCGCAGGATAGGGGGCCCTTTTCCCTGCAAGATTTTGTGAACCATGCAGAGTGCTTTAAACTTCACCCTCTCTCTCACAGGGAGCCAGTGGAGCGCCTTCAGCGCAGGTCAGGCTGACTGCCGCCTGGGAAGGTCCGTCAAAAGCCTGGCGGCAGCATTTTGCACTTGTTGCAATTTGTTTAGAGTGGATTCTGGAGCCCCCAGAAACAGCACATTGCTGTAGTCCAGTCGTGAAATGATGAGACCCTGGATTAGTAACCTCCTAGTGGCCATCGGGAGGAGGGGTAGGATCATCCGGGCTGACCGGAGCAGGCCAAAACACACGCCTGCGGTCTTTTTTGCGTGTGTCTTGAAGGATAAATCCTGCTCCAGCCACACCCCCAAGCTCTTAATCTCCTGTTTTGGGGTAGGTGGCACTCCCAGACAGCTAGGCCAGCTACTAGGGGACAGGGAGGGAGGGGAGTTCCCCAGCATCATCAGCATCATATTTCAGAATGGTCTTGATAATCAGGCTCGATTTTTACAGTCTCCTCTTTGGTATAATCCCCTTATTAAAGTCAATAATAGAACCCTTTTCTGGAAGGCTTGGTATAATCAAGGACTCTTTTGGGTTCATCAACTTTTTCAACATGGTACTTGTATCCCTTTCCCTATCCTTCAAAATCGTTTCTCTCTTCCTTTCTCCTTCCTTTCCAAGTACACTTTATTGGTCGCTGCTGTTCAGACCGGTTATGACTCTCTTCCCTCCTCTGTCTCTTCTACATCCTCTTTTCTCCTCTTACCCTGTCCTTCCTCTTATCCTCTTCCTCTGCCTCACAGATTTATAAAAAATTGCATGAATCTTCTCCTACCAGAGATAAATCAACCGTTGAACTGGCGTGGGAATTGGATTTGGGTGAGTCATTCCCTCTCTCTTTGTGGCAAGATATCTGGAATAAGATACGGAAATCCTCTAGAGCAGCTAACACTACTCAAACTTTATTTTTTCTCTATAACCGTCTTATGCTCACTCCTGCTAGGTTGCATACCATTGATTCCTCTCTCCCCTCCAAATGTTGGTCTTGCTCAGAACCCCAAGCGGATCTCAAACACATGATATTCCTATGTCCTCTTGTTCGTACGTTTTGGTCCAGAGTCTGGCAACAACTTAATAATATTTTTTCCACTAATTTCCAGTTTTCTTTTACACACATTTTCCTGGGTAGCCTCTCCGATATATGGTCCTCCTCTCAATTTAATACTTCTATTATTGATCTCCTCCTAGCAGTAGCGTTTCAACAGATTACCAAAGCATGGAAGGATACTTCATCCATATCCTATCAGGCTTGGTGGTATGGTGTCTGTTTTAATCATAGATTAGATAGAGCTTATGTTTATCCTGTTACAGTTGCTATCAAACGTGATTTACTGTGGTTGCCTATCACTACCTTCTTAGACTCCTCAGCCAAATCTTCTGTACTCCACTCCCCTCGTACTGAGGAAGTACCCAAACCCCCATGATATGTCTTTGTTCACTTTTTTATTACATTTTCAACTTGTGCTTTCTTTCACTATGATTCTACACCTTTCTTCTAGAATATTGCAAGTTTACTTTCAAATGATGTGATTTACATATTGATATTGTATTTTCTTTGCTGAGTCTCTCTCTCTCTTCTTTTCTCTCTCTTCCTCCTCTTTCTTTTCTCTTCCCTTCCTTCTCTCTTTCTCATTTTTCCTATTCTTATATATTATAATGTTTGCTTACATTGTTTTCAGATCAATTTTTGTATCTATTTTTTCCTTGCTGCATTCTTATACCCAATAACATTTTTCTTTAAACTTAAAAAAAAAAGGAAGATAATTACATCAAAACTTTCTGTTTTGAACATTTCTTTGAAGCAGAGTTTGCTGGAAATCTGGGGCAGCTGCAAAAAACACCTTTTGAAAGTAAGGGGCCATGATGTATACTCAGTACATCTTTCAATAATTTATCAAGTCTAACAATTGGGAGAAGAACTTGGAACCTACGTGTTCGGCTGACCCTGATCCATTTCTTATGGATTAAAAGTTGAGCGAACCAGTTAGTTCAGATCATGAAGAGGTGCCCTGTTCTTTCACAGCTCGGAGTGAAACAGGGAGGACTTTGCATAAGCATTGTCCGGCCTGTCGTCAGTTCTCATGATATCTGACAAGCCTCATTAGCCCTGCTTCTCCTGCTAGCTTCTGAGTCTTTCTCCAACTGACAAAAGTCTAGTCGCCACAGGGGCTGCATGTTATGTCACCGGCACAGTGCAGCTCCATATATACACACACACTAATTCCACAAACAAAGGCATAATAAATTCTGTTGTGTAAACACAGAGAGGCAATTGCATTCAACAGTGAGGTTTTGGCAGACCTGCAACTGTCACAGTCTACCACATGGTGGCGATGTCTGTCTAATTTTGAGAAGAGCACAACTGTGTCAACTACTTCAAAATAAATGAATAATACCTACCGGCCACGCCATTCTTATTGCTTGGAATGGCCTGGAACAGTCTGAATTGTCACAAGCATAGGAATGTGATGGTTATCAGAGGCAGCACTGGCAGGGTCAAAGGGTAGTGTAAGGTGCTGTGGCCTCTTGGGAAAGACCCCTGGCACTTCCTTTTTTTTCTTATTCAAATGAAGCACTTCCTGCACACTTGGTTATGGAAATAGTTTTATGTACTGAAACCAGGAATGAAGATGTCCATGGAGTTAAAATTAATTGGAATAACCATAAATAAGTTCCTGGAATTGTTACAAGCTATATGTTCTGGATGAAGGGTAACAGAAGATCTCAAACAACATTGGCAAAAACATTCATTCCAACATTTGGAACCGTAAAGCTATTTGAATCCAAACATTTCTACTTATAGCATTTTCCGGCTGCACTAAACCTCATTAACTAACCCCATGGAGATACTATAGATACTGTGGGGCAGATTTACAAGCCCCTTGCGCCACTTTTGCGTCACTTTCCCATGTTAAAAGTGCCACAAAAGTGGCGCAAGGGGTTTGTAAATCTGCCCCTGTATCAGTATCTAACTAATCAGAAATCTGAATTCCCTTGTCTGGTTGACCATACAAATATCAATCTTCTTCTCAATTTCAACCTTCTCCCTTAAACTATATTTCGTCATCACTTTCACTCTGAAACTTTTTTAAATCAGGCATGAAACGCAAAACCCACATGAGAGCCTTTTATTCGCTAACATTATTTTCTCTACTTTTTACACCTGCCACATACCCTTGTACACTCTTAGGGGCATATTTACAAGACCATTGCGTCACTTTTGCGTCACTGTTCCCATGTTAAAAATGACGAAAAAATGGCGCAAGGGGCTTGTAAATCTTACTGTTTCCAGGCACGCCCCTTCCCTTCCCACTTTTTGACAAATTATTTCACCAACTACTTCTAATTGCACTGTGATCATATGAGGACATGTAGACATTGCCACTTATGTTCTCCAAAGATAGCAAGAGGAGTTCTTACTTTCTTCACAGCCAGCGCCAGTGAATCCATCAGGACAGCCACATTCTCCGGAGATATGGTTGCAGGGGACACCCACCGGGCAGTTGCAGAGCTGGGCGCAATTATTACCATAGAAGCCGGGCAAGCAAGCTGAAACATAGGGCATTATCATAACTGTAATTCACCTCATATGACTTTAAATACAAGAAGAAGAAAAGTTAGACAATAGTGCCCATAATTTAGTAACTTGGACCAAAAAAAGTGTTACTTTGTTCATTCATGAATTTACATTTGTTCAGCAACCCCTCAGATGACAGATATCAGATGGTGGCTGACATTGAAATCTGATCAGCAGTCTGGTTTTTAGAGCATCAGGAGCTGGGGGATTTGATAAAACAGTAGCCATCAAACACGGCTCCCTAAACGTATTTAGGGGTTTATTGGGCTGTTGAATCAAACTCATGGCAGAACAAGGGTTTGAAAATGACCAGTTTGACAAAATGTACAAATAAGTATGCAAAGATTTCTTTGCATGAGTGCAATTGCACTTTTACTTTTTCATTGTTTTCATTTGGGAAAATAGGTTTCTATCATCTTAATTCTGAGAGGTTGTACTTCCCATTCCTACCTATGATGTGGATTTACTCCTACCATTAGGAAGAGTTAATATCTGAATGTTTCCAGGGTGGGAATAGGTTGATAGGAAGATTGTAGATACCACAACATCACAAGTTTTTGGTTGCTCCCAAAAATGATCAAGGGGTACCTGAAATGATTTGCTGACGGTCCGTGGGGCCCTACCTGCTGCCACAAACTCTTTGCCTTCCTTTCCCTTGGGCTCCCGCACACGCCTGCCTCCCGCCGCCGCACACACCTTCAACTCGAGTGCGGCCGCCGTACGGAGTGCAGTTCTGGGGACTACAGCTCCCAGCAGCCTGTGCGGCCGGAAGCCGAGCACGGGAAAAGCGCGCCAGGAGGCGCATAAATAATAGCCCCACCCCCCCGCATCGCGGGAGCGCGCGGGCAGCGCCGGGCTAAGCCCGGGCAAAGGGCGGGCCCTCTGTGGCCCTCAGAGGGATGTATGATGGTGCAACGCATGGTATTACCACGCGTACCGTTACAACGCGTTTTTTACAATGCGCCGTAGGGGTGCTGGACTTAGAATAGTTAAATTTACTATTCCAACACCAGCCTACGTACAGTAGGGAAGGTGTTAGAAGAGTAAATCTACTATTCCTTGTCCTTGAGCGCCCTCCAGCGCAAGTCGTGGTTACGACTTGCGTTGTAAAAGACGCGTCGTAACTGTAGTGCGGGGTAACATCCGCGTTGTAAAGGATGTTCCCCCCCTCAGAGGCCAAAAGAGGCTGGGCTGGGCCACCCCATTTGACTGTGGACTCAGAGCAAAAACTGAGTAAGTGATTTGTATATGGACACGATAGCTTATTGTGTGGTTTATCTTTCCTACTTCCTGGGCTACACACCGGCTAGGTGGGTTCCTTCTGTGTCCTGCACTGTTACTTGGTCATATATAGAAACATCATTTGTACTATGACTACTAAAGGGGTCCCTAAAACTATCATCTCCCAGGGGGGATCGCTTAAGGGGACAATAGACCACTATTTAACTAAGGCAACATCTGCTATAGAACGTGAAATAGTGAGAGCCGAACAACGCCTATCTATAGAAAGTACATCTAATAAACGATCATCCCTGGTGTTAATTGAATCCTCGCAACTTCCATCTGTATTGGGGGATGGAAATGAGATTAGTAATATTCCATGGACCCCACTAGAACGAGACCATGGGTCATCCAGGGATCTAAGTTCTGAGTTAACCACGGAAAATATAGGGGCTGAGCCGAATGTACATTCAATATCAGACGAAAGTCCTCCAAGTACTGTTTTCAGTTCACCTATTAAAGACAGTACGAAATCTCCTACTTGTGCTCAGGTTCTCTTAGCCAAAAGGAAGCGTAAGGGTGCCAAACATAGGGGGAGATTAGCGAAACAACAAAAATTGTACTCAAGTCCCCCCATGGCAATACATAGACCCCTTATATCACCAAAGGTTCTACCACGAGTCTCCGTATCTACCCCACCATTAGATCTACTCGCCCAGATTGTACAATAAGTTAAATCTTTAACACTACCATTGGTAGAATGGGTGAAGAGAATAGGGGAAAAGGTGGGGAGTATAGAGGAAATCACAAAGGCAAATGCCATACTCATTAAGAAAATGACAGGAAACATGCAAATTCAGAACCCAATCGAAACTACTGTGGCCAAAAGCATTGGGCCGGGGAATATTGTCCTAAAACAATCAGTAGCCCCGGAAACATCTTCCCTAATTGCGCAGGATTCTAAATCAATTCAAAATCCTACTATAACTAGAAATGTTGCACACACGGTAGGGCAGATTAAAAAAACTATCAACCTAGATGGGATGGGTGGTAATCAGGGCAGGGTAAACAGAAGATTAAACCGTATTGATCTACCTCCGGAGGCGGCACCTTATGTGTGTATCCTCTGGGGGTTTCCTGAGCTCATAAATGGGAAAACTGAAGGACAACAGGAATTAAAAAATAAAGCAGCCTTTTGGTTAAGTAAAAACAGACCTCTCCCACCTAACATCGATGGTAGAATTTTGAATGCCAGAAGGGTGGGATGGCTAGGACATATGCCAAAAGATATACCAGGTGACCTAATCATATTAAATTTTAGGGACAAACATGTTATCCCCTACCTCCGAAGCTGGCAACCCCAAATAGGAGATGGCTCTATAGTAACCAGGGAATTAGGTGAGTTCTATCCCAGAGCACCGTACCTGCGATCTGTAAACCCTCGATTAGAAAATAACCATCCCGGAGGCAGCACAGGTCTTGTCCCAGGTAGTTATAATATACCAACGTATAATCGGTTTGACTTACTTTCAGGCCTTGAACTGGTGGACTGACTTCCTAGGGACAATGCTTACAGTTCTATGCACCCTACATCACAGGACAGTGATTTAATTAAGCTGAATAATGAAGAAACTGTATTGTATGAAGGAAAGACAGCTACTAACTGTGTAGTCCCCATGCCCCCAGAGAGTTCTAGTATTAAGGGGAACGAGGGGGAATATAAAATGAATAATAGATATGTTGAAGTAACCCTCCAGGGCGATCCTGGAGGGAACGATTGTTGGGGCGAAAGCAGTAAAACGGGTAATCTGTTAAGGGCTGAGTTAACAGATGGGGTCATTTCTTCCACGAGACAAAATAGTACCATAAAAAAAAAGGAACATTGTAACTTTATCTTTTGGAACGTAGCAGGACTAAAAACGAAAATGAATGACCCTACCTGGGAAAATGTATAAATAAATATGATATCTTGGCCTTACAGGAAACCTGGCTAACAAAGCCAGCTCATATAAATGGATATAAAACCCTGTTTACACCGGCGCTGGGGGGAACACATGGGAGGGCAAAGGGTGGCCTGAGCATGCATCTTTCTAACCAGCTTAAGTACGAGAGAGTACAGTTACTCTCAAAAAGCAGCTTCTATCAGATGGTAAGGATAGACGTTAAGAAGGCAATTAGTTTTATCATTATACATTTTTATAATAATATCCCGAATAGTGACATTGTCATTACTATAAAAACTCTGAGGGATGACCAAAAACATGAAACTTACACTAATAAGAAAGAAGTAATAATTATTTGGGGGGGGGATTTTAATTGTGCTCTTTGTAAAAGGGCCAACAAGGCATTTGTGGTCTTATGCTTGAACAAGATATTAGTCTTACTCATTTTGAACACTCTGGGCCCGATTATGATGGAGGATTTTCCGCATCCTCCGGGCCGGCGGAAGCCACCGCCGGCCCGGAGGATGCGGAAAATCCTCTGCGGACTCACCAAAGACCCACCGCCACATTAGGATGGCTGGTGGGTCCTGGTTTCCGTCCGCAGCTTTTCCACCGCGGTTGGCTTACAACCGCAGCGGAAAAGCACTAATATGGTGACAGTGTCTCTCAGACACCGTCAGGCAAATTAGTATGCCCGAAAAGAAATGCTTTTCCACGGCGGGTTTTCCGCCGTGGAAAAGCATACGGAGCTTCACTGCGGGGGCCCGTTGCGGGCCCCCTGGGTGAAAGGGGGGGTGGGGGGTGCACATGGGGGGTACCTATGGTACCCCCCTGCATTTGTATGCAGTAATCGGCAGGCACAGCGCGGTGCCTGCTGCTTGCTGCATACAAATGCAATGTATACATTTTTAACATTGCGGCGGGTGCAGCTTGAAGCTGCACCCGCCGCAATGTTAAAGATTGAGGATGTGACCGCCACCCTGGCGGTCACATCCTAATCTGCACGGAAGGACCGCCGCAGCCCCTGCGGACGGTCCCTCCTACTCTATGGTGGCGGACGGACTCAGGTCCGTCCGCCATCATAATCGGCCCCTCTGTGTGTGGGGACCTTTTAAATGAAATACTGTTTATTTATGATTTGGGATATGCTATTGAAATTGCTCAAACTCCATCCCCCTTTGTCCCGACATTTATTGGCAGGGGAGTATTGTCTGTTATTGATTTCATTATATCCGCAAACAGGTATGGCAGACAAATCAAAAAATTCAAGACTCTTGATATACCAATGAGTGACCATCGGCCACTAACATTCGAGATTGAAAATCCATTTCAGGAGCCAGATGGTGAAGGGTCCCCTAGCCAGATACTCCCTGATGTGATGCTTGGGAGGCAAAACGGCTACACACTTAAATGGTGCAAGGTGACCCCAGAAAAATTCACAAGGGATCTATTGATGAAATGCCTAGAAAGTTTTATGATCTGTCTGGATGAGCACACAGACAGTGAGCACATTATTGAACATTTTAATCATATAGCGTCTGTCATTAAGGATAGTTTATGGGTTGAGTCCAAAAAATGGGTAAAAGGTAATAGGAGATGATTTGACACTTCATGCACTAAGGCCCTCTCCGACCTTAAAAACGCGTTACATGGGAAACCTCGAGACCTGGCATTAGTGAGAGACCTAAGGAAAAAATATAACGATGTATTGAAGATTAGGAAAAATGCAATAAAACAGGAGGCCTGGGATGCCCTCTGCGAAGTGTCACTATCTAAAAACCCATCTGCGTTCTGGAAGGCGGTAAATGCCCCCTTTCTGTATGATAACACTAAGCTCGCATAGAAATAGCGATTTCTGAGGACGTTTGGGTAGACCATTTTTCAAAACTTTATAGTGACTCACAAGGTACGCACCAACTATTGCTCCCCAGAGTTAAGGAAAAAAGGGCGCCGGCTTCGAAACTGGTTATAACCATGCAAGAAGTCATGGCGAGTCTGAAATCAACCAAGAATGGAAAAGCCCCAGGCCCAGATGGGATTCCAGCAGACTTGTTTAAAGAAAATAGCGAGATTTGGGGGCCTATGCTGGTACAGCTTTTTAATGCCGCTCTGGAGAAGGGACTAAATGCCTCCTGGTTTGCCTCGGTTATTGTCCCAATATTTAAGAAGGGAGATAGGCAAAATTGTGCATGTTACCGACCAATATCCCTTTTGGACTCATCCATAACGATCCTTGACAGAATTATTTCAGCGAGACTTCAAAACTGGGCAGAAGAAAACGGGATAATAAGTGACCTGCAATACGGCTTTCAGAAGGGAATAGGCACAGTTGAACAGGGGTTAAATCTATTTATTTTGCACCAAAAATACACTAGGGTCAAGGGGGAACGTTTATATTTTACGTTTGTCGATCTTACATTGGCATTTGACTGTGTGTCCCACAGTAAACTTTGGGCATTATTAGAAAGGTTAGGGGTGGAAAAAACTATTATTTGCTTCTTAAGGGAACTATACTCAGGGGCCACAGCATCCATCCGTTATGGAAAGGTTGTAGAATGTTCAAGATCCTTTGGGATTGGCCGTGGGGTACGCCAAGGGTGCGTCCTGGCACCGTTCCTGTTCTTGATCTATATAAATGGTCTCGAGCAACGTCTGCTGGAGGAGTGCAGGGATATGCCCATGGTTGGTAAGAAATCTGTCCCTGCACTCCTGTACGCAGACGATGCAGTTTTAATGGCTCGAACGCCCCTGGCGTTACAGAACCTCACAACATCATTAAATAAATTCATGTCAAAGCTGGATCTAAAAATTCATTGTACAAAAACGTTCTCCATGAACTGTGGTACAGAAGGAAAGCAAAGAAGGAAAAATATTTACATCAATAATACTCCCCTGGATTCTACCCCTACCTTTCCTTATTTAGGCATCCTGTTCCATGAGACTGGCACATGGGCAAGTGCGGTAAAAGCAAGAACACTCCGGTTCTCAAAAACAATAATGGCCTTAAAAAGTTTTATTAAAAAAATGGGGAAAAAAACGATTAGGGAAGTTTTAACTATTTATAATGCTACCTGTATATCAGTTGTTCTTTATGGATCAGGCCTCTGGGGATATGCGAGTATAAATACAATTCAATTGGCCGAAAATATGTTTTTGAGACACATTTTAAATGTTCCTGAGAGTGCCTCGACTATATTTTTCATGTAGAGCTCGGCCAGCCGCATATCACAGATATAATTAGAATACAGCCTATCCTCCTCTGGCATAGGGTATGGACTACCAACGAGTGTGTCCTAAACCGTGCAATTCTTTGGGATGTCTTAAAATTAGAAAAAGTGAGTAGGATCAAGTGGCTTATTTACGTTAAGTCTTTTCTAGCTGAAATTGAATGTAACCAATACTATGACGATCCTCTCACAATGGTTAACATACCCAGAAATTTTTTGAAAAAACTCTGTATAAAACATCTTCAGGAGAAAAGAACAAAAGAGGAAGTAAAGAAAAAGACAGTTTCTCGACATCAACTGATATCGTCTAGTGACAAACTACAGCCATATTTAACTTTATATATGACTAATTATGAGAGGTTTGTCCTGACGCGTTTTAGATTAAACATTGTTTTTAGACTTGTGACCTTCCCTGTTATAAACTCTTGGTCTCATGATTTAATCTTGTGCCCATGTGATGATTCCTCAGCCCAGTCTGATATCCACGTATTATTTTTCTGTAAATTTTATACATCGCCTCGCAGGAAACTTGTTATCCCTATGCTTAAGGAAATGAATTTAAATCAATGCCGCCCAGCGTTTTTAGAATTACAGAGATTAGATACAGTTTTAACGGTTGCAATAGCCTCAGAATTTTTAAAACATGTTTTTATATTGCGGAAGTCACTTTACATGGATGATTTTTAACTGTTTCTTTCTGCTGAATATTGTTATATATAGTAAATTATGTTTATTACTTCTTTGTAAATGAAATTTCGTGTTGTACGCTTTTATGGTTATTGTCAATTAACCGAATAAAGTTTTTGAACTTGACTTGATCAAGGCATTTCTGACTTGGAATGCTGCAAACGTATTTCACAATTTGGCCCTTTACGAATATCATACAGGGACAGTAAAAATCCTCATGTGGCCAACAAGCAAGGCACACTGTTCAAAAACAAAATGCAACACACGGTTGTGCCTGTGGTGTATGTTTTATGTATGAGATACCATTATTTCGTGCAATAAGATCATTACAAAGATGTCGATTGCCCAAAACTCGAGGAGCATATTATCTAGGAGATGCGATCATTATCGCAAATCGCGCTTAGAGTGATTTACTCTATCTCTGGATTACATCGCTGTGGTAGCGGCGTACCTTCAACGTTTTGCTAACAGTCAATGTAATTCCAGCGATAGAGGCCGCTTCTCAGGAATAGAGCGGGAAATCCAGCGATGATTTCACAGCGCTAAGGAGAAGCTTGCTAATAGGGGAGTGTGAACCTAACCTGGCAATCCACCTCCCGTTATCAGTATGCCTAAGTCACTTTTAAAGCAGGCGTTACATTCCTGCGATAACCGCGCTTAGCGCAGGCATTTATATCGCTTTGCAGGTCTACTGCATGGCTTGCTAATATCGTGTAGCCGTGTTAGCGAGCATTCCAAGGTTGTTTTACTAAGGATCGCCTACTTTGCATGTCATTAGCGATATTGATCTCTGACATGCAAAGCCGCCAGGAAACACGTGCTAACGCTTGTTAGCGTGTCCTTGATGATATTGAGATAATAAAATCGCCGCTTTTTCGACGCTATGTGCCGAAAAAGTGGTGATATCTCTCTTAATAATATGCCCCAAGGAGTTGCAGAAATGACATAACACACCCTTAAAGCAAACCCCAGGGATAGGGTACTGGTTGCAAGCCTAAGGAAGGAATATAAAAGAGCTATCAAGAACAGACAGGATAAGATCAAGCAGGAGGCTTGGGAGAATTTAATTTCTATAGACATCTTGCGGGATAGCAGGCAATTTTGGTCTGTTATCAACCAGCCTTATTTCTCCGACTCACCAAATCTAGACACGGACTGCGTCATCCCAGACGACAAGTGGCTGGCACATTTTACTTCTGTCTATGGAGAAAATGGTACCACCACCCAACCACTTGATTTTACCTCCTCTGAGGCCACTCCCTTGCACTTTAATAGGGCAGAGGTGGAGAAAGCAATCTGCGCCACAACTAGGAATAAAGCCCCTGGCCCGGATGGGGTACCGGCGGATTTTTATATACACTCACCAAAATTATGGGCGGGCATCTTAGCTAATGTATTCACAGCTGCAAATAGTACCCCCCCACCAACTACATGGGTGACTTCCACTATAGTCCCCATATTTAAAAAGGGGCAAAGGGACGATCCGGGGTGTTATCGGCCCATATCCCTTCTGGACTCCTCAATAAAGATCTTGGGTAGAGTGCTTTTGGCCAGGTTAAGGGATAGCCTGGCAGGTTGTGCTGGGTTGGCCGACATCCAGTATGGCTTCAGAGAGAAAAGAGGTACGATTGAGCAGTGCTCTAACTTGCACCTGTTGATCTCTAAGTATACGGTGGCCAAGGAGGGGTCCTTGTACTTAGCATTCATGGACCTCTCCTCGGCCTTCGACTTGGTCAACAGGTCCAAGCTCTGGGCTATCCTCTTGAGGATGGGGATTGATGAGGCCTTGGTTAGGTTCATGGCCTCACTCCATCAAGAGCTTTTTGCAGTAGTGAGGGTCACAAGAGAAGGCAGATGTACGCCCCGTTTTAACTCGATGCGGGGTGTTAGGCAGGGCTGCATACTGGCTCCTCTGCTCTTTACAATCTATATCAATGACCTCGGCAATCATCTAGAGGGGGCTGCGAGAGACGTTCCGCGTGTAGGAGAAGTCAAGATCCCAGCTCTCCTGTACGCGGACGATGCAGTGCTTATAGCTCGTACTGGCGTCTGTCTCCAACAGTTTTTGGATGCATTTGGTATCTTTATGGACTATCTTGATTTGAAGGTTAATTCAAATAAATCACATACAATGGTCATTGGACTGCAAAACAAAAGAACCATGGCAAAAACATTCAGATGTAAAGGTGAAGTAGTGTCTAGAGTCCCCGTTTTTCCCTACCTGGGTGTGCTTTTTGACAACAAGGGTACCTGGGGTCCCCAGGTAAGGGCCAAAAGTTTAGCTGTGACAAGGACATCAATGGCCCTTTTGGGTTTTGCAAAAAGGTTGGGCCACAGACCGATGGAAGCCATCTTAAAGGTGTATAACAGCAAATGTTTCTCTGTGGCACTTTATGGCGCGCCTTTATGGGGTTATGTTCGTTTGGAAAACATCCAGAAGGCAGAAAATAGATTTTTACGTGCTCTTTTGTCCCTCCCCCAATCGACACCGACTTTCTCCATTCACGCAGAGGTAGGAATGGATTATGTCCTAGATAGGTTAAAACTAGCGCCTTTAATATACTGGCTCAAGACATGGCTAAATTCAGAATTAACCCTTAACCATCTGATCATGAAAGATGTTATGTCCTTAGAGCATAGTAGTGCAATTCCATGGCTGGCTTATTTGGAAAAAACCTTTACGGTCCTGGGACAGCAAGATTTGTTTACTGACCCTTCTGGTATAACCAAATATGATGTGGATACCATAAAAAAACTATTTATGCTAAGCGCAAGAATGAGCCGTGAAGAAACTGAACTGCTAAAGCCATCAGTTAGACGCCATTATTTGTTAGTTAACTCACCTGCACTTGAACCTTATTTATGTTTTGTCACTAACTCATTTCATAGGTTTCTTTTAACGAAATTTAGGTTTAATCTTATTCATTTTTATTTGGGCAGTTTTAATACATGGACAAAACCTGAGCTAGCTCCACCGTGCACATGTGACAATTTTTCTGCACAAGACACCATGCACTTTATTATGTTTTGTGATTATTTTTCCGAACAGAGAAAAAAACATTTGTTACCTGTTTTAAGGGAAGCTGGCTTTTCCCAGGTTAGACCAGCCATGCTCTACCTACAATCATTGAAAAATATCCGCATTACATATTGTCTGGCAAACTTTTTAGTGGCGGCTGCTAGATCTAGATCATGTAGGAGTTTAGAAAATCACCCTTTATAAAATGTTTGTATAGATTTTTACTTCTGTTTTTATCATGACACTTGTCATATGTATTCGATTGCTATGAAATTGTTTAATTGTATTTTAATTGTATATAATACATTTTTATGCTCTTTGTATGATTTTTAACTAAATCGAATAAAGATAATTTGATTGACTGACTGACATAACACACCCTTTGATTAACAACTACTAGTCCTTGGCGAGAATCTTTAAAAGATGCACATGCTAAATAAATAATAACAGCTTAAGTGCTGATCACATGGATGCGATCAAACCCTTTTAAATTAGACTAACCATGCAGGTTTATTCCCAACCACATCTGAGCTTCTCACCAGTCAAATGACTTAAACCACATATCTGAGCTTTGCTCTACCCTCCTTGACACTGGGGTAAGATAATGTTTGCTATAGCAAATATGTGTTACTAGAATAGCTAAACAAAATGTTAATTAAACTCACGTGTATCGCAATGTTTTCCTCTCCAGCCTTTTGGACAGTAACACAGCCCTGACTCAGGATGACAAGTTGCACTGTGGCCACAGTTACATTCCCTTGAACAGTTATCTCCATAGAACCCAGAAGCACAGGCTGAAAAACAAAGATGTTTTTACATGTATCAATGATTCATCTAATATAGCCTTGTAGCCCTTGCAGAGGGCTTTAACCAGTTGCTTCAGGCCTATAATGAGGGAGAGGGCCTTTAGCAACTGGTATAACCCGAGGAAGAAGAGCTGTAAGGTTATTAGAACATTCGGCCCACTGAGGGTAGAATGTTCTAAATTAAAAAGGGGGAAACACGAGGACAAACATTGGAATCTTGGAGCTCCGAGCGTATACTAGCCATTATCAAACCCAGAGCATAAGCCCAGAGCTACTCCATTGTCTTTAATCGAGCACTCAACATTCCAATGTTCTAAATGGTATATAAGGTGCATGCTGTGCATTTCTTTTTTGTGCACTTACGGTAAACCCTTGAAAGGAGAATAGTTAGTAAACTATACATTAGGGGCCTAATTCACAAAGGGGCTCTGCACTTGTGGCAGAGGTTCTGCAGTCGTGGGGGAATCTCCGCACTCGGAGCAGAATCTCTGCAATGAGAATTGCAGATACAACCTCTGTGGTCCTCTACCTAGGCAACCCGAGTATCATATTAGTAGAGTTTGTAAACTTTCTCCTACAGTGAGCCACATGGTCAGCCCACAATCCATTTGAATCAAATACCAGTCCAAGATATGGGAACATGAGAGTGCTTTGTAAACTGTTTGATTTTAAAACAATTGATGTGTTAAAATACTTCTTCGACTCACACGCCATTACATGTTTTAAAATAAAATTAGTACATAAATCCAGAGCAGCCATGAAGTCTACTGAGCGCTTTACATAAAACGTATGAGAACATATGTCTACAGAAAATGCAACATTGGTAGAAGGGTTCGTTTATCGAGGTTAGTTAGTGGAAGGTAAATGGGAAAGTAAATCTGGATTAAGAGACTTGTGAATTTACACAATGTTGGGATACTCTACCCTAAAAACCCAATGTAAAGCAGAGATTGGAAGAAGGTAGCAGGAGAACAAAACATAACCTTAGCCAGGGAAGTACTGTCTGTATTGTGAGTTGATATCTGTGATTGATTGAAATTCTGGCTCTGTTACCTCTTCCTCTGAATCACTCCCTGAAAAGGTGGGTCTTTAAACCTTTTTAAAATGACAAGAAATCCAGAGATGTTTTAGTTGAATCGGCATGGTCTTCCAGACAGTTTTTCATTTCCCATAGAATGATTCCCCAAGTGCTTGTGTGGTTTGGAAGTTTGGGGGCAGGTTTTTCATCATTTGACACGGCACAACGCATAAAGACAACTTGCTGTGCTGTGTCAGAGAGGGCAGAAATGCGCCATATCTCTCAAGATATGATGCATTCCTGCTGTTTCCCTCCACTGGCACACTGTGTGCTGGCACCATCGTATAAGGATGCATGCATTGCCAGACAGGATTGTTTTTATTCAGAAAGGGACACCTTCCTGAGCAAAAACTATCCTTGAATGCGTTTTCCTCTAAGAGTTCTGCAGGGTGCAGCACACTTAGAAAGGGGAAATAATGAGGAGAAATAAAGATATTTGTCCTTGTTGCTCCTCTGTAGGGAAGGTGTACAATTTTGCAAGGTGGCCTTGTGTGGCTTGTTAAACCTGATGCATGATGCAAAGACAACGCAATCTATGCTAAATATGGTACCTGATGTATTCTGTTGGGGATTGTTCTTCCTACTGTTTTTTTGTACTCCTCCTGAAATTGTCAATAGATCTGCTAGAGAGCTCGGTTACCTGTGAAGAGTGCAATGAAGGTGAGGCAGCTGCCTTTAAATGTTATCTGTTCCGCTAATGAAAGCTAGTGTAGATCCTTTAGTGTAGTTTCAGTGTTGGGGAAATAAGGTACTACTGATGTGAATAGATAATCTCTAACTCCTAGTTATTAGACTTTTGATATCTCCTAATTTTCTGTGATAGGGTATAGCTACAAGCTTACAGTACAGGAATGTATTTGAAATAGCATTCGTTATGTTGCTTTACTCAAAACAATGCCTTATATTTATGGTAGTTGTAGGCATTGTGTTACCAAAATGGCTGAAACTAATTTATTACCTATTTTAGAAGAGAAATTTACCCAGTTATTATGTTTTCCATTTGTAAATGTACTACCTAACCAGTATATATTCTAATATTCAGTATTAAAACAAACTTTTTAGTTTGAAAAAAATGTTTACATGGACTCAATCATGTGGACACTTCATTAAAGAGTACTGCAAAGGAGGGATCATAGAAGTGGCTCTACAGATTTAGAATAAACTCACAGTTTTCCCTGAATACTTTTGGTCTGTGAAATATGTTCCTAGGAAATTAGGGGCATATTACCAACAACTAGCGATAATTATCGCTATGTTGGCTTAGCGGCAATATTTTTATCGCCGAGCTGCGGCGATTTTTATCGCTTAGGATCCTTGCTATTATCAAGGTTTATCTCCTAAGCGATAAAAATCGGCCGAAATGCATGAATATCAATGAAAAGTCAGCGATATTCATGCATTACCGAGCTAATGCTCTTAGCCATGTTATCCACCTACCATTGGATAACATGGCTAAGAACTGCTCAGGGGCAGGTGTTAGCTTTTGGAGATATTCGCGCTTAGCGCGAATATCTCCAAAAGTTGGTAATAGGAGATAGCGATGTTAGCGACTGTTTCCAGTCGCTAACATCTTGGCACGCCCACTTTGCATGTCATTAGTGATAAATTTCACTGACATGCAAAGCGGGGCCCAAGATGGTCGCTATCTCCTACTAGCTGTCGCTAACTGGTGTTAGCGACAGCTAGGTAATAGGGAGATAATTTTATCTCCGCTTTCTTGGCTTTTAAAGCCAAAAAAGCAGAGATAAACCCCCTTGATAATATGCCCCTAAGTGGTCTCTGGAGTGGATGCCATAGATGATACAAATATGCAGAGAAATCAAAAATATTCAAAACTGGTGATTATTGAACCAAGAGCAAGATGTTTGGAAAAACATGCAATAATGAATATCAAGAAGCTCCTATAAGACATTAATTTGAAGATTGGGAGCTTGAAAACATGCATGTTTTGCAAAAAATAAGCTTAAGAACAATACTCATCAGTATAATGTGGGTATAGCTTTTCCATACTTGAAGGACAATCAAGGACAAGCACTATTAGCATTTTGAGGCAAGACCAACTTATCTACAAGGCAGAAAGCAGAGGAAGTTTTATTTATTTATTTATTTATTTCCAAGGTTTTATATAGCGCTACTGGAGCCGTGGATATCAGAGCGCTTTACAAGTTAGATAACATTTGCAACAAAATAAACAATGTGCATTTCAATATGAGTGATATAAAACAAGGTATTAGAATAGGAGGGGGGGAGTGGAGGGGATGGAGATCCATAGGGGTGGGGTAGTGTAGAAATGTAGAGGGAGATAAGGGTGTAGACAGGGGGGGTGAGGGATGGAAGGTGGGGAAGGGGTTGAGAGGAGGCGAGAAACAGGGAGCTAGGAGCGAAGAGTGTCAGAATAAAGAGAAATTACGTTCCCCAATATTTGTTGAGAAGGAGTATTTTGAGTCTCTTTTGAAGAGGGGGTACGAAGTAAACTTTTAAATTACTCCACCAGTGGTTTCTCAGAATAAGAATGAGTTAGGAATTAGTGCTACTTTGAATACAGCCCAATTCCGAAGGGGTGATCGGGGAGGCGACCATGGAATTAATCTGAGTGTTAGTAGTATCAGGACTTTGAGATAGGCACAAATAGTAAAGCTCTCCCAAAAATATACAATAGTGATGTGAACCAGTTGGTTGTGCCAAGACTCCATAGGCATTATGGGTGGAACAAAAAAGGTTAATATTAGACGGAATATCAAGAAGCTCCTATAAGACATTAATTTGAAGATTGGGAGCTTGAAAACATGCATGTTTTGCAAAAAATAAGCTTAAGAACAATACTCATCAGTCTAATGTGGGTATAGCTTTTCCATACTTGAAGGACAATCAAGAACAAGCACTATTAGCATTTTGAGGCAAGACCAACGTATCTACAAGGCAGAAAGCAGAGGAAGTTTTATTTATTTATTTATTTCCAAGGTTTTATATAGCGCTACTGGACCTGTGGATATCAGAGCGCTTTACAAGTTAGATAACATTTGCAACAAAATAAACAATGTGCATTTCAATATGAGTGATATAAAACAAGGTATTAGAATGGGAGGGGGGGAGTGGAGGGGATGGAGATCCATAGGGGTGGGGTAGTGTAGAAATGTAGAGGGAGATAAGGGTGTAGACAGGGGGGGGTGAGGGATGGAAGGTGGGGAAGGGGTTGAGAGGAGGCGAGAAACAGGGAGCTAGGAGCGAAGAGTGTCAGAATAAAGAGAAATTACGTTCCCCAATATTTGTTGAGAAGGAGTATTTTGAGTCTCTTTTGAAGAGGGGGTACGAAGTAAACTTTTAAATTACTCCACCAGTGGTCTCTCAGAATAAGAATGAGTTAGGAATTAGTGCTACTTTGAATACAGCCCAATTCCGAAGGGGTGATCGGGGAGGCGACCATGGAATTAATCTGAGTGTTAGTAGTATCAGGACTTTGAGATAGGCACAAATAGTAAAGCTCTCCCAAAAATATACAATAGTGATGTGAACCAGTTGGTTGTGCCAAGACTCCATAGGCATTATGGGTGGAACAAAAAAGGTTAATATTAGACGGAATAGCCTAACCCACACTTCTGCAGCATGCTTCCCCATAAGCTAGTCCATACCACCCTGATAAGATAGTATTACTAGGACAGTTTCAAACTCAAAACGAGGGTGTGCAGATGAAATGGTGCTGGATAGTAGTGTGACCTAGACTACTGTTAAAAATACATCTACATAAATGAGAAGCAATTCCCTTTATTAGGAGGGTACACAGGGTAGGCTTTAAAGAAGAATGGGATGAACAATGACAGATGGGTTGAATGTCATTCATTAGTCACTAGAGTGACAGCATGTTTCAGCCTATTTGGTAGTCTGCATTAGTTCTTGGGCCTTCATCAGGGCCGGTTGACCCTCAATAGTCAATGCTTCCTCTATGTCCGTGCACAGTAGTATGAATAAGTCTTACCTTCAATCTACATGTCTATGTTATTCCTACCACACCCTAATTCAGGGAGTAATGAGCCAGTGTACCTACTATGTTGATAAGCATGTTATCATAGTGTTCATACAGCACAGCTGCCATCTGCAACAATAACGTGTTTTGTACTTTCAACCGCTCACTGCTTTTTAGCAAATAAAATTTGCATGCTGGGAGTTTGTCCAAATATACAAAAATAAAAGAGAAACAAAATCTCCCAAAATACAAAATGCTGTTGGCTTAAAGTAAGATTGATAAAAAATGACACGCTTGAAATGTAGTAACTAGAAGATAGGATTTAACATAGTGCATGAAGGGCAAAACTTAGACAGAAAACCTACCTCTTTCACACCGGTCTCCAGTCCATCCTGGAAGGCAAATACATTTCCCCAAAATTGTATCACATATTCCTCCATGACTGCAGTTGCATTTTTGTGCACATCCGTGTTCATGTCCGCCAACCTCACACTCTGTTTGAAGTACAGACGTAGTCACTCCATCTGTTTCTAATGAAAAATATACATTTTAATATATTTATTTTTTGCATTTGAGGTTTGACTCACCAGCGTCACAGGCCATACATTGTCATCTGTTCTGAGAAAAGCACATTGGCTCATGTACTTCTCATGTGTCAAATATAGTAGCCGTATAATGATGGGTTTTTCTTAGCCTATGACTGTTTCATGTTTCTGATCGGTGTAAAGTGAATTAAATTAACCCAATATTTCTTCGATTAACCAGTAGCATAGGAAGTGTGTCAGTGGCTGTTTGTTCTGTAAAATACAGCAATAATCCAGTTTGAATGGACCTCTTAAGACTCAGGGCCCTGGTGCACTGCACCTGTTGCATCAATGGAGGCTACATCCCTGCAAGTAAATACTTTATTTTCAGATCATGCTGCTCATAAAAATAAACACAAATACCAAACTTTGACCACTGTTTCCAGCCTGTACAATCAGAAAATATACACTAAAACCAAGAAATATTTTCATCTGCAGGCACATAAAACAGGCCCTTGGATCTGCACTGCATCAGAAAAAAGAGGATGCAACAGCTCCTGTCATGCAAACATTGAGTGCCTGTTGGAAAATGGCCCTCTCTAAAGGGTCACCCAAACCTTTTGTCTTCTTCCTCCCCTTTTCTTGACCTTTGTTTTTGTTGGCTTCAAGACTCTGAGGACTTTACCACTGCTAAGCAGTGCCATAGGGCATTTGCTCTCTCCTCTAAATATGCAAACATTGGCTCATGCCTAATTTGGCATATTTAATTTACTTATAAGTCCCTAGTACAGTGCACTACATAGACCCAGGACCTGTAAATGAAATACTACTTGTGGGCCTGTAGCACTGATAGTGCCAACCACACAAGTAGCACTTTAAACATGTCCCAGGCTTGCAACTGCAGAGCATGTGTGTGCAGTTTACACTGCTACTTTGACTTGCCAAGCCTAAAACGCCATTTTATTACAAATAAGTCACCCGTACGTTAGGCTCTAGGTAGCCCATAGGGCAGGGTGCTGTCTTAAGAAACGGAAGGAAGTGTATTTTTAGATTTTCCATGTCCTGGTGGTGAAAACCGCCTAAATTAGTTTTTTGCTACTGTGAGGCCTACTCCTCTTGTAAGTTACCATTGGGAATTCCTTACTATTATTTAAACTGTAATTCCTGATCAGTTAGGAGTAGCTGTGTCATGCTTTATATCTTTGGAATGGTAATGATAAATCCTCTTTATTGGTAAAGTTGGATTTAACATTACTATTCTAGCAATGCCTTTTAGAAAGTGGGCATTTCTCTGCTGTTACAGCTCTGTGTGCCTGCAGCCTGTCACCAATGCAAGTCTGGGGTGGGTGACAGCTTCACTTTGTGCATTCCCTCTAGACAGCCACAAACAAAGGAATGTTAGGTGTTCGTGGGCGCTTATTTGCATTCTGAAGGCCCAACCGGGGCAGGAAGGGAGGGAGGAGCTGACACTTGCACCAGAATGGGTAGTGTCCTGTCCCAACAGAAAGGGCTGATTACCCCACATTGATAGTCTAGAGCGAGGGCTGGGAATATAAATAAAAAGGCACAACTGAGTATAAGTACTAGGTCTCTGACCCCTCCAAATCAGACACTTCTGGACCTACAACTGTGCTGCATCAAGGACTGACACTCTGCTGGACTGCTATCCTTGAAGGCTTGCTTTTCTGAAGTACTGCCCTGCTGTTTGCTGCTCTCTGACCCTGCTCAGGAGAGCTGGATTCTGCCTTGCAACTGAAGTGATTTTCACTGGCTTGCTGGTTTGCCTCATGTTGCTTGAGCCTCAGGGATATTGAAGTCTCTACACCTGCTCCTGTGCATGGAATGAATGAATGAATACATTTATTTGCGTGGTTACTCAAAACTATTACAATAAAACAAAGTAAAAAAGAGCACTACGTTTTTCAAAGATAAACATTTTAAAAGATAGACAGTGTAATTAAAATCTAAGGATCTAAAATTCAAAGGTCTTTAAATCCAAGATAGCTTTTTGAACTCAGCCAACAGTTGTACATGCTCCAATCAAGCTAAACAGTTAGTACAAGATGATAGGTAACCTCGGCGCAAGTGCTTTCCTGATCACTTAACAGGGAGTGTCCATCAGCTTCGTATGAGTCAGTTGTACAAATTTGCCAAACATAGCCATGTGCTTCACTATGTCCAGTGTATAGAGTTGATGGACTGCCTCCTTTACAGTTCGAGTGCCCAGCTGTAGCAATATGGGCCGAAGGTAAAGTCTGCGAGCTAGGCGCAAGGCCGGGCAGCAAAGTAGAATGTGGGCCAAAGATTCACATTTATATTTGCAGAGCCGGCACTCCATGATCGCCGTTCTTGTCGACCCGGTGGGGTATAATTCTTTAAGGGGGAGAGGGTGTAATCTGAGCGCTAAGATCCTGTGTAAGGCTTGCTTCCACACGGCCTGCGTAAGATGAAGTTTGGGGTTATACTCTGTATGTGGGAGGCTTTGGGACTCGTGGAAGCCTCTTGTTACCAGCAATTCCATGTCGAAGGTGCGAGAGCAAAGACAAACTTGTTTTTTTATTGTGCTTTTGATGGCAGTGTACTTGACTGTCTTGGGGTCCCAGTTCTCTATTGCAAGTTTCAAAAGGTCTTTGGCAGCAGCGAGACTGGCTGACCAGGGATTGCCGAGTTCCATAAAAATGCTTTTTATGGCAGCCTGTGCATGGTTCATTGGAAGTGGACACAGATTCTTGCACCAGAGAAATCAACGCATCTCCAGTCTGAGTGTATCATAACCGGAACACTGACCCAGTTGCGGGTGTAGAATTGGCACATCACACTCGGAACTGCTGCATCGCATCTGGACCTGCCACTTCAGAGCCAACACATTGCTGCAACTGCATCGCCCTTCAGCATGGATTTCCCCAGCACATTGTGTTCAGAACCGCTACATTTGGAAACAGTGCTTCGCTCAACGGACCGGACGTATCACTGCCATTGCGTGAAGAAAGTCAAAGCATCACTTAAACTACAAGCTCAACATCGACACATTGCTTGTCTGCACCTCACATATCGCTGTTGCAACCAGGGTCAAGATAATCTGTACCCCGGGCCTTCGTGGCTCTTGTCGCTGGCCTGTGCTCCATCACGGTTGGCCTGAACTGTTGACTTTGCTCCCGTGCAGCGCGACTAGAACACCCCCATTGGCGCTTATCCTTGCCAGCCTCTATCCTCAAAGAAGCTACATAACCCACTGGGCAGATTACACAATTTTAAGTATTCTGCGTTTGAATTTCGTCCTTTAGGGATGACTGGGTAAAGTGACTACTATAAAATTGACATATTTCATATTATCAGTTTTTGTAAAATTGTATGTTTTTGAGTATGATTTTTGTGAATCAATTAGTTGTGAAAAACAGACTCAGAAGGAACACTCTAACGTTATTATCATTCAGTGAATTGTGGAAAAAATGTACCCAAGCTGATCACCTTTAAGAGTGCCCTTGTGTCAAACTTGTGTAGCATGAAATAGAAATTACAAACAATCTTTTTACCAACCTTTCATCGCACCTGGATACATGCAGCATTATTGTTGTTGACCTTTGTGGGGCTCGTGACAGGAACATATCGTGAGTTACCAAAGTCATGTTTGGACTATGTTACTTTATAGTCAAATTTGCAAAGCAGCTCTCACAGCTTCTGAAATCTGCTCTCTACAGTTCATTCCTGTACTTCAAGCAGATTACAGTTTTTCCTGTTACTCACAAACTATTCCACCAGTACTCCTGGAAGATTCTGACAGTCTGGGGGGTCAATTCACAATTAGTTTACAGCGAGTATGTGTGACTCTCTTTTGGTTTACTCCAGACTTTCAAAAGTATTCCTATGGACATATTGTCCTCAAAGCAAATTTTCCAACAGGTGGAAAATCTGCAAGTATATGTGAAAATGTGCGTTAGCATTTAACATATTTTTTCCCAACTGGAAAAATATCTTTAGTCAGTAGAATTCTCTTCCACAATATGGACTTTGGGGGCTGCCAGTTCATTGTTAATTTGGAAAAGCCTATTACTTGAATGGTTTTACATTAATTTTCATTTTAGGAAACTATTTGCAAAATGTTTGCAAATATCCACAATTCTCGAAGTTTATGGGCGTTCGTTAGATTTATCTCCTACACACACTAAAATTGTTTATCTGCTGGGACTCTAAATTTACAAGTGACAATTCTGCTACACTGATGAACAGCCCACCAAGGTCGTTCGCCGGTTTCTTGAAAAATTACACTATTCTTGATTCTTTGAAATAGGATATGCAATTTCTACATGTAAACCCCTTTTACCACACTCAAATTTCAGTATAGTGCCTCGTATTTCGGGCAAGCAAACACTTAACTAAAACAGGAATTGACAGCTGGTTGTTTACCATTTCCTTTTGGACACATTAGAAATGGGTAAAGTACTTGATGGTTTGCAAAAATGCAATGTATGATTATATTTGGAAACCTGCTTTAGACTTGTTTCTTTTATGCTACTGCGATCATGTTGATTGTTGTACTTATTTTCTTTCTACCCCTTCTTGCAGTTACTGGTGTCTGACAAAATTTGCTATGTTTCATTTCTAAGTCCTGGCAGAGTTCGCGGAGTTCCGCGGAACTCCACGAGGCGCAAAAGAATCCTCTGCTGCGCTACGCTGGGCTCCGTGAGCAGCGGAGTCCATTAGATAAATGCCATTTGTGGTGATTTTCAGTGCCAGGTGCTTGTCCACACTGTGCAATCATTGCAAACGGCACCATGCACAGCGCAAGTGGGCGCTGCTTCCTTTCTGCTGTTCGAGTAAATTTTTACTCAAGCGACATCTTTCGCAACACAAACGGACGGTTTCTCAATGCTAGCAGTCGCCAGCATAAGCGACCACTCACAATGATAAATCTGACAGCCCGCGTTGAGAAATCTCGCCGGGAGGATGATTTTCCATGCTCACATTTGCCAACTTGATGTTGACGATCACGAACTAGGAAAAATCTCGCCGAGAGGTGGATTTTCCTTGCTCGAGCTCGCCAACTTGTCGTTGATGAACCAGAGCGAGGAAAAAACTCTGCTACGTGAAGCCGAGTTTTTCGGAACTCCGCGAGCTCTGCCATAACACGGATTGTGGAAAACTACGCAAACGCTGCGAGCGGAGCAGAGTTCACCGCCCAGACTTATTTTTTTCTGCTTTCTGCTTCCTAATTCATAAATGCAACAAAAAGTGTATTAAAAAAATTAAGCACGCCTGTCCAGCTCTTTAGTATAAAGCTCACATTTTGCTATCCTGATTCTAGTTCTGCAGCATGGGCCAAACAAAAGCTGATGTTTGATAGATTTTGTGTCACCCAACATTTTACACAGCTCAGACCAATCGTCTGCGATTCATGATGCTTGGGAGAAGACTTGGCTAGAAAAGATTTACTCAACAAACACACAATGCAATTAATGAACAGTCAAACTTCAAGCAAAGTCTTTCTTGCTGCCAATAAACACAAATTAAATAGAAAAACATAAGGAAAAGTGATCACTTGCAAATGTTCAAGAAGAAAAGAATTGTCAACAGACACCAATCTGCGTCTTAAATCTGACAGACTTAAGATTGCCCTAACCGTAATAAATAATTATTTTCCACTCTAATGTGAGAGGAAGCGAGGGTGATGAATACTCACGTTTTTCTGTTCTACTTACGTTTATTACATGTTGGCCCCATCCAGCCAGGAGGGCACTGACATATTCCTGTTATATGATTACAAGGGGCATTGTTCTCACAGTAACACATCTGGTGACACTCGAGTCCAAAAAATCCATCGGGGCAAACTGGATGCAACATGAACAGAGTTTGGGAAAGGAGGTCATTGACTAATTTTGTGAAAAGTACTTTGCACAGGCTAATAAACAGTTCATAGATTATGCATTTTCTCTTTTGTTTCTGCAAATGTAAGATGTGTGAGTGTCCATGTTCTTATATCACATGAGTTTTATGTACATGAAAGCTCCTGCAAATGTATATTTTTAGTCACACATTGGCAAGGAATTGCCACATATTCAGGGTGAGATGACTGAATGATTACCATGTGCATGTTGTCTGCCACAGTTTAAGGTAATCTCTTGTGGAGGTCATTCACATTGGCATTTTTTTTTTAGAAAGTGATGTGGTGTTTATGTTTATGGCTTCATAAGTGCAAGGCTGCCCGAAGGCTTCCCAGCGCTGAGGAGAAAGTGCAGTTAGGGAGCAGAAGTTATCATCGAAAGAGCCATGTTTTGAGTTTTTTCCTAAAGGCCAGTTCAACTGTTAGCAGTCGCATTTTTTTGGGTAGAGAGTTCCAAAGACTAGGAGTCAGATGTGAAAAAGATCTACCTCCCTTCTACAGGCGTAGCGATGGAAATATTTGCGCTAAGCGCGAATATCTCCAAAACCTAACGCCTGCTCAGACCACTTCTAAGCCTGTATATCCAATGGGAGGTGGATATTCAGGCAAAGTTTCCAGCGATATTCACGCATTTCGCCGCTATCGCCGGACATTTTATCGCTTTAGAGATAAACGTTGCTAATAGCACATTATCTCTGCAATAAAATCCGGCGATAAAAAAAATGTCGCTAAGCTTATTTAGCGATAAATATCGCTAGTTGTTGATAATATGCCTCTTGGTTCCCTATTCTTATCAGGATGTCAGGTGTTCTCTCTGCTTAGTTTTTACTTTTGAGGGGATATTCAAGGATATTGAAGTAGACGTCTCGTTCACTTATCTTGACATGCTTCATCATCTGCACCTATCCACACCCTGGTAAGATGGTACTACCAGGGCGGACTTAACCATAGGTGGAAATGGGAATTCTTAGATAAAACAAACTGGATGAGCAGAAGCCCAGAAAAGTGAAGAATTAAAAATACCTCAAGGTATACCCAAAGGTTTTACTATATTAGGAGGGTACCTGGGGTATTAATAAAAACATGAGAGTGGAGGGTTCTATTGAAAAACAATTATTAAATTGCACCCTCGTCTTGATGCTAACTTGTCTCGGCCCTCGCTGTGAGCCCAATCGGGTCTGGGGCCTTCGTCATGTCTGTTTCGTATACACAAAGGTTTTACTTTATTAGGAGGGTACCTCGCAGGACGTAGGTAATTCTAAGGTGCCTGCTCTTTGTTGAAAGTGTGACTACAAGACGGCACCATCTCACATGTACCGCATGACCCTCGATGAGACATACTAGAGGAAAATCCTCTGGAAACAAAGAAGCAAGACAGGTGAGAGCATTATGCCTCACAAGTGTGCATGCACAAATAAGGGCAGGGACACCGACGAGTCAGCCCTGATGAAGGCCCCAGCAGAAAGAACACCTGACATCCTGATAAGATTAGGGAACTGAATGTATTCCCTTAAAAATCTCTGAATAATCAGTTGCTTGTGTGTGTGAAGTTCGACAGTGGGAGAGTGCAACTGATTTCACTATCTCTTGCTCTCCGTTAGTGATCATAAATTGACAAATTTATCAGTGAAACTCATCCAATTATCGATAATGGAATTAATGCTCATCGATTTAATAGATCTTTGACTTTCCTCAACATAGTCAGATAATTAAGATGCAACAGGTCTGCGAAAATTGAGGTGACAAAAAATCCGAAGTAGCATACTGGATGATTAAAAGCCAGCTGTTGTTGCAAACATGAAGGAATTTATCTCACCTATGCCCTGAACAACAAAACTTTCCATTTTAAGGGGTTAGGGCCACATGTATCAAGCCTTTTTGAGGTCACAAACGGGACGATTTGCAGAATCAGCCCGTTTGTGAATTTATGCAATCGCAATTTTTTGTGATTAACCTAAATTGCGAATGCAAATAGGGAATCGCAATTTGCGATTCCCTTATGCACATGTGAGAAGCCTTTTACAAAATGCGAACTGTGCATTTAGGAACACTAATTACCATCTACTTCAAGGAGATGGTAACCATGTGCAATTTTTGAGAAATGCAAAAAAAATACATTTTTCAAATGGCCATTTTGCGCACACATGCGGCTAGGGCATGTGTGCACTTTACATGTGCACAATTAACATTTTGGGATTGCTTCAGGAGGGCCTTAGGCCAGAGGGCACCCTTGGCTTTGGAGTCTCTATTTTGCAATTATTAATTAGGTAATTGCAAATTAGCTAATGCATAACCATTCTCACCTAAGGGCCTTTTGGCCCATAGGAACGAATGGAGTCATATTACCTAATAGCAATTCGCTATTTACTGAATCATTATTACGAAATAATGAGAAATCGCTAAATCTTTGGCGATTCCTACATACTTAGCATTTTGAGATTCCCAAATAGCGATCCACTAAAAATTGCTATTTGAGAATCGCAAACGCTCTTTTAATACATCTGGCCCTTAAACTTGTAACCACTCACCGCGGTAAATTCTTGAATTATGTTGAGCGCCTCTTTGAATTTTTATCGGCTTTGAAATATAATGTGGTCAGCAAAAAGCTTAATTTTTGACAAACATCAAGCACCCCACAAAGTTACAAGGGGTGTAGCAACCTCTTCTCTCAAGTTCACAAGGTCAAGTGCATAGAATTGTAGTGGGTTGTACTGATGTCTCAGGTTCATAGGTTGACATAGGCCTTTGGTATCGTCTGCACAAACTTCACCCTCTTATAATGCAGGCAGTCTTAGATCTTTCACATTCAAACCAGGTCATCTGGCTGAAGCTCCTCATGTCTCCTTAGTGGTGAAGAATGGGTGATCCAAGAAACCACCGAAACACTGAGCCGACAGTCATTTTAAAGGACATTTTATTTAAAAGCTTTTGTTTATTTTGCATATATTGTGAAAGTCTTTTTGGATAAAGTATTGAATATGCTACTTACCAGTATGCATCTGTTCTTGGCATGTAGGGCTGCTAACATTCATATCTTATGCATAGATCGCCGCCTAGTGTTGGGTCCGGATGATTGCACATTGTTGTCCTGGAAGAGTCTTCGAAGTATCACGAGATAGGTGGCTCCTCCCCTGGACTACAGTGCGCATGGGCATCGACTCCATCCCCAGATTGTTTTTAGCCATTGTGGTAGAGATGGAGTGAAATAGTGTAAAGGATGTCCATGCTAATGATGAATGCAAGAGAGTATCTGCAGCCGCTACGGGCACCGGGGAGGAGGGCGGGCGATATGAATGTTAGCAGCCCTACATGCCAAGAACAGATGCATACTGGTAAGTAGCATATTCAGTTCGAGGCATGTGGGCTGCTAAATTCATATCTTATGCATAGAATACACAGCAGTCCCTCCATCAAGGGCGGTTGCCCGTGCCAGCTGCAGAAGCTTGAAAAAGTGTCTTAAGAACAGCCTGTCCTACAGCTGCCTGCTGTTTGGAATGCACATCTACACAGTAATGTTTGGTAAATGTGTGTGGTGTAGACCATGTGGCTGCTCTACAAATGTCTTCCAAGGGAATGTTCCCCAGGAAAGCCATGGAGGCCCCCAATTTGCGTGTGGAGTGCGCCTTTGGGGGTATTGTTAAAGTACGTTTAGCCTTTTGATAACAGATTTGAATGCACATAACAATCCATCTGGCTATTCCTCCTTTGGAAATGGGGTTGCCTTTGTGCTGTGCTGAGAAGGCAACAAAAAGTTGTTGTGTCTTCCTAAAGTGTTGTGTTCTGTCAATGTAGTACATTAACGCCCTCCTAACGTCTAACGTATGAAGCATTCTTTCTGCTACTGTTTGTGGGTTTTGGAAGAATGCAGGCAGGTCAATAGTTTGGTTGATATGAAACTGTGACACCACCTTAGGAAGGAATTTGGGGTTAGTGCGGAGCACTACCCTGTTGGAATGTATTTGGATGAATGGCTCTTGGATTGTGAGCGCCTGCAGCTCACTAACACGTCTGAGCGATGTGATAGCAATGAGAAAAGCCACTTTCCATGTTAGAAACTGAATTTCGCAGGAGTGCAGTGGCTCAAAAGGTGGGCCCATCAGCCTAGTGAGGACCACATTGAGGTTCCAAACTGGAGCTGGTGGTGTTCTTGGAGGAATGACTCGCTTCAGTCCCTCTAGGAAGGCTTTAATGGCAGGCACCCTGAAAACAGAGAGGTGTTGCCTATTCTGGAGATAAGCCGCTATGGCGGATAAATGTATCCGAATTGAAGCGTACGCTAGATTGCATTTGTAAAGATGTAACAAATAGCAGATGATGTTAGGAATGGATGCATCTAGCGGGTTGATATTGTTGTCTGTACAGTAAATGACAAACCGCTTCCATTTTGCTGCATAGCAAGCTCTGGTCGTGGGCTTCCTTGCCTCCCGGATGATGTCCATGCATTATGGAGGCAGGTTGAGGTAGCCAAATTCTAAGACTTCAGGAGCCAGATCGCCAGATTGAGCTGTTGCAGATCTGGATGCTGAATGTCGCCATGGTTCTGCGTCAAGAGCCTGGACGTGAGATGCAGCCTTTGATGCGGTACCACGGAAAGTTCTAGAAACGTGGTGTACCATGGTTGGCGTGCCCATGTTGGAGCAACCAGGATGAGAGTCATCGAGTGTTGCTGTAGCTTTCTTGCCACCAGCGGAATGAGAGGCGCTGGGGGAAAAGCGTAAGCAAATTTGCCTGACTAGTTCATCCATATCGCATTCCCCTGCGATTCCGGGTGAGGGAACCTGGCGGCAAAGCGTTGGCATTTTGCGTTTGCCCTTGTGGCAAACAGGTCTATCTCTGGATGACCCCACTGCTGGAAGTACGGGTGGAGTACTGATGGATGTATCTCCCACTCGTGCATTTGATGGCTGTATCTGCTGAGCAGATCCGCCATCTGATTGTCCTTACCTGGGAGGTGTTCCGCCATGAGAAAAATGTTCCTCTGAATGGCCCACTTCCACATGCTCTGAGCCAGATGAGACAGCTGTGGTGAGTGAGTACCTCCCTGTTTTTGGATGTAGTACATGGCTGTCATGTTGTCCGTCCGGATCAACACGAGTTTGTTGCACAAATGTACTGTGAAGGACTTTATCACCATGAAGATTGCCATCAATTCCAGGTAGTTGATGTGCAACTTCTGTTGCTGGGTGGAGCACAGTCCCTGCACAGTGTACTTGGAGAGATGCGTCCGTTGTTAGGATTATCTGTGGCACTGGCTCTTGGAACGGTCGTCCCTTGCAAAGGTTGTGTGGATTCCACCAATGCAGAGAGTTGTATGCCCGACCGGTCACCAACACTAGGTCTGTCAGTTGTCCCCGAGCCTGTGTCCACTGATTTGCCAAGCATTCTTGGAGCGGACGCATGTGCAACCTCGCGTGCGGGACTATGAAGATGCAGGAGGCCATCATGCCTATCAACTGCATGAACACTCTCGCTGGCAGGGAGTGTTGCGGTCTGAACTTTTGGATCAGCGACTGAATGCTGTTGATTCTGACTGGGTTTGGCTGAGCCATAGCAGTCAGGGTGTTTATTGTTGCGCCCAGATACTGCCGCACATGGTGTGGTTGAAGGTGCGACTTTGGGTAGTTGAGCGAGAACCCCAGACTGTGAAGGAGTTGAATAGTGTGGGACATGTCTGCGGCGCACTGTTGTTACGACTTTGCTTGAACAAGCTAGTTGTCTAGGTACGGGTAGACATGTATATTCTGTCTCCTGAGGTGCGCCGCCACTGTCGCCAGACACTTTGTAAACACTCTGGGGGCAGTAGTCACCCCGAAGGGTAGGAATTTGAACTGATAGTGCCTGTTTTGAATGGTGAACCTGAGGTATTTTCTGTGAGATGGGTGGAGTGGGATGTGGAAATAAGCATCCTTGAGGTCCAAGGTTGCTAGGAAGTCCCCTTGATTGAGCAGGGGAAGAATTTGTTGCAGTGTCAGCATGTGAAAGTGTTCTGACAGTATGTACATGTTGAGGGGGCGTAGATCCAGAATAGGTCTGAGGGATCCGTCCTTTTTTGGGATGAGGAAGTACAGGGAATAGACCCCCGTGCCTTCCTCTTCCACTGGTACGAGCTCGATTGCGCCTTTTTGCAGCATCACCAGGACTTCCTGCTGCAATAAGTGCAAGTGCTCTGCCGACATAGGCCGGTGTCTTGGGGGAATGTTGGGAGGAGTGGATGTTAACTCCAAACAGTAACCGTACTGGATAAGTTTTCTCACCCACCTGTCCGTGGTGATGGATGTCCAGACTGGCAGGAACTGCTGGAGTCTCCCCCGGACAGGTGTAGTATGGTCGGGGGGCAGTGACAGAGAGTCACTGTTTGTTGGCGGCAGAGGAACGGGAGTTGTTGTTCCCTCTGCCTCTGCCCTTGGCACTGTTACCTCTGTAACCCCCTCTACCCTGCTTGGGGTACGAGGATTGTGCACCAGCCTTTGTGAATTGTGTTTGTTGACCCAAGTGTCCTCTGGTAACACCACGTGCACCTGAGCGACGAAAAGTGCTGCCCCTGAATTGTTGTGACTGAAGCGCCCCCATGGACTTAGCAGTCTCGTTGTCCTTCTTAATCTTTTCAAGGGTGGTGTCTACATCTGGACCAAACAGTCTGTCAGGATTGACGGGCTGGTTGAGTATTGTAGTTTGAATGTCAGGCTTAAATCCAGATATACGAAGCCAAGCTTGTCGCCTTAACATGACGCTAGTGTTTATTCCCCTTGCCGCTGTATCTGCCACATCAAGTGCACACTTTATTGCAGCGTTTGAGATAAGCTTTCCCTCTTGTATGAGCATTTCGGCTGCTTCCTTAAACTCATCAGGTAGGTGTTGAAGGAGCTGTTCTAGGGTGTCGTAATGCGCCCTATCGTAGCGTGCCAATAGTGCCTGTGTGTTTGCTATACGCCATACATTGGCAGCTTGCGCAGCCACCCTCTTGCCGGATGCCTCAAGCACTTTCGACTCCTTGTCTGGGGGAGGAGCTTCACCCGTCATTTGGGAGTTTGCCCTCTTGCGGGCATTGGCGACCACCAACGAGTCCAGAGGCAACTGTCCTTGAATATATGCAGGCTCTCCAGGTGCTGGCCTGTATTTTTTCTCGATACGTGGGTTGACCACTCTTGCCCTGGTAGGTTCTTTAAAGATCTCTGGGGCATGTTTAAGGACACCTTTGAGCATAGGAAGTATTTTAACTGTTCTTTCTGAGACAGAGAAAGTGTCGAACAAAAAATCTTCCTCCACCGGGTCAGCATGCATGTCCACATCATGATTTGCTGCAGCCCGCTCTATTAAAGCATTAAATGCTGCAGAATCCTCTGTTGGAGATGTACGTGTCCCAAAACCTTGTGGATCTTGTACCACCTGATGTCCGCCTTGGTCCCCAGTGTCGTCATATGAGTCCTGCTGAACATCAGGGTCATTGTCAACTGGGAAATTGTATTGGTCATCTTGTTCACCATCCTCTCCTCCTGATTGGTTGGGTGAAGGAGATGGACTTCTTATTGGTGGTGGCAGAATAGGTTCAACAAGGGCAGGAATGTCCTGTGCCGGCCTCTTCTTCTTAAGTGGAATAACATAGGATTCCAGTGGTTGGGAAGTGATTTTCCTCTTGTAGAGGGTTAATTTCCCTGTCTGGGCATCGATGTAATGCTCAGATTGTTCTTCTGAGGCTTGATGTTGATCCGAGCGTCCCTTTTGCGTCAAAGGATCCGACGTGTTAGCGATTTTCGGCACCGATCTTGGTGCAAATGCTTTCGGTGCCACCCTAGGTGGCAGAGTGTAGAGAAGCTTGGTCGAGGTCTTTGGAGGCGAAGCCGTTGACGACAAAGTCTTCTCCCGAATACGTTTGAGGGAGTCGGTCACCTGCTTTGTGAAGGAGGCCGAGGGTTTGGTAACCGACGGCCGATGTTCGGTGGCGTCGGAGTCCCTCGGTGTGGACGAGATTTGCGTCGACGAATCTTCGGCTGCAACGTGTCGCGGCTCCGTTGGAGTCTTTGGCGCCGACGCCGGTGCTGCCGTAGTGCCTGCGGCCTTCGGGACGTGGCTTTTAGTCGACTTTGATTCGACTGCGCGTTTACTTGATGGCGCCGTAGGAGCGTCCGAAGGCGTGTCAACAGTCTTAGATGTCCGTGCCGGAGCAACCGTGCTCGACACTTGATGGACGTCCTTCTTAGAGGATGGCTCCTTGTGCACCTTTTGCGACGCTGTCGACTCGACAGCCTTCTTCGACTTCGGTGGGCCTGAGGGCGACGGAGTCGATGAAGGAGCAGGCTTCGATACTTTTTGTTGGACGCCGGCCATTTTAGGTGTTGTCGAATCCGAAGGTTTCGGTTTCGATTTTGGCTGGACGTCAGCCATCTTTGGTGCCGTCGAATGCGAAGGTTTTGGTTTCGGTTTCGATATCTGAGATGGCGGCTCAGCTTGAGTGTCCGTGGCGGGGCCGGGGATAGCGGTGCAGGGTCGTGGGTAAGGCCGAGTGGCGATCCCGTGACCTGAGCCTGAGAAAAGTAGACTTCGGGGCATAGCTCTTCCTCTGAGCTATCTTCCGCGGCCCCATAACATTTCTTCATCGTCCCCTACCTCCACGACGTCTTCAAGGTCTTGGCCCTGTCCTTCGACATGTTCCTCGGGATCGGCCTGGACCTCCGTCGATGGTGGTGAAATCTGTAGATGATGGCTAACGCCTTCTTCCGCGGGGTCGTCGAATATGTCGTCGGGTGCCGGCGCCGCTCGCTGGGCCTCGAGGCGCGCCGCGCGCCGATGCTTGAGCGTCTTCTTGGACCTGAACTTTGAGCAGGCCATGCAGTTTTCTTCGTTGTGGTCCGGTGATAGGCATTTATTACAGACCGGATGCACATCGATATGTGGATATTTGGATCCAAAGACGGGGCAGAACTTGAACGGGCTCCGCTCCATGTTAAGTTCGTCGGGTCTTGCTGCGACGAGAGGGCCTCGATCGAAGAGTTACTCGACTCCGTAGATGCCCGGCTCAGAGAGTCGGACGACGGCCGAGACCGTACGCAAACAATACCGACGCAGGTAAAGAAGGCCTTTTGGCCTTAAGAACAAAGTTTTTTCGGTCCCGACACGGAGACGTCGAAACCACATCCGAACCCAATGGCGGAAAAAAACAATCTGGGGATGGAGTCGATGCCCATGCGCACTGTAGTCCAGGGGAGGAGCCACCTATCTCGTGATACTTCGAAGACTCTTCCAGGACAACAATGTGCAATCATCCGGACCCAACACTAGGCGGCGATCTATGCATAAGATATGAATTTAGCAGCCCACATGCCTCGAACATAAGATTACATTAAAGATGGGATGTACAATATTGTATTGTTTAATGTTTTTAGCAATGATCCCATGAGTGAGATATTAGTAATTCTTTTTAGAACTGAATGATTGAAATAAATAATAGATAGTATTTTGTATATATATTTTTTCTCTATGTGTTTTTATTTGGAATACAGACATGGCCATTGCATGAAGAAATTGTGAACTTAGTAACTGTAAGAATATATTTTTTTAAAGGGGAGAGTCTAGTTTTATGTTTGAGAAAAACCCCATCCTTTTGTATGGAGAGGAGTTGCTGCCATGTATTTATTGGTCAAGAGGATACGTAGTAATCTATCCCAAGTATAAAGGTAAAATCCCAGAATCCCTGAATATCAAAGTAACTGCCAACAGCTGACATTTCCCATAACCTGTTGAGCAGGCAGGAGACACTGACCAATCTATGTTTTGTGGTGCAATGTGAATAGGCCCTTAATGCATCAAAGGCTGGTGCTGTGCTGTTTAACCAATAGATATACAGTGCAACTCATTCAATGGTCTTAAGATGTGGGAATCAACCACAACATTTGTGAAGGGCTAGACTGAGCCATCTGTTCACACAATCCAAGCACTACTACAGCCACACTGGCAAATGTACAATCATTCATCTACTGCCAATAATGAATTGCATCCCTCTATTAAGTGCATCATTTTTGCGATTAACTTAAAATTGTCTGACATGGTCTAAGAAGCCATTAAAAATTGCACATGTACAAAAAAGAGTTTCATTACAGTCTATTGGACTCAATAATGCTGATGCGGGCACCTATTCTCTTGTGTTCATGATTGTGTGGAAAATTGAATTTTGCCTTGTTATATGTGCCTACGTGTTCCCCATCCTATGTTATATGTGCATGATCGATATGCATATATCCCCCTATGATTAATTAAAGACGCAATTACAGTTGTGTCCAACTCTAGTATGCCAGTATCCAGTTCTCGTGAAAGCAACGAGTATTAGGCCTACGTTGCCACGTTTTAGTGTGCACGTTAATTCATTGCATTGTCCCCGTTTCTAGGCCTCAAAAGGGCCCGGACATCAGATTCAAGCTCCAGTCTCCTGAACCCACTCCGAGGAGCGATGCAGCCCCCACCTGCATCCCTGACCCTTCACTTACTTCCTGCCAAGCAGCGCGGTGCCCGGCCTGGCTCTGCCTGCCTGTCTGCCAAGAATATGTTATGCTTCTAGTTATCAGTCCAGTTTTCCTTCTTCGCATTCCTAAGCTACTGAACCGCATAAACAGTTTCAGCTATAGTCTAGTCTTTCTGTCTCCATGTCAGAGAAATACTGTATTAATATTCATAGAATATTCCTAGCACACACAATACATGAAGAATATATGCATGCACCAGCCTTAGTGTCAAGTAGCCTTTGCCCTGATAACTTTTAGATTCTATCAAAATGTACTCCAAACACGAGATACCAGATATGCTATAGGTACATGTCGTCCTGACACCGCAGACTTTAGTCTCCTCTTCTAGTGTAGAAGTCATAGCCCCCAGTTCTCCCTGGTAACACGTCATTGCCCGTTTGCGCGCACCACTAGGTTAAAGGTCCCAGCTGCTCTCAGGTAGCCCCCTCCATGTTTCCGACCATTCATGACACTTCTATGACGTTCTCATCACATGTCTACGTGCACGCCCTGTGCACGCCTTCTTTTTCCGCCCATGTGTTCTTATCTTACGTTTGTCACTAGTTACGCCTACTGTATGTAATGTATTTGAAATGTCTTACTATATATACACTGCACTGTTAATGAAATGGTGCAGCTGCCTTCCTTCCTCTCCATTTTATTTCAGGCTGTCCCGATCCAGTCCCTTCCCTTTTGCCTGAATAAAGCCTGTTCAACTCGGATACATCGGATCCTGCCTCTTATTTATTGAGCTATCTGTTATTGTTAATATATTCAAAAATAGTACCGGTAATTAATTATTTATTTACCACATAATGGCGCCCGAACAGGGACGAGCCCCTTCCTCACGCGCTGGCGATGTACGCAGGTCCCCTGACCCTCTGCAGCCGTGACGGAACTCTACTGCGCACCGGCAGATATTTCTGCTTCAAGTCTCCCTCAGGCCCACGGAGGAGACGGAGACTGCGGTCCGGCATCCAGACGAAGCGGTGTGGAATGCGGTTCGTCCCGACCAGAGCCCAAGCCGAGAGAGCAAGGTCCGAAGTATCCGGAGGCCCACCTGTTTCCGAAGTCCGAAGTTCGTAGTCCGATGTCGTAGCAGTCCAGTCCAGTCCGAGGCCTTCCAGTTTCTGCTTCCCGGTGAGTACCGTTGCGGGGGAAGTATCTAGACAGGATCATTAGTTTGTTCCTGGTCCGTTGGGTTTGGGTACGCAGATCCATTACGAAGTATTCACCTAGGTGGGTACGGTATGACGTGTCTCTTTATGGGACCGGTATGTTCTGTACTGTTTTAGCAGTGCATCCAGTAATTCTAGTAAGTCCGTTCTCGAGAAATTCATGTGTTCTGTTTTCAATGTATCAGGTAGTATTCTGTTTGAACTGTTATTTATGTATTTTTATGTCGTGGTATGAGTGTTTTGTTTGCCATTTAATTACTGTGATTATTGTGTATTGTGTTCCAAGTGTATTACCGAAATGCCTCTGTTCTCGAAATTACGTCAGTTAAAGACCAGAAAAGGGTTACTCGAAGAAGCAGTTCCTGTCCCTCCTAGGGACAGTCCAGGACATTTTATGTATCACAAGCATGGCTTAGATGCCATAATATATCTAGATTTATGGGCGGACTATACTAAGGAACTAGAAGAGAAATATAGATGGCCCGTATCAGGTACATGGGATGCCGAGTGCATCATGCGAGTAGAAGAAGCATTATGGAAAAAGAAAGCCAGACAGTCCCAGAAAGATGCCATCGAGTTATGGCGCAAAGAATCTCATAAAAGAACCGAAAAAGAATTCAGAAGAACAGAATTAAGTAGGGAATCCTCAGAAAAAGCCCAAGAAAGGGAATTAATAGAAGAAGGTGAACGAGTTAGAGCAGAACAGTCAGACAGACAGAGAAATGCCCTTATTAAAGCCATGTATCCTCTTCTTGCCGAGGGCTTGCCAAAAGCAACCCCGGAAGCACCCTGTAATTTTCCGCCGCCATTAGTCCCGATTAAGCTACGTCATAAACCGACCGCAGCTGACATATTTCTTTCGTCCTATTTGGACGACACAGTCCCAGCCTATGCAAATCCTGTTCCGCCTGCTCCCGTTAATAATGTAATTCCTGTCCCGCCAACTACTGTTCCCGGGGGCCAAGTTCATGTTCCAGCACCCCCGGACCAGCCCACAGTACATGCACCCGTTATGCCAGTCACTCTACCAGCCCGTACAGTATTCACCGACGATTCTAGTTTAGGAGCCGCGGGGGGAGGTTCTCCTCGCACCCCGCCTCAACCAAGACGTCTGACGCTACATGACCTAGCGTTACAGCGTACGCCAAAAGTGTCTACATATGTAGATATCACGCGAGGTCTTACTGACTGTCGTTATGATCCAGTTCCAGGCGAGGATCACATGGTCATATATTCATTACGTTTAAGACGGGTTGCCAGCTATCTGGTCACCCTGCCCGATATGGGAGAACATCTAGACAGAATATATCGTTTCATTCGTACAGGAGAGAATCCAGGAAGTATTCACGAAGCCATGGTTCAAAGAAAAGTCGAGACTCAGCTCATGATTTTAAAGTTCCTGATTAACTGTTTAGTAAGAGAGCAAGATTATCCAGAAAAAGATCAAGAAGAACTGAAAGTCCTGACTAGGTGGAGTGACAATATAGCCGATGGAAAACACAAGACACAAGGTTGTATAGAGAGTATGTACAAGAAAATTCGTAAGGAAATAATACGTATACACCAGAAGAGAGAAGCAAAAAGAGCAACCGAGAAAGAATATGACTCTTCTGCTGAAGAGGTAGACAACGAGAATCCCGACAGAATAGCGTATGTAGGTAGAACTAGACTTTCCGACCGACATTCACGCCTAGATTACAAGAAAGTTTTTCCTCCTCCAGTACCAGAACAGTGTTCTCTTGAGCAAGTATTTCAAGCAACCGATCACATTCTGAAATCACGAATAGGTTATAGCGAGCTTAGTACCATGCATGAACAAGAACTAGCCCGATCAGCAGTCCGATGGACTAGTGATTCTACCACTTTTCCAGACGAAATAGTGGCCCAAACGTTTCTGAAACTGCCCCCAGCCGAGCAACGTCTGGTGGGTATGTATATGATTCAGCACCTCATTACACTGTATGAGGAACAACATTCTGATCCAGGTCCGCTACACGATGTATTGAACGAGTTACTCCAATACAGATGGAAAGGTCTAGGTACCGATTTAATTAGTGTCATTCTAGAACAGCGCCACAAATACAGAACGTTTCTGAATCCACATTTTGTTCCCGTCTCACCCCCAGAAAGAAAATCATTCTATATAGACAGACAGAATCCGTTACGGGAAGTGCATCCAGTCAAGAAAGAGGGTGGTGGTCTAGAACGAGTATTTGTTTACACCCCTATCACGAAAATAGAACTCTTGGAAATGAAAAAGTTAATTCCCTGTCATGATAAAGACCCAGCAGGGTTTCACCGTGAAATAAAGGACATGCTCCGTATGGGAGAATACACGTATCCAGATATCATTAAAATGTTAAAGGTCCTGTTGCCTGCGGGCATATATGAAAAACTCAAAGAAAAAGAATGGGAGGTGGGAGAGAAAAAGATAGATTGGACAGCATTAGAAGCTGAAGATAATACACGAGTACCAGGTACCGGTCTTGGGGATAAAGCTAAAGCTTTGCCCGAATTGTTAATCCAAGTTTTGCCAAGATTACTAGCCACGAAAAAGGAAGATTGGGATGCCATCTCAGCCTGTAAACAGAAACAAGACGAAGATACTAGTGATTTTTATTCTAGATTTGAGAAATGTTTCATTATTATTAGTGGTCTGAAAACGAGTAGTGAGTCGTATCCCCATCTTTTTGTTACCAAACTAGTCGAGAATTCAAGTCCACAAGTTAAAAATCGAGTACTGAAAGTCGAAAGTACCTGGCAAGCTAATACTCCGTCACAGATGCTCCAGATGCTCCAGTATCACCAGAACAGAATCAGGGAAGAGCAGGAACACGAAAGGAGACGTATGAAAGACACGAAAATGAAAGTACTGGTTGCACAGTCTGTTCCGCAAGACAGTCAGAAGAGGGGTCCGAATCAAGCCAGTCATCTTGCAGCTCCCGTTAAAGGGACATGCAATTACTGTAAACAGCCAGGTCATTATATAAACGAATGTGCAGTTCTGAAACACAACATAGCTACTGGTAAGACTAAAGAAAGACCACGTCCGCCTAGACAAGAACAAGTTTCACAGACTTCCCAGCCGCCACAGAATGCACAACAGTCAGTTACAGCACCGCAGCCTATAGCTGCAACACAACACGTTACACAGCAGATGTACCAGTATGCACAGTCAGAGTATCCAGATTATCAGCCATATTCATGAAACAGCCTAGAGAGGGAGGTAGGCTTGCCTCTCATCGAGATTCCTGTAGATCAAGAGGGTCCCTATGTACACAGTCAAGTATTAGGGAAAGATAGAAAGTTTCTGATTGATACAGGGGCAAGTAGGACTACCATCAGCCATGACGAGGTTCCAGGGGCTCCGCTCTCAGGCTCTAGAAATGTTTCCCTGGGATTTTCAGGAAAGCCTATTGTTAATGAAATATCGAAACCAGTTACTCTAGAAGTTGGTCCATTGTCCCGAACTACAGACTTGTTACTCACGAAATCATGTCCAGAAAATTTGTTAGGCATTAAAACTCTGAAAGAATTAGGAGCAGTAATATGCTGCTCCCCAGAAGGGGTGCGACTGTTTCTCCGTGATTTTAAAGGTCATTATGTATTACGTGATTTTGATCCAAGATTATTGAATGTACCAAAGCATTTATGGGCGCAAGGTCCAACTGATGTAGGTTGTATGCATATCACACCCCATCGTGTCACCCTGAAGAAAGGTGCTGTATTACCACGAATCAGACAGTACAAATTGCCACCTGAGGCTGTAGCAGCCTTATCCAAAATTATTGACGAATTATTGTTCAAGGAGTGGTTGTAGAAACTGACTCCAATGTATGTAATTCTCCTATCATTCCGATTCTGAAACGTACTGATCCAAATGCACCTCCAGTTTATCGATTAGTGATTGACCTTCGAGAACTTAATAAATGTATTATACCCCAGTACCCAGTGGTTCCAGATATTTCTTCCCTATTGACAGCAATTGATTCTGAAGCTACGTTCTTTACAGTTATCGATCTCAAGAACGCATTTTTCAGTGTCCCCATTCATCCAGACAGCCAGTTCCTTTTCGGTTTCTGTTTAAATGGAAGAAGCTATAAATTCACACGAGCACCTCAAGGTTTCACGGAAAGTCCTAGTATTTATAGTCAAGCACTTAAAAGACAACTAGACAATATTCACATGCCAACTGACACTGCCCTGCTCCAGTATGTCGATGATCTATTGATCACAGCCCGTTCTGAAAGTGACTGCGAATGTGCGTCACTTACAGTTCTGTATTTTCTGGCCGAGATGGGGCACAAGGTGTCCCCTTCCAAATTGCAATTCTGTGTCCAGCAAGTGGTCTACTTAGGACACTTACTGTCCAAGAGGGGTAGGCAGTTGACACCTGACCGTATCCAGTTAATAGCACGTCTTCCACAGCCCAAGACTCAGAAGGAGGTACGAGCTTTTATCGGCCTCACTTCTTACTGCAGACAATGGATTCCTCAGTACGCATTTCTAGCCAAGCCACTGATACAGTTAACGACACAGGAGGCAGCCGTATCGACTGTCCTCCCTTGGACCCAGGAACATACACTTGTTTTCAATGAGTTAAAGAAAGCTTTATGCCAAGCACCTGTTCTAGCAACACCGAACTACAGTAAACCTTTTACACTTTTTGTCACTGAACGTGATGGTACTGCATTATCTGTTCTCACACAAGATCAAGCAGGACAATACAAGCCCTGTGCTTATTTTTCTAGCACATTAGATCCGGTGGCCCAGGCGCTGCCTGGGTGCCTCAAGTCAGTTGCAGCCACAGCTCTAGCTATTAGACAAAGTGATTCCATAGTGTTAGGACACTCCCTGACAGTACAAGTTCCACACTCCGTGGAAGTTCTTTTAAACCGAACACAGACTCAGCACTTGACAATTGCACGTTTAACAGGTTATGAACTGACACTGTTTCAGCCACACATAGAAATCAGACGCTGCAACATTTTAAATCCAGCTACACTGTTACCGTCAGTTACTTCAAATCCTGCCACACATGACTGTGTGGAAGTTGTTAACACCATGACAAAGCCAAGACAAGACTTGACAGACATTGCATTACCTGATCCCGACCTGACACTTTATGTGGATGGTTCATGTATGAGAACAAGTACAGGAGAACTAGTAGCCGCGTATGCAGTGACTACTGAAACCGAAGTTATAGAAACACATCGTATTGACACCCTGTCTGCTCAAGCAGCAGAGCTTGTCGCTCTGACCCAAGCCTGCATACGTGCCAAGAACCTGAAAGTAAACATATACACAGATTCACATTATGCATTCGGAGTCGTACACGACTTTGGAGTGCTCTGGCAAGAAAGAGGTTTTATGACTTCTCATGGAACCAAGATTCAGCATGGCCCCCTCATTCAAGCTCTGTTAGATGCAATACATTTACCGACAGCTATCGCCATCATGAAGTGCAAGGCACATACGAAAGCCACTGACGTCATTTCCCAGGGTAACGATCTAGCCGATCGAACAGCCAAACTTACAGCTCAGACTCAAGACATTCCAGTTAACACGACACAGACACACATTCCAGATCAGACTACTTGTATGACAGTTAAGGACCCTACACAAGAAGTAATAGATATACAGTTACATGCTACTCCCGATGAAATCAAGAAATGGTCCGAACAAGGAGGGGTCCAGACAGATCAAGGATGGTTGACAAAGGGAAAAGCCACATGGTTTCTCCCCGACTCTATGGTTCAAGTCATTATTAACACCGCACATAGTCCAGCACACTTAGGAGAAAAAGCCATGTTAGACAGTTTACCAGAACATCTGGTTCAACAAGCATTTACGAGCAGCAGCCAAGCAGAAAGTGCGTACCTGCATGATCTGTTGTCAGTTCAATCCAGGTAAAGGTGTCCCGGTGGAACAAGGTGGATTCCATCCTCCCGACCACCCTTTTGAAGTCCTCCAGATGGATTATATTCAGATGGAGCGATGTCGAGGTTTCAAGTATGTCCTCGTAGTTGTATGCGCTTTGTCCAGGTGGACAGAAGCATATCCAGTTCCAGATTACACAGCTGCGACCACTGCCAGGCAGTTGGTTCGTGAGTTTTTTCCCCGCTATGGATTACCTAGGGTCGTGTATTCAGATAACGGCCAGCCATTCTCCTCTGAGCTCATGAAACAAGTATCCCTTCTGTTAGGGTACCAGTGGAAGTTCCATTGTGTACGCCATCCTGAAGCAGCCGGTCTCGTAGAGAGACATAACCAGACCCTGAAAATCCGAATCGCTAAAGTATGCGCAGAGAAAGGTGTAGATTGGATAGTAGCACTGCCAGTCGCCCTTTTTTATATGAGAATGGTTGCTCATTCCCGTTCAGGTCTATCTCCGTATGAGATAGTGTTTGGTCGTCCCCCCAATATGTGGGGTACACCTAGACCACGTACAATTACTGATGTTGACAGTAATATGCTGACCGATTACCTTGCCTCCTTGATGTCTGCACTACAATCTTGTCGTTCACAGGTTGCCGCCGCATTTCCAGACAACACCGAAGTGAAACCGCACGAAGTCATTCCAGGTGACTTTGTACTTATAAGGAACTTTGATCGTTCAAGTCCGCTGGAGCCCCGCTGGAAGGAGCCCCGCCTTGTTCTTCTCACCACCCGGACAGCAGTGAAAGTCGAAAACAGAAAAGGGTGGCTACATGTGAGCCACGTAAAGAAGTTTCATGGACTCAAACCAAAGACTTTTCTCAAGGACTGCCCCGTTCTCAAGGACTGCCCAGAAACTGAATCTAAACTTCCCCTGTTAGAGAAAACTCCGCAGCAGGAGTATAAATCAAAACTAAGGTCTAGTAAGTCAGCCAGTTTAATTGTCTAAGTCCCTCTCGGGTGAAACGGTTAGACAGGTTCCTGACATGTATGAGATAGACCCACATAGTGAGAGAGTTAGTCAAAACTCTAAGAGAATACGCTATCGAAAGAATCTTTGCAGCCGATGTATAGTTACTCTGTTCTTTCTATTATTCCTGAGTCTTATGGTTACATGCATAAGTTATGCGTTACATTTATGTTTTCCTATTTCACATGTACATATGTTTTCTAATGTTACAGTAGAGCACACATTTAGTGGCCTGCCTCCTCACGAGTTATCCTATCGTCTTGCTATGCGTAATAATACTTTTATCCAAATGCTGCATTATTCACACCAGACCAGCAATGCCACTAATTGTTGGGTGTGTGGTCGGCTCCCCCTTTCCAGACACCGAAGGGAGTTCTGCCACTTTTTCCCTATCCGTTTTCACATAATGGTTCGTGTGGAGCATGGTCCACGTTAACGTCATCCTCAACTGATATGTCCCTTCTGAATCGAACATGTTTCCCAGACAAGGAAGGTCTTTCCCATAGAACAGGGTTAGATCTAGAAAATGAAGTATATGATTTAGGTAATTATTCCTCGAATTTCATGGTTTTGAATGTTCAGTCCGATACTACTCCAGATTTGCCTGCTATTTCAGTTCTACCAGTTAAAGGCGAATTATGTGTCAGAAAGAATGGTTCCGCACATGTAGGACATAGTGATTGTACTACTATGGTCGAGTATAGTGACAGTGGGAAATCTATTTTTAAAGCCTCACGTCATTCTTATTTTGTGTGTGGTCAGACCGCATATGTTCGTCTGCCCCTCGATTGGGATGGAACATGTTATATTGCCTTCCTACTGCCACCAGTTTTTCTAGCCCCATCCGATTATCACAGAAACACACATCTAGTACACGTTAGACATAGAAGGGAGACTGAGTCCCCAATTGTCGATCAAACTGAAACTGCCCTAGAACAATATCAAGACTTCAATAAAGGTTTCTTTTTCTTCATAGGTCCTGTCCAGAATAGTAAGCTAATACGTAGGTTAACCAGAACCCTTGAAGCAGTAGTGAATGAGACTACTTCCGCTCTAGGTAATTTAACCGAAGAGCAATCTGCTATTAGATTTGTCGTGCTCCAAAATCGTCTCGTTCTTGACGTCATACTGGCCGATAGAGGAGGAGCATGTAGAGTCATCGGATCTAGTTGCTGCATTTTCATTCCTAATAACGCGACGTCTGTTTATTCAGCTATAACCAGACTTCATAAAATTGCCCATCAGTTACACCAGAATCCAGGCACCTGGACATGGTCCGGTTGGCTCTGGAGTATCATATCTGCCTGGGGATGGAAAGTATTGTCATTCCTAGGTATAGCAGTAATGATCATATTCAGTTGCTGCCTCTGTTTACAATGTGGCCCTGCGATTTGCGGCTTGTGTGCTACCTCTTGTATTCCTAGTCCTAAGTCCCGTTCCAAGACAATTCGAGACGAGCAAATGATGCTATATGAACAGATAGATGGTATCATGAATATTGATGTTTCCTGATGGAAACGTAGGGCACAAGGAGGGAATGTGGAAAATTGAATTTTGCCTTGTTATATGTGCCTACGTGTTCCCCATCCTATGTTATATGTGCATGATCGATATGCATATATCCCCCTATGATTAATTAAAGACGCAATTACAGTTGTGTCCAACTCTAGTATGCCAGTATCCAGTTCTCGTGAAAGCAACGAGTATTAGGCCTACGTTGCCACGTTTTAGTGTGCACGTTAATTCATTGCATTGTCCCCGTTTCTAGGCCTCAAAAGGGCCCGGACATCAGATTCAAGCTCCAGTCTCCTGAACCCACTCCGAGGAGCGATGCAGCCCCCACCTGCATCCCTGACCCTTCACTTACTTCCTGCCACGCAGCGCGGTGCCCGGCCTGGCTCTGCCTGCCTGTCTGCCAAGAATATGTTATGCTTCTAGTTATCAGTCCAGTTTTCCTTCTTCGCATTCCTAAGCTACTGAACCGCATAAACAGTTTCAGCTATAGTCTAGTCTTTCTGTCTCCATGTCAGAGAAATACTGTATTAATATTCATAGAATATTCCTAGCACACGCAATACATGAAGAATATATGCATGCACCAGCCTTAGTGTCAAGTAGCCTTTGCCCTGATAACTTTTAGATTCTATCAACATGTACTCCAAACACGAGATACCAGATATGCTATAGGTACATGTCGTCCTGACACCGCAGACTTTAGTCTCCTCTTCTAGTGTAGAAGTCATAGCCCCCAGTTCTCCCTGGTAACACGTCATTGCCCGTTTGCGCGCACCACTAGGTTAAAGGTCCCAGCTGCTCTCAGGTAGCCCCCTCCATGTTTCCGCCCATTCATGACACTTCTATGACGTTCTCATCACATGTCTACGTGCACGCCCTGTGCACGCCTTCTTTTTCCGCCCATGTGTTCTTATCTTACGTTTGTCACTAGTTACGCCTACTGTATGTAATGTATTTGAAATGTCTTACTATATATACACTGCACTGTTAATGAAATGGTGCAGCTGCCTTCCTTCCTCTCCATTTTATTTCAGGCTGTCCCAATCCAGTCCCTTCCCTTTTGCCTGAATAAAGCCTGTTCAACTCGGATACATCGGATCCTGCCTCTTATTTATTGAGCTATCTGTTATTGTTAATATATTCAAAAATAGTACCGGTAATTAATTATTTATTTACCACAATTGTAGGAATGGAAGGCCTCAATGGCCTCCTGGTTCTGCCTTGTGATATGTCTAAAGCTGTAATTGTATGGTTCATCTTAATTTTGACAGATATTTCTTTATTTACATTTGACCTCCAGCTCAGTAATCAAGAGGCCAATTTTGCCTTCTAGAGAAGATTATTAGAACATTGGACATAATGGAATGGGTAATCTGCTAGTTTCTAGTTGCAGTATGAACATTTTTATCATTGTAAATTTAGAGATGCACTGTGTATATAATTATTTGCCTTCAATGGTGAACAGGATTATGTGAAGTCTTGAGTGAATGAGTGATCTTGATTATGAGATTATGGTTAACTGTGTAGTATCAAACAGATATTCTTATTTAAAACATGAGTTAAAGAATATGGAACCAGCAATCTTCGATCAACTTCCCACCCGTTGTAAAGAAGTGACAGTATGGAGGCATTTGTGGGAATAGTTGCTATTCTTTTCATAATAGTGCAGAACCTAAGGATATATAATTATCTTGCCGCTTGAGTGAAATAGGGCACTGGAACATTTGTTTGAGTTTTTCCTGGTTGAATGAGGAAAGAATGTAATATTGAGGATTTCTGTCACTTTAGGCTGCTTCAGAGAGTGTTCAATAGTTATTATAAAGCAGACATTTTAATTTAAGATACAAAAGGTTACTATTATTTTAAAACGTAATTGATAAAAAGGTAAGATAATTCATGAGTTTTTTAAAAGGATGGAATGCCTAAAGAAAATGTTTATACCAATGAATAATATGTACTAAGTCTAAATGTAAACAAGCGAAACAATAAACTATTTTCAATTAAAGTTAAAAGTGGTATTTTGAGTCATGGTACTTTTGCTTAGGGCTGGGCGTAGTTTGCGAAGTAGCGCTTCGCGAAGCTACGCAAAGTGCACTTCGCACTACGTGAGCTACGCGTAGCACTATGCGAACTGCGTAGTAGCACTGTGCAAGATGTCGTTTTCAATGATTGCACTGTGCGGACAAGCATCCGGCACCGTGCAATCATTGAAAACGGCATCTTGCACAGTGCGAGCTGTAATTTTCTGCCGCTCAAGTAGATTTTTACTCGAGCTGCAGCTTTCTCAATGCAGACTGGTAGTTTCTCATCGCGAGCGGTCGCGAGCATACGCACCCACTCGCAATGAGAAACCTGACCTCCCCGGGTTGAGTATCTCGCCGGGAGGTTTATTTTCCACGCTCGCGATCAACAACTTGATGTTACTGATCGCGATCGAGGAAAAAGTCTCGCCGGGATGTCATTTTGCTTGCTCGCGGTCGCCAACTTGATGTTGAGGACTGCGAGCAAGCAACATCCCTGGGTAAATTAAGTTATAATTTTGTTTTGCCTGAACACTAAACACTGATAAAGCATAAAAGTTAGAAACATTTCCATTCATTCTTTCATTTAAACCTTATTTCAGTTGTAGGCCATAAATGTCACAGTTAAAATATACAATACATAAAATCGATATATAATATATTCTGGTAAAAAAAAAAACGAGTTCCTCTTTGAAGACCATGTTGAGTGCATAAAGTGTATAGAAATCCATCACTTAAAACAACACATAGGGCCTGATTTAAATTTTGGCAGATGGGATTTTCTTTGTAAGTGTGACAGAGTAAAGTACTTTGTCACCCTAAGGGAGTAGCCACCGGCCAAATGTAGAGCTAACCACAGGCATGTTCATTCCTGCCAATGCTTTTAAAGTTTGACGGACAGCTCTGTCAACATGACAGAGCAATATGGAAAACTTTCTATTTTTTTTTATTTTCATTAACAAAATACCAAAGTGGGATTTTGTTTTTGAAAATAAACAAAAAACAATGAACCCCTTGCCAGGGGAGTTTTCACTTTACAGTTTATCATGGCGTTGATGGACAGTGAAAACTTGACATTTGTTTGCCCACTCTAAATAGGGCGGATAGACAAATAGCAAAATCTAATCGGCCCTTACTCTGTCAGTCCATTAGTGGTGTACGTCGGCAGCAGAGATGGGGCAGTGTCCGACATACTGAAGGCCCCCTCAACTCTAAATGAAGCAAGGTGGATGGGCGGACCTTGAGTTTGGTGGAGAGGGTACTCCTTCACCTTTGCAATCGAGTACCCTCTCCGCCAAACTCTAATTCGAACCCATAATCTCTAGACCAGCTGTCTGTGTAAATTCACAGACCTTATTTTGTACCTTTGCCCAGTTGGAGAATTAGTTATCAAATGCATGCATCTGATTCAGGGAATCTGGAACAGAAATAAAAAAACCCTACTCACTTCGGATATACTCCCAAGGTGGGTCCACTGAAGATCAAATGTTAAAATTCATATCCGAAGGTACTACCAGATTTTGGCTGTCACATGCACTTGTGGGTTAGCCCTTTTTGTGAAAATGGACTGCCTTGAGCCTTTTCAACTCTATGCCCAGATTTCACATGATATGTACCCAACCTCCCGTAACCCTATTTACACAGAGATTCTTATTTGGAAAAATAGTTCAGGGTTGAGTCTACAACTGTTTTAATGCATTGCAATGCTTCCAACACCTCGTCCAGAACAAAATACTAATGGTTTCACTGATTTCCCTGATCCCTACAAGGAAAACAGATGCTTATAAATCATCTTCTGATGGCAGGATGGTTCAGTGAGTGAAATGCTTGGTGCTGGCATTCAGAAGCATTTACTTCTCACAAGTTTGACTCTCAGCATGGCTCTGTTAGCCTTCATTCCTTCTGAGATTGGTAAACTGAGTACTATTAAATTGTGCAAACATAACACCATTTGTTTACAAATGGCAGAAGTGGCACATTTTATTTTTATTTATTTTATTTTATTTTTAGAGTTTTATATAGCGCTTAAAAGACCCGAAGGGTATCTGAGCGCTTTACAGCAGCATACATGAATAGAAACATAGACATTAAAGTACATCGACTAGTATCTAGCGTACTGGAGGTCACATAGAAGAAGGTCATTGGCCAGATGCAAAGAGATGACGGTTGAGGAGAAATTCTTTTAGTTGTCTCTTGAAGATCTGTAGTCCTGATGTGGGTAGGGTGTGAGTTCCAGATTTTTGGGGCATTCCCAGAGAAAGAACGGGAGAGGGCTTTTTGTTTATGTCGTTTTGGGGGGATTAAGAGAAGCGAGTTGGTGCTTCTTGATTGTCCTGCTTTTGTGAGTTTGGCTGCTAGGGGGTCCGGTTTGCCTGTGTGTAGGGCTTTGTGGGTTAGACAGGCAGTTTTGAAAGTGCAGCCAGCTTCGATGGGAAGCCATTATAGGTCCTGTAATGCAGGGGTGATGTGGTCAAATTTCTTGGTCCCATTGACCATTCTTGCTGCTGCATTTAGGGTGGCTCTCATGGGAGCTATGTGTGTTTTAGTCGTCCCAGTTAGTGTGGCATTACCATAGTCCAGTCTGGAGAGAACTAGAACACTACATAAGAAATTAGGAGAATATTTACAAGAAAATTCAGGAGTGCGGTGTTACACTCGCTCTGTCAGTTTCAAAAAGCAGAGATTTGCTGTATTTACAAAAATAGGACGCACCCCTGTATTTCCCCTAGTGCTAAAAAAGCTGCCTAGTGCTAGTGCAGGCACCCTTGCACCATGTTGCACGGGTGTCTGCACTGCAGGGACGATTATTATTGTACAGGAAGGGGCACCTTCCTGCACATAAACAATCAATAATGGCGATTTGCTTTACCATGTGTAGAATAAGCAACAAACGAGAAATTAATAATTTCTTTAATTTCTCCTCGTATCACCATGCTAAGAACAGGTATTCCCTTGCCTTCGTCTTTGGTGCTGCCCCAGCCTTCTCAACCTAGGGCAGTGTAAGAAAGTAATGGGTGTTGTGGTGGAATGCCCACTGCAACACCCATCGCCAGCTCCTTTGCCGCAGCTGACTGCGGCGAAAAGGGGCATATTTACAAGGTGGCATTAAGCCATATTAAGTGGCTTAGTGCCACCTTGTAAATATAGGGAAGGTGCCACTCCAGTGGCGTTAGGAAATTGTAAATATGCCCCAGGTTTTTTTAATGCAAAAAGAATCCATGTTGAGGACTGTATGCAAACCACGCTTCAAGTATCTTTTGCATACAGATTGAAGCTCGGCGCCTGATTTTAAAATGGCGCCCGGCCGAGACGCTCCATAACCAAGCAGACAGCAGCACCTGAGCTAATTATCAGCTAAGCGCAGGCAGTGACCACATAAAGAACTGGGTCTGCTTTGTATGGTGCGGAGCTATGGGGGCATGAAAATCTCCAGGAACTCCAAACATCAGAAAATAAATTTTTAAGGTCACTGATAGGTACCCCTCAGAGCAGCCCGCTACTGCCCCTGCGATATGAACTAGGCAGGAGAGAAATTTCGGAAAAGGCCAAACTACGCCCGATTCTATACTGGCGTAGGCTTTGGACCACGCCGGAGCTCTCCCACTACGCGGACGGGTTCATAGACGTTGTTAAAGCTGATCGCTATAACAAAATCAAATGGTTTAAAACATTAAAGATTGCATTGTTCGAATTAGGACTAAATGCTTTATGGACTGATCCAGCTGGGGCTTCATTTCCTTCCAAGTCTACTTTAAAAAACATTTTTTGGGAACACGTTGTTAATAGGAGTATGCTTAGTACTAACAGTGGGTCTATGACCACCAGTTTCCTAGAGATTAAGATGTACCCAATTTATGAAAGGTACTGGGACTACATATCGAACCCCATGGACAGAAAACTGCTTTTCCAATTGAGGGTTGGTTCCCTCCCCCTCCGTAACTTAACATCTAAGTGGAAATCTGGGGGTGTAGCAATTTGTCCAGTCTGTGGGGTAGGAAACGAGACTTTTGGTCATTTTCTGTTTTCTTGCCCAATATATTCTGCACCAAGGCGAGCCTGGTTGGCTCCTATGTGCAGGAACTTAGGCACAAAAAGTAGCATGGTAGCGCTGCGTATTGTAAGATCTACTTCTGTAAATTGGATCATAATCGCCGCTGCAAAGTACCTGGGGTGGGCGTGGGTTATAAGGCAGAGATTGCTGGTAGGTTAACTACTCACTACCTAGTTGACCAGAGACTGCTAGACATTTGTCTATTCTCTGTAATAATTTAATAATAATCCAGAGACTGCTAGACTGATGTTTATTCTCTGTAAATGTTTATTTAGTCGACCAGAGACTGCTAAACTAGTGTCTATTCTCTGCAAACGCCTAAATGTTTATTTAATGTATCATCGGTATGAAATTTTAATGGTATGAACTTTTAAGGATCCTTTTTAATTGCCTTTGTGACCACCATTTTGGCATTTTTAATAATAATGAACTTGCACCTGTGATTTTGATGAGTAATAGTTTTTAAAACTGTGCCATGTGCTTATGTCTAAATAACTCTGTAAATGTAATTGTTTTTTATTACATGTTTGTATGTCTGCTTTTATGAGTAATACTCGAATAAAGCACTTTTTGAATTGAATAAAGAACCAGTATAGGCCACGAGGTAGGGACTCAACGGAAATAATTAACACCCCCAATCTCTAACAACATCATCCTGGGTGCCTGATCACAAAGAGTCAGGCAAACCGGCTGCAACGCTCTCTGCAAAGAAGACTCGACGTGATCAATGGAATGCAAACACCGGCGGAATATAACTGAGAGAGCTCACGCCTCCAATTCTAACAAAAACATTCAGGATGCCAGGCTTCATCCACGGAATACACCTTTATACCAAGCAATACTCCATTATCCTTAAAATGACCACCATGTGTGTGCCCTTTGCCAAAGCACTCCTTATCCCCTTGTTGGGGAGGGATCCAGCATTTATGCCCAGGAGTTTCAGAGACCCCTCTGAGAGAGTTCACAGCGTCAAGGGAGCCTCACACAACGGAGGTGTGGGAATGGCACCCTTTGCCAAAGCACTCCTCTCCCCTTGTTGGGGAGGGATCCAGTATTTATGCCATGGAGTTTCAGAGACCCCTCTGAGAGAGTCCACAGCATTAAGGGAGCCACACACAGCAGTGGTGTGGGAATGATACAATGGTAAACACCCATTAGTATGCGACTTGTAGTTCGCATACCATTACAACGCAAATGTTCCAACGCATGGGCTGTAACAACGCATAGCCTTTACTACACATGTTAATACTTCGCATGCGCTGTTACAACACATGCGTTGTAATGCGTGTATGGCTGACGAGGAGGCACCGATGACGGAAGTGGGGCGGAGGCAGCCTTAGCTGTGGGGCAAACAGAATGCATTACTCTTAGTGGTTATGTATGCCCTCCCGAGTCCCAGAGTGCCTTCAAGACGTAGGTCTCCGTGCTCCGCAGCACCACATGTGTAGCCAGCAAGCCCCATGTTTGAGTTAGCTCTGTGAGGATTTTGCAGAATTTGAAATTTAAGCTGGATAAAACATTGTGTATTCCCGCCGCCAGTCACAGGGGGCACTTTTCAGTCTACTAGTTATCAGCACAGCTCGCTGACCTCTGTTTTAGTGCCTCTCACTCCGACCGCCGGGGCTGCCTTCTTTGTCATGGAATAGCTGCCGGCCAAAGTGGGGTCTCAACGCAGGACTGAAAATAAATAATTCCACAGATGGAGATGCCCCTGCTGTGCTATCCAAAACCTTTGTCCCCCCTGTGATGTTCTCCACCAGACGAACACCGGAAGTGGTGCCTGACCCGCAAGACGGCGTGGTGGAAGGGGACCACAGCATCGAATCAGGGGCAAGGGACAAGGGACGTGCACCGATGAGAGAGAGAGGTAAGATGGGCTGTGTATTTTTAAAGGGTTTATGTTTGAGGAGTAGAAATTTTTGGTTTTAGGGTAGTGTTGTGCGTCGTGCAGGGTAGTGTTTCAGTGTTGGGAGCGGACTGGGGGTAGGGGCAGGGTCGTGCTTGGGGTAGTGTTTTAGGGTTTATGGTAGTGTTGTAGTGTTGGTGTAGTGTAGGGTAGTGTTTTAGGTTTTAGGGTGGTGTTGGGGGATCGTGCAGTGTAGTGTGTGTGTGTAGGGACAGGAATGCGGGATGGGGAGGGTCGTGCTTGGGGTAGTGTTTTAGGGTTTATGGTAGTGTTGTAGTGTTTGTGTAGTGTAGGGTAGTGTTTTAGGGTAGTGTCGAGGTTGTGCAGGGTAGTGTTTCAGTGTTGGGAGCGGACTGGGGTAGGGGCAGGGTTGTGCTTGGGATAGTGTTTTAGGGTTTAGGGTAGTGTGTAGTGTTTGTGTAGGGTAGTGTTTTAGGGTTTAGGGTAGTGTCAGGGGATCGTGCAGGGTAGTGTTTCAGGGTTTAGGGTAGTGTTGTAGTAGTGTAGGGTAGTGTTTTAGGGTTTTGGGTAGTGTTGTGGTCGTGCAGGGTAGTGTTTCAGTGTTGGCAGCGGACTGGGGGTAAGGGCAGGGTCGTGCTTGGAGTAGTGTTGTAGGGTTTAGGGTAGTGTGTAGTGTTTGTGTAGGGTAGTGTTTTAGGGTTTAGGGTAGTGTTGGGGGGTCGTGTAGGGTAGTGTTTGAGTGTAGGGACTGGAATGGGGGAGGGTTGTGTAGGGGATAGTGTTTTATGGTTTAGGGTAGTGTAGTGTTGTGTAGTGTTTTAGGGTAGTGTTGTGGAGTATATGTTATGTAGGGTAGCGTATATGGATGTAGAAATTAGCCTAGTGTTGGCGGGTTATTAAAAAAAAGCGTTGTAAATCTATGCGGGGAATTGGGCTCCGAAGTAAAGACATTTCATAAGCATTTTAAGGCAAATGCGAAGTAATGGTATGCGTTATAGAAAAATGCGATGTAATGGTACTTGCAAACTAAAAACAACGTTGTAAAAGTATGCGTTGTTTTAGTTTGCGAAGTATCATCATATATGTTTGGTGTGGGAATGATTCAATCACCACTGAGAGCACAGCACCGTACACCGTGACTGGCGCTCTCTATGGATTCTTTTTTGAGGATGCCTTCCTAGGCAGAAACTAGAACCTTCTGTATGTACTGGGGTGCCCGAGCAACCTTTGACCGATGACCGGTGGAGCTGTCCTACACAGCTATAGAGGGCTTTGGGTCTGGTTCACCCATCGGCAGTCACCTACCCGTGCCGAACGTCAGACACTGTTTCTCCTCGTCTACCGGTTGTGTCTCCTTCCCCCTCCCCCATATCTTCCCTCTTTTATTCTTCATCTTCCTCCCCTGCTCCTATCCTCTCTCCCCTTGCCCCTTTGTTTCTTACATCTATGTTATTTTTTTTTGTTTTTGCAACTCTTGTAATGCATGTAAGCTACGCTCCAGCAACTCATGTAACTTATAACTATGCTCTGAAACAATGTTCGTCCTCATGTAAAACGCTCTGATACCTCCGGGTCTAGCCAGCGCTATATAAAGCTTTTCAAATAAATAAAATAAGTATCACCTCCATAAAAAGCCCTCCTAGGAGCTTCAGTTACACCCACATAAAATGACCATAAAAAAGAAATACATTTCAATAAACAACCTTAAAATAACGTTGCTACCTTGATAGGGAGGGCCATCTCTAATATATGTGATGTTTGTAAAAACTATCCTGGATATAAAAAAGGAAATCTAAGGATACCTTTGTCACAGAACATTCCTGTCCAACCAGCTCTGCAGGTACACGCTCCACTGACATGGTCGCAGTCAGCATGATTCTTGCATTGACATGTGAATGTACAGTCTTGTCCAAAGGTCCCTTCCAAGCATTCTGCACAGGAAAAGAATAGGTGTCAATTTAATTGCAGCTAACATATCTTAGAGCACCAACAAATGCACCACTGCCTCTTTACCCCAAATGCCTAGTTCATTTCCAAGTCTTGCTTCCTTAGTTTTATCTCATTACTGCAAGTTGTATGACCTTGGGCCACTTTAGATTGTTTTGCTGCTTGCAAGTAGCACGTTTTCAGGGGCTCACAAATTTATTGAACGTTTGCTGATGCAGAACTGCTTTTTTTACATCTACAATGAGGAGACTAGAGCTGCAATGCAGAAAAGGGTATTTACAGCACAGTCAGAGTATTGGGGTTGTCCTCAAAAGCAATGCTGTTTAGGGCATCAAATGTAATAGAGGTGTGCATCAACAGCATGGGGATGCACATTTAGCAACGTTAATGAGTAGTAAATGTGGTGCATGAGACACTATCAATGGCTAAGCCAGACTTTGTATTATATATTAAACATATTTAAACATAAAATACAAGGCTGTAGATGGCCGGGAGGCCTTGGGTTGGGTGAACTTTGGAGAGTCCATTGCCAGATTTGTCGAAATCTGAACATAGCTTGATACTTTCTAGAAATAAGTAGCTAGATCTGGAGCACAGGTGGTGTACTGTTTGGCAAAGTGCTTTAGTGCCGTATAGCATGCATCTTCACTTAGTAGTTTCTGGAGCCTGGCCCATAAAGAGATGAATCAGGTGCCCCTAATTCTGTTCTGTAAAATTAATATGTTTTTGTTAGAATTGGGGGTCTCTGGTTGACACAGGTGTACACGTGTGACAAGCAGGGACCCTCTCCTCCAGTCAGGGCAAGGGAACTACTCCTCAGAATAACCCCTGCTCACCCTTTTAGGTAGTGTGGCACGAGCAGACAAGGCTAAACTTCGGGGCGCTAAGTTAGTTAAGCATTTATGATCATACCCAGGAAGAATACTAACCCACCACATATGGACACCAGGCTGTGAAGTTGTTTTAAAAATACGGGTACTTTATGTAAAAGAGATAGCATATACTTCAGTAATTATCACAAGACAAATAACGCTACCATCATGTGGCCACAGTGGTTCGTTAATCATAAGGGTTCTCTTGTTGGTTTTACCAGTGTTTGTTGGGGTGTCCTGGGTGCTTCACACTGAGGGACATGACCCTCGTAGCTTTAGGTCCTTCAGGGAAAGAAAATGCTGTGGACCCTGTGTCCGGAAAGAGGCGAGGTGCCCAAGTCTCTATGGGGCGCAGGCAGAGAAAGAAAATGTTGCGGACCCTGTGTCCGGAAAGAGGAGCGAGGTGCTCCAGCCTCTGAAGAGGTGCGGCGTGAATTTTGAGCCGGCTGGAAGCGGGGAGAGGCGATGAGAGACGCCTCTGTGACGCCCCGGGCCTGTCTTTTCCAGAGCTGGGGGCCGAGCTTCAGGAGCAGCAAGGAGAGGCGATGAGAGACGCCACGGTGCAATCTCCGCAGGGGATTCCTGCGGTGGAGGCTGCAAAGAGAGCGGTGCTCCGAGGCAAGAGTACGGCAGAGTGCAGGGTGGTCCGGCCGAGCGGGCTTGGCTCCGGGGAGGAGCGGTGGCAAGCTCAAGGCGGGGCGGCCGGGCACAGGTTGCCAGGTCAGGGGCAGGGTGCGGGGCGTTCCGGCCGAGCAGGTCACGGCCCCGGGAGGGAGCGGTGGCGGGCTCAAGGCGGGAGCGACCAGGCACAGGCTGCCAGGTCAAAGACCGGGTGCGGGGCGATCCGGCCGAGCAGGCTCGGCTCCTAGAGGGAGCAGTGGGGGCTCAAGGCGGGACCGGCCAGGCACCAGTTGCAGAGGGATCAGCTCAGCTGCAGGTCCTTGGAGATCGTCAGAGGCCTCAGGGGAGCAGAAATAAGGTCAGGGGTCCTTGGAGGTTTCTTCTTGTGTTCTTCAGCAGCAAGGTCCTTCTTCTTCCTTCGATAGAGATTCTTCTTTGGGCTGACAGGATCTGACTTTTTGGGAGCAGGGCTCCTTCTTTTATACAGTATTTCTTTTGTCCTCTCAGGCCAGGGGGGATTGTGCCTAGTTTCTTTCAGTCTCTGAGCACTTTGTTTTGGCAACTCAGGTTTCTGCTTTGAGGGAGCAGGGCAGGGACAGCAGACGCTCCACAGGAGATGGAGCCAGCATTCAGATGACAAGTACAGCCAGGAGCACTTTATTGACAGTCTTCCCTCTTCCTGGGCTTGGTGCTGGGCAGAGTCGTCAGTCCCTCCCCAGGAGGGGGACTCAGCATTGTGGTGGCAGAGCACAGCCCTATTCAGAGTCAAGGGGCACTCCCACCACCCACCTTGGTGTGATCCCTCTATTCACCACCTGTCATCTCCAGCCCTGTCACTCACAAAACCCAGACAGCAGATACACGCCCTTTCAGAGGCGGGCTGAAATGGTTAGGCAAGCAAATGCTAACTTTCTAAAAGTAGCATTTGCAAACACAGGATATTAAAATAAACTTTACTAAAATGAGTATTTTATTATTCTGAGTTCAGGCATACTAAATTTGACCTTCTACCATGTTCCCTGAGCCTGCTGGGATTATAGGGTGTAATAATTCCAGCAGCCCATCTTGGCCTAAGAGAACAGGTAGCCTTGCAATAGTGAAATACGAAAATGGCTGTAATTTACTATTAGGACATGCCCCACACATCAGGGCTTGTCCTACCTTATGCTTACAATGCACCCTGCCGTTGGGCCTACCATAGGGGTGACTCACATAAAGTGAAGGGAAAGTTGAGAGGCTGGCAAGTGTGTGCACTTGCCCAGCCAGCATGACAGTACCAGACTGCATGCAGGTTCTACAAATGGCAGACCTTAGACATAGGTTAAAAGGCTGCTTCTGTGGGTGGCACACCAGGGCTGCACGTCCACTAGCAGCAGTTTTATTTACAAGCCTTAGCATCCTGGTGCACTTTACTGGGGTCTGACAGTAAATCAAGTAAGCCAATCATGGAAGTCAATCACATATACACTTTACATTTGGAACACCTGCACTGCGGCACGGATTAGCCATGGCGCAGTGCCCTGAGCAGCGAACACCATCAAAACATCTGAGGCACATCAGGAAAAAGTGGAAGGGAGACTCACACCAAGGTGCCAGGTCTAACAGTTTTCTACTTTGATCTGCACTTATACGGGAGCCACAGTATTGACTACCAACATAGTCCCAAGGTAAGTAGATCTGGAGTCAACAATACTAAATGTACACTTCCCTATACATAATTATCTTACAATGTGTTGGTGGTGGATATTCTGGAGGGGTGATTGTGTAGGTCAATTTTATTAACCTCAATAGTTTTACGTATGACAAATCTGAACAGTAGACCTAGCCTTTGCACTTAAACACCAGTAGTGTGCAATCCTTCTCGCTATCATTTATCACTCTAAATACCAAAGGCCTGATTCACAAAGGGCCTGCACACTAGTGGCTATGGCCCCGCAGATGTGGGGCAGTCTCCGCACTCGGGGCAGAATCTCCACAATGAGAATTCTCATTGGGTAGATTCCACTGGAGTGCAGAGACTCGCCCACGACTGCGAGCATCCTCCACAAGTGCATAGGCCCTTTCTGAATCAGATCCTTAGGTGAGACGCTTATTCCCTCTTGATGAAAGCATGCTGACCGTGTCACCTTAAATGGGGTTTCATTAATGTCAAAGTCTTTTACTGCTGTCTCTTGCAGAGATTAGAACTGCTTCTCCCAATTCTCCCTAGTGCACTACTCTTGATATCAGCTTATTCATCTAAGCCTTCAGTCTGGAAATTGAAGACTAGCCCTAGACAAGGTAGATGTAGAATAGATGGAAAAGAAGGATGCTTTCCTCTAGGTTGTCTGCTCACCACTGTAGATAGCCAGAAATCCCCTTACCAAGCTGTCTACCTGGACAATGACTTCCTCTGATTCACCAGGCAGCAGAGCTGGGCTGTCCAGGCCAAGTGATTAATTTGTAAAAAAAGATAAGTGCTGGGGCTCTCGTCAGGAGGCAGCTTGCATCAGACCATTTCTCCTGTTAGTGTCGCCTAAAACAGAACCCACTACTGACCATGAAAGTCGAGAGAGGATGTGGCCTAATGACCAGAGCTGCTGACTTTGGAGCTGGGTAACCAGGTTTGATTTTTGACGTGGCTCAACATCCTGTGATTCTGGGCATATCACTTAATCTCCCCGGAAATGCCTGTGTCCTTAATTGGTGCTCATGAAAAGCGCTGGTGTTAATGATTAGGTGCACGGGTTCAAATTAAGCACTGGTCCAGGCCAGCCTCCACTTACAGAGTTCACTCCGTAAAGCCTGTGCTCAGATGAATATCCTTCCCGGCCCTGAAACATCCAGCCCCAGTAACTTATAGATTACTGTAGAGATGTATTTAATTACCTAGCATTTTGGACATCTTTTTGCATGTCAATGTCTCTCCTTGATGTCGATAGGAGGGGCCTCTTTGGCAGTGCATTCCCTCCAGTGAGCAAATTTAATAAAAATGCTAACTCACTAAAACAAGAAAGCAAAGTAGAATATTGTATGTGAAATTGTAACAGGACAATCATTCTAAAAATAGTGCAGTGTTGTATTGTTGAAATTGTGAAATCACCAGAAAATTAATTTACATCACTGTCATAAACTGTCATACCTGACCGGTGCCCTATTAGAATACCATGCTTCAGTTCCAATGTACTAGATGCAAACACCTTTTTCCTAAAATGTGCATGTTTGCTCTGCTTTCTATAGACACCTGTGGGGCAGATTTACAAGCCCCTTGCGCTGCCAGTACGTCACTTTTTGTGACACACTGGCAGCGAATTTCTCTGCCCCATATTTACATGGACAGGAAAAGCCAGCCGGCGTGGCTTTTCCTGTCAATGTGCATACGGCCCTTTTACACGAAGCAATTTGCGTGAATGGGGCGTTCCATGGGTATTGCTGTGGGTGTTCCCGTGCAACACCCAAGGAACCAGACACATTTCCAGATTTATGAGGAATCGTAAACCTGGAAAAGCGTCAGTATGCTACGCCACCCTAAGGGTGGCGTTGCGAGGCACAACGAGGAGAGAAATGTTTTCATTTCTCCTCATTTGTTTCCTCTTTCAATGCGTGCTGCATTCTACGGCACGCATTGAAAGAGGAAAATGCCTGTAGTGATTGTTTTCGTGCAGGAAGGTGCCCCTTCCTGCACAAAAACAATCTCCCCACGACGCAGGCATCCTTGCACCGGTGCATGGCAGCTGTTTGTGCGCAAGTGCAGGGGAGAGCAGAGCAATGCGACATATTATTGTAAATATGTCACATTCCTGTGCTTTGGTGCCGCAGCGTGGCGCAGCCAATGAGTATGTTGTGCTGCACTGCAGCACTTTCTTGTACATCTGCCCCCTATGTGAGCAGGTCTCATCCTCTCGGACATTAGTTTTAGCCAATAGGATTACGACAACTTGAAGTAAATTGGGTAACCTGAACACTGCAGTATTTTATGAATCTTAAAAATGACTGTTGCGAACATATCCCTATAGACATTTCTTCAAGAAAAGCGATATATATTCCTGATTTGCAGTAACTTTTTTCCTGTTGCTGCTTACTCTGCTCACAGCGTTTTCCTACATATCCAGGCTCACAGAAGCACTGCCCGCTGACAGGGTCACAGGGGTTGTCAGCATTTGCACAATCGCATTTGTCTTCACAGTGCAGGCCCCAGCTTCCCGCGTCGCAGGCTGCAAAACAGAGAGAGGCACATAAGGGCACCTTTGAGAATATCTTTTAAAACAGCACTTTTTAGCTTGAATATCAGAAGAACAACAATATAGTCTAATGTATATTTATTTGAGCATCTTTATATATTGCTGCATTCACTGGAACATGAAACTTCGTAGCAAATTAATTATTCAAAACTTATTTTATTCCTCTTCGTTAAATTCAAAGGGCCGCTAGGGAATTTTAGATGGGGAAAATATTTGACCAGGCTTTATTCAAAATTAATAAATAAATGATTGGTCATGTTGTGAGTCTAATGAGTTTAATTGATGTCCTACAAAAGGTATTTGCAAGACAAATTTTAATTAAACTGAGCTCCTGGATTGGAGAAAACAGAGTTTTAACCAAGTACCAGGCAGGTTTTAGAGAAAAAATCAGCACAATCGACCAGGTGTTTAGGTTTCTTTGCATTATCTGGAAGTATATTAAAATAAAAAGGGCACACATGTACATTGCATTTGCTGACCTCAGGGAAGCCTTCGATCTGGTCCCCAGGGGCGCCCTTTGGACAAGATTGAGGTACCAGGACGTCCCTGGGGAACTTTTGAATCAGATCGTCAGGCTCCATGAGGCCAACTATGCTAGGGTGAGATGGGGTCCAAATGGAGAATTGACAGACCGCATTAATGTGAACAGGGGTGTAAGGCAAGGATGCGTGTTGGCCCCAACGTTCTCTTTATGTGAACGATATACCAGACTTCCTCTTGGGCTGCAAACATGATTCTCCCAAGATGGGAGGGGCCCACGTACCTGCACTCCTGTTCGCAGACGATACTATCTTAATATCACAGACACCCAAAGGCCTAGAAAATTTACTTGATACTTTCAGATTTTATTGCGAAACTAAAGGTCTGGAGATTAACTCGTCTAAAGCTAAATATATGGCGGTCAATCCTCACAGAACCTTTAAAAAAACCTTGACTGTGAACATGGAAAGGATCGAATATGTGCACAATTTTAATTATCTAGGCATTACCTTAGACACTAAATCAGATTGGAAATCGCAAATAGATAAAAGTAAAACTACCCTTACTCAGAACTTAGTCCCGTTAGCAAGGCGGCATAAGAGTAGCAAGTCCAAGGCTGTGTCCCCAGCTTTAGAGGTATATAAATTTAAGGCACAATATGCCTCTCTTTATGGGGCAGAATTATGGGGTTACGCGGCAAAAGATAAATTTAGGCTACAAGAGAATATCTTTCTTAGGAAATTATTAGGTATTCCACGGCGTACACCTTTATTTCCCCTCATAATGGATCTAGATATTCATCGTACTGATGACCACGCTGTCATAAGGCCCCTACTGTACTGGGTTCGCGTGTGGTCAACAGATGAATTAGCCGACTATAGAGAAGCACTAAAAGAAATCCTGAGATTAAAAAATAACACAAGGTTGGCATGGCTGACCCATATTGAGGACTTGTTCTTCAAGTTGGGGTTGAAACATTATTGGGAAGACCCTGAAAGCCTAACTTTGAGTTGTAAAAAGGTGTTTAAACTAAGCTACTGGGCGTTTGTTTTAAATTCCCACTCAAATAACCCCAAATTAGGCACTTTCTCATTGAGGTATCTTGCGATGAAAACAGACAGTAGATTTGAGCCTTTTATGGACAAAATTTTACCAGGGCTCGCTAAATCCCTGTACCTAAAATTTTGTTATGGTATTTTGCAGATCAAAGTAAATACTACTAATTGGATGTGTAACGCAGGAAAGGACAACGTGGTTAGTTGCACATTTTTTAACACTGGCGCTAAAGAGGATGAAGCCCACGTATTATCCACCCTAGGAAAAAATGGATAAAACCTATCTGCCGTCTTCTGGGATTTAGACGTATCAGTGAGGTGGAAAGAATATTTAAAACTGAAACTACTCAATTGATTGTCTTTAGCATAAGCAGATACCTCTTCTCTGTGGATCTAGTAAGGAGGAGAAGGGGCTTGAAGTTATAGGGACTTGCAGTATAACCCCTAGATGAGTTAAAACAAGTATTTAAAGGTATGATATGGATCTATGAATGTAATGTCAGTAATGCACATTTTTTTTTATCTTTTAAAAAAAAGAAATAACAGGATGTAATCATAGTTGGTTTAAATGAATTGATAATACTGTAAGGTTACGACCATGATATTTCTGGACGTTTTATGATTTTAGATTCCAAATTGTATTTATTTTTTTAAATACTCGCAATAACCTTTGTTGGGCCCCCGATTAGTATACTAAAGTCTCTGTTGGAAGAGACGGGCACGGGTTTTGTAACTTGACTGTTTTTATTATATGTATATCTTTTATGGTTTTTTACAACCGAAATAAAGATTATTGAATTGAATTGAATCTAATGAAAGGGTGGGAGGAAGCATCTCATTAAAGTACCTAAAGAAAAATAGCTGAAAGTTGAGAGTCCAAAACCGCATACAATATTCAAGTATAATATATAGTGGGCTCAAAATAGCAAAGTGCAAATCGTTAAGTAGCACATTAAAAAGTCACCAAGTTCAAGAAGCAAAACATGTCTAATCAAGCAATTTATGTGATAATTCAATTTAGCAATCTCTTCGTCTCACATCACTTTTAAGGCATGACATGTCATGACTGAATCAACTTGGAGTGTCAAAAACAACACAAGCCTGCTGTCATTTGGAAAGAGACTGCACTATTTGAAGGAGAATGGAAACACAATGACTTACCCAAAAGGTTGGTTTCAGTGGTGGCTGGCTGCCAGGGAAGCAGTACTGGGGCAGGGAGCAGTAGAAGGAGGGAGGGGGTTTAAAAGAAATAATAACTTACCTGCAGGCCTGATGCCGTCTGTCCTCTGTCCTCTCCGTCCTTTTCCTGGCTTCTGTGCAAACAGGAAGCAGGAGGCACCCAGACTCCCCTAAGCCAATCACAACGCTGCACAACGCAGCAATGCAGCGTTGTGATTGGCCTGAGCGCAGTGGTTCGGCACTCAGACAGGGAATGGGAGCCTGGGCTTGTTCTCCACAAAGTCTGTAATACACCCTGGGTGGAGAACATGCAAAGAGCGCATGAATGTTTGCCCGGACCAAGATGGCCGGCCATACATTCATGCACACTTACAGAGTGCCACCACTCCTCCCCCTCTGCATTGCTCAGCCCAGCCCAGCCCCGCAAAACTGCCTCAACATGGAAAATAAAATGAAAATAACATCTCGTTATTATCATTTTATTTTTCCTTTATTGCAGTGCTGAAAGTTTGTGGGGCAACGCTCCTCCGCCTTAGCGGAGGAGTAGCCCCCGTGTGGCTTAACACAAAAGTTAAAGAATAAGACATAATTTACCACGGGAATCGTTTCTTTACATGTTGAACTCTCATTCCCAGGCCTAAAAAGAATAGTTTCCTCAGCCTGTTTATCGCAGACCCTTAACAAAATGTACTTTCCTGTGGCTACCCAATTCAGTACCTTCCAACCCTCTTACTGGCTGAACACATTCCCTTTATTATAATTTTTTATATTCTTTATCGGGGTTTTCTCCCTCTTTGATGAAGATACTACTGACATTTATCTCAATGGCATTGTCACTTATGCAATGAGTGAGATATTGATATCATCCTGCTTTATGTCTTGGGTAGAATGGTTGGAAGCTTACTTGTTTCTGTATGTTGGCACAAACTTGCTGCTCATTGGCACACTCACAATAAATAAATATTGAAGTTTAATTCCACTATATCGCCCTTATCCTGCCCTGCATCCCACCAGCACACCCTCCCACCTTTCTCTCGGCCCACAGTTATTACTGTGGGTTGGATTGTCCAAAATGATGTCTGCACAGTACACAGTTTCCGGTTTGTTTTCCTTTCCATTGATCTGACAGAATATGGTTAATATGTATTTGGTTTATGCTTGACAGTGAAGCACTGACGTTTAGGTTACTGAAGGATAAGGTTTTCTCCTGGCAATGTGGCATTTTTTCCACTACAAAAAGAAGCTTATGGGGAATTGTTTAAAGAACAAAAGACTCTTTAGAAGGATTAAATAGTTACTTGGGGGAGAAGTAATTGCTAAGATAAAAACTGTTGAAGCAGACACAGAAAAAGCTCTGGTCTTCATGTCCCTCAGACACACTCCATGGCTCCCCGCTGTATTTGAAAGCGGTTAGACTGGCGTGTGTACCTTAGACTAACAGCCAAGGACAGATGTGGCACGGAACCTGACTTTTGAACAGCTGGATCACTGGTTTAGTATTTTTCATTAAACACGCTGATGCATTTGCATTTCTTTCTTCATCTACACCTAGCAGTAGCTTTATTAGAGATCCCGATGAAAGCCACAACACTGTCTAGGTCTGAGGCTGAAACATGTTGATCATTACTCAGTGCAAATGCATCTAATGATGGCAGTAGACTACATGTCATTTGCTTTTTATTCTAGCACAGGGTAACAATAATAAACTGTACGAGGCTAACCTTGCAGCTAGTTTTAACCACTTATTCACCAGCACTGCACTTTTCCCATCATACACACTGCTCATATTTGGGTTTTATGAATGCTTCTCTAACTTGAAAACATCCCTAAGCTCCTCCCTCGCAGTGAGGGGGTTGTAGCCCACATCATAACAAGGCATCATGATGCGAGGAGATTTCCCCATGATGAAGCATGACACCTCTGGTGTGTGAGGGAAACCGTCCTTAAAAGGAAACTCCCCTCCAGCCTAGTTGTTCCCACTCCTGGACTACCACTGCGTGATTTCGGACCCAAGGGATTTTTGTGTGTTTATGAGTCTATAATTGGGTAGTGTGCCCTCGCTGGTCCATTAAATCTCCTCAGGCCCCTCTGGTGTGTATATATAAATACCCAATGTAGTACCTTCCAACCCTCTTACTGGCTGAACACATTCCCTTTATCATATTTTTTTATATTCTTTTATTCTTTATCGGGGTTCTCTTCTACTTGATGAAGATGCTACTGACATTTATCTTCATTGCACTGTCACTTATGCAATGAGTGAGAGACTATTATCATCCTGCCTTATGTCTTGGGTAGAATGGTTGGAAGCTTACTTACTTCTGTATGTTGGCACAAAGCTGCTACTCACTGGCAGACTCACAATAAATAAATATTGAAGTTTCATTCCACTATATCTCCCTTTTCCTGCCCCGCATCCCACCAGCACACCCTCCCCTGTTTCTCTCAGCCCATAGTTATTACTGTGGATTGGATTGTCCAAAATGATGTCTGCACAGTACACAGTTTCCGGTTAGTTTTCCACTCCATTGATCTGACAGAGTATGGTTAATATGTATTTGCTTTATGTTTGATGGTGAGGCCTTGACGTAAAGGTTGCTGAAGGATAAGGCTGGTCACCAGGGATTATTGTCCCCACTGGTGACACCACGTTTTTAATAAGTCAGGCATACTCATGGATTAAAATTTGAAAAATTAGATTTGTAACTTGCCTAGCCTTTTTTAAGTCACTAATCACTACATCGACACCCATGTTTCCTCAATCTACACAAAGGGACCTTAACTTGCACTTCACATCACAGCTTTGGAAAATGATCTCAAATAAAGAGCTCCCTTAAGGGTGTCTGTCAGGCATTGCAGCTCTGGCCCGACGAGGAGCAAGCACAATGATGAAGCATGACACTCGCAAGGGTGTGTGAGGGCCCCATTCCAAACAGGAACTACTCCCCTTGCAGTGGCTCCTTTTCTCTGACCTACTCCCCTTCGTCCTTTATGCCCTTTAGGAACAGCAGACCTATTTCTTTTGATCAGACATGTGCAAACATGTGTCAAGATTTGTGTGTGATACGGGCACAATTATTTTGTGTTTACCAATCTGAGATGGAACGGTAAAATAAAGAAATAAAAAGTTAAATGAAGTAACGCAAAAACACTTTTATTTGTAAAGTGGAAGAACCTACTGCAGTCTGCAGGCTAGCCATCTAAAAAAGCTCAAATCAAAATAGGACCATTCGGGGTGGGCAACAGAGGAGGGGATAGGGGTTGTGGGCTTGGGGAAGAAGGGAAAGAAGCACACAAGAGACGGAGCAACAAGGAGGGTGGGGGAGACACACTCAAGGAAGCGAACAACATGGGGCAAAGGGAGAAGCACAAGAATGATTGCAAGAAGAGTTGGTGAGGGAGAGAAGCACATGGTGATAGAGAGCAACATGGACAGATGGTGGAGTGAAGAATACAAGAGAGACAGCTGGGGAACACACACACTCTCAGGGGGTGGTTAAGAAACAAGTAAAAAGCAGTTCCCCTAAAAGAAGCAGTGGAGGGACATTAGTAAAGAGGCTGTGCTCCAGGATGGAGGGGGGGCGGGTGGCAAACACAAAACAAACATGACAAGACATTGAATAATAAGCAAGCAAATGAGAGTGAAAATAAAGTCACCACTAGAAAGAAACTGGTAGGCTTTAAGCCAAGTGTAATTTCTTGAGAAGCTGACAATACGGCAGCAACCAGACAGGTAGCACTGTCTTGTAGGCGTGACCTAAAAGGCTTGAGGCTAGGTGTGAAAAATTTAGGTTAAATGGTTGAGGGGGTGAAGCCCTATTCAAGCGGCAACCACAATCCTTGTCAGGGTGGGCCACAAGCAAATCCCAAATTAACCGGTGCTCAAACCTCTGGTAACCTAGCACAGAGCAGTCAGGCTTTACTTAGAGGAAATGTGTAAATTATTGATGCAGCACTTCAAACAGTTTTAAAGTGAAAACACAACACAAGGAAAATCTCACACCAAGGTAGAAAAATAGAGTAAATTCAAATAAACAAATCAAGATCAAAACAACAAAAATCTAATTGGTAGAACCGGAGATATGCAATTTTAATTATTTTATAAAAATAGTGCTTTAAAGCACAAAGCGCCAACCATGGATATCAGGTTTGCTCTGGAGCGGGACAGTCACAAGTTGAGGTTGACTGTGATGGAGCGTGGGCCGGCTACACGAACACAGTTAGGCCTGCTGAACAAGAGAACCTTAAGTTCTGGTTGCGGACCGTTGTGAGGTTGTGTGTCGAAGATGGGTCACGCAGCCAAGGCAATAAGTAGGTTGTGAGGAACTGCGAAGCCACAATGTGAGGTCCTGTGTCATCGTCAAGAATCCCATCAATCAAAGCTTGTGATGTGAAGTCCAGCATCGAGGATGCATCACGCAGTTGGAGCGATGCGTCAGTTATGCAGAGCTTTGAGGCTGAGACGCGAGAACCTGCATCATTGTTGGCACTGCAGTCGACAAGAGATTTGCGATGTGAGGGCCTGTGTCAGTGAAGCTTCACACAGCAGTGGTTTCGATGTGGGCTGCAAGGTCAATGCAGAGCCTTGCACTGAGAGAATCCTCACAGCAGAGGCGTTGGTTCTGCTTGGGGTTGCGCCACGCAGCAGAGGTGATGCGTTGGTTCTGCTGGATCAATAGATGGGATGGCAGAGAACCTTCAGGTCCACTTCTAAGGGCCCAGGATTGGAGTGGCACCACTTGGAAGGGTAAGACCCACAGATGTCAGAGTCCAAGTGATGGGTTCAAGCTTTTTGGAGCCTTTTCTCCCTCCGGCTCTAGTCAGGAGTCCAGCCAACCAGCCCTGGATTAACTAAGTTCAACAGATGCAGGCCCAGTACTTCTCACCCAAGCTAGATGGAAGCAGGCAGCAGGTCAGAACAGCAGGGCAGCAGTCCTCAGAGTGGCATTTCTTTCATCAGCACTGTAGTCCTTTCTCCTGGCAGAGTATACACAGGTCCAAAAGTGAACTGTAGAGTTGGTGTCTAGGGTCCAATATTTATACGTGGACCTTCCTTTGAAGTGGGAGAAGCTGCTAGAGGTTTACCTTTGAAGTCCACAGGCATGCTGCCTTCCCTGCCCTAGCTTCAGACTAACTAGAGGAGGTATGCAGCCCTTTGTGTGAAGGCAGGGCACAGGCTAGTCAAGTGTAAGTAAGTCTGTGCCCATCTCCTCATTCTCATCCTGCCAGTGATGGCCCATCCAGACACACCTGAGCTCTCTATTGAGTAAGGCTGTCTAGGAGGAATACACAAAGCACAGCTGTCAACTACACCCAGTCATGAAACCCAGTGCCAGGCCGCAGGCACTAAATGGCTAAGGCAGAAAAATGCCAACTTTCTTAAAATGGCATTTTCAAAATTGTGATTTAAAATCTGACTTCACCATGATAGAGGATTTTTCATTGTAATTCCATAAACACCAAACATGAACTGACCTACATAGACAATCTGAGAGACTCTGTCCCTCTCACTTGAAGGTTCCATCTATATTGTAGTTAGCATTGTGTTTAATTTGCTTTGTACTATTTAGAAGTTTGTGAACCACTGCTGATATTCTATTAAACTTATAGACCACTATTGGGAGAACTTTCACACCGGTAAGCATCTATATGACTGCCCCAAAATTACTTTGAATAGAACCTAACTCGAGCCTGCATGCCAGGTATAACTACAATACATACAGCCAAACACATGAAAGGCATGAACTAACAAAATCAATATACCTCTGATGCACTGAAACACTGAAAGATTCCTTCTTCTTTGCTCCACTAGCCAAGAACGCCAGCCAAGTCTACCTAAGGAATTCTTCACCAACTGCAGAACTATATCTCTCATTAACCCCAAAGCTCTTATGGAATCTTAAGTATTCTTCTGATGCAACAAATTCCTCATCATTTTTAAAAGTCACTTTGTAATCAGCCAGTTCTGTAACTCAAAGTACTCTCACAACCACCAATAGAGACATTTCACGAAGGCAATCATGCTCCCTTATGTCAACCAATGATCTGTCTATGCTTCAGCACATTGCCTAACGCTCAGGAAAAGGCCAATACCCCAAATACCTATTGCACCTGAAAGTATATGCACTTGCCATAACATTTCATCATCCAATGACACACACCCCTATGTGAGCTTTCAAACCTGAATCCAAGCGTTCAATGCACTGCTGCAAAACTGCTCCTGACATGAAGAACCCCAGTCTCATTCTGCACTTTCCACGTTGCAAGCACAGTTTGAATGCCCCTACAAACCTTGCAATTTACTCAACAGAGCCTCAAATTTCTCTTTTAGCAATCTAGCTTCCATTTTCACCATATCCACATGTTCTCCTAAAAATTTTAAAACCGCCAAAAGTGCCAGGCAAATCCTTGAAAACAGGACAAAGCACTTTTACGCAGTCCCCCAAACAACCTGTTCTGTTAATTAAAAAGTCACCAAAATGTATACTCCTTATTAGAAATCTGTTTCCATTGCAAAAATATAGTGAAGATTTCAAACAATTTACATGAATTTTCACAACACATGAGTCAAACATTGTCTACATACAAAGACCCATCAAACTGACTGCCTAGCAAGCAAAAACACTTGGGTGAACTGGAAACAAACAAAATGCAGACTTACCATCACATTTGGCAATTTTAAACTGTAATAATTTGGGTTATATGCTGAGTGCAGTATGTACTCATGAACAGTAATAATCACAATACTTGTCAGAGTGACTTCTTAAAGTTAATAAATTGACATGAGCTTAAATTCCTAGTAGCTATGGTACAGAGCAGACAGGTTTAACTTAGAGCAATGTGCAAAGTATTTATTTTGTACCAAAACATAAATAAATTTGAAATATAAAACAATACAAATCTCGGAACAAATTTCAAAAATTGAGTAAAACGAAATAAACATAATAACACTAAAAATAACAAAATAACAATAATAGGGAAGCATAGATATGATTTCTTTTAAAGTGAAATAGCGTCAAGAAACGTAGTAGCAATTATGGTTGTATTATGGCAATTGAAAATTATGGCAATGGTTGTAGTAGAACAGGGCATAGGTGCATTTTGATTCTGACAACGATGGAACGAGGGTCGGATGCACTAGCCAGACTCATTCTGGTCAAAGATTTCACCTTCTGACTTTAGTCATTTAAATCCCAATCCACCATTTCGTTATCCCCACAGGATATCAAGGGAGGCACTTAGAGACTCACAGGGTGGCAGCAGACGCCAGCATGAGAGTCCAGTCCAGGTCCAGTTGCCACTGGTCAGTTAGTCAGTTGCAGATAAAGGCCTCTTGTAGCTTATGTCCATGTAGTTTAACAGGAGGGCAGCTCAGCCTTATGTCCCTTGGAGTCATTTTCTCTGTCCTGGGTACAAGAGGAAAAATAGGTCCAGTCTTCTAAGTTTTCTGAGGTCTCAGACAACAGGTTCAGCCCTCTTCTGATCTTCCACAGGTTTAAGAGTGCTCTGAATTGGGTGCCTCGAGATTCCACATTGTGGCTGACATGAGCTACTGGGACTGACAAAACCTCTGGGGACACCGTAAACAGTGGGTTAAAGGTTCCTGGGGCTAACCTTATGAACTTTAGTAAATTTCAAGATAGCTGAAGTCTTCAGCCACACTGCACTTACCCCCACATGCATCAATCTAGGATTTTGCATTTCTTAAATAGCGAAAATTAAGGAATCGCTATTTAGGAAATGCAAAATCCTATGCATCAAGAAATCCTAAAAGTTTTTAGGATTTCTTATTTTTCGGAAATTGCGATTCCTTAATTGCGAATCGCAATTAAGGAATGGCATTACATTGATTCCTATGGGCCTAGAGGCCCATAGGAATCAATGCCGTTTTGCATTTTTTTTTTGCACTCGCAATTTGTTGATGCATTGCAAGGGTGTAGAGGGGGGTCCAAAGGACCCCCCCCGCACCCCTGAAATGTATTTTCAAGTGCATGTTTCACACACACATGTCCTAAGGACATGTGTGTCTGTAACATGCAAGTTTAAAAAATGCATTTTTTTGCTTTTTTAAAATTTTTCGCAAATTAACACGAGGGTCAACCTCGTGTTAATTTGCACTTCCAATTTCAAAATTCGCTATTTTTTACAAATTGATGCATTGCATTTAAGGAATCGCACAAATGTGATTCCTTAATTGCATTTGCATTTTTAAGAAATGCAAAAAATAACGAATTGTTTCATGCATCCCAAAAACGTATTTAGGAAGTGCAAACGGCCGAATTTACCGATTCGCACCGTTTGCACTTCCTAAATAGGTTGATGCATGTGGGGGATAGACTCTAAGTGCTGCAGGTGTGTGTAGCGAGTGTACCATGTTAATCCTAGTGACCCCCCCCTCATAAAAACACTAAAATCCAGTTTGAGACAGGTCCTGGACCCACTCAAACCTCAGAGAGAAAGGCCTGGTAGCACAAAAGCTGACTTTCAGCAACCAGAATACTGTTTTTCTGTCCTGTTGCCCTCCTCTGAAGTGCACCCCAAATGTTAGATGTAAACCCAGCAGACCTGTCAAGCAGGATGTGTCATTCAAGCAGGATTTGACACTTTAATGTTAGAAATGATCCCCACATGCCCACCCTGCATATTCTGTCAGGTTCTGATTGGTCATCTCCATTGAGGTCATCTTATTCTTTGCTCCTGGGAGCTGGCTCATGCTTCATTCACACCTATGCAAATGCTAACTACTGGCTTGCAGAAGTGTGAGAGAAAAATGCAGAATTATCTTCCACGGACTTCAGGAAGGGAAAAGGTAAATCAAGACTTCACCAGTGAATTGAGCATGTAATAACAATTTCAAAAAGTAAAAAAATAAAATTGTATCTGCTTCCTAGCCAGACATGGCATTTATTAATCTTAATATAATATCCCAGTGCTTTTCTATGGAGCATCCAAGCCTGCTACAATGAGAACAGCTTTTACGGCCTGGCTTTTCACTGTAGGGACATGTTTTACATTATAATTCTGCATGCCCTACTTTTAAATACCATGCACCGTGCCTATAAGGCATACTTAGGGCGGACTTATAAATACTTAAAAGAAAGGTTCAGGCCTGTCAAAAGAGGCTGAAAACCCAATTCTTTGTCCATGCATGCTGCACCTTTGATATTGGCTCAGTGAACTAATATATCTTCTGTGCAATGAAATCAATATTTGAATTTTCTTCTGTCTATGACAACTGATGAATGATATTAAACAGATCCTCTATCTTTTTGGTGACACAATAAAAAACAGCCCACTAATCTGTCTTCCAAAACATCCTCAAATTTGTTTCTCACAATTTCAAGATGAGCCTTAACAGACCTCATATTTTCAGGCCATCTCCTATCCTTTTGGCTTTGATATGCTAAAGCACAACCTCTCTTAAAGGGACACTCCAAAGTCTCTGCTACCTCCCTATCCGGATACACTATCTACCACTTACATAACTTTGGTATCTTAACTAGAGTAGTTGTGGCCCTCCCCAAATGACCGTTGATCTCTTCCCGGCCCTGTTGACCAAAATCAAATAATCCAAAACACTGGACCACGGAGTATTCCCTACACATTTTGAACAATCTGGGTAGCGCCCGGTGTCTCGTTCTCCCACATGTACATGGAGGCTGATGTGGGCCATCAATTTTTACTGTTTTGGGGGACTCTGGATGGATGTGACCTGACTATTCTAAACACCAATGCCCCAAGTAATGACGATCCAGCACTCTTTCACAACATGCAACTCCTGCTACTGCACAATGTAGATGCACCTTCCTGAGGGTGGGCAACTTTATTTGCATTCTAGATGCTGAACTGGACAGGGCACCTCCTAGGATGGGTATGAAACCTTTAATGCCCACTGTGCTTCATGATGTGATGTATAATCTGGAGTTTGTGTTTATCTGGCAGATGAGCCACCCAGCGCAGTAGGTATATACCTGTTACTTCGCCACACACAATGCATATATTAGACTGGACAGGATACTGTTAACAGGATTCTAGCACCCAGAAGACATCAAGGTAGCCCACCTGGTGTTGTTATTGTCAGATTACTCCCCTGTGCCTTGCCCTGGGGTGACTATGGGAGGGTGGATTAGTCCTGGAGGATGTCAGCTGACATCCTGGAGGCCCCGGTTGATCAAGAGGTGCTCTCACAGGCAGTGTCGGATTATATGTAGGTCAACTGGGGTACCACAACTAGTAGGGCCACTGAGTGGGTAGCACTGAAAGCAGTCATGAGGGGCCAATACATAGGTTTAATTTGTGGAGTGCATGGACGGCTTCAGTAGGAGCTTGGCAAGGAGGTGTCAGTCCTGGCCACATTGCCACGGTTGAGCGAGAGGTGCTCTCACAGGCACTGTCGGATTATACGTAGGTCAACTGGGGTATTGCGTCCAGTAGGGCTACTGGGTGGGAAGCACTGAAAGCAGTCATGATGGGCCAATGCATGGGTTTAACTTGTGGAGTGCATGGACAGCTTCAGCTGGAGCTTGGCAAGGAGGAGGCAGTGCTGGCCACTTTGCAGACTGGGAAGCAGTTGCACCCAGATGCCCGCTACAAAGAGCAGGCAGTACATTGACGAGATCTGGTATCGTCTGGACAAATACACACTGACGTAATACAGGCAGAAACTACATGGAGAGAGGAATGTCAGGTCAGCTGCTGGCTTGGATACTCCGTAGGGAGCCACACTGCCTTTGGCCACACACAACATTGGTGGATGGCACCAAGTTTGCCACCAGGGCTGTGATAGTGGGCATTTTTCACCAGCATTTGTGGCAAGTATATGCCGCAGGTCTCGCCATTACTCCAGGCCACGATGTCCAATTCCTGGAGGGACTGGTCCTCCCACAGCTTGCGCTGCTAGCCGTTGATGCCCTCGATGCCCCTGTTGTGCTGGAGGATCTGTGCACAGCACTGAGTATGTTGCCACAGTCCAAGAAGCAGGGAAGTGATGGCTTTCAGCCTGAGTAATGTAAGGTGTTCTTGGTGACGGATATGCAAGGTTTTATAGAAATGTTCTTGGACGCTCATTTGAGGGGAGTCTTGCCCCAATCAATGAGGGAGGGAGAGATCTGCATGTCCCTTAAACCGGGTGGTTTTGAAGTCGACCTTGGCAAATTCAGAGCACCATCACAACAGCCAACACAAATTCACAAAGGGAGAGTAACTTTGATTCTGCCTTGGAAAAGTCCAGACAAATTAACATATGTATCTGGAATATCAACGGTTTAGCTAGCAAAAATGAGGATCTGGAGTTTTTGCAATATTTAAAATCATTTGATGCTTCAAGAGACCTGGGAGGAAAAGGCCTTTGAACTCCAAGGATACACATCTTGTTGTATACCGGCAAGAAAATGCTCTGGTTTTGGTTGCTGATCTGGGGATTTAATGATTATGGCCTCCATAGTAATGATAAGTGAGATCACAACAATAGAATTTCAAATAGCACCCTCAAGCGCCATGCATGCGGTAAAGATAGCACTTGGGCTAAACAGCGTACGGCAGGAAGTTATAATATTCACGCTTACATCCATCCCAAACGGAAACTGAGAACTGCCAAGGAATTGATAAAAGCCACAAAAAAGATAATGGACGAAGAGGATTCCGACTTTGTTATCCTGGCAGGCGACTTCAACATGTATCTTATGAGCTCTGGCGTAGGTGATGCCCTTGACCAAGAACTTAGCGCCGCATGGGAAGTGCCAAGACAGGGTTCCCCAAATATTAAGTAATCTACAAATTGTTCAAATTACTTATTACGGCAACTAGAACATCTTAACTTAAGAGCCTTGAACGGGTGCTATCTTCCCATTTGGATGATATATTCACATCTTTAAACATGCTTGGTACAGTAACAACATTTAGGATAGGGACCAGCGAACCCAGCAATGACTTGCCTCAAGAAACAACAATAAAAGTTAACTCACTTCTCAAGATTGAACCATTCTTAGGCATTAACATCGAAGTGGGAGCAAATCTTAAGCATCTTCGGTGCAATCCCATTAATATCAGCACCATATCTCTTACGGCAAAAACTCTTTATGCTCAAGTGGAAAGTCTCACGATAAAACCGGTAGAAGTATGGCAAAAATGTATCCTAGCCCTTGGTGAGAAACCATTGAAAGGACCATCAAACCGGGTATGCCACCAAAAGGGAGCATCAGCTAAATTACAATTTATCCCAGAAATGAAAACACTAAAGCAAATTATAAATTGAACATTGAGACAGATGTGAAAAAATCCAACATATCATGACTTACAAATTGCCCTAAGGGAAGGAAAAAAACTGCTAAAAAGGAAGAAATGGGAAAAAAATAAACAAAAAAATGACAAATTATGGGCCAAGCTCCTCCACGAAGTTAAACAAAAAAACAGCTCCCTGGTTTTGGCAAAAAATCAAAAAAATAAAGAATCCAGACCATCTTGGCCAAAATTCAAATATAACGGAAGAAGCATGGACAAGAACGCTCTTCAAGCATTTTAACAGCACAGCCGCCGACAATGAAGAGAACCTGAAGAAGTAGGGATAAAGAGGCCCAGTAAAGAAACCAACAGGGAAAAAACAGGCAATGGCCATAAAATGGCCCCTATCCCTGAATCTGACGCAAAAGGAACCATGTTACCCCCTCGTATGGGTAAATTAATGCTATGCTTAAGTCATTCTCCTTTGCCAAGGCTGAACATTTCGCCTCCACACCAGCTCACATTAAGAGGCAAATAGCTAGGGGCAGACCAACAGTTGGAGTGTAGCATTACCACTGTTTTAAAAAAATATAAAGGATACCTTGATACTACCGGAGTCCTGGGTTTGATCAGTAATAAGGCCAATTTTCAAACAGGGCGATAGGAAACTCCCAAATCATTATGGGCTTATTGCCCTTATAGATGTGGAGGCTAAGTATTTAGCAGGAACCATACTGGAGATGTTAACATCATGGGCATCTGGAAATTCCATCATCCCAATCAATCAAAAAGGCTTCTGCCGGGGTCAAGGGACCATAACAAACATCATGGCACTGACCCTGCTGAAGGATGCAGCAAAAAGAGACCAAATCTTTCTTATTCCATTGTTTTATTGACTACACTGCTGCTTTTGATTACGTTGATCGAAATAAGCTCTGGCACAAATTGGAAAATTGGGGCATACCTAAACAACTTTTAGACCAGTTGATACTACTGCACACTAACACCTGGCTTAAGGGTAAATTAGGAGCAGGAACACAACTCTCCAAACCCATTCCGACATCAAAAGGGTTAAAACAGGGTTGCGTTTTTGCTCCGCTTTTATTTAACCTTTTTCTTGCAGATCTGCAAGGAGAACTCGACAACTGTCCCTATCATGCTCCAAAACTGGGAAAAATTCCACTGTCCAATCTGCTGTACGCAGATGACCTGGTACTGATAAGCCGGACTCCAAACGGCCTCCAACATCTCCTGAATGTAACTCACTCCTTTAAGGAAAGGAACTGTTTGCAAATAAACTTGACTAAATCCAAAGTGATGGCAGTGAACTACCGGAAAAAGAGGAAAATCAATTGACATTTAAATGGACAAGCTCTGGACTTGGTAACTACCTACAAATCTACCCCATCCAAAAGATCACACGGATGGTTTGTCATTCAGACTTACAAAAGGGCGCGCCACAAATATACCTGGGAACAGGATTCGCAAAGATTGCAAAGGAAGCATATCTGAAATTGAGGATGGGTGTTTTACTGGTCAACCAGCACCTCCCCCCCTGGCAAAGGTCAAACACACCCACAAACTGCAAAATCTGCAGCGAAGACAAAAACGATATCCTCCATTTGCTGTGTAGCTGCAGAGGCTTAGATAAAGAGGGCAAACTGCTACTAAAACCAGCCTGGAACATGAAAGGGATCCGAACCCACTAAAAGCATGCTTTGACGGAAGTGATATTCAACTAGCATGCAGACTTGTGAAATTTGTTAATATTGCAAAAGATAAGTCAAACTTAACTGTAATATAACATATTATGTGCAGAGACTGGTTTCAAATAAACAGAAGCGGCTACTTTTATACTGCGGCTCTAATTGGCAATCACAATCATATACCAACGGAGCTCAACGCAGGGCACTACACTACGGACACTGACAATATCACAATTAAATCAGGAGACTTCTTGTTTTAACCTCTTTATTTATCTGTTTTTACCTCAGTCAATTTGATAAAACCTATAATAAACTGTTCTAACTGTAATGTATATTCGAACTCTTTTAACAAATGGATTTGTATATGTGAACCAATTTTTTTATTGTTCAATTTTGCAAAGATTTTAATATATTAAGCAATAAAGATTTATATTACCTACAAATTCCTGGGAGTAATCTTGGACCATAAGAACTTGTTTAAACCCCAATTCGTGTCCTTGCGAGGGAATGTTTAACCCCTTTCTCCAGGTTCTGCGTGCAAAACTACAGCCGACCTTCACATATGGGAGTGAACCCCTTCAAGCTAAGGATGCTACACTATTGGATATAGTGATAGCTAAAAATATAGGGCAATCTTTAACCTACCAAGATACTTTTCTCCAGTGCAAATTTGGCTAGAATTTGGCCTTTTAAAACAAACTCTGGAAATACGGAGCGCGTATGTTACCAGCTGGCACAAGATTCGCAGCGCCGAGGTTAGTTCTCTAAACTTCAATCTATGGAAGAGTTGCTCCGACATCGAAAACCTTCAGCCAGAGATAATTTATTTGATTCGCTCCGAGCCTTGGGACTGTCAGACCTTTGGGGCACCTCCTCTGGTCTCTTGTCCTTTAAAAAAATCGCAAAAAAATCAGCACAAATCATTTCCTCTATTGAGGATAAGGAGGCATTAACCAAAAGAGCACATGGCTGGATTACATTTAGCGATTACAGAACACTTCAACCTCAAGCTTACCTTGATATAACAATGAATTTAAACATGAAAGAAAAGTTTTTAAAATTACGCCTTGGAGTAATTGCAGCTGCCCCTCACTTGCCACCCTGGGAAAGAAAAAACTGCCTGCAGCAGTGTCAAGGATGACATCATTCATGTTATTTGCATCTACCCTAAATTAAAGGACTTGAGGAACAGTCTATTATGTCCGTCTTTCAAATTACATGGTGTTCGAACATGCAGGCAGTCAAACTGTTTTTTAACCCAACTAAAACAAAATTAAACTGTCGGGTCACAAAGTGTTTTGAATTAGTAGCAAAAAGACACAAGAGTACGCTGATTGCGGATCAATAAAAGACAGCCCGAACAGTTCCTTGATGGCAGCTTGAAACATCTGAAGACGCACCATGGGCACCAGACATCGAGACAACCACCGAGTTATGGTACAACGTGGGGAAGTATAGCTCCCTAAAGAACAATATTACAAAAAAGGTACAAGAGCAAATAAAGCGCATCATAATAAGAGATAGAGCGATCTGCCCCTCAATGACAGCTTGACATACCCATAGACACACCACGGACACTTGAAGTTGAGGTAACAATGGAACAATGGTACAGAGTGGGGAAGTATGCCCTCCCTAAGACCTACTTTTCAGTGACATTGATGAACTAATATAAAGTAAATTAAAAGATTTTTTTTAAACTTTTAATTTTACTGATGACTATGAACTTGACATTAAGCAATTTTTTTTAATTTTAGAAAGCCACATAAAATTAATTTTTACCAATTTTTAACAATGTTCTACTTGTTTTGTAAAGGTTTTACATAATCATGTAAAAATAAAAATTAGCTTACCTTACCAGTGGACTGGGGCTACCTGCTTGAAGTGCTAGGAGTTATGGGTCTAGGCCTACAATAACGGGGGTGGGTCCGGTTACTCTACTCTGAACCCAGCGCTACAGTGTATGTAGGGCAAAGCCGCTCTGAGGCATGGGCCTTAGAAAGGCAACACAGCAGGGCTGCTCAATGTTGCCCAAACTCTTCATGTTAGTGATAGAATCCCTGCCGATCTTGACCCTGCGGTACAAGGAAGGGGGTTTGGAGGTGCCAAGGTTTGATGTGTACTATTACACCTCGTATCTACAACATGCGACCCGATGGCTGGCCAAGTGGGACAATATGGAGAAAAGATTACTGGCAAGTTCGGTGGCCACAGACCGTCTCCCCATGGCCCTAAAGGAGGGGGTGGGAATCACAAGGGATGCTCCCTATGTTCTGTGCCAGATGGTCTACATCTGGCAGTGCTATGTGGAAGTGGTGTTGAGGTGCGCCCTTTTTCATCGAGAACTCCCTCTATAAATACTGGGACCGATCCTGGAGATGATGGCCAACAACTTGATTCCGCCTACGGTATAGCTTTTGTTAGTAGATATCTTATCAGACATCTTACGCCCCATATATAACACATCTTTGCCCTCGGGAGCAGTTCCCTGTGACTGGGAAAAAGCATGTGTCAGACCACTACTGAAGAAACAGACAGCAGACCTGAATATTCTCAGCAACTATAGACCTATTTCAACTTCTCCCATTTGTGGTGAAAATATTTGAAAAATATGTAAACTTCATTCTAATAGGTTATCTTGAGAGCTATGGCCTACTGGCTATGGTCCAGTCAGACTTTGACCCATGTGCGGAACAGAGACTGCATTGGTATCAGTTCTGGATGATTTGAGGATGGCAGTGGACAAGGGGAACATCTTGGTCCTGGTATTCTTAGACTTGTCAGCTGTATTCGATACGGTCTCCAATGAGATACTGGCTGAGAGACTAGCGCAAACTGGAATAAAGGCTAATGCTTCAAAATGGTGAGTGTCTTACCTGAAGGGTAGAACCCAGGCGGTCCACCTCTTGCTATATCAATCAGAACATTAAATCCTTAGTTCATGGTGTGCCTCAGGGATCAGCAATAGTTACAACCCTATTTAGCATATATTTGAGGACAATGGGAAAGCTGCTTCATCATAGGGGGTCATCTTTATGAATTATGCTGACAAACGTCACTCAGCCTATTATATCGGGTGATCCAAAACCTCATCACCGTACTCTAGCTTCCATCTGTGCATGCTAGAAGTCACCAGCTGGTAGACATCAAACTCTCTCAAAGTCAATAAAGACCAAAAAAGGTACTTTTAGAGAGGTAAAACAAGGTCCCATGGTTATTGCTGGTGGACTTTTGGCCACCTCAGACCAATTTTCCATAGTTGGCATCCTTGGAGGAACGAAATCTTGGAGTCTTTTTTTGAACAACTTATCTCAGACCTCTGATGCCAACAGGCTATTATCTACTTTCTTTGCTTTGCTCAAACTTTTGAGGAAACTCCTACAATTTCTTCGGTCAGTATATAGAGCTCTCATTCTTACCATTCTCAGCGGGTTAGACTATGGTAATGCACTGCTTTTGGGTGCCTCTGATTTGTTGATTAAACAGTTGGTTCACATTCAAAATGCGACAACATGTTGAGCTCTGAATCGCCCATGAATGTCCTCAGCCTCAATGGGACTTAAAAAGCTGTATGGCTACAAGTAGGTAAGAGGATCGATACTTTTAATATCGCTCTGCATTGTCTACTGTGTTGTACATATGATGGGACCTGCTTATCAGAGGAAAAGGTTCAGTAACTGTGGCTTCTTTGTATCTTTTTTTAAAACTGTTTTATTGTAAAATTGTTATGGTTTTAACTAACTAAAACAATAGAGTCTTTCACTGATTGAGTAACTAATGCCCAGGACAACGGCTGAGATCTGATGAAGCTGGTCTTTTGGTTCAGAGCAAATATAGACTTTCTCGGGCGGGAGGTAGAACTTTCTCTGTACAGGCAGCACTTTCTGAAAACACTTACCAAACTCGTTGCAAAAGTCACAAGATCTTGGTCAGTTTAGGAAATCACTTAAAGTGTGACTGGTGGGGTAAAGTGTGACCAACTGTATTAGGCTGTGTTAGCGCCAGGATGCTTTTTTTCAGGCAATGAAGCGCTTCAGAAATAACTTAAATAATATTTTAATAATAATAATTTTAGATTACAGTACAGCAGAGCAGAACCAAATATGAATTTCTATTGCCCAGACTATAAACATTTCCCGTCTATCAGTTGGAGTCAGTGACTGAGTGAGTCTGTGGATTAAAGTACACACACCAGAACAGAAATAGTCACAATCGGACAGAATCGAGATATCTGTGAAAAAGGATATTTCAAGGCAGCAATGCCAATGCTATACCTTGTAAACAGATAACAGCAAAGAAGGCATTTTTAATGAGGAAAATGCTAATGCTTTTTTACACTTTTGTTTATATTATAAAGCATCAGTGTGGTTGTTTAATATGATCCACCGGTGGTGCATCATTACTTCACACTGAGAAATCTGATTGGCAGTCCGGCTCGGAATATTCTAATGAGTATGCTAATTTATGATCACAAATAGTAATTAAAATAAAGACAGCCAACTTAGAAAAACACACTTTAGCTGCTTGCTGTGTTTTAATTAAAAATTTCCAGCAATGCTAGCGATCAAGATAGATTACATCTGTGATTGCACCGCACGCGTTAAAGGGGGTAATCAAGGCCACGCTTCTTGCCTATGTGGCACACTTTTTCATGTCATCAACTCTCAAAGACACCAAGACAAGAAAAATAGGTTCATCAATAAAGATTTTGGGTCTGATTCTCAAAGGGCATCTGCACTCTTGGTGGATGCTGCGCTGTCATGGCAGGAGCCTGTAGTCATGGTGGGTCATCCGCATTGCAGTTTCTCATTGCTGAGGTCCCGCCACACCTGCGTGGTGTCCCCCATGAGTGTGTGGTCCTTTGTGAATTGGGCCTGTTGTGCCAGATCTGTGGAAAGGTTATGCAGTTTCTTGTTTTAGAATGGAGGAGGTGCAGTCAAACATCCAGTGAGGCCTACTTTAGGGAACAGGGTTCGAGTCTCACCCTCAGCTCAACATTCTATGATTCTGGGTGAATCTCAAAATCTTACCTTGTGCAATGAAATCAGCTGCTCACGTAAAGTGCTCTAATGCCTTTGGTCAAATTTGTGATATATAAAACTGCACAAATAATTTAAAAAAATAGAAACCTATATACTATTCCTGAAAAAGAAAGGGCAGCTCATCAAAATGCTTGTTCTAAAAACATAGGGCCCCATTAGGATGGTGGGCGGATCGCCCCCGCCGGGCCTGGGGATGGCGATCCGCCCGCCATCCTTGCTGCAAATACCCCCGCCATATTACCGTGGCTGGGGGGTCCGGTCGACAAGTCGACCGGGCGGAAAAGGGATCAATATGGTGGCGGTGTCTGTTAGACAACGCCAGTCATAATAAAATGTGGGCGGGAACATGCCGCCACGGGATTTTTTGGGGGGGACCCTTGCGGGCCCCCTGGTACTCTAGGGGGTAGGGGGTGCACAAGGAGGGTACCATTTCAAAATACAACGTGGCAGGCACCGCTTAGAGCCTGTCAGGTTGTGCATTAAAAAGCACAACATGTATTTTTGGCATTGCGGCGGGCGGTGCTTTCAAGCACCGCCAGCTGCAATGTTAAAAATGCGGGATGCGCCCACCCACACTGGCGAGCGCATCCTAGTGGGATGTGCGGGACCGCCGCACCCTTAGCGGGCGGGCCCATTTCCCACTGGTATGGCGGGCTCTAATGTGCCCCTTAGTATTTAAACACCAAGGTCTGAAGATCAGTATTTCTCTTGAACTTCATTTCTTTCAGTCAAGCACATGCTATTATAAATAATCAACTGAAACGAACAAAAATTATCAATCGATTTTGTGACCTCATTCATTTTGTAAACAACAAATAGTAAAAAGAAATATGTCTAAAATTGAAAAAAAGTGTGTCTACTATGAAAGCATATCGAAGGGCTTCGTCATATGACCACCGAAGTATACAAAAAAGTGATGGAAGGAATGTTTGAATTAATCTCAGCAGCTGGTAATTACTATGGGGCCAGGCATATAATTCATGAAGAGTCAGGCCATGGCCCAAGTTGGCTAAATGCATGGCCGGCAATTCACCAAAATGCCTGGGGAAACGGAAGTGATATCACATGACTTGCCTTTGACCCAATGACATCACTGGAAGTGACATCTTATGATCTGACACTGACACCTCCAAGGAAATTATGTCACATGACTGTAATCTCGATGACATTAAAATAACTGAGAATGCGGAAGTTAAGAGACTCTTAAATGCACAATTATATACCAACACAACTTCTAGCATAGACAAATGTAAATTTTATATGCCACTTTCATTTTAAATAGGGTAGTGATATGATAGGAACATTACATATTCCTATTTTTTTTTATTACTCAAAAATGATCTATTTGAGGAAAAGGCAAATACAGTGCCACTGAAACACAAAATAACACTGTGAAGCCAAATTATTTATGCCTCAAACTCCTGATTTAATAGTTTGCATAAAACGTATTGGAAAGTTACAGAGTGAAGCACAAAAAGATTTAAAACATATTATTGGTTTTGTTCACATGTATTTCTTTTTGTACACCAATGTAAACAGTGTAATTTACATAAATTGTTCTTCAGCATTGTTAATACATTTTGGTTAGCATCACAAGTTAAGACACTTCAGCACATAGGTGAGGTCTTTATTATTTTATTTTATATATGTCCCAGATATTACAATTCTACAACATCTTGTTTAAAATGTATATTTTAATTTCACTTCTTTGAAATTTTATTCAGCAGAGCATACATTGCACTGCTGTATACTTATTTCTTTTAACTTGAATGCCCGAATTCACAGCCGGAACTGCAGAAAGGACACCGTGAATAATACAGCACAATTTACCTTTGGTTCTGTTCTTGGTATTTCTTTTGCTACCTCTGAGGTCTAAATGTGATCCAAATCCAGAAGCTTATCAGATGGCTTGAAGTTGAATCTGTGATTATTACCCGGTATTCAAGCCATGAAACCAAAATCTGGTCCCAACAGACTGAGGAGAAAACTTGTGAATAGCTATTTCTGCATTAAGGCAAAAATATTCACCCATGGACGCTTTATTATGTAATTAATTTTAGAATGTTGTGTTGCTGAATTCCTTTTATTTCATTCTGATTATTTTGTCCCTGTATGCACCAGACGTTTCTGGGTTATACGTTTTTGTCTTCCTAGATGTCACTTCTTCGACTGTAACATAATGATGAAGAAAGTACTTGATGTAGAAAGATAATGTCAAATTTTCAAATAGGTATGGACAAGTGATCTAGACTCTTGGATCCAGGAACACAGCAGTGCATAGTGGGGACTATTTGCTTGTCCAAATGTGTAGCAGTTTTTTGGTAGAAAAGTATCCATGCCAGACAATACACCACCCAGGCATGATTGAACTTTTAAAAATGTTTGTAGAAACAGCGATTACAAACAGGAGGACACACACAGGAACCATGTACGATTTATACCCACAGGATTGCTGCTTTCAGTACCATAACTCTGCAATCTACGGCAATGCCTAGTCGGACTTTGCAGGAACTTGCGGTTTAGGCAGTTTGTGGAGGCTTTTAGATTACTGCGAACGGATACCCGTCTACCCATAGTTTTTGCTGTTTCTCGCTTTTTGAATTCTATGTGGCACCATCGGAGGGTATTGCTAAATTTAGTTCTGTAACCAAACAAGTCTCTCACTGTCATTATTTTGACATCTGTTACTCATTTCACTTATTTTAAACTTTTAACACATTTTAACCAGTTTTGAACCTGTTATATTTTAAGTATTTCAAATATTGAGTGTACTGAACAACTCGTATCTAGAAGCTGCTAACTTGAAAAGGGGCAACCGGTGCTTCCTGACTAGCAGCATCCATAGTCTACTAGTTTCTTTTTTTATGATGAATCTTTTGGAGTTTTTAAACAGAGCTTTGTTCTTATTCTATGTTCATATATTGATTGCTTTATGTATTATTGCTTGTATTGTGTCCTTTTGAAGGTCTTACAGACCGAAATAAAGTCTAATGGAATGGCAATCAACTGTATGTGCGGTGCACCTAAGATGAATCAAATACAAATGTCCAGGCTAAAGTTACATGCAGGACAGGATTGGAGGCATGCAGTACTATTGTTGACCCATGACTCTTTCCTATATACACCTTTCATCCTGGGTGTAGTAGTGAGACTTTACGTGTACTGTGCTCTTCTGTTATCACTGACCCTAGATGGTCAGGATCCATATTCTTTGCACCACAAGTCCAGGTTGTTATGAGACCAGCTGGATTTCTGAGAGCAAACACACTGATAAAAAGCTTTGAGCTGCCTTTCAGCTATGGTCTTCAATATTACATCACCGACTAAGCACAGCATTTAAATCTATGTATTGACCAAATAGGTTAACTTGAATATTTTAGTAGTAACTGAAAACTACCTTTGCCCTTCCTGTGGACTTGATGGCTTGCTCACGCTCATCAATGACTATAGAATGGTACGACTGGCTGGTATTGGAGGTGGAGTAGCTATTACAATTCGAGACACAAGGCTGGGATTTCTAGCAGCCATCATTAAACAGTCTAATGTCTGTACTTTTCTACAACTCCCAGTTTACAGCTGGCCTGCAAACTTAGTTCAAGCTGGTGACTCTATTTCTGAATATATTACACCTTATGTGCTTAAAGCTTCTAAGAATGTGGTTTTAGGAAATTTGAATCTCTCAGCCACTTACATAGACTGCTTTGATGTAATCCTTTCTCCCACCATACTGCATACTTTGCTTTAATCAATCATTTGTAGGCACCATGAGTGTAAGCGTTCATACTGTACATCTTATTGTTTTCCAATGTACACTAGAGATTCTTTCTAAGAAGTCTCTTCCATAGATGGACCAGAAGTCAATTTTTTCTCTGCCATAATCTCTAGGACTGCCACTGTACCCACAATAAAACCCCTAGAATTCGGCATAATTTCACACGTATACCTCTTGAATGAAGTTCAGAGTGATTCACCATGCGCTCTGTCTGCCAAATTGACGCCCTTTGACGACTGATTCAAGGAGACCATCATTTAATTGGTTCCTTATTAGTTTTAGATCATCTTCCATGTACACTTGTCCAACACCTAGTTTGTCAGATTTGGCAACATTTTAAACCAAGTGTAAAGGTTCTGAAAGGGCTTGGCAGAAAGAATATTGCCAAGTGTTGAAATTGTACTATATTAATCTTATTCAAAGATTTAAATCAGATGAATGGAAATGCATCTGGTTTATGTTGGACATGGGAGCCCAAAAAAGTTTGATGAATTATTGGATCCTGGATGGCGTATTATGGACTATCTAGTGGGATAGCCATATTGTCAAGCCCAAATGTGTAGCAGCAAAAACGCAGAATTACCAAGGACTCTTAAAACCCATTTATATGGGGTGCCAGGTCCATGGACAGAATAGTTGGACATTACATACAAACCTCTAACCTACTCAAGGTGTTAATTGTTTAGGTAAACTAAACTTGTAGCAAATGTGGATAAATAACCCTTGTATTGTATGTTTCACAGTTATGTTCTAAGTTCAATAACCACCTGGCTTAAATGTTTTGAGATCCTGCTACTTACGCTCTGTACAATCTTGGCCTCTCCAGCCTGGTGGGCAGCTGCACTGCCCGGTGATATGATGACAGGCAGCATTGTTATCACAGCTACAATGCTGCATACAGTTCCTGCCAAAGTACCCAACGGGGCATCCTGGGAACAGAAAATGAAAATATAAATCCAATACATTTTGCCTCAAATATATTAATAGGACAGATTCAAAATGTTGTAATTTAGCATTAAGTCCAATATTCAGCGTTGCAGAAAAAGAGCACAAACGGTCTTGCTAATCTCAGAATGAGGTAGTGAGGCTTCTGCTACAAAAAGGCTACAGGGTGGAGGCAAAGAAAATTTTACGAAATGCTTGAGGCATATCACAGTACTCATCATATCAGTGTGCAAGCATTTGAGTGTGGCTGTTCTGAACTCTACAGTGAGATAGAACAATTGTCTAATCTGACTGCTTTCCTTGGTTTTGCACGGGAAGGACACACTGGCTGATTCCATGGGATTGGATGCAGTCTCTGCTTCACCCTTGTAGGGTGCAGGTATCCCAGGTACAGTTCAGGAAGTCCTGTCAGGGCTGTGCTGTGAATTACCAGGCAACTCTAGCCTGCCATGACCACCCACACTAACCCCTTGTGGAGGTGCAGGTAATTGCTGCCCCCACCTCCTGCTCACACACACATACACACACACACCATTATCAGTGACACAATCCGTGTCCTGTACCAGTATCCCTTGGCTCTTTGTGGCTACCTGAGTTTGAGTGAAGTCACAACATATTACTCTGCTGCCCATCAGGTGACACCACTTTCTGACTGACACTAAGCAGCATGCACAAATATAGTTTTATGATACACAGATTCTGCATTTTATTCAGGGTGTGCAAACATGGAAGGTGATTGATTTAGAGTTTGGTGGATGTGATGTGGGGCATTTGCCAAAACACATTTTTTAAATATTTTTTTGTTTTGTTTTTTATTTTTTTGTTACACACTCAATAACCATAGCCTCATTCAGAAGGTGTTTGCTCTCCAAGAGGTTCAGAATCAGGAGATGAAGGCAAAAAACAGCAAGCAAAGACAAAGGAGGCATCATAAAATAATAAAGTCAGACATAACCTTTTCTATAGAGGCATATTCCTCCAAAAGGGTAACAAACTTGGAATATTTTTCAGATCTTGTGAAATAGAATGCCACACATCACTAATGAGCAAACTCCAAAAGGCAAATATCATTGCCATGCTTTTGTCTTTATGGGCAAACATGGATTAATTTTAGATAGGGTTGAGCGTATCCATTCAGTGAATTGCACACCAGCACTAGTACCTTGCATTATACCAATACCCAAATAAACATACAATCTATCTACTTTCTGCATTTGCTCTAATTTAACTGTAAGTGACAAGTGATATGCAGTATTATTTAGAATCATCTGAGTGTTGATAATCAATGTGACTGACACACAATCTTAAAAAGTTCTTTAGCAGACTTTACCTGCAAATTTCTTTATCTTGGTGAGCCTTAAAACATGATACCCCGTGAAGTCTTTAATGACCATAGTCACAAAAATAAAAACAGAAAAAGAAACTTAACTGAAGAATAATTTCAGTGGGTTGTCTACTAGGAATATTACATGTTTGTGCAGATTTTTACAGCAGTACATTTTAAAGAGGGCAGCTCTCAAGAGGTGAGAATTAACAGCACTTGCAAAATATGTATGTATGCTGTGTATGGTCCAGGTTTGACAGTTTGGCTAAGTGTCGAGCCCATGTAGCCATTGAATTTTTGACCAACATCTTTCAGTCACTGGCTTGAGACTTTGTGAATGGCATCTTGGCTCAGGTCGAGAGGAGTATTTCCAGGCACGGCCTGCACAGGTAATAATGGTGGGGTGGGGGAAGGGTGGGGTGGCGGGGAGTCTACAGACGAAGGGATAGGTAAAATAAAGAAAAATTAAAACGCCTACCTTGTGATCGTCGCATTGCCGGCTCAGTGATGCGTAAACACAAGGCAAGTGGTTTAATTTTTTTACCTATCTCGTTATCAGCCGACTTCCACCTCTCACACCCCACCCTACCCTGCCTCACCGCTCTTACCCGTGCCGGACGCGCCTGAGTATTTCTCTTTCAGCTGACACTACTGGATGTTAGTGTGTATCTTTTCTCCTCCACTGGAGTGCCTGCCCTGTACTGGAAGAGGGACTATTTTACAACTGGAAAACTCTTTGCAGCTCTTCAATTCTTGTTCTCTGTCCTCACACTTTTTCCATGTGTCTTGCTTCTTGTACTTTCCACCACAACTCCTTCTTTTTCCTCATCTCTTTTCTCACTTCCAATGTATCTCAATATTCTTTTCTAACACCTACCACCAACTCTCATTCACTTCTTCTTTTCCTTGTGTGCTGCCCTTCAATGCCCCGCCACACCCCGTATAATTCTTCCCTTCCACTATGCCGTCTTTTCTGTGTATGTGCGTCCTTTTCTCCTTTCTTCCATACCCTCCTTCTGCTATCCTTCCTCTGTTTGTTGCTCATTATACCCTTGCTGAATCCTCACTTTTATTCATTTGTCCAGACCCATCCTCTTTCCATTGTCTCATGCTTTTTCATTTAAACTTATGTTACTCCTTCCACCTCTACCCACCCTTCTTGAACTCTGTGTTGCTCCTTATTCCTAGCACATTCCCTTTCTTCCCAATGATTTCTCATTAAAGTCACTGGAGCTGGATATTTTTTATTTCTTTTGATGAAGTGTATGGCAAAGTAGTCTTTAATAATGAAGGTTTAGACTCATTTGACTTCTCATCTTCCTTTTCATATAAATTAAAGGTAGTCTATATTGAAGGCATTCTTGCTTTTATAACAATTCTTGTTTTTGTGTGAAATGAAGATCTTGTTTCCGAAATCCTTCATTATCATCCTTCAGTTTTCTCCACGTCTCACAAATTATAGAAGTATATAATAAAGGCTGCCTAGCTTTCCAATTTTCATTTGAAGTAAAAATCATGTCTAAGGATCCGCCGCCCAAAAGGCTCTTGAGAAAAAACTGAAACTTTGATACATGGATTTTGGTGGCTGCACACCAACATTTTTTGTTTTTCAAACACCGACTCCAAAAGTAAGAGTTTGTTTCTGAAAAACAAAGAAACTAATGGCACTCACACTCTGGAAGTTTCTCCCGGGGGGGTGAAGGTCAGTATTTTGTTGTTCTGTTCCGAGACGGACAACAAAAAAAGACAACATACTATCTGCTCTCATTAGGAAGGGTGGGCTGTTGGCCTTATTCCAATGACCCTCTATTCTGCGGGTCAACAAAGGAAGTTTTCTGATGGGGAAGCTAGCTGGGGCACTGCTGCCAGAAAACTGGAAGTCTGCTCAACTCATGATGCAGCAGGCGGACCGGGGGTGTGCAGGACAAGGTACTCCATCATGATTGTGTTGGAGTAACCTACCTACCAAACTCTGAATCAAGCTCATAGACTTGATTTTAAAATCTGGATAGATAAAGTGCAACTTGCAAAATCAAATCAGGGTGGCCCACCTTTCTAGATGAAATGAAAAGACATATTTTTTTTGTGCTGGATAGAATTATTAAATAATTTCCAAGTAAGACCTCAGCTTTACTTGATATTTTGATAACAGGAAACATTGTTACATTTTGTAACCAATGCAATATCATTCCAGGACGTAAAAGACCAATGAGTCACTATGCATGCAGTAGAAGGGGAATTCAGATTGGATTTAGGCAAGCGGTCTTTATATGCACATCTCAGATAGAGTGTTATTCTCTTTATGCTTTGAAACAAATTGTTGATAGCAATTTCGTTGTGGCGCGCAAACCATTTATTGTGAGAAAATGTACCACCCTTTTAGGATTCCGACGACTAATATGATCCAGGAGCATCCTTCCACAAAAGGCACACCTTCACCATTTACAAAAACCACCTTGTCTCGCTTTACGTTATTTATCTCTGTAAAGAGAATTTCACCTAATGGTTCTCGTTCTTCAGATAAAGGTAACAGGATTCACTCACTGTGGTAAATCAGCTTCCAGAAAAGCTTCTACTAATCCAGTCAACAAATAAATATCTGACTGTGTGCATTTCCGAGGGAGCTTTACTTGAGACTGCATTCCACAAGTGGATTTTATTATGTTTTACTAGTTTTCCACTTAGAATGGTTAGTTTTTTTTGTATTATTCAAATATCTAACCAATGTCCAATTTATTTGCAAGCTACATGTTTACCTGTTTTACTAAACCTGCTTTGAAAATTTAAGTTGAATATATTTTTTTTATGTGGTTGTTTTTGTGAAACACAGTGCATCACACATATTTCTATGGAGCATTGACTTGAAAATGAAGCCAAGCTATGAATGGTGTACCGCCATGGATACCTTAAGGGAAACACAGGTTTGCCTTTGTGAGTCCTTATGTTTTGCCAGTGGGACTCCTCAATCATAGCTGATATCAACAGATTGTCCTTTACCTAAATAGCCCGCATTTCGATTCCTATAGGCGTTATGTCATTAATAGGCAAACCTATTAGTCAAATAAAAATGTGTTTTTGCATCCTAACAGTAGAAACCTTTTGTATATAAAAACGAACTGACTGAAACCATCCTTCACCAAACCACAAATCATGCTATGATACTTTAAAAAAGTGGGGTAGAAGGCTACCATCAAAGCAACAGTGGAAGGGTGGGAGAGCTTGGATATGATTGTACCAGGTACCTTAGTGATCAATAGTTGAATGGATTTGTTTCTGCGAATGGCCATGGGGACACTAAATTCAGAAATAGGATTGTGTTTAATTAACGTTCAGTGTGGTTCTTTACAGAATAGGGCCGTCTCCCACAATTTTAATGTGGTGCTCTTCGTGCCAGTGTGATGCTAAAACACTAAGAGTTAGTGGTACACTCTTTTTCTTTGAGTTTTGATCTTCCTCTCTCATAACTATGGAACCTTCTGCTATTTTCCTCATGTGAGTATGCCTCCAGGAGGTCATTCTTTGGATAGTTATGCTAGTCTTACTCCATTCCATGCAAGTTTTCATCTTGACATTTGGACACAGCAGTAATCACTGCTGCCTCCTTCACATTTCTTGTTGCAAGATTTGATTGACAAGAGTGAACAGGCACCTTCGTTGTAGCTGATGCAGGGGTCTCAAGTACGACAGCACAAATTCCAAGGCTTGAAGATTCCTGGCCAGTGAATGTCTTGGAACTGACACATTATCTCTTGCCATTTTCTGATGGTGCTAACATCGAAGATGCACTTCAGTAGCTTATTTGTGTATTTGCATGCTATTGCTTTTGTCTGGCCAGAAAAAGGACCTTCAGGAGAGCTGATTTTTCTCTTTTATTTTGATGGAAACTCTTCTCTTTATTCATGTTTAGCAATAGGTGCCTCTTTCTATCATTTGTCTTAGACATAATTGGCTTTTACTGTGTTCATCTTGGATGAGTATATCAGTGAAGTCGTGTTTGTTTACTGCTTAATTTCCCGAAATGTAGACTTGGCTTCTGGGATGCTCTCAGGACAATATATTAAACTGAGCCAGCTCTGAAATAGAGTGTGATACTCTGATGGTACTCTTGTCTGCAGTATTAGCCTTCTCAGCTCTGCTTAGAAAAATACAATTTGTATTAGAGAAACAACTATGTCTCCTTTAGATGAAAATGATCAATGGCTTTCAGAATAGCGCACAAGACTTAAATATTAAAAACAATAATGACCCTAAATATCTTTTTAAACCATAGACAACAATCATGAATATATTTTATAAATCATTTACTAAAGCATTTTTAAATTGGAATACATTTAAGGTCTTACGCAAATTACAGGATTTTCCAAAGAAGCCATCAGGACAATCGCAGTTTCCAGTTTCCTTATTACACTTCCCTCCATTTTCACAAGGCTTACAGTTGAACTGGCAACCTGTCCCCCACATACCATCATTACAATCTAAGAAAAAAAAAGTTATTTTAGTACAGTAATACCTATCAGAGTTTCCATAATAAAGCTGATGTGACACATAGGGCATATACTCTGCTTTTATACACACATTATGGTTAACATTTTCTGTATATTGCATACATTTCAATGGATAATGCCATGGGTTTAAAAGGAAGATGTGTATAATATGGCATTTATACTTTTGCAGTGTAATGAGAAGTCTACACATAGAAATAACAACTAAACTCTTAATTAACAATCATAAACAATATGACCAGCTTTCACCTTTAATGTAAGTAGGATCACAGGTAATTATGACTTCCTTTAAGGTTTTTGAGGATACAGTGACAAAACGGAAAGACAAATGCTGGATAGTAAAGCACAGAGAACATACAAATCAATTGTTTGCTGTAAACTGTTTGATAGATCAAGCATGAAACAGGGTTCTCCTAGTGATTTATCATTGGGAAATATGGAAGAATAGAATCTTGCTAAAATTCCAGAAGATAAAATAAAACCCCTAAGATGAAACATTATAGCAAAAGGATACTAAACTCAAGCAACATGAGAACTCTGTTGAATAAGTGCTATGTACAAATTAAGTAAAGGATCGATTACTCAAACAATTGATCAAACTAAAATTTAAAAAAATCTTTACAGAAAGAAGTACTGGTTGGGATAGGGCATTTCCCTTGTTATAAAAGTAAGTGTGCAGGGAAATTTGAATTAAAAAACAGCAGGGCGAATTCACAAAAGCATTTATGAGTGTGAAGTAGTACTTTTGTCATCCATTTTATATGCCCTTACATGCCTTCATCAATTGGCTTTGAAACATCTGAAATAGGAAAAAATTAGACTATTCAGGGAACATTCAGATACAGTACGTACACCTAAAAACTACTATGTCCTCTTCGCATTTTTACTGATAGAGTTTTGGATCTTTTGCAGTCGATTCACAAAACATGTAACAATATGTGAAAGAGTACTCTTGTAGTGCTACTTCCTGTACTCATAAATACTTTTGTGAATCAGCGCTCCTTTTTTAGCGACAGCTATTGCAGACCATGTACTAAGTATGTTACTGGCATATTCTAATTTTCCTCTGTTTGAATTTGCATTTATCCACTTTATTGATGGACCACAGATATTGTTATACCAGGTTTCAAAGAGAGCAAAGGTACTTTTTACTTAGTTTTTTTTAAAGTTCTGGCTACAGATGGCTTTAGCTGTTGCCAGATCTCATGTCACCACAACACGCTAGATACAACATAGAACACAATATTCAGAGACGAGTTTGGGTCAGACCTTTCAGCTACTGGCTTGTTTGTGGAAACGTTCATCAGACATTGGCTTGCTGGATTGTCTGTCACATTTTCAGATCAACCCTATGATATTTTGCATTTTCTCCTGTAGATTTTTGTTAGACTTATCAGCCTTAGGTAGGTCTTCCCCCAAACTTTTTGCCTTAATCTTTTATTTTTCTGCTGATCTCGTTTTTGTTGGCCTTATGCCTCTGCACACTTTACCACTGATCACCAGTTCTAAAGTGCATGTGCTCAACCCTTAAAACATGGTAACATTGGCGTCTCCAAATTAGCTTATTTGTAATGTATTTATAAGTCCCTAGTAAAGTGGCACTACATATACCCAGGGCCTATACATTGAAGGCTACAGGTGGGCCTACAGCACTTATTTTGCCACCCACTTAAGTAGCCCTTTAAACATGCCTCGGGCCTACCATTGTAGCCTGTGTGTGCAGTTTTTAAACTGACATTTCGATATATAAACGTATTGCTAAGCCCAAACCTTCCTTTTTAAGATGTCACCCCCGGGGTAGGCCTTGGAAAGCCAAGAGGGCCAATTTTTAATTGGTGTTCGAAATTAATTCAATTTAGGTAGCACACATCGAGGACTGTTAACCTGCTTGTACACCGATTATTGTGCATTGTTGCTTGATAAAATAAACAGTATTGGAAAGATTTCATTAGGAAATGGACCACTTTGACCCCTCACTATCTCAGCAGTTCTATGCTTACAGTTCCTATTGCTGCAGAGTTTCCTTCGGCCCCCAGTGCACACCTATTTCTGTAAATGGCTTGCAATTGGCTGTCTTGCAGAAATAACTTTGCACAGTTTTGGTGTTAACGTTGTCAATTCCCTGTCCACAATGGCAACATGGTGGACGTTGGTCCATTGTGTTGTGCTTCCACTGTGCTTTATCGGCTGTATCTTGTTAGCCAGCAATAATGTGTTCTATATTAGCAGCTAGAGTGTCCTCTGCATGGGTGGTGTTTTTAAAGTTAGATTATTGGTGTACAGGGAATAAAAAACTCTGGACTAATACACCTCCCCACCTTTCTCTCTCCTATACTTTAGCTAATAACCCATACCCAGTGACGTAATGAAACTTGAGTGGGGCCCCTGCAAAGTACATGAATCTGGCCCATCCCCCATGGGCCCGGTCAGGAGCTCTCAGGGCAGGGGTCCGCTGCCAATGTCGGAGAGGACCCCCCCCCCGCAGCTTGGGGGCCCAGCCGCACCTCAGGGGCTGCGGGGACTGATGTCATGCCACTGACCATAACCCCTCCTTCCAAATCATAAACTCTCCTTCTGAATAACCATTTCCTGCAATTCTTAACCTTTTCTAAACTTACTCACCCCACATCTGTAAAACAATCTTCTTGCAATTGGGAGTGAGGGAGGGAGGAAGCAGAAGAAACGTCTAAGAGATTAATTCAGGGATGCTACATTTAGAGGAAGGAGGACAAGAGAGAGCAGATGAAAGGAGGAGTGAACAGAAAAGGAGCATATGAGGAAAAAGGGTTGTAAAATGCGCCATTTTTCTGTTCCCTTTCAAATTTTTCTTGGGGGAAAACACCCCATGCCTCCTCCCTCGCAGTGTTTGCTTTATGCAGTTTCGGCTTAGTGTGACAACATTTACCAGGACTGATGTTGTTCCCGGTTCGTATATTTCCACCTATCAAATTACAGCTACAATAACATTTCTATTCAGGGTTTCAGCACAAGTGTATAATATTTAGAATCAGCAATGCCATATGAAACATAAAAATGTTGTTCCCTACATCGGACGAAAGCAACAGGTCTCCTGACATTAAAACGCGCAGTTTGTTGTTATACCTGAAATTAGTAGGAAATATACAATTATTTTATTTTTTCAGTTTGGTGTTTATGGGAAATTTATGAGAACGATGCTTTTATGTTTTTCGACTCGTAGCATCTCAAAATGGAGCTTTTCCTCTTAGAGTGGCACCCGAAAATGATCTAAAACGTTAAATGTTGAATTTATTACTGTGAAAGAACACAGCGGATAATATTAAAAGTGGTTAGACACATGTCAAGTAGTTTTAGTCGAGCAATTTATTCTGCCAAAACTATTTGTATTTGAAAACCGGAATCGTGCTCACCGTTTTCACAAGAGAGTCCAGTTTTCCCAGCAGGACACAAACAGCGGCCGGTTTTTGCATCACACATGGCCTCTGCATAGTCGTATCTCTGTCCACAATTTATGCCGAATGTCCCTGGTGCACACACTGATCGAAACAACACAAAGGGCATTTTTATGATTGACTGAAACACAGATGTGCTTAAGAACAACCGCAGCACAAATGATAGAATCTACAAGTACACATTTTTGGATGTTAATGGAATGGAGACTGCTTCGGTGATGACCGCCACTGGGGGAAGTTGTGTAAAAAAAGAGAATTATTTTCCTACATGAAGCGGAAATGCTTACAGAATGATTTAAAGTTTTGTTCAGTTACTTATTAATGAGTTTTCTAAAGTGCGTCGTATATGATTTTGTTTACTTGAGAGCGCTGAAAAGAGTGATTAACCCCTTCGCTGCCATGCAAAGTTCGCCGCGGTGCGGGCGGGGATCGGGGTGAGCGCGGCACTGAGGTGCACATTATGGAATCACAGCATCATGAGTCAAGGGTGGCGTGTGCTCATGACGGCGTGGTTCCATCATGACCCCGCCCGCACATTAATTCGTCCGCACAGGCAGGGAATTAATGCCGCGTGGCGGAGCGGCAGCAGCATGACGGAACCACACGGTCATGAGCACACGCCGCCCCTGGCTCATGAGGGCTTGGTTCCATCATAAGCATGCAATGGGTTCAAAAAAGTAGCTGATGGCAGCGAACATTTGAGTAAGTATGTCCAAAATTAATTAGTCATCATCCTTCTCCTAAGATGATTTCAGCTAAAGGCAAGTGTAAATAGTTTAGCATCCGAAGTTTTCTGAATCACTTTGTTAGAAATTGGGTTATTGGTTGACTGGGGTGTAAGCCCTGGTCAAGCAGCAACCACAACGCAAGTCAGAGTAAGGCCAGCAGCGGTTCCTCCGTTATGGCAGAGGAGCATCGCCACGCTTACTGTGAATGCAGCAGGCACACACATTAATAAAATGGTAATAAATACCATTTTATTAATGTGTCCCAGGCTTGTGCATTGCAGTGCAATAGCAAGGGGTGGAACTGATTAGTGCAATTGCACTATGAATGCAACCGCCTGCCAGTGCACAGATCAGATTGGCCGGCTGCCTACAGCCAACCAATCTGACCTGCGCACTTTAGAGCCTACACGCCCAAGGCTGAGAAACAGCTGAGGGATTGCAGTCGCAAGCCCCCAGCCTCAAAATGAGCGCTGGGTTATCCTGCTACAACCAATGGTGGAGCTGTGGTGCATCACCAGGATTGATTGGTTGCACAATGAACTTGGGCGAAAGTCCTTCCCTTTCCGGCCAAGTCGGCACCGAGAGGAAGAAGGAGGCCGCATCTGGAGCCTGAGCAACAGCGAGGACACTAAAAAGAGAAGCAGTTGGAAAGTAAGTTGTATGTATTAGTTTTTTTGATGTGTATTTGTTTTCCTAACCTCCTCCCCACCTCCGCCGTCTCCCCCGCCACTCCACCCCTACACCAGCCGCTACTGAGTAAGGCGCAAGCAAACCCAAATTAAACTGAGCTCAAGCCCCTGGTAGTTTGGCACAGAGCAGTTAGTCTTAACTTAGAGGCAATGTGTCAAGTATTTATGCAACTTCAAACAGTAAAACAGTGAAACACCACACAAAAAGATGGCACATCAGGTTAGAAAGATAGAGCTTAATTGAATAAATAAAGCAAGACCAAAATGACAAAAATCCAATTAGTCGAACTGGAGTTATGAATTTTTTAAAAACAAACTACAGCATAGCACCTAAAAGCATAAAGCACCAACTGCAGCTATCTGGTCATGCTGGACTGGGTTAAAGTCAAAAGTTTTGGCCGACCGTGATGGAGGGCGGGTTGGACACAGTCCCAGATTAGTCCCAGTGAAGTTTTACCATGTCAAGTTTTGGGCCAAGGGTCCTGTTTCCACTGTAGAGGGTCTCATGGAGCAAGGAGAGCGTTGCATGTGGTGGTTGGCATGACGCAAAGAGCAGGCTTTGGTGTCGGGGATGGGTGGGCTAGAGCTTTGCTTTAGTGGTCCCCGCAGGGCTGTCGGTACTGCTGTGCTAAAAAGTTCTTGCGGCGGCTTGCGCTGATTTTCAGTACAAGTGGTGCAGGTCCGCTGCAAACGGGCCTGTTTGTGGTAGCAAAGAGAACAAAGAACCTGTAGAACCACACCAAGTGTCCAGAACCTGACGGGCACCACTTGGGAGCCAGGAACTCACTGAAGACAGGTCCAGGAGCTGCTGGGGAGCATTATATGCCCCAGAGGCTCAGATCAGAAGGCCAGCAGCCTAACCATTTGAATCACTCCAGGTTCCTGGGTTCTGGATGTGTTGCAGGTCAAGTTCTTTCTCCCCAGGCAAGAGGGCAGCAGGAAGTAAGTAAGCACAGCAGGGCAGTAGCTCCTTCAGGGGAGCAGTCCAGCAGAGTGGCAGTCCTTTCAGCAGCACAGAAGTCCTTCTTCCTGGTAGACTATCCACAGGCTCAGAAGCATACTCTGGTGGTGTTGTCTGAGGTCCTTCTTTTATACACAGTTGTGCCTTTGAAGTATGAGAAGCTTCTAAATGCATGCCTCTGAAGTGCACAGGTGCATTTCTTTCATGGCCCTGGCTACAGACTCACTACAGGGGGCATGCAGTCGTTGTGTGGAGAAAGGACACAGCATATTCAGATGTAAGTGAAGCTTGGCCCAGCTCCTCTTTCCCATCCTCTAAATGATGCCCCAACCATTCACACCTAAGCTCCCATTGTGTGTGTCTGTCTAGGAGGAATACACAATGCCAAACCGCCAACTACACCCAGTCATGTGATCAGAGATAGGCTGCAGGCACCAAATGGCAAGGCAAGAAAATGCCAATTTTCTAAAAGATGCAAAAATTGTGCGTGACTTACCGTATCTCTCCTCCGCACTGCTAAATGAAGGGATTGCCCCATTTCACTGTGTCAAACTTTTTCTAAAAGTGGCATTTTCAGAATTGTAATTTAAAATTCGACTCCACCATAAGTTAGGATTTCAAATTTGGATTCCAGACACACCAAACATGAACCAGTTATCACTTCCCATTTTGAAATTACACTTATAAAATGCAATAACGCAACTCCAGTGCTATTCTGTGGGAGGGATAGGCCTTGCATTAGTGAAAAACAAATTTTAGAGTTTTTCACGACGAGGACATGTACAACTTACACGTAAATATCCTGCTTTTTAAGTACATTGCACCCAGCCCTCTGGGCTGGCCAGGGCCTACCCAAGGGGTGACATATGTATTAAAAAGGAACGTTTGGGTCTGGCTAAAAGGTTTATTTTGCCAGGTCAAAATGGCAGTTTAAACTGCACAGTGGAGAAGTGTGGCTCAGGGGTTAGAGGCAGCAGACCCGGAAGCTGAGATCGGTCCTGGACCAGGGTTCAATTCCCCGCCTCGGCGGGGTCTTGGGCTAAAAAAATTCCACGGACTCGATAATTCTTGCCCCGGTGCCTCCTCGACTCACAGGTTCACACTCTGCGACTCTGGGCAATAGCTTGCTTAATCTCCACAACGGCCCCTCGCGGCGGGATGCCTGACTTTCACCTTGTGGATAGCCTGCTATCTCACAGGGGAATACCAGGAAGGGTTCCCTAAGCAAGCGCCGGGACACCCACTGCGGGTAGCTGTGCGCTATATAAGCTCAACCACATTTACATTTACACTCACAGGCTCTGCAATGGCAGGCCCGAGATATGTAAAAAGGGCCATTGTAGAGGGTGGCACAATCAGTGATGCAGGCTCACGAGTAGCATTTAATCTACAGGCCCTGGGCGGCTTTAGTGCAATGCTACGAGGGACTTATAAGTAAATTAGATATGCCAAATGGGTATAAGCAAATGTTGACAACTTTTAGGGCAAGAGCACCAGCACTTTAGCACTGGTTAGCAGTGGTAACCTGTGCAGAGTCTTTAGGCCAGCAAAAACGAAGTCAGCAAAAAATAGGAGGGCTGAAGGAATACAGTTAGTGGGAAATCATGCCAAGGATGCCAAGTCTAACACACTTGTTGGGTTCAGAACTAAAGTTGGGACTGAGGAAATTGCCTATTGAGCTATCTTCCCCAGTGTTTTTTCCATTGTATTGATCAGTGAGCGATACAATGGGCTGAAATTGATCAGAAGCCTCCAGATGGGAAACATTGCCGTCTTTAGTGCGATGCGAACAGGTCAGCACCACCTGATGCTGACCTCCGGTGCCATGTTTAAAAATAACTTATGGGTTTAAAAGCACATGCTGTGGAGTTCTGTGCATGTCCAGCAGTTTTCAGGCAACAAGAAACATGTTTAGATAACTCTGGTGATTAGTGTTCCTGCTAGAAACAGATGGGTTTTTTCTAGTTGCAGTTTTAACTCATCATACAGTAGCACAGAAGGTCAACATGCCTACTGCAAAGAACGTGCATTATGCAGATCACAGAAGTATATTTCATGTAGATAGCTCACTGGGTTACTGTTTTTGTCACAGAGATTCTTTCTTACTTGCAGTTCATAAATTACAATCCTAATATAGTACAGTGACCTATGAGATGTCATCGAAGAGCTGCATGCAAACTGCTTGGTATAGTTTAGAATGTCATGCTTTTCCCCCAGTCTCTCATTATCCCAATGCTGCTAAAAAGGGTTAGTTTGGGTTGAAATACATTCTTATTAGTAAAACCAACTGTGGTAAATTTTAAATACTGAATTTGTGCTTCTCCAGACCAAACACTCTTATGTATGACATGTGATTCCTACACCTTGAAAACCTTATTGTCTTATGTAAAATTTCCTATGGATTTATTCACACACATATGATTCATTATCTTTGTACAATGTGGCTGTTGTAAAGTGCTGAGACACCCTACACTGGTATGAGTAGCACTATAAAACAAATAAAATCCATATGAGAGAAGGGCTATGGAGAGAGAATCCTTGGAGGAGGTTGTTATTGTGGGGTGCCAAAAAGGATTCTCACAACAGGCGCCAACACCGCTAAAGCCTGCTCTCCTGGGGAATATTGAGGTTTAAGTTTCTCCAGTTTTGCAGCAACATTGCTTATGCAATATGCTTTATGGATGGAGCTAACACATGGAAATTAATTCACCAAAATGCAAAGGGTAGGGCAAGTGACACCACAAGCCCTTTGAGCGTCATAACATCAAAGGTAATGACATAATATGAGCCTTGACCCAGAATATCCCTAGATAATGAAGTCACATGATCTTAACCCTGATTACATCACACTAAGGGGCCGATTTTGATGTCGGACGGAACTGAGTCTGTCCGAGATCGATTGAGTACTGGGACCCACCGACCTCCTGTCAGCGGTCCCAACCCAGCCATTAGGATATGACAGAATGCATTCTGCCCGGAATGCATGCTCTCATTGTAAAGAGAAGAGGTGCAGGTCATCGGTGCACTGCGTGGCAGACATCTCAAAGTGCCTGCCACGGGTGCAGGGATCAATAGGGGGTCACCATAGGTGTCCCTTCGGCCACCATTAAGATGCCTTGCACCCATGGAGGCAATGCTGGGGGCCCCCAATGTCGACTTGCAACAGCCTTTCTGTGTCGGAAAGGCCGGCACTGAAAGGATGTCGGAATCCAACATTGGAATCCCTCGGGCGGAATGAGCTGCCCTTGGGATGGCAGGAGACTTTCCAAATGGCAGATGGGCTCTCAGAGCCCATCGGAAGCCATTCAGAAATCCAGTTTGGATTCATTTCCAACTGACTCCATCCGAATGGGTCGGTGACAAATGAATCCAAACTGCTGATTACGATGCCGTAGGAAGGGCTTGACCGAGGGTCAGAGCCGTGTCCTATGGCATCGTAATCGGCCCCAATGTATCACTGATAAAGTTCCATAATAACTGCATGATTATTATAACAGAACAACACAGACAAATGTCAAAGTTATCACCTATATTAGAGTGCTGACATGATCTCTAAAAGAAACTGGGGCAAATCACCAGCCCTGAATTGTAGTGAGCGTGAGAAAAATGATGCATTGTAGAACACAGCTTTAACATAAACATGCAAAAATCATAGGCTTTGAAAGGACACTCGTTAAATATTCAGATCCTTTACTGGTGCGCCATTCTAAAGAAGCCTGACACTCCCTCAAAGTTGAACCCCTTTTTTTTCAAATGTGCTATTTGTCCTCCCTTATGCCAAAAATTACCTCCATTTTGCCAAGATCAGCATGCTGTCATGGGTGCTCCCCATATGCCATTGGTGCCGTCTAAGATAACTAACTAAATGCAATATCCCAGAACCAGAATTTGTGCATTAATGCCATCCACACACCATGGGTGACCCTTATGTCAAAAATTACCTTAGTATGCCAGGGTCAGCATTTTGTCATGGTTTCCCCCGCCCATGTGCCACAGTTGTTGTCTTTTATGCCAATAATTAGCTCCAATGTGCTTATGCCAGCATGTTGCTAATGGTGTCCCCATGTCCAGAATTTCCTCAAGTGTGTCAATCTTAGCATTTTTTCACTGGTACTCTATATGGCAAGAATGACCTCTAGTATGCCAGTAACAGTATTTTACCATGGGTGCTCATGATGCCAAGAACAGCCTTCAGTGTGCCAGTGTCAGTACTTTGTCACAGGTGCTTGTCATTCTAAGGATGACCTCCACATTTACAGTGGCATTATTTCACCATAAAAACCTCTGTTAGATAAGAATATCTTTCTGTAAGCAAGGGCAAACAGCAGACTCCCAAGCATAATACCTCATTCTTACTCACACTCACAAATACTCACGCTCATTCTCACCCACTCTCACTTATTCGTGTCACTCACTTCAACTCACTCATTCATTGCCACTCACTTTCTTGCACTTACTCACTATTATTCGGACTCACTAATAGCTTTCTACTCACACACACTTGCACTCAATCGTACTCTTTCATTCTCACTCACTTATCACTCACTCTGACTCATTCACACTCATTCATTTGCACTCACTCTAACTCAGATTCACTCTTACTTAATCATACTTTTTCACTCATTTGCACTCAATATTACTCTCACTGACCCTCTTTTTCCTCACTCTGACTCACTCATACAGTCAATCATCCACTGTCATTCTCAATCATTGTCACTATCACTGATTCCCAGGGGATGATGGATGGAGTGTTGAACATTGCAAGCACTCACCCCCAGTCAACTGATCTGGGTTTAATCCATCATTATTGTTTAGCTCGCTCCGCCACCCCAGTTCAGACATGGCCATATGCAAATCAGTCTGACCCTGTGCGTCATGGGAACAGTCCAGCCCGAACTGCCAAGCCATGTCTTCCCTGGACGGGACATTTACTTAAAAGCTACGTATACATCATGCAATTCCAAATTTAACATATTTTAAATGAATGTTACACACTCACAATATTAAACTATCAAAGAGTGCACAGTTGTGGTTTATACTAACCCATGAGATCATATGCTTGTTAAACCAAGCAATACCATATTAAATAACATTTTACAGTAGTGATAAAGATACAACTACACCTTGCACCTTTTTTGTCATGTGGGTAATGTGAACAACTTGATCTGCTCCAAAGTTATAGAACACAGCATAAAAAATTAGAAGAACTGAGTTCTCCTTCTCTTTCTGGGTTTACATAATATTAGAAGTGACGCGTGAAGGTAAGTAATCTGCACATTTGTATAAATGGCAGAAGCTTTAGAAAGTGGATAGCTTGCAAAGTTAAAACAAAAAATGAGAGGCAGCGACAATGGGCTTTTACTGCATCAGGAAACTGTTCCTGTGACCATGAGGTAATGCTGAAAGCAACAGATGGATTGGCGCCAGTTGTCACGGTTGACCTGCACTGCCCCTGGGCAAAGTGTCTCAGCTGATATTTCACCCCAACACAGGAGGAACCTAGAATCCACTCGCACCCAACATGATGCGATGACCCTGCAACATCCCCTGGAGTCGCCATTCCACAACTGCTTGCAGTGATTATAGGAGGGTGCAGTAGCAGACTGCTTTTCCATGATTTCCAATTCTGGGATATTTCAGATTGAGGCTCCCTGGAGGCTGGAGTTGGAAATAAATGTTAGAATATTACTGTATGTAGATATGTCCACAAGTAGGAAATTGTGGAAACTTTATTCCTAGTGTGGGAAATAGAAAAGAAAGATGGTACTGAGGTTAGGAATTAAGGGCCAAAGCGCTAATCCCTCCAGTAGAACCTTGTTTCACCCATATGGGCCTGATCTAACTAAAGCACTGATGTAATTGACAACCATGTCTATTGTTGTCATGTGTTATGTATTCTGTACACTGCACCGGAGCGCCGGAGCTCATGACGAGCTGAGCTCATCATGAGCATGGGGGCGCTGTGCATGCCCCCCTCCCCGCCAGCACAGCGAGGGAATAACCCCCGCAGCGAAGGGGTTAATAGCGATTTTTTGCAAATCGCTATTAAGGACTCGCAAAACAGAAAGTATGTGGGAATCACAATATTAATTGTGATTCCTTAATATTCCTTAATTATGGATTGCAAATTTCGATTCGCAATTAAGGAATACTTTCCCATTCATTCCTATGGGCCTAGTGGCCCATAGGAATGAATGGGAAGACATTTGCAATTTGCGAGTACCCATTAGGTACTCACAAATTGCGAATTCAATTTCAAGGGTACAAGGGTGTCAAATGGAAACCCTGTTGCACCCCTGAAATATGTATGTGTGCACACGTGGCGCACATACATGCCCTAAGGGAATGTATGTGTGCGACATGGCACTTTGAAAAATGCAAAAAAGTGCTTTTTTCAAGGAAATCGCAAATTACCACCAACTTGAAGTTGGTGGTAATTTGTGATTTCTAATGCCAAAATCGCACAACTTGGATGCTTCCTGCATCACATTTGGGGAATCTCAATTTGCGATTCCTTAAATGCAATCGCAAAATAGGGAATCACAAATTTTGCATTTCCCTATTTTGCGATGCCCTTTTGGAATGATACATCCCAAAATGCCTTTTCCCGTTCGCAAACGGGAAAAGGGCTTGATACATACGCCGATATGAGTACAGGAATAAGTACTACACAAATATTTTGAATGTACTATTGAACAATTTTGTGACTTGGTCCCAAACCATCGAAAATGGAATAAAATTGGCATATTCCAGGAATAATTCAAATTTTACATACACTTACTATAAATAGAAAGGTGTGTGCCCTCTTTACAATTTTAATAAGGAGTTACAAGTGATGAGGCCTATTCACAATGACATGTAAACGTATGTGAAAGAGTACTCGTTAATCTTTATTTCGGCAGTTTGCCATAAAAGATCAGCATAAAATTAATACAAGACAAAACTCAGACATCAGTATTACATCAATAGCGGGATAGCACACGGGTACAGAAGAGAGAATGCCCCAAAACACAACAGCCTATACTGTAAAAACAGTTGAGTAAATCAGTACTGATTAATTATTTACAAACGGTCTATAATATTACGAATTAAAACTAGAAGCGATTTAACAATATAGCTAAAATCTTAAATAAAATGACCTGGTACAAGAAATTTATACAGAAACTAATACGTAATCTGAATCAGGGATGAAGTGCCCTGGGAATTAAAAGCAATCTCTTATGCCATGCTGCTTCAAGAAATTTAGCCATTGCAAAAACGGTTACTTTTGAAAGGTCAGTCTTAAAAATTCTAAAGGCCTCAGAGCATTTAGCAAACCCTAGATTTTTACATAGTGGAATTATCCAAAACCTTCTAGCCGCAATGTAGGCAGGGCAAAAGAAAACTAAATGCAATTCATCTTCAAGCCTGCAATTGCAGCCAGGACAGTTTTCCAGGGAGTGCTGCTTCCATTTACTGGTAAATGCTCTTAGCGGAAGAGTGCCATACCGCCATTGGAGATATAATTTCCTGGCCAGATTCGGAAAAATGTCATCAAGAACTGACTCAAACTTGTAGAAATCTTTCACCCCAAGAAAAGTGTTAGCCAAGGAATCTGGGCGTGTACCCTGTGTGTGAGATGCAAGATTGCATGCGTGGAAAGTTGCCACCAGATGTTTGCGGGACATTCCCTGACAGGCCACTTCGGGATCACTCCACAGGGTCGGAAGACCCAGCCGGGCAAACTCAGTTTTTAGATATTTAAACCACGGGATGTTCTCTATAGTAGGAAGAGCAAGAATTTCCTGCAATTCCTGCCTATAGTTGGCTAACTCAGGAGTGGACCATAATCTTCTCCAAAAGGTTAAGGGCTTTACACCCAATACTTCGTCCAAAGGTTTCAGACCCAGATCCAACCTAAGGGGCAGAAGGGGGGTGCTAGCCGGTAACTTTAAAAGTTGTCTGAGAAACTTGTTTTCAGCAATGACTAGCTCTTTTTTGCAGACATGTCCCCAGAGTTCACTGCCATAGAGAATCGCATCTCTGGCCTGGAGTCTATAGATCTCCAACGGGGGGGCTAACGGTCTAGCAGATGATTTATTAGAGTTAACTAGCCTGATTATCCCCCCTGCTATTTGAGCCAATCTGAGCTGGGACTTAACTTGATGATCGCCCCATTCCAATTTATCATTCATGGTCACACCCAGATACTCAAACGTAAAGACTCTTTCTAACCTGTTCAGGCCTATAGAGGGGTTGGGGCATGTTTTTTTGGGGGGATTAAAATTCATGTACTTGGTCTTGAGGGCATTTATTTCGAGACCATGCTCTCCACAAAATGCCTCAAAGCCCTCCAGAATACGCTGAATCCCCATTGGGGATTTCGACAGCAGCAGGGTGTCGTCCGCAAACATAATTGCGGGCACCCTGCTGCCGCCGAGCCTTGGTGCATCTGTGTTGGGGACCTTATTTAGGTAATCGATTACCCCATTGACAAAGGGGCAAAACAGGGTCGGTGCTAGAACACATCCCTGCCTCACCCCTCTGCCAACGGGAAATCTTTTTGAAAGGCTACCCATCCTCCCGCACCTAACCTGTGCATAATTATGTATGTGTAGACGAACAATGATGTCTAAAAAAACAGGGGGATGCCTAGTTTGGCGAGTACCGTCCATAGTTTACTCCGCGGAATCAAATTAAAGGCTGCGCGGAGGTCAACAAAGACGGTATACAGCGTACCCCCCTCCACCCGCACCGTCTTCCAAAAGAGGAGGGCCAGAAGAAAAATTTGGTCCGTAGTTGAGACCTTGCTCCTAAACCCAGCCTGGAACGTGCTTAGGATTGAATGATCCGTCATCCATTCCTGCAGGCGGTCAAGTATCAGCCTCGCGAAGATTTTTTGTGAAACATCAATGAGGCTGATTGGCCTGTAATTGGCTGGGAGCAGAGGAGAGCCCTTCTTGAAGATTGGTACAATTTCTGCGCCCAGCCAAGTACTAGGAACCGCCATTCCCCCAAGGATTGCGTTATAAACTTCCAACAGGTAGGGGGCCCAGACCCTAGGTTGGTGCTTGAATCGATCTCCTGGGATTTTATCTAGCCCGGGGGCTTTACCCGATGGCAGCTTAGATATTACATTGAGAACCTCTCCCAGTGAAAATTGCATTGCCTCAGCGCCCTCCATAATTTTAGATTGCGCGGTTGACCCGCCGGAGAGTAGAAGGTGTTCAAACGATAGCCCATCTTGGTGCTTGGGCAAACCAGGGCTGACCTCTTCATAGAGGCTGCGAAAGTGGTCCTCCCATACCGCAGCCGCTATATTGGCCTCCACAGCTTGAGTCGGCTCGGCAGACCCTGTTCTCACTATCTGCCAAAATTTGCGAGCATCTCTAGTCTGGAGAGAGGCCAACATGTTTTCCCAGTTAGAATAATCCCATTCCACCTTTGCATGGTGGATTGCTTGCTTCAGTTCCTCCCTCCTAATCTTGATTATCTCCGTGTCCCTAGGGTGCTTCAATACAGCGAGGAGGTCGGCCTTTGCCTTCCTACAAGCTGAATTGAACCAGGAGGGTCTTTGCCCCCTGCGGGGCCCTTTCCGCGCAATTGGGTTTAGAAGCTCCGCAAGGATGTCCACCAATTCCGTATGGAGGGTGCCCAACTTAGAAAACAATTTTACTGGAGAGGGTTGAAAAATAAGGGCCCCGACGTGTTCAAATACGGGGAGGATCCGTGCATAGAGCTCGGGAATGTGGGCAGGATTGTCCAGGAGCTTGGCCCACCTCACTCTACGCCTTTCGTTAGTTAAAATTAGTTTAGGATCTAACGATGCCTCTGCAGGCTGATCTCCGGTGGGACCACCGGGCGAAAGCAGAGTATAAAAACTGTGGTACTGCTAAGCGACCCCAAGAACTTTGCTGAAGCAGACAATAGCCTCCAGCTACCAGGACAGCCCCCAATTATAAAGGTGGGGAAAATTGGCATCGTCCCCACTTCTGACATTCCCAATGGTACCAAAAACCCTCACCTATTTAGAACTGGATGACTGTATTAGTTGTAAATTTTTACATGGTCTTGTAGAGAGGATGAATTGGGTTATTTGATCTAACTTACAGCTGGCAGTAATCCCTGTTTCCCACATCATAGGGCCCAGCATGTGCCTGCATATTCCGTTATCCCCTAAGAAGTTTGGAGGCTGCTCTAATCATTCACTCACCTCAAGAAACAAAGGGCAATACTAGGATAGTCATCCTTGGGATGTGAAGTAAATCCCAGAAACAGTGGAATACCATATGATCACTTACTGTTACTACAGGCATGTATTGTATATGTTAGAGAAATCCTACAGATGCACTGTTGTCAGGGTGTGTTTGTACACCCCTGGGGAGATGAACCTAAGGATTACCCTGATGGGTTTGCAATTTCAGGCCAAGGATTTCCTCTTGCACTGCCTTTCATTCAGTGCAGTGTGGAGGGTTAATCCTTAGAGTTCCTTAGAGTCTACCAGATACAAATTACACTGTATCACCTACAGTGCTGCCAGTTCATACAGAAGCATCAGCATGAAGTTGCTTACCATCACTCTGATATTGGCCATGCCCCACTAGCCTCCTGCCATGTGCTGGTCTCGCCTAGAATCAAGACCAACAACTGCTGCCAGCCACAGCAGGAAAATTGTGAGATGTTAGTTGGCATGGGTAACAAAAATGAGTTGGCCCAAGTCTAAATAAGACTTTAATTAGCAAGACAAATATGTGTGTGTGTGAGTGTGCGCATGTGTATGTGTGTGTGTGTGTGTGTGAGAGAGTAGGCTAGAGAGAGAGAGAAAGAAGGCAAAAGAAAGGGAAAATGTCTGTACTCACAATAATACAGTGAATTATCAGCTTGTGAGACTACCCCCAGAACTGTAATGACCAGGTTTCATTTCCAATCCACCATATTGGCTACATGGTGCAAATCCCATTTACCAAACAATCTGTTTCAGAATGTTGCTTCACAGAGGTGCTTCTGAGAATTCCACACAAGCTTTTACGGGTTATAACATAAAGTTAAAATTTCATATTACCTTTCTGGCACATATCCCCATGGTACCCAGGTTTGCAGATGCAGGTGCCGTTTTTAGCGATGCATCCCACAGCGTTTTGGATCACACACTGACATTCTTTAGAACACCCATCGCCAAAAGACCATTTTGGACAACCTGTAAAAATATATAGGCATTAGAAGATAGGAAAGCAATTGTTTTCTATAGAGACGCATTGGTTATCCTCACATGGTTAAAAAGAAAATATTGAGGACATCTTATACCTCATATACCTGATCACAAGCTATGCCATTGTGACCCACCCTACACAACGAAACGCATATTCAAAATAAGATCATTCCTAAGATAACAAATCAGCATAAAATATTACAAAAACCACTATGTTTTATTCAATATTCTGCATAAAATAAACTGCTTCTCCATTTTTGCAAATTAATCAAATGTGTATTCAAATTAACTCCCATTTCTTATCATTACTAATGTACTTTACGATTTTCACTGAATGTCCATTACTCATTTTAAACAGATAGGAAATGTGATATAATGGGGTAACAATACCTACTGAAATTTGTCACCCAGCATTTTGAAATCATTTGGAATTTTGCTCACCGACCTATGTATAGTTTTTTCCCCCAAATTCTGAATCGTTGTGGGGTACAATTCGGCCTACCTCATCTGCAATCTTGAGGTACTTTGAAAACATCAACCCACTTTGATTGGTGGCCAGCCCATGGATGATGGCCTGATGTGGTGAGCAGTTCACCATGTCTGTGGTTGCTTTTTAAATATTATTTTTTAATGCAGCCTATTTTCCTCAAAGGAAAGGGGACTAAGTTTAGAACATTTTAATAGTTTGTAGGAGAGTAGATAGCAGTTAGCTGGACCATTGTCTACTTCCAATTGAATTTCAATGAATTGCTACAAGATTTTAGTTGCAAAATTTTGATACATACTATAAGGAATCACTGCCTGAAAGGAACCTTTAAACATGCCCCTTGCAAATAGTGATATGCTAAGTCCTTCAAAACGTATTTTGCAATTTGGTAACGTTACCGAATCGCAAAATGGGTTTTGTACCCTGTAGAAAGCATCTTTGCGGTTATAAACTCTGAATAAGATCATTTTTTATCATAAAAATGCTTCTACATCTAGTCCTAAATAACTTAACAGAGCTTTCTCTTATGTGGGCTCTTCTTCATGGAGGCCTTATTAATGCTACAAGCTAGTCTATTCCCCTAGTAACACTGGATAAACTTTTGGCCCCCCATTAGTAGCCCAGCAAATGTACCACAATTCATTTCTTGTGAAGAAAGCATTAAACTATGATATCTCATAACTTGCTAACAAAATGTCAACTAAAAATTTCTTGTCAGCTCAAAATGTAGCAACGATGTAAAAACATTACTGACACCGCTACATCTTAACCTGTATTATCAATTTAACATAATTTAATGTTACATGTGTAATGTGGCTGCAATGCTTGTTTGCCAGTTTCAGGGAAACAAACCATACTGCTTATTTATTAAATAATACTTGCTTTTATAAATAATAATCCATATTGGAAAAGTGCGAACATATCACCCCTTAAGGTTTCAAGGCGGTGTGGGCCGTCATGGAGATTATGTGAGTTATTGCCCAGAGTCATATGGTGCTGAGCTGAGCAGCTGTCGGCGCCAGAAATCAAACCGTGAGCCCCACGCTATGGAGGCAGCGCTTTGGCCGCTGCGCCACACCTCTCCCACTCACTCTTGCGAGGAAAATTTACATAAAATGCACTGAAGATAAACGTTCAACTTTAGATAACAGAAGGTTAGTGCAGTTAGGATTTAACTGGTAGAAAAGACTTCTTGGCCTGAACAGACAAGAATCAAGTCTCATCATCTCAAGAATAAAATGAAGAAGTTCCTAATCAAAACCTATTTCCCTCTTCACAAGATTGCGATGACAGGCTCTTAGACATGTTTTGATCTAGATTTTATGATGAAATGACTACAAAGTGTCTCACTTGTCCATCATGAGTTGTGTAAGGACTATCGGAACACATATTCTTAGTCCCCATTGTCGACAACTTTACATTTGTGGAGCCTATATGATTTTTTATATAGTTAACACACAATGTGGTAGTAGTTATGCATTTTACAACTTTCGTTGCCATTCTTGTAACCTAAAGTGCTGGTTGAGCCCTAAGTGGCAAGTCTGCATAGAAGAAGCAGTCAAGTCCCATGGGCATTTCTTTTTAGGTTTCGACCTGGCGATCTGCGCAAGCAGTTCGCGCAGGTGAAATCTTTTGTTTACCATATTGGCTATCGGAACGTCCCCCACCTCCCATTAGCTAGCTCCATAAATGGAGGCTAGCCATTGGGAGCCGGATCTGTCCGTCAAGGCCGGACCAGATTCGGGGGCGTTCCCGCGATTTTTTCCCTCTCCGCCTCTGCGATGTCGTCATCGCGGCGGTGGGCGGAGTTTCGTTTTTTTTCCTTCTGTGTTTGTTTTGGTCATTCCATGCGAGGAAGCCCAGGTGAGTGCTTGTTTTTTAGTGGTGGAGCACGTGAATTCAGTGTACGTTGGTTAAAAATACATGATGAAGACACAGGCCACGATCTGGCTGTTCATCAAGTGCATGGGCGCTAAAAGTAGTTTTTGCCCCTTTATTTGTAGTGAGGACTCCGCAGTGGTTTGTCTGATGTGAAATTGCTCGGCTGATCCCCTTTGTTGCAGCATGCATAACTTTTCATTCTTTCAGTTCGACTTTACAGTCCGTTTTAATACTGTCCTTAAAACTGCGGGTGTCCAGTACCCAAACGGCCTAAATAGACTCGTATGGGCTAAGCATCTCGTGCCCCTCGTGAGACACTTGTAAAACTGCTCATAAGATTTGCAACAGGGAGTTTTTTCATGGTTTGGCATTTTTCGTAATGCATTACAGTTGAATTTATATAGCGCTTCATATCCTAACCGCACTGCAAAGCGCTGAAGAGCATCAGAGGCCATAAAGTAAGTGCTGCAAAGGTGATTAACAGCAAATGGGTAGGGAGTGCAGAGTGGATAGGGAGTGCAGAGTGGATAGGGAGTGCAGAGTGGATAGGGAGTGCAGAGTGGATAGGGAGTGCAGGGTGGATAGGGAGTGCAGAGTGGATAGGGAGTGGAGAGTGCATAGGGAGTGGAGAGTGCATAGAGAGTGGAGAGTGCATAGGGAGTGGAGAGTGCATAGGGAGTGGAGAGTGCATAGAGAGTGCATAGGGAGTGCAGAGTGCAGAGTGGAGAGTGCATAGAGAGTGCATGGAGAGTGGAGAGTGCATAGGGAGTGGAGAGTGCATAGGGAGTGGAGAGTGCATAGGGAGTGGAGAGTGCATAGGGAGTGCAGAGTGCATAGGGAGTGCAGAGTGCAGAGTGCATAGGGAGTGGAGAGTGCATAGGGCGTGCAGAGTGCATAGGGCGTGCAGAGTGGGGAGTGCAGAGTGCATAGGGAGTGCAGAGTGGAGAGTGCATAGGGAGTGCAGAGTGGAGAGTGCATAGGGAGTGGAGAGTGGAGAGTGCATAGGGGGTGGAGAGTGCAGAGTGCATAGGGAGTGCAGAGTGCATAGGGAGTGAAGAGTGCATAGGGAGTGAAGAGTGCATAGGGAGTGAAGAGTGCATAGAGAGTGAAGAGTGCATAGGGAGTGAAGAGTGCATAGGGAGTGAAGAGTGCATAGGGAGTGGAGAGTGAAGAGTGCATAGGGAGTGCAGAGTGCATAGGGAGTGGAGTGGAGAGTGCATAGGGAGTGGGGAGTGCATAGGGAGTGGAGAGTGCATAGGGAGTGGAGAGTGCATAGGGAGTGGAGAGTGCATAGGGAGTGCAGAGTGCATAGGGAGTGGAGAGTGCATAGGGAGTAGAGAGTGCATAGGGAGTGGAGAGTGCATAGGGAGTGGAGAGTGCATAGGGAGGGGAGAGTGCATAGGGAGTGGAGAGTGCATAGGAAGTGGAGAGTGCATAGGGAGTACAGCTTGAGGGAGTGGAGAGTGCATAGAGAGTGGAGAGTGCATAGGGAGTGGAGAGTGCATAGGGAGTGGAGAGTGCATAGGGAGTGCAGAGTGGGGAGTGGAGAGTGCATAGGGAGTGGAGAGTGCATAGGGAGTGCAGAGTGGAGAGTGCATAGGGAGTGCAGAGTGGAGAGTGCATAGGGAGTGGAGAGTGCATAGGGAGTGGAAAGTGCATAGGGAGTGCAGAGTGCATAGGGAGTGAAGAGTGCATAGGGAGTGAAGAGTGCATAGGAAGTGAAGAGTGCATAGGGAGTGAAGAGTGCATAGAGAGTGAAGAGTGCATAGGGAGTGAAGAGTGCATAGGGAGTGGAGAGTGAAGAGTGCATAGGGAGTGCAGAGTGCATAGGGAGTGGAGTGGAGAGTGGAGAGTGCATAGGGAGTGGAGAGTGCATAGGGAGTGGAGAGTGCATAGGGAGTGGAGAGTACATAGGGAGTGGAGAGTGCATAGGGAGTGGAGAGTGCATAGGGAGTGGAGAGTGCATAGGGAGTGCAGAGTGGGGAGTGGAGAGTGCATAGGGAGTGGAGAGTGCATAGTGCATAGGGAGTGGAGAGTGCATAGGGAGTGGAGAGTGCATAGGGAGTGCGGAGTGCATAGGGAGTGCAGAGTGCATAGAGAGTAGAGAGTGCATAGGGAGTGGAGAGTGCATAGGGAGTGCAGAGTGCATAGAGAGTGAAGAGTGGAGAGTACATAGGGCGTGCAGAGTGCATAGAGAGTGCAGAGTGGAGAGTGCATAGGGAGTGCAGAGTGCATAGAGAGTGCAGAGTGGAGAGTGCATAGGGAGTGCAGAGTGCATGGAGAGTGCATAGGGAGTGGAGAGTGCAGAGTGCATAGGGAGTGGAGAGTGCATAGGGAGTGGAGAGTGCATAGGGAGTGGAGAGTGCATAGGGAGTGGAGAGTGCATAGGGAGTGGAGAGTGCATAGAGAGTGCATAGGGAGTGCATAGAGAGTGCATAGGGAGTGCAGAGTGCATGGAGAGTGCAGAGTGGAGAGTGCATAGAGAGTGCATAGGGAGTGCAGAGTGCATGGAGAGTGCAGAGTGGAGAGTGCATAGGGAGTGGAGAGTGGAGAGTGCATAGGGAGTGGAGAGTGCATAGGGAGTGCAGAGTGCATAGGGAGTGCAGAGTGCATAGGGAGTGCAGAGTGCATAGGGAGTGCAGAGTGCATAGGGAGTGCAGAGTGCATAGGGAGTCCAGAGTGCATAGGGAGTGGAGAGTGCAGAGTGCATAGGGCGTGCAGAGTGCATAGGGCGTGCAGAGTGCATAGGGAGTGCAGAGTGGGGAGTGCAGAGTGCATAGGGAGTGCAGAGTGGAGAGTGCATAGAGAGTGGAGAGTGCATAGGGAGTGCATAGGGAGTGCAGAGTGGAGAGTGCATAGGGAGTGGAGAGTGGAGAGTGCATAGGGGGTGGAGAGTGCAGAGTGCATAGGGAGTGCATAGGGAGTGAAGAGTGCATAGGGAGTGAAGAGTGCATAGGGAGTGAAGAGTGCATAGAGAGTGAAGAGTGCATAGGGAGTGAAGAGTGCATAGGGAGTGGAGAGTGAAGAGTGCATAGGGAGTGCAGAGTGCATAGGGAGTGGAGTGGAGAGTGGAGAGTGCATAGGGAGTGGAGAGTGCATAGGGAGTGGGTAGTGCATAGGGAGTGGAGAGTGCATAGGGAGTGGAGAGTGCATAGGGAGTGGAGAGTGCATAGGGAGTGGAGAGTGCAGAGTGCATAGGGAGTGGAGAGTGCATAGGGAGTGGAGAGTGCATAGGGAGTGGAGAGTGCATAGGGAGTGGAGAGTGCATAGGGAGGGGAGAGTGCATAGGGAGTGGAGAGTGCATAGGGAGTGGAGAGTGCATAGGGAGTGGAGAGTGCATAGGGAGTGCAGCTCAAGGGAGTGGAGAGTGCATAGGGAGTGGAGAGTGGAGAGTGCATAGGGAGTGGAGAGTGCATAGGGAGTGCAGAGTGGGGAGTGGAGAGTGCATAGGGAGTGGAGAGTGCATAGGGAGTGCAGAGTGGAGAGTGCATAGGGAGTGCATAGGGAGTGGAGAGTGCATAGGGAGTGGAGAGTGCATAGGGAGTGGAGAGTGCATAGGGAGTGAAGAGTGCATAGGGAGTGAAGAGTGCATAGGGAGTGAAGAGTGCATAGAGAGTGAAGAGTGCATAGGGAGTGAAGAGTGCATAGGGAGTGGAGAGTGAAGAGTGCATAGGGAGTGCAGAGTGCATAGGGAGTGGAGTGGAGAGTGGAGAGTGCATAGGGAGTGGAGAGTGCATAGGGAGTGGAGAGTGCATAGGGAGTGGAGAGTGGAGAGTGCAGAGTGCATAGGGAGTGGAGAGTGCATAGGGAGTGGAGAGTGCATAGGGAGTGGAGAGTGCATAGGGAGTGGAGAGTGCATAGGGAGTGCAGCTCGAGGGAGTGGAGAGTGCATAGGGAGTGGAGAGTGGAGAGTGCATAGGGAGTGGAGAGTGCATAGGGAGTGCGGAGTGGGGAGTGGAGAGTGCATAGGGAGTGGAGAGTGCATAGTGCATAGGGAGTGGAGAGTGCATAGGGAGTGGAGAGTGCATAGGGAGTGCAGAGTGCATAGAGAGTGGAGAGTGCATAGGGAGTGGAGAGTGCATAGGGAGTGGAGAGTGCATAGGGAGTGCAGAGTGCATAGAGAGTGAAGAGTGGAGAGTACATAGGGCGTGCAGAGTGCATAGAGAGTGCAGAGTGGAGAGTGCATAGGGAGTGCAGAGTGCATAGAGAGTGCAGAGTGGAGAGTGCATAGGGAGTGCAGAGTGCATGGAGAGTGCATAGGGAGTGGAGAGTGCAGAGTGCATAGGGAGTGGAGAGTGCATAGGGAGTGGAAAGTGCATAGGGAGTGCAGAGTGCATAGGGAGTGCAGAGTGCATAGGGAGTGCAGAGTGCATAGGGAGTGGAGAGTGCATAGGGAGTGGAGAGTGCATAGGGAGTGGAGAGTGGAGAGTGCATAGGGAGTGCAGAGTGCATAGGGAGTGCAGAGTGCATAGGGAGTGCAGAGTGCATAGGGAGTGCAGAGTGCATAGGGAGTGGAGAGTGCAGAGTGCATAGGGCGTGCAGAGTGCATAGGGCGTGCAGAGTGCATAGGGAGTGCAGAGTGGGGAGTGCAGAGTGCATAGGGAGTGCAGAGTGGAGAGTGCATAGAGAGTGGAGAGTGCATAGGGAGTGCATAGGGAGTGCAGAGTGGAGAGTGCATAGGGAGTGGAGAGTGGAGAGTGCATAGGGGGTGGAGAGTGCAGAGTGCATAGGGAGTGCATAGGGAGTGAAGAGTGCATAGGGAGTGAAGAGTGCATAGGGAGTGAAGTGTGCATAGAGAGTGAAGAGTGCATAGGGAGTGAAGAGTGCATAGGGAGTGGAGAGTGAAGAGTGCATAGGGAGTGCAGAGTGCATAGGGAGTGGAGTGGAGAGTGGAGAGTGCATAGGGAGTGGAGAGTGCATAGGGAGTGGGGAGTGCATAGGGAGTGGAGAGTGCATAGGGAGTGGAGAGTGCATAGGGAGTGGAGAGTGCATAGGGAGTGGAGAGTGCAGAGTGCATAGGGAGTGGAGAGTGCATAGGGAGTGGAGAGTGCATAGGGAGTGGAGAGTGCATAGGGAGTGGAGAGTGCATAGGGAGGGGAGAGTGCATAGGGAGTGGAGAGTGCATAGGGAGTGGAGAGTGCATAGGGAGTGGAGAGTGCATAGGGAGTGCAGCTCGAGGGAGTGGAGAGTGCATAGGGAGTGGAGAGTGGAGAGTGCATAGGGAGTGGAGAGTGCATAGGGAGTGGAGAGTGCATAGGGAGTGGAGAGTGCATAGGGAGTGGAGAGTGCATAGGGAGTGCAGAGTGGAGAGTGCATAGGGAGTGCATAGGGAGTGGAGAGTGCATAGGGAGTGGAGAGTGCATAGGGAGTGGAGAGTGCATAGGGAGTGAAGAGTGCATAGGGAGTGAAGAGTGCATAGGGAGTGAAGAGTGCATAGAGAGTGAAGAGTGCATAGGGAGTGAAGAGTGCATAGGGAGTGGAGAGTGAAGAGTGCATAGGGAGTGCAGAGTGCATAGGGAGTGGAGTGGAGAGTGGAGAGTGCATAGGGAGTGGAGAGTGCATAGGGAGTGGAGAGTGCATAGGGAGTGGAGAGTGGAGAGTGCAGAGTGCATAGGGAGTGGAGAGTGCATAGGGAGTGGAGAGTGCATAGGGAGTGGAGAGTGCATAGGGAGTGGAGAGTGCATAGGGAGTGCAGCTCGAGGGAGTGGAGAGTGCATAGGGAGTGGAGAGTGCATAGGGAGTGCGGAGTGGGGAGTGGAGAGTGCATAGGGAGTGGAGAGTGCATAGTGCATAGGGAGTGGAGAGTGCATAGGGAGTGGAGAGTGCATAGGGAGTGCAGAGTGCATAGAGAGTGGAGAGTGCATCGGGAGTGGAGAGTGCATAGGGAGTGGAGAGTGCATAGGGAGTGCAGAGTGCATAGAGAGTGAAGAGTGGAGAGTACATAGGGCGTGCAGAGTGCATAGAGAGTGCAGAGTGGAGAGTGCATAGGGAGTGCAGAGTGCATAGAGAGTGCAGAGTGGAGAGTGCATAGGGAGTGCAGAGTGCATGGAGAGTGCATAGGGAGTGGAGAGTGCAGAGTGCATAGGGAGTGGAGAGTGCATAGGGAGTGGAAAGTGCATAGGGAGTGCAGAGTGCATAGGGAGTGCAGAGTGCATAGGGAGTGCAGAGTGCATAGGGAGTGGAGAGTGCATAGGGAGTGGAGAGTGCATAGGGAGTGGAGAGTGGAGAGTGCATAGGGAGTGCAGAGTGCATAGAGAGTGAAGAGTGGAGAGTACATAGGGAGTGCAGAGTGCATAGAGAGTGGAGAGTGCATAGGGAGTGGAGAGTGCATAGGGAGTGGAGAGTGCATAGGGAGTGCAGAGTGGAGAGTGCATAGGGAGTGGAGAGTGCATAGGGAGTGGAGAGTTCATAGGGATTGGAGAGTGCATAGGGAGTGCAGAGTGCATAGAGAGTGAAGAGTGGAGAGTGCATAGGGAGTGCAGAGTGGAGAGTGCATAGGGAGTGCAGAGTGGATAGGGAGTGGAGAGTGGAGAGTGCATAGGGAGTGGAGAGTGCATAGGGAATGGAGAGTGCATAGGGAGTGGAGAGTGCATAGGGAGTGCAGAGTGGAGAGTGCATAGGGAGTGGAGAGTGCATAGGGAGTGGAGAGTGCATAGGGAGTGCAGAGTGGAGAGTGCATAGGGAGTGCAGAGTGGAGAGTGCATAGGGAGTGCAGAGTGGATAGGGAGTGGAGAGTGCGTAGGGAGTGGAGAGTGGAGAGTGCGTAGGGAGTGGAGAGTGGAGAGTGCGTAGGGAGTGGAGAGTGGAGAGTGCGTAGGGAGTGGAGAGTGCATAGGGAGTGGATAGTGCATACGGAGTGGAGAGTGGAGAGTGCATGGGGAGTGGAGAGTGCATAGGGAATGGAGAGTGCATCCCCTCTACTTCTCTTCTATGGACACTTGTACTTCTTCTACTTCTCCACCAGCACAGTGTGTGTTTCCACTCGCCCGTGGCACTGGAGACTGAAGCACATCCTTCTTAGGGTCTTGCTGGTCATTATGGACACTCTTTCCAGTTCTGTACTTTTATGTGATCACACTATGCATTATGGGGGGTGTAGTGTTGCTTTGATTCCATTAGAACACAGCTGAAAACAATGATTTGTAGATAAAAACCTCTAGTCCCACTAAATCTTGGAAGTGCTTATTCACACACACACATGCATGCACGCACATATGCAAACACACTCTCTCTCCCTCAACAGGTGCACTACCTCCTCACAAGCACGGACACATGTTTGTAAAACAGGTTCTTTAACCCACCATGCCATCCCATAATGCAGTTCGGTTGGCTAGCACACCGTGGCTGACTGAAGATGCGCACTAGGATGGCGCCGGCACTTGACAGCCAGGCACAGAGAGGCGCGTGATTGACAATGGGCGACAAGACGAGCGTGACTGAGAGCAGACGCCAACTGAAATGTCCAACCCTTAAAAAGGAAAGATTTAATGACGGCATTTTTTGTGGAACTGGTGGCGAGCTTCCTGTTTCAAGATGAGTGAGTGGACCATGTCCAAAAAGACTGACACTCCAGTAGGGTAGTGTAGTGCTTTCAGCAAGCGTTGCCTTAATGTGCCACCCCAGCACGATTTAACCCCCTCAGCTGTCAATTGGGCATCTGTCACGTGACACCTGCAGACCAGACTCTGAATTTCTTCAGTGAAATCCAGTAGGGTACAATAGGTCTTACATTTGCAAGAGATTAAGCTGTTGGCAATGTAAATGACAATGCCATTTATTTATCTGTTTTCAAAACCAACACATAAATAAAAATATTGTCATTTACAATGCCAATAGCTCTAACTGGCAAAGGCGAAACCGTTGCATTGTAAATGCTTGTTTAAGAGAGTATGCATCTGCGAAGCTGGGGTGTTAAACCACAAATACCTGAAGATATGCCATTCAGTGTGTTCAGTAAAGCAAGCAGCCTAGGAATTTCTATTCAAGCCAATAGAAATACTTTCAAGCATTTATTCAGGCCTTTAAATTCAAATACAAAAAGGTGTCAATAGCACTTGTCTATAATACTTAATATTTCACTTCCTAAGCATGAAAGGCTGAATGGCCTGTTTCAAGGTTCTAAACGATGACCTGTATGTATACATACATTCCAGCAACAGCTTCATTACCAAGATAAAGTTGGGGCTAGTCAGAAATATTTACCCTTCCAATTCAACTTTAATAAAAACTTACATAACGTCTAAAACTTCAAAATAGTTAAGATGGACTTCTACAAGTATACAAATAACTTGCCTTTTTACTATTCTCAATTAACTTTCACCAATAGGTCCCTGTAGCAGATGCCTAATCCTTTAAAACACATATATTGGGCTTTGTTTTCCCAACACAACTGCCTTTATTTCTACAGCATATTGATGCATACTTTGGCAAGAATGAAATGAAAATGTAGGGCGATACTAGGTATAGGGCCATGGAACTAAATTTATGTTGTATAAAGTGTTTCTATTTCCTATTTTCGTCCAATAGACTACCAGGGGAACTCATGTTCTGGATCAAGTTTATTAAATAATCAGTTATTCTATGATAGATACTTCTTTCACATTTAGGGCGAGAACCTCACTCAATTTAATTTAAAGATCTTTACTCGGTTACTGTAAAAAAAACATAAATGCACAATACATTTTGCAACTAATAATTTCTGTGCCAATTAAGTTCATAATTAAGAGTCACATTATAATGGATTTCCGATAATTGAAACAGTTTTTTTTAAAGCAATAACAGATGCAATAACAATTTCATTATCTAAGAATTGCAGTGCTAGAAATGTGGGTAGACATTGTCTCAGTCCGAAGTTCTTTAAAACAGGGATAATCCATCTCCATCTTGCTGTAACATAAAATGTACAAAAGAACATGAAATGTATAGTTAACTGTACAGAAACTTCATCAAACAGACATTTACACAGAACTCTTGACCAGTCGTTTAATGCGGGAAAACTTAGGGATCTATATACAATTTTCAGTCTAAAACATGTCAAAAGTGACTCTATTTCTTATTTTCGTCCAATAGACTGCCAGGGGAAATCATGTTCTGGATCAAGTTTATTAGTCAGTTATTCTATGATAGATACTACTCTCACATTTAGGGCGAGAACCTTACTCAGTATACTGTAAGCGCTCCACAATGACTCCCAACTCTTGTGGCATATTCATTTCGAGCACGATTCATTTTTTTGATACATTTTTATAGAAACATTTTTTTGCAAAAAAAGGATTACAGCCAGAAATGTATTAAATTACCTTCGCTCACACATACATGCAAAATAAAACCTTTGGGTATCCCTAAAAAACAGAGAAGTTCAGTTTTTGGAGTCCGGTACTATTGCTCCTGAAAAGCAATCTGGGTAAGAAATGTACATACTCGTATAGTGATTGCATTATTTCAACTAATATTTAATTTATGACCCTTTCCCGCCCAAGCCAATTTTATAAGCCAGAACATTGCACTGCTATGCCCCTGGCCCTCCTTGTGTCCTTCTTCGTTGTTTTTCTGTATATACATATATATATTTATTTATTTCACGAGGGCCCAGCAGCTGCTGCTGCTAGTAGGCCATTGCTTCCCTCCTTGACATTATTCACTTCTTGCCCCCTTTCCACCTGCACTGTATTATTATTATTATCATTTATTTTTCAGTCATTTCTGCAACAACCTGTCAGTGCCAACTGCTTGTTTTGCTTTGGACAGCATCCTACAAAGGTAAATAACAATAGCGGCTGCTGTATCACAAAACATGCACGTTAAGAGGTCGCCTTAAATGGTTTTGTTTAATCAAAAATCAAGGGACCATGCAAATGCATTGTAATGCACCTGTGGCTACTATAGAAAGAAAAAAAAAGTTTCCACAATGCCGCTAGTGTGTGATGACGCATGTGCAACCATTCAAATGTATGTGACTGAATCAGTGGCCATCTTAGAATTCCTTTTCTTTATTAATTAATAATTACAAAAAGCATTCCAAGACAGCCAGCCAAGCATGTGTATCCACAAGCCTGTAGCGGGATGCAATAATGGCCATTAGGATTTTTCTTTTTGCTCATGCCAGTGCACGTACACAGTGTCAAATTAAATAGCTCAACCCTCATCTTTTAGAGGCAATATATATTGGCTTTGCCAATGTTTGTTTCACTTTATTGAGGAAATTCCTACCACCGCTATTGCCTAGTGAGATCATAGCTAAAATGGTTAAAACTACAAGCCTCTGGTTGTGTTCTACCTGAAACAGTTGTTTTTTTTTCCAGGTGATATCACACGCATCCTCTTTTTGATAGCTAAGGATTATTCATGTTAAATGTTGTTGTTTGTGTATGTGCATTTAGCTATGATATCACCAGCGCAACAGTTACATTAATGCAATTCTCCATGTTATAATCATTGGAGTGGCCAATAGGCTCCTGTAATATTCAATGCTGCACAGGGGGCTGCTTGGCTGACAATTACCACTGCATAGCCATGTATCTCACACTCACACTGGCAAGTGATCTGTGACTCTGTCGAGATGTAGCTTTTTTAAAAAGGTGTGCCTGCACCTCTTTCCGATATAGGAGCACACTTGGGTTAATCTTGCTGGATATGGGGATGGTGTTCCAGATCATGAGAAGGCCTGTAATTTTTGTACTTTTTGATCTTTTTTATGCTTTTTCATCCTGAGTGTGATGGGGTCCTGGCTGTTGTTGAGCTAAAAGCCTTTTTAGATGGTCCCCTTGCCATCTAATTTTCAAGATTGTGCAGGCTGACAAGGGGAGCAATTGGAGTACCCCCAGAGTGTAGATGATTTGGTCTTATTTCTTTACGTCACGGATGAGACATGCTGTGGCTTGTCAGATGTGCTGGGGGGGGGGGGGGCAGTGTGGGTGTTGCCACCATCCAGATGAGATAGTATGAGGGATTGAATGTGAGTGCTGGAGTCACTTTCTGGGAGGATTGGTTTCACTTTCTTTTGTAAAGTGACCTGGTATCAGGCTGTCTTGGATTTGTTGGTGATGAGTTCCTTTAGTGAAAGGTTGATGTCGAGGATGAATCCAGGAGCTTAAGTGTTTGGGGTGAAATTGGGATTCCGAAGGGTCAAGGCTCATGTTGCTCAGAAATGTTTGGATTGGTTGCTGCTTTTTGTTCATACCAAATAAGAGGAATTCTGTTTGGGTGGTGTTGAACCTCAGGTAGGTAAGGAACATCCAGGCTTTGGTGCAGGCAGAGTTTGAGGTGTTGGATGTTTATAGTGGCGAAACGTTAAAAAAGTGATGTGTGTCATAAGGGCTTTGGTGAATATTTATGCTTTTTTCAATTAGCAGAGTCGCCTGTGGCTCCACATAAAAGATGAAAATGACATGGGACAAGTTGAACCTCGGGGAAATCTGCAGATCATAGGGAGCTTCAGGGATCTGGAGGTACCTATGTAAATGAACTCGTGAAATTTGAATAGGTAGGTGCAAAATCAGTGAAGGACATTCCCTGTGAATCATATTAGAGATATCAGGATGTGGATGAGGACGAGATGGTTGATTGTGTCAAATGTAGCTGAAAGATCCAACAATATAAGGAGGCAGGGCGCATCATTTTCTGTGGTTAGGAGGGCATTCACCTTAATATGTAAGGTTGCGGTCTCTGTACCACAGTATGATCTAAAATCCGATGGATAGTCATGAATGAGGTGGTTGGCACTGATGTGACTATGGTGTTGTGTTTAGACTCCTTCACTGCTTTAGAGTCTTTCACTGGGCATCTATTTTATCCTGAATGTTACATGGACAGAATCATCTCCCATAATGAAGTTGGGTTTCATTTTGCGGGTGGCAACTGCTTGCTTGGAGCTAAACTTAGAGGAACATCTAATTTAAAATATCAACTAATCTATCATTTCGCTGATATAATGTTTACATGCAGGAGTAAAAAGCAGAACACCTGTGCGAATTAGCAAACCTGTGAATGAATCAACATGCTTCATAGCACAGCTTGAGATGAACCACATGGCTGGGTGATATTAATTACTATATCCTGACATAGAAAATCAGTTCATGTAGAATCCATCATTGTCCTGTGTGACATGCTACTGGATACCCTCATGGGTGATTAGTGAGCTATACAAATAGACATAACATACCATAACATTTCATATCAGTAAAAAGCTCGAAAATGTTTCCCAATCGCCTTTTATATGTGAGTTTTACACACTGCTTTTCTTCGCCGTATATGAAGACATATTGGGCCTGATTACGATGCCAGTTGGACTGACTTCCTTAGTCCTGTCGGACACGGTCCGACCACCGAGGTCTTGTCGGATGCAGTCGATCCGACCGCCGAATTATGATTCATGCCTCCCATACTCCGACGTCTCCTGAAAGAATGCCCACTCAGACAGCCTTTTTATGACCTCCGAAATGTTGGTCGGAGAAAAACATTATCCAATGGGCAGTACAGGGATCTCCGCCGTCATCCGCATTACTACATGTGTTTATGACGACCCGACCATGGCGGTCAGATCACCTGCCTTGAGTCATCAGAAACGAAGGATTTGGGGTGCATACTCACCCAAGTCAGCTTCTCCCCGACAGTCTCCAATGTGGATCCCTTTCTCCAGGTCCCCCCTACACTGCAACAGCTGAACCCTGAAGACTACGACCCTGTGGGTGCCGAAACACAGGTAAGTCCATAGGTGGCCTGTATCCCCATTGACTGGACTTTGCACTGATCACCACACTCCAGCAATGGGGTACATGGTGCACAAGGCATACCCCTACATATGCCATGCATGTGTGTACATATCACATATTTCCTGTGATTTTGCATGCACTTGCAGAAACATATTCTGGGGTATGTGCACTGCCGTAGGTGAGACCTCTGCAGAAGAAGGGGTTGCAGCGTAATACAGCGGGGGGAACTTTCCCGACTTTGGCAATCGGAATCGGATTATGGCCACGGCAGTCGGATGGATGGTTTGATCGGCATCATAATAAGGCACAATATGTTGACATTTTTAAAACACTTCTTACTTCACTTCTCATCGACAATTCGCTGAATGAATCAAGCTCACTTACTTAGGTGACAGAAGCGTCCATACAATCCGGGGTCGCAGAGACAGGCTCCATAAAGTCTGTGGCAGTAGCCATTGTTGGCACAGTTGCATCTCTTGTTGCAGCTCCTCCCAAAGAATCCTTTTGGGCAACCTATTCAATACATAGATACGAAGTTATGGGTACTATTCAAACAAAGTGAGTTCATTTTGTGCTCATTGGCTCTCACTGTGAATGACCCATTAAATGGCCCCCGCGCAAACACCTATTATTGCAAGGCTCACAATTACAAATTTGTTTGATTTACCACACCCTGTAATTTCGGGATGCAGTAAAGCCCAATCTACAGTGTTAAATGTTGTTACAAATTACTGCAAGGTAACAGGAAGAAAATGCTGGGAAAAGTCTGGGTGTGGTTAGCACAACAATCCAGATGTTGCTCCCACTGGGATGGGCAAAACTCATAATAGGTGTTATTTATTGACCATGATAAATACCAATCCCCACTGTACAGATATTTCCTGGGTGTATAATAAATAAGGTATCCCCCGCTGGGTGGCTCCTAATGATGGCCTCGCTGTGTAAGTGGTTCATACATGTATCACACTCCTGGTGTTTCCTGTATTCCATGTTTATCATTTCAGATTAGTGGCATTTCAAATTCAGGTTTGATGTAAATAAGAAGACATAAGTGACACCCTTTAGAGCAGCAGTTCTTAACCTGGCGTCCACAGACCACTGGGGGTCTATGAGGCCTTCTTAGGGGGTCATGACAGTTTAGAAAATGACATGATATTAGCAGATTAAAAAGGCATGTATAAATGAAAAAGTCCCTTAAACGTGAAGCATTTTGAAATTGGGGACTAACAGTTAAGATGGTGTCTCTATCTTGATAGTAGGGGCCAGCACAAGTACAGCAAACAGAATCTAGCACAGCCAATTAGTGGGTTCATTTGAAGCATCGGTTTGCGCGAAAAAAAGAGAGCATGTATTAGCAGCAAAAAAGGCAAGGTGATATGCTAATTTTACATAATGCTGCATTGCACTTCATCTTTTAGAAATAAAACTACATTTTGAACAATTGCAGTCTTCCGATAAAATTAAAATTCTAATGATTGTATATTTTGTGTTTGCGAATTCAATTTAAAAAAATCAGATTTTGTGTATTTATTTGATACATACTTGTTTCTGTATTTTTGTGCATTGTTTTGAGGTTTAAATCCCAGAAACTGCTTAGGAATGGGTCTCAAGCTTCCAGGAATGATTCAGTGGGGCCCACAAAAGTCAACAGGTTAAGAACCGCTGTTTTAGAGTGTCATTAGCCGATTTTGAAATTGGCCCAGATTTAACTGAATAGGTTTGTAGAGAAAGATATGATTAGTTTAGTGCCTGGAACCTGTTTTTTTCGGGTGATGAGGGCCTCCCCCTAGAATGCCATGGATGAATTGGACTGGAGAGTAAAGTAATTTATCTATCTTCCATTGCAGGACAAAAATGCTGGGGTGCTGAACATTAGGTTACAATGCCAGAACACCACCAACAAACACTCCCTCAAAAACATATCTTGCTTCCCTCTATTACCCCCAAATACATAAACATTGCATTCTGTACCCCTAAATCTACAAAGAATAGCCAAAACGTGGTATCCATTCCGGTCACCCCAATCCTAGAAAAAACAGCCCTTCCCTCGCATCCACCAAGATAATGCATGGTGTCCTGTCACAATCTAACTCTGCAAAAATTCGCACTCGTTATGATCTGCCCCCTGAACCCCCGTAGCCAATGTTTTGTCCAATCCAAAATTGATGTATTAAACTATTCTTCCCTTCAAAATTAGCACAAGGTAATCACCCCCTTCCCCAAACAAACGCTGATAGTTGGTGTTCAGGGATCCCTCTCCTTAAATAGACTCCCACACACTTCTTGACATCCTCCCGAAATAGTCTTTGATATTTGTTCAGTGACCTTTCCCAACCTCAAAATAACCTCGTACCTTGGGTCAAACTGACCCTCATAATTGGCATACAACCATACCCAAACCCAAAACAGGCTCCATTATCTACTGCCCTGCCACTGACTCCAAACCAGACCCACTGGCATCCAATGCCCACAAAACAGATCCACATAATTGACAACCTAGATTCCGCAGACAGACTCGATATCAGACCATAGTGTCACTCTGTGAGCTTCTCGAAAAACATTCCAATACCTGGGGTCTTGCAACCACTACCCCCAAAGTAGATCAACCTATACGTGGCCGGTGCTGTCCCTCACCCCCTGAAACAGAACTTCAATGTCTAGGTTCTTTATTCCCTTTCCTCCTTTAATAGAGCATAGCAGTATTCATAGTGCACTCTCCATGCACCCCAACACAACAATATTGTAGAGATTCCCCTGTGAATAGGTCACTCAGAAATTACATACGACCCAAGATGGAGCTGAGCAGAAGAGAGATCTACAGAACAGGGTGGAAGAGTAAGAGACGATGGAGGAGGAGAAGGGAGATGGAGTGGAGACCAATGCCACCATAGAGGAGGCGCACAACTGGTTTACCAAGCACACTTGGCTGGTCCTGGTAAAAGGAAGCATAGGTCCTCCGCATTGTCCTTCCTTCCATCCTCATGACTTGTGTGGTGTGTCAAGTGGTAAGCAGGCTGCACCGTGCAGCACAAGAGAAATTAATAGCTGTATTGCTTGCTCAAGTCTTCTTTTATTGTGCCAAGCAGCAGCATCTTTAGGTCATAAAAGGACCCCCGTCCACAGGAAATGTTATAATGGAATTTTTCTTAAAGAGCTTTTTTAACAAATCTCAAAACTATCATAGCCTGGAGGGTGTGCATGTAGGACGTGCGAAGTGAGTAGGTAATTTACTTATTTTTGTCATGGATATAAACAAAACAAATCTAGGAATTAACATAGGTTGTCCAATTGAAAAAAGAACCTTACTACTAATGCTCTATTACAGTATCCCTTGCTCTCATTGTTATCAAAAATACTCCCAGTATTTATTTCTGCCCTCCATTAAACGCAGGGAAATAGTACCAGAAAAAGTACATCTTACCATCCTGACAAAACTGTCCATTTATTCCTGGTGGACAGCGGCATTTCCCAGTCACTGGATCACAAGTTCCTCCATTTTGGCACTCGCAAATGCTCAAGCAGTCCTGTCCATATGCTCCAGTGGGACATGCTGCAAAATATTAACAAATTATTTGGCCCAAATGCATCTGTGGTATGATGTAAACGTTATATCAAATGTAAGGTTTTTAGCCTCAAAACCATGGTTGGATGAGCACCAGGTTTGAAATTGGGATCTACAACATCTAACACAAGGTTACAACCATGTTATGCCACTGCAAAGGTTTTGCTTGAACCGGTTGCAAAAATATCACAGGTATAGAGAAGCATGATGTTAAATAAAAGTTCAATATCCAATGAATTCTGAAGATGATTTATTTCCAGCACAGCAATATAAGTCCATCCATCAACAGCTCTAGATGCAACTGGGCAACAGACAAGATTCCAGTACAAGACAAATCATGTAGAATCTAGAAGGTTAAAGGAAAGTAAACACAGTGCATGCTAGGGCTGGCAGAGGCCAGATGATGTAATCGAGAAGGAGGAGAGGGAAAAGGGAAACAAGAAATAATGGAAGAATGTAACACATGAGAAGTCCACCCATGTAAACATGAAGAGTCAAGTGCATTCCGTGTGTTGCAAAAGTTTCTAAGTTTATCCCAATTAAAAGTTTTGGCGTGCAGCCCAACTGTGGTCTGTCCTGGAACCACGTGGGTTGTGAACTTAAAGAAGTTGAAGCGAATGCACTTCAAACTCGAGTGCACTGCGAATGCCAAATAGCGTATCAAAAATCCACCAATTTGTTCCAATTTTAATCTTTTTATTGCGAATAGTTCAAATTGTTTCCTCAGTTATACTTGTTACATAGTAGACCGTAAAAAGTATCAATGCTTCTACACGGTAGCTGTGCTCAAGCCTCTTGCTGTCGCATGCCCTATACTTTAAACAAATCTTTAGTGGTTCTTCATTATCCCAAAGCATTTCGGGCTTACATTATAGCTCTTCTTCAGGGGATCACTAATAGTTTAAAGAAACATGACCGTTAGGTAATGTCATGGCCCAACCATATTTTCAACATTACATCATTACATTACTCAGATCCTCTAATTAACATTTTCCCGCTATGCGCTATATAAATTGCTACGACCTTTCACCTAAACAAAGCAAAAGTCACCCCACGTTTCGCTAGCACTTTTTACTATTCGCAATAAAAGGATTAAAATTGGAACAAATTGGTGGATTTTTGATACGCTATTTGCCATTCGCAGTGCGCTCGAGTTTGAAGTGCGTTCGCTTCAACTTCTTTAAGTCCACCCATGTGTCAGGTGAAAAAGTAAAAGTATAATTCCGATTTATTTTGTGTCATTCTACATCATCAAATGTCCACTGGTGGTCCCACCATCTCTAAGAAATCAGTTTTCTTGAAAGAATTACTATTGTGCATTACTTTGAGCACTGTTTTGTCATTCAGCAAATTTTCTAAGCCATCTTTCATAGTCATCTCTTTCTACCAACGGTTTGTCAGAATCCAATACATTGAGCCCAGCTCAGACCATTTTGTATGGATCTAAGTGACACGTAGAACACAAAGAACATATTTTGATTCACAGAATCACTATTAGTGAATATGTACCAGCACAAAGAGTGCTTACAACTGTGAAATGCCCCTTAGGAGACTAGATTCTCGGCAGTTGGTAGAGTGGTTTGGGAGGGTGCATAGTTAGCCCCACCTCCCATTAACATTTTCTGTTGTAATATATCTCTAGGTGGGCCATCCTGAAGCAGAAAATGACAAAGAGGTCAAACCATCCCACAAAGTTCAGCAGGTGCCGAGGAGGACGAATGGGAAAAATTGAGGAAACATGAAGGGTGGTGCAAGTGGGGTGAGGGGTCAAGGAGGAGGCATGCTGGACCATCTTAAGAAGCTGTGTGTATGCATGAGCCCACTGCTGGGGCCCACTTGAAATCTGTGAGAGATGGCTTGCAGGCTCAAAGCGAGGTAAACTTTGCCCTTCTGCCGAGTGGTGCCAAATTCCCATTACCCATAGTAGATCCTAGCAACAGTGGGTAGTAACACCTACTTCTGTTTTCCTTCATTTCTTTTAAAACTATAGGCACTTACACAGATTCCCTAGACAGCAAAAATATGGGAAGAGTAGTGAGCTGCAAAGCCCTGGGTTACCAAGTGGTCTTAGAGGTTAATTGTCATATCAAAGATGCCTTCCTATTCTGATAAACAAGGGTTTCTAGTTCAGTTTTTCCTTCATTTGTCTTTCTAACAGCTGGGGTTACTTACATATCAAAAAAAGCCACAACCGTTTTTTAGATTCTTGAGCTTTTGGAAAATATAATAGTCTATAATAATCTTTGTTTCTGCTGCCTCGTTTCACCTTTAAGGGCGGTACAATCTGTTTATTATTTCTCCATGTTGGAAGGTGGATTATTAGCAGGGGTAAGTATGCACCTAGCCACTAGCAATAAGAAAATATAAGGTCCAGTCAAGGTCTCAATACATTAGCCCCTGGTTCGACCCTTGGTAGATGGCTGCGAGCAAGCAGGCGTAACTCAGGAGACAGGTATGTGAAGCATTTAAAACACCAATACAATAAATAAGTAAGACACAACACACAGTAAAAATCCCACACCAATTTATATAAATAGAAAATATTTGTATCTTTAAAATGACACCAAAACAATAAATATTCAATATAGGGAATTAGAGATATGAATTTTTAAAGGTTAAACACTTTATAGTGCTTAAAAACATATACTGGCAGATGCATCAAAGTAAATACCGGGAGCAAATGGGCAGATTCTCAGAATCTGGACCTTTGCTCCCGGTATTTTTGCATTTGGGATGCATCATCCCAAATGCAAAAATCGCAATTTAAGGAATCTCTAAATTGAGATTCCTTAAATTGCGATTGCATTTAAGGAATCCCAAATTGAGATTCCTTAAATGCCATGCATGAAGGTAAAAAAATAGCGAATTCGCTAATAGGGGGAGCAAATTACCATGAAGTTGGACTTCATGGTAATTTACTAAAACTTTGAAAAAAGCACTTTTGTGCATTTTTCAAAGTTTCATGTTGCGCACACACATGCCCTTAGGGCATGTGTGTGTGCAACATATGTGCATAGATCAATTTCAGGGGTGCAACAGGGTGTCAATTTGACACCCTTGCACCCTTGAAATTGCATGAGCAATTTGCGAGTACCTACTGATACTCGCTAATTGCTCATGCAATCTCCAATACATTCCTATGGGCCTGTAGGCCCATAGGAATGAATGGGACAGCATTCCTTAATTGCGACTAGCTTTTTGCGAGTAGCAATTAAGGAATGTTAAGGAATCGCTATTTTAATAGCGATTCCTACATGCATAGGCTTTTGCTATTCCTAAATAGCGATTCCTTCAAAATCGCTATTTAGGAATAGCAAAAGGCTACGTTGATGCATCTGCCAGTATTAGTGCCAACTTGGGACATCTGGTTGCACTTAACCAGGACAAAGTCAAAGTTTGAGGCTGACCGCGAGGGAGCCCTGGTCAGATACACTATGCGGGAGGCCCTGGTCAAAATGTTACCTCCACACTTAGAAACCTTTCTAGAGGATTTTCTCTCGACTGTGAGCAAGGTACTTCCACAGGCCAGATTTGCAGCGGATTACCTGGCTTGGCTTAGCATGACCCCCCGGTCAACTCCTGGAAATCTTGAGCTATGGAGCTTTCAGCAAGATGAACCTGAAATCCAGGCCGGGTCGCGACTGAAGATAGGCGGTTGACTTTTGACGTCGGGTCGCTCCACTTATGGAGCTTTTGCCAAAACTTGCTCCAAACTTCTCCAAACATTTGGAACTTCTTCCTGAAGTTCCTCTTGAGGGTTTAAAGTGTTTGAAACACAAATCCAAGGGTCTAGAAACTCTGAGATTGCCCTTGGAAATTTGGGACTACAATTCCCACAATGCACCTGGCCAAATCCTTAAAAGTCCACTGGACATACTCCAGGCTGGGGACATCTTGAGGGAGATGGTGCAGGGAAGCTCTGTTAACCTGTTGCTTTCAGGGAGTCTACTCCTCAATCCTTTTTAAGCAATGCAAAAGTCCTCAGGACTGTAGTTCCAAATGTGCAACAAGAGCAGTCCTTCAGATTGCACTCCTTTGGGGTTCCAGCAGGGCAGTCCTTCTTCTCCTTGTAGTTTCAGGCAGCAGATCCTAGTTGCTATGAAGCACTTACATATTTAGTCAATGATCTGGGGCAACAAGCAGGGTTAACCCCTGTCCAATGAGGTGCAGGGTGTTACCCAAAAGCATGACAACTTCCTCCAAAGTGTGGCATATTCTTGTCCCACAAAGCACTGCACTTTGAAATTCAAGATGGGGTTTTCCTCTCCAGGAGAGTAAGACCTGGCTAAACCAACCTACTGGTGTGGCTAAGTTCCATTACCACTCCCCACCCAGAGCTTCTGCAAGTTATATTCCTAGGCCTGCCATATGGATGTGGCACATAAGGAGTGGGTAGGCCTGGCTGGAATTCCTTCCTGTCCTCCTCTCTTTGAAGAACAGTTTGGTTTACCCAGCACTCATGCTGACCTGTTCTCTGCAGCTGCAGAGTCACCAATCGGATAACCTCTGCTCTATGCAGGCCACTTATCACCTCATCAAAGCACCTTGGCTAAGCCTGTTAAGGTCGACCAATCAGGAGAGGTGGCTTCAATGCTGCAAAAAAGATAGATCTATTACTTTTTTTTTTATTAGTTGTGATACATTGAACAGTGGCAAGCTGTTGGATTTGTCAATACCAAACTTTCAATTCTTTGATTGCCATTTTTAGCTCCTAGCTATATCTATACTTAAATAACATATTCCAATGTTAGCCTATCGAGCTTCACTAAGGGCATATAAAACATATTTTATAATGCCCCTGCTTATAGTTACATGGCACACTACCCCTGAGGCACCTAAAGGAGCCCTTGGGGGTGACTTAAATGCAAAAATAAGGTTGATTACCACTTTGGAAGTACCTTTAACTCCACATTTGAATTTACATATAATTTACTTTTTACGGGCAGTCTGTTAAAAATGCCAGCAGGCAATACAGCAGTGCACTCTCCAGTACTGGGCCTCTAACCCGGTTTCCCTATTATATACTAGTGACTTATAGGTAGTCGGAATCCCCCCTTTTCCTTATTATATACTAGGGACTCACTGGGGTCAGTTATTGCCAATTGAAATTATCCCTGATTACCGTATTCCTTTTTCATCAGAGCACAGGCTTTGGGCCTGGTTAGCAGAGCCCAGGGCGCAGTCGGAGTCATTTACCACCGGTATCAGTAAAAAAATGGCCAGGGCAAAAAGGATGACTTTCTCACACTCCATGACACATCAAAGAAACAGTTTGGGATAACTCTAGATCACTTAGCTGTTATGTTCCCTGCTAATTTGTTTCTATTCTAACTTTTGCCAATAATTGACTACCATTTTTGTCCATTTACAGGTTAAATATCAAGGTGTGTCAGAAATATAAACACTGATTGAGTAAATACCACAACAATTTAGAAAGCTGGAGGGTGTACAAAAGATGAGAGCAAAAATGAAAGTTGTTGTGTGTAAACCAGTAAAAAACAAAAATATTTTTTTTTAATTGAAAACATTAAAAAAACAAAAATGCAATGTTGGTAATGTGATGCCGTAGATTGAGACTTTACCAGTTTTTGCAGGATAGACCGGTAGGCAGATTGGAAGCTGCAGGCAATAAGGGCTCTAGGAGAGTGCATATAATGTGCTTAGCTGTTCTGCCAAGATCTTGAACTTCGTGACTAAAGGCTCAGATTTGGAAAAGCCACAAATGATAAAGCCTCTGAGGTCACCTCTTCATTGGCTAGGATTGACATCTTGTCTCGTCCAAAAAGTTCAGTACCTCAGTTTTCTTAATAGGAAAAGTCTCCAAATGGTCATAACTGGTTCCCTAAGCCCCAGTTAATGGTTTGCATTTGATGACTCTCCCCACAATTCCCATACAGTTACACAGCAAACTGCCCAGTTTAAATGTGTAACCATTCCCCCGTCACACACAGACAAAAGCAGATGAAAACAAGCTAGCTACCCACACCATTGATTTGATTTGATCACCAAGGTAACAGAACATCGACACTGCAGAGAATTTGGCATGATTTCTGTCAGATCTGCACAATCACAGTCACTGGGTTCGACTTTGACTACTAAACCTAACCTTGGGAACACCCCTTCTTTCCTAAGAACTCAATCCAGGAGGTGCACGATTCCAGTGAAGAGATGCTTCCTCGAAGACTTTCATTACAATAGCCAAGAGGTGGTGTGTTCAATTTTGCCATTGTGCCAATCCTTTGAACACACAAGAGTGTGATAGAAGAACATAGTGAATCACCAGTACATGCCTAGTGTTACTACAGTAGAGCTGTAAAAATTGACAACTGTCAATCTGTCTAGTTACCCTGAATAGAGTCTGATAGTCTAGTTCCTGGGGCATGCATCACTTTCAACCAATGCGATGACAATGATGCACCCACAAATTTCCTGGGCCTATATACACATACTATAGGCCCTTTCGGTTAACTTGGTGCTGGAGGATCCCCACTTTCAGTGGCACAGCAGCAACAGCAGTGCCAGGAGCAAGGTCGAAAACACCTAGTATTGTCCTCACTCTCCACATCAGGTAGCTCTGTACTTTAAAGACACAGTCATATATTGGTCCAGTATCACAGGAGCAGTCTCAGGAGGATTGAAAGCTCCATAAAGACAATGATACAGTGCATACACCTGTGTGCCTGCTCTAAAAAGGATCAACCCAGGCACATCATCTCATGCCTCCTGTGAGAGGTTTGGCCCAGTCCATATATCAATGAACTGGACAGCACATTGGGGGCCAAAGATCCCCCTGATGGCCATGCGGGCTCCTCCAAACCTGGATAAAGTGTCCTGTCACTAGACAACTAGGAGTTTCTCCAAGTGCTTTCAAGGCTGAGCATTACAGTGCTCTGTTGTAGGTATTCCTCATCTATCCTCCACCACCTCTGGTGAGACTGGTATTCAAGGTTGTTGACTTTAGCCTGTGAAAGGCTTTCCACAGACACTTGGCTGAAGTTTAAGGCTTTCAGTCTTCGATTGCAGCCCAGTGAGTGGTGTATCCAGGTAGTGACAAGGGCAGTCTGCTTGATCTAGCTTTCTTGATGCCTGTCATGCAGATGGCACACACAGTACCTCCATGTCAGAAGTGCTGACTTCATTTCCAGCCATGAGGGTCCTTTCCTGTATAAGCATGCAACATCTGGTCGACTGGTTTTCCAAATGCAGGTCATGAATGACTCCTTTCTCTCACTCTCTTTGGTGATCCCACAGCCCTAATCTTACTGTCAGTGCCATTGTAGTGGTTGTAAACAGTAGCCTTGTTGCTTATGCTCATGAAGACAACTCTGTATGTGACAAATCATTACCAAGTAAGCAATCTACTGGCAGACAGACAGCCACTCTTCTGTATGCCATCACATCACATCCATTCATTGGTGACCAGTGCAAATGGAGATTCATGATCAGTGTTGTGCACTCGAATTGGTAGTTACTGTGCCAGGCACATAAACCTTTTCACTACAAGTGTCTCACAGTTTTATTTTCACTTTTTGGCACAAATCTAACTTAACGTGAAAGTACGTTTTTAATAAGTGCAGTGGAGAAGTAGCTTTTAAAAAGTGTACCTTGGCTGCCTAAAGTAAACTGGAAATAAAACCAGTTCTGCTGACTGCCTACCCTCCAGTGGACCTAAATAGCATCCTAATTATGCATAAAGTCCTGGCCTGTTAAAGAGGAGTACAACTACTTCTGATTCAGAAAGGGTGTTTAGTGGCAACAAACCACTTTGCAGGGGGGATACATCTGGGTGGGTATAGACAGAGATGAAGACACAAAGAGCTGTCACAAAAACCTTAGCTATCAATTGGAAATCCAAAATGGGGACAGACATTACAGAAGCCATTTCAGTCCCAGTGCCTTCTCAGATGCGTGGCTCTGTATGCAGCAGGAGATAAAACTGTTCCATTCCAGGGAGATAAGTGTTCCCTAATTTACATAGGGATGGGCTGAACATTGTGTGGCCCAGCTGCAGCCAGTTCTTGAGTGGTACAGCACTGATGCCCACAATGGGCAAAGACAGAGCACCTAGAAGTATGCAACAAATGAAAATCAACCAATTCACAGCCTCTTGGGCAGGTGGGGGCCCACCGATGGATGGTAGTAGAGGGCTACGGGACCCTCAGGGCCCAAACGGGGGCCCAGATCCTAGCAGCCATTGTGGCTTCGAGTACAACAGTCTAGGCAAAGATCGAAGCCATTGCATTGGATGTCAACTTGCTTTGGGTGGATGTCTGCAAGGTAGCTGAGAGGTCCGCCATAACTGAACAACAAGTGTCCAAATTGCAAGAGGAAATGATGGTGCTGAAGGTCATTGTGGCTGCCCTTGAGTCCCAATTGCCGAGACTGGAGATATAAGAAGAGGACGCAGAGGGTCGATCACTCGGATGTAATTTAAGATGTGTGGCATTCCCTGAAAAGGCCGAAGACAATGCACTGGTGCTGTTCCTGGACGGTTGGATAAGGGTGCAGAATCTGGGCATGAACCTGTCACAGATGTTTCTAGTGGAGCAGGCCCACAGATCGTTGGCCCTGCTGCTACCGGAGGGCACTCTGACGACTATTATTACAAAATTCCTCAAATATAGAGACCGGGATGCCATTTTAAAGGAGTTACGATAGAAGGATGAGAATCAGGTCATACGCATATTCCCAGACTATACACAAACTGTTCCTTACATTCCAGTTCATGGTTTCAAGGTTAAGTCAGGTCCAAACACTGTAATTCAAGTTTCCACAAAATGTATGGTTCCAATATAGTATTTGGATTTTTTTCTGCAGCCGCAATAGTTTTCTCTGTCCACAGGATTGTCTGTCACTGCTAGTCACAGCAGGGAAATGTTCAGTGGTAAGCTTGAGAAATTGGTCTACTTCAGTGGTTCTCAACCCTTTGACTTCTCCGGCAGTGTCCAGTGTATCTTCCAGAAATAGATGGCCAAGCAGGCTTCCCTGGCAGGACCCAGAACCTGATATTTTATTGGGGTGAACAAGATACTAGCAGTTCTAATCCTGTGACCAGTAAAACTGCTATGCAAATCCAATAAGCCAAAATAATCACACTTGGTTCTAGAGATAAAAGGACAACACTTTTCCAGGTGGATAAAAGCTTTTTGCAATCTCCTGGTGGACTCAAGCCAACCAAATGATGTCTTAGCTATGAGAGAAAAGGTCACTGACATATTTATGTAAAGATGTACCTCACAAGAAATCTATGTCACTGATTCAAATTGGGCCACTTAATTCCGATCCCTGTGCAAACCTGTACTTACACAGGGATTGGAATTACAAGACATGTGTTTAGTACACACCTCTACAAATTTCCACAATGAATTTTGCCAGGCCCAGCTGGTTGAAAACAAGTGGCAAATTCTGACACATCTCGAAATTGGTGCTGAAAGCATCAGAGTTGCATGAAATGTTTCAGGTTCACAAAGAAAACCCAGAATTGGAGGCCTTCACACCCAGTACGTACAAAATAGTACAACATTGATGCGTATTGGTTAAGACAAATATACCCTCCTAGCTCCCCATTCTGGTACTCATGTCATTGGAAATTCCGCAGTGAAGTGACAAGTTGTGTCACTATACCATTCAAATACTATTTCAACCTAGGTTTAAAGGAAACGGAGCAGAGAGAACAATTGTTGCGCAATACAACTAGCACACCATCTCAATGCTAGGTTGTAAGAATGATTCCCCTAAATAGTGATTTCAATCTTCAAAGATTCTGTTGCATTCCCAGTCAAGCAAATACAGGGGCATATTTACAAGCCCAGATCTCCACCACAAAGTCACTTTTCAGAATGTTGTAGTAGCGATAGGGGCTTTGCCTTATTTACAAGGCAACGTTAAGCCACTTAACATGGCTTAATGCGTCCTTGTAAATAAGGCACCCTTTCACGCTATTCTTAGTGTGAAAGGGGCGGGCAATGGGTGTTGCGGTGGGCGTTCCACCACAACACCCATTGATTTTGACGCTGCCCCCTATTTACAAGGGAGGCGTAAATAGGAGGCAGTACTAAAATTAAGACCAGGAAAACCTGGTGTTAACCTGGCCAAACAAGGAGAAATGCTTTATTTCCCCTCATTTTTGCTATTTTCATGTGTGCTGCATTGTGCAGGTCACATAAAAATAGCAAAACACCATTGATTGTTTATGTGCAGGAAGGTTTCCCGTCCTGCACAAACAATAAAAAATAAAGACATTTTGCAAATTCTACATGTGCTGCATTGAGCAGCCCACATAAAAGTTACAAAACAGTATTTAAAGATTGTTCATATGCAGGAAGAGAGACCTTCCTGCGTATAAACAGACTTCCCCTCGACGCAGACAACCTTGCACTATGGTGCAAGGGTGCCTGTCTTGGAGGTAAGGTGCTAAATTTAGCACCAGCGCAGGGGGAATCGCAGGGCTGCACCATATTGTTGTAAATATAGTGTAGCCCTGCGTTTCTGAAGTAACAGAGCACGTCGTTAAGCCAATGAGGCTAATGCTGCGCTCCGCCACTTCATTGTAAATAGGGCGCTCAGTTTGTTGGTTTTACACCTTAAAATAAATTAATAAATTATTTACAAAAAAAATATTTTTAATTACATTTTCCAACAATGAAAATACAGTACGCTAATAACTCAGGTTACATTGCGTTCCATAACCACATTAAGGCATGTCCATAAAATAAATGATTCATGATACCAGAGAAGAAATTTAAATAGTGTGTTATATTAATTCATTTTGACCCTTCACACATTTAAATATATTAGTGATAATAATAAATATGTTTACTTTCATTGCAGAGTATTCCGGTCCACCCTGGAGTGCAGAGGCAGCCCGTCTTTTCTCTGTTGCATCCACCTCCATTTGTACAGTTGTGGCAGCTTAAGCTGCAATCATTTCCAAAGGTACCATCGAAGCAGACTGCAACAAAAATATTAAGATGTCTTACATTAAGAAATGTCACTTTTTTCATCTAGGATCTAATGTTCGCAAACCTGGGAAATGTGTTCTATCATTTACATTTCTAGTAATTAGCTCTAATTTTTAAGCATATGCTGAGAATTCATTTAGATGGTGCAAAGTATACCAATAGATACAGTGTTCATATGTGTCGACACGTTTCAGCAAAGGTAACAAATGAACCCAAACATTTATTACATGAATAGATATCCAAAAGGAAAGGAAATGAGTCAGTGAAGGAACAACTGAATGAGAACACTTATGTTGCATGTTCCATGCAGTTAACTCTCCTAGGAACTGCTGTACCTGCTCCCTGAAAATGTATAAGCCCTAAAAAAGACGGGGCCGATGCACAAAAGTACTTTTTAAGTCAGCGAAGACCATCTTCAATGTTTAAAGTTGTGGCTTTAAAAGAAGGACAATTGACCATTTTCACATGATGCATGTGATTAAGATCTAGGAGGGTCGAAACGCGCTAGGCAATAAACTCTCTTCTAATAAATGAAATCTTGAATGCTACTTACCGGCTTGTGGGCTTGTTTCATCCCTGGATGCTGGAATATTTTATTTCTGATATATAGATATGGCTGATGTCCAAATTTTAAATTTCTACGACAATAACAGATATTTCGGACACACTTGGAGCTCATTGATTTGATTTCTGGTGCACCTTCCTTCTTGTACAATTTGGCTGATCTGGTTTCCAGTGGGGTGAAAGTGCGGCAAACTCTGGAAGTGACTGCACAGACTTTTTAATGACCTATCCTTACCTGGGATTTGATGTGCTGAACCGTGGTCTGTCGCACTGTACCCCATATGCATCAAGCATCCATTTTGCGATTCCTTATTAGCGAAAAATAAGGAATCGCTAATAAGGAATAGCAAAATGGTATGCAAGAAGAAATCCCTTTCAAAAATTGCGATTTCTTAAAATTCCTTAATTGCGATTCGCAAATTGCAAGTCGCAATTAAGGAATACCTCCCCATTCATTCCTATGGGCCTAGAGGCCCATAGGAATGAATGGGAAGAATTTTCAATTTGCGAATCGCAATTAGTGAATCGCAAAATGCAAATGCGATTTCAAGGGTGCAGGGGTGTCCAAAGGACACCCTGTTGCACCCTTGAAATTGGTCTGTGCACATATGTTGCGCACACACATGCCCTTAGGGCATGTGTGTGCGCAACATGAAACTTTGAAAAATGCACTTTAGTGCATTTTTCAAAGTTTTTGCAAATTACCAAGAAGTTGTACTTCATGGTAATTTGCGTGCCCTATTAGCGAAATCGCTATTTTTTAAACTTTAATGCATTGCATTTAAGGAATGTCAATTTGAGATTCCTTAAATGCAAGTAATCGCAATTTAGCGAATTCTCAATTTGCGATTTTTGCATTTGGGGTGATGCATCCCAAATGCAAAAATACCGGTTGCAAAGGGGCAGATTCTGAGAATCTGCCCCTTTGCGAGCGGGTTTTAGCTTCATGCATCTGGGCCTGTGTCTTTTTTGTAATATAAATATAATATATATATATATATATATATATATATATATATATATATATATATATATATATATATATATTACCTACTGGCGGTCGCCAGTAGGTATATATAGTTAGGATTTTTTCTCTATGGGATTTTTGAAAATTCTATGTCTAATAACTTTGGCGTTTGTGGACGGAATTGGCTGAAATTTTCAGGAAAATGGAACATTTTGTTTCTGAGCAGCCCCTGAAAATTTGGGGGGGGGTTCGTCAAGGGGGGGCCGAGAAAAAAGGGGGGTCCCAAAACACGTTTTTCCCATGTTAATTTCCATAGGGCGGTTGGCCTCACTTTTAGCCCGAACGGCTGAATGGATTTGCACGAAACTTGGCAAAATTGTAGGGACCGGTAGCCCGATGTGCCTTTGCTAGGTCTCAATATATGTGCTCCAGTGGATTTTGAGAAATTAACGTTCAAAAAAAGATATATATCTGTGACAGCGTCCCGGGTAGCGCTCCGTTTCGCGTACTTTTCGCGTTACGGAGCTTTGCGAAGCGAAGCTGATTGGATCTCCGGTGTCTGTAAACATTCCAAACAGTCCGTAGCGGCCGCCATCTTGTCTCTCGGTAGGATCGAGAGACAAGAGGAGGCCAAAGCGAAGGGGCAAATGACCATAAGGGGGCATAGTAGATCCTCCCTGACCCCCTAGGTTTGATGTGGAGGCTTTAAAAGGGCCCCGCGGGCCAAAAAAAATCGTTTTTTTTCGTGGGGTGCGCCCGGTACGCGTAACGGAAAGCGGACTGGGGAGCGTACTACAAGGAAACAAGAATGATTGCCCTTTAACTTATTGTATGTTTATAGACTTTTTTTTTTTTTCTGCTGAGTGACGTCTCGGCCTATCTCCACGGGATGCAGTCCCTACCATCTCGGCGTTTAAGCCCAGGGGGACCGGTAGTGTGGGAGAGATAACGTCTGTTAACGTTCGATTCGAAGGAAATCAGGAAGTGTTGATAAACATTGTCTGCGCCATCTTGCCTTTTTTCAAATGCCACACTTTTGTCGTGCACGGCAGCCATTTTAGATGCCTTGACCAGACCCACTCTCTGCACGCTGTCGATCCTTAGCATGGCTCCCCACCCTCGCAAGCATCTCCCCCAGGCACTGGTCACCCCCTCTCTCTGTCTTATGCATGGGCAATAAACCTCCCCCCATCTGCGCTGCTCTTCCCTGAGAATCACACCCTGTGCCCGCCCGACACCTCCCTTACGCCCTATTCACTACCGCACCCTCTGACACTCCTCTTCCTCTGTGTCCGATTGTCCAGGCCGGTCCCAGGCTATCACCTAGCCCTGCAGATGTAGTTTATGGCCCCAGCTGTAAAGAATCACCCCTCTTCAAAGGAGTTACAGTAGATCAAGGCCCCCACCCGATGAGATCCGTCACACCACACGCATTCCTACTATCTGAAAACCATCCTGTATTGTGATTGGGGAGGGGACCGAGCCTGAAGCGGAAGATTCCAGGGATGCCTCTTTGTACATCAAAGTTTTTACAATTATGTGTCACATTAAAAATATATAGCACTCCAACAAAGTAGTAGGATTATAAAACTTTAATAACTTATAAATATATACAACGCAACAAAAACAGTAAATACATTTAAACATTTTTTTGAAAAAAGAAGCAACAATGGTCAGTAGCTGTGTTTTGTGCGAATAGTCCCAAGGCAGCACAACGTGCTGAGTTCTGGACGGCACCCAGGTGATGTTACCTGGGTGCCGCACTGGTTTTTGGTATCCTACAATGCAGCTCCGAAAAACGGCGTGGGGCGTCCCGGGGGGTGCGGGGGGAGGCCTCGTCAGTAGCGGTCTGTTGTGCGAATAGTCCCAAGGCAGCAGAACGCGCTGAGATGTGGATGGCAGCCAGGTGATGTCCAGTAAGTTGCCGCACTGGTTTTGGTATCCTACAATGCTGCTCCAAATAACGGCGTGGGGCGCCCCGGGGGGGGGGGGGTTGAGGCGGCGTGAACGGGCCTCCCCAGGTGGAGGCTCGTCTGCTGTAGTGGGGCGCCCCTTTACCGTTTCAGTTGCCATTCCGCCCGCTTTTGGTACACTGTGCCAAAATCCGCCATTCAGCTGAGCTGCGCCCACTCTTGCGGTGCAGCGATAGGCGGCTGCCAGAGGACTCTCAAAATGGTGGCAGGCTCTTTCCTTTTTGGGCCTGGTCCACTGAAATGGCCCTGGGACACCTTGGAACTCGGACGCTTGTCTGCTAGGTCTTGGACCCCATTCTCGAAAGCGTCCCCTCAGCCTTGAAGATTCTACAAAAGTCTTGGGGGCCCCCGACTCCTGCAGGCTTCCGGTGGGGAGCGGCTGCCATGATTGCTCGCGGAATGACCACGACGGAGCCACGAGATGGTGGTGCTTTCATGCTGACGCCAGCTTCAGTCTGAAACATCCAGAAACAAGGTGGGGCTTTCATCGTTTGGGAAAAAAAAATGTTTTAATCCAATGAAAAGTGTTATTTTTAGGTCATGTGATCAAGCCTTCCATCATTAGGAAACCAAAAGTAAAATGAACCAATGAAAAGTTTTATAAACAAGTCACATGACCTGTTATGCGGCATAGGGCTATAAAAAGCGTAGAAAATCCGTTGGCACGTGAGGCGGCGTCAGTAGCGGACCGATGTGCGAATAGGCCGAAGGCAGCACAACGCGCCAAGATCCGGATGGCACCGAGGTGGTGTCCAGCAAGTTGCCGCACTGGTGTGGCCATCCTACAATGCTGCGCCGAAAGTCGGCGTGGGGCGCCCCGTTGGCCTGTGAGTTCGCGTCAGTCAGTGGGGGCTGTTTGAGGATCTGACTGCATTAGAAAGCAATGTGATGCTGTGCGTCGCCCCCAAGATGGAGGTTCCTCGGCTGCAGTGGGGCGCCCCTTGGTGTTTCACTCGCTATGCAGCTGAGTTGCGTGCGCACTTGCGGCGAATAGGCCGAAGGCAGCACAACGCGCCGAGATCTGGATGGCACCGAGGTGGTGTCCAGCAAGTTGCCGCACTGGTGTGGCCATCCTACAATGCTGCTCCGAAAGTCGGCGTGGGGTGCCCCGTTGGCCTGTGAGGTGGCGTCAGTAGCGGACCGATGTGTGAATAGGCCGGAACCAGCACAAGGCGCCAAGATCCGGATGGCACCGAGGTGGTGTCATTGTTGAGAGTTCTGAGCAGCGCTTGTAACACTGTCTGAAGCTTATTTGCAGCTGCTGCAGCTTCACTATTGCCCTGGTGTGGCCTAAGATCGCCCATGACATAGGCGGCCGCCTCCCGGGGTCCGGCGGAACTTTTTTCCTTTTCCTTTGTGCATCTTGTCCCACAATCCGTTTGACCTGAAGACACGACCAGGTCCCTGAATGTGTGCAGGGGGACGCTATTGATTGAATCAAAATGGCGGCTTCACACAAAGCTGACTCAAGCGTTGCTGCTGATGCTATACAGACAAAAACTGGTTTTCAGTTTGTACATTCTTCAGGATTTTTCCATCCAAGGCTGGTTGAGAGTTTGTAGAACAATGGCTTCAGATTTTCAACATACTACTCTTCAACATTCTTCCTAAATGTAACAATGTGAGACTCACTAGGAGAACGGTGTAGTGAGGGCCACAAACGGCTGTTTATCTTTCCTTTCAAAATGCTGCCAACAATATTTTCGGAATGGAAGATACCACAAGGCGCTGAGATTCGGTTGGCACCGAGGTGGTGTCCAGCAAATTGCCGCACTGGTGTGGCCATCCTACAATGCTGCGCCGAAAGTCGGCGTGGGGTGCCCGAAGGGGGGGGGGGGAGGCAGCGCAAACGAGCCTCTCCCGCTTCTCCATGTGGAGGCACTTCATCTGCAGTGGGGCGCCGAGATCCGGATGGCACCGAGGTGGTGTCTAGCAAGTTGCCGCACTGGTGTGGCCATCCTACAATGCTGCGCCGAAAGACGGCGTGGGGTGCCCGAAGGGGGGGGGGGAGGCGGCGCAAACGAGCCTCTCCCGCCTCTCCAGGTTGAGGCACTTCATCTGCAGTGGAGCGCCGTCTAGCTGAGTTTCGCCCGCTCTTGCTGCTACAGCGACAGGCGGCTGCAACAGGACTCTCAAAATGGCGGCCTGTTCTTTGGATTTGGGCCTGGTCCACTAAAATGGCCCTGGGACACCTTAGAACTCGGACGCTCGAATTTTTTTTCCTTTCCTCTACATGCAAAAAAGGTAAATGCCCGGTACGTTACCTGCCTCATCTGCCACGATGTACTCTCCAGAGGAACCGAAAAAAAATATAGTTATGGTAATTATACCATGCATCGTCATATGGAGAGGTGGCACCGATTAATTATAGTGCTGCACAAAAGAGAGATTTGGAGGACAACCCCCGACCTGCCAGTACATTCACCAAAGAAGTGGCACTGACAGCATCAGAGGCAAGGGAAACGGTCCCAAATATTCAGAAGAACTTTGGAAAGATTAAAATGACATGTTTAGATTGTAGCAAATTAATTTCATGTGGACAGATGAGTGTTACTCTAATAAATACAGCATATGAACATCATCATAGTCGATGGTTGGTGGAGACATTTTGACTATATCCTGGACCTGCCCGTCCTCGCCCAAAATGGCGCCAGAATAAATGGGACTCGTAACTCCTTGTTGTGTACTGGTTGCACAACCTTGATATCACGAGATACGTATGCAGTTTTGAAGCACATGGCGGGCGGGGACGAGAATTGATTGAATATTTCGACATCCCTATTGATATTAAGTTCTGATGTGTTATTGATTACTGTACTATTGAAAGTTCGAATTAACGTCACCCATGGTACTTGCCCGCAAATGTATATCTAGATAATTTTATTGTAACTGGCCCTGTCGTATTTTAATTATAAAATGTACGTCCACCGATTCCGCAACTGTTAGACACCTTAGTTCTTGCAACCTAATGGCCCGCCCGTTACGTTCCTCTACAGTGTAAATGTCTCCTCATCATATACGATTACAGTTTGCTCCGTGGCCGGCCCACGTGGTTATAGGCCCGTATTTGTATACTGACATTTTCACAATAAAGGTTTTTAAAAGAAAACATGGTAGTAGTATTTACATTGGTAAAGTTTTTAATAATAGTCACTGTTTTCGAATCAGTAAAAGGCAAGTGAAATAAAGCAGTCCAATTACATGAAGGGTAAAAGGTATAATACGCAGGAACGCAGTAAAGATAAATGGTCAAGGGCTGTTGTGTTTTCTACTCCTGCAACATAAAGTGATCGATAAGAATCTGATATTCAGGCGTATCGGCGACTAAGACAGCAGGCCGAGCCTCTTTTGCTCAACGGCTCCGTCATGGGACGAAGAAACGCCCTTTTTCTCGAAAAAGGAATATATTTTACTTGCAGGACAGTTGTAAATTTTCCGGGAAAGTACATTAGCCTGGAACATTATAACATATATGTTTAAGAAAAAATAATGTTCGAAAGTAATAAAAAGCATAATTTTTAGGTCATATGACCAAGCCTTTCATCATTAGAATAAGAAAAGTAAAATGAACCAATGAAAAGTTTTATTAACAAGTCACATGACCTGTTATGCTTACGTTACGCGCTGCGCGCCGTGCCCCGGATCGCTTCCGGGAAGCTGCGCTTCGCGCACCGGAGCACTTCCGGATGCGCTAACGCGGCGCGTCATATGACGCATTACGCGACAACGCAGGTCCAGAATATAGTCAAAATGTCTCCACCAACCAGCGGTCGGAACACAACCCCTTTCAGCAGGCTAAATAGTTCTGTTAAATGACAACAGAAGGGACAGGCAACAAGAACCATCAGTCAAAGAGGGGAGGGCAAGTTCTTCTCTACCGGGTCACGTTGGGGCGCTACCTGAACTGATCGAATTGGTAGTCTACAGTGTTTCTGGATGTTTCAGACTGAAGCTGGCGTCAGCATGAGAGCACCACCATCTCGTAGCTCCGTCGTGGCCATTCCACGAGCAATCATGGCAGCCGCTCCCCACCAGAAGCCTGCGGGAGTCGGGGGCCCCCAAGACTTTTGTAGAATCTTCAAGGCTGAGGGGACGCTTTCGAGAATGGAGCCCAAGCCCTAGCAGACAAGCGTCCGAGTTCCAAGGTGTCGCAGGGCCATTTTAGTGGAGCACGCCCAAACCTGAAGAGCCGGCCGCCATTTTGAGAGTCCTGTGGCAGTCGCCTATCGCTGCACCGCAAGAGCGGGAGCAACTCAACTACATGGTGAGCGAGACGCTGTAGTCGCAAGAGCGGGCGGTAAACAGCTGAATAGCGGAAGAGGCACAGTGTAGCAAAAGCGGGCGGAATGGCAATTGAAACGGTAAAGGAGCGCCCCACTACAGCGTGTCTTTAGGTCAAACGGATTGTGGGACAAGGTCAAGAATGGAAGAGTCACCAAAAGGCAAAAAGTTCCGCATGACCCCGGGAGCCGGCCACCTATGTCGGGGGCGATCTCAGGCCACACCAGGGCAACACGACTTGGGGAGGGGGCCGGAGCCAAGCGCCCCCTCCGAGTCCGCGCCATCACACCGTCCCTCGGGGGCCTCCGTCAAGCGGTTCAGGGAGGCACCGCATCACATTGTTTTCAAATGCAGTCACGTCCTCAAACAGCCCCCACTTACACTGAGAATAGTGAAGCTGTAGCAGGTGCAAATAAGCTTCAGACAGTCTAACAAGCACTCCTCAAAACTTTGAACTATCAGAGTGCATGAGTTTCATGCTCGATCGATTGAGCTAGCCGGATCGGGCAACAAAAAGTATAAAATAGTTATTTAATAAAATGTTTTACCCTGTTACTTTGCTGGTGTGTTGTATATATTTGTAATATTTGCATAGAGTTTATCGTTATTTTGGGCGGGGTGGGTGGCGGAGCCGAGCTGTCTTGCAGCCATCATGGTGTGGAGCTCAGTTCATCTCACTAGTTTTGTATTTCTCATGAGGGGTTGTTCCTAATGTTTCTATTTTAGCGAGGTCAAAAAGAGATCCCATTAGTGGCCTACTGATTTTGCTCGATTCCTTTTGTTTTTTTACACGATTTTTCACTATCTGCAAAGACTAAACAGAGTATTGCGACTCTGTGCTTGTTTGTAAATAGAGAATGAACCAAAGAGAACCAATTCTAAAACAGTAAATGCTTGGATAACAATCAATCAAATGGAGAGAGAAGCAGGCACGACGGATTACAACGGGGGCAAAGGCCTGCGTTAACTACCCTTCACTATCTGCAAAGAGAGAGTACTCCTAATAGAAATGAGGGTGGGGGGGGGCAGCATTCAAAGCAGATCAGTGTGCATAAACACGAAAATGTTTTTACTTACCACGTACTTGACACTCGACAGCTTATGATATTTGCTATTAAAAAAACATTGAAATTCACTGAAAAAACCATAGGTTATAGACCATATATAGTTAGGAATTAGCATTTACAAAACCTTGAAAATTCACTGAAAAAACCATAGGTTATAGACCATATATAGTTAGGAATTAGCATTTACAAAACCTTGAAAATTCACTGAAAAAACCATAGGTTATAGACCATATATAGTTAGGAATTAGCATTTAAAAAACCTCATTTTACTCACACAAAACCATTGAAATTCCATATATAGTTAGTTGCACTAACTATATATCGCGCACCCGCAATCCACTGCTGATAATGTCACATATTACATCATTCATGACATGGTCAGTGACATCACTGATGACATCTCAAATGACATCACTGATGACATCACTGATGACATCTCATTTGACATCAATGACCACATCACTGATGATATCATTCATGTGACAATACAATGCATCTCCTCACATTTTAATATAACCTCTGTTTCACCCAGTGTTAAATACAGAGTATAATTTTTGAAACCATTGACACACCAATACTAGTTACTACATACGCACTCACTGATTCCTACGTCTACACACACATTCACTCATTCACCCATACAATCATTCATACATACAATCACTCATCTTTACAACACTATCATATGCACTCATACACCTATACAGACACTCACACTCTGCCACTCATCCATGGAGTTACTCACACACCTAGTCAGTCCTGTAAAGAATCAATCACACTTCCATTTTCTTGTCTATACAGTTAAACATAGAGCACCTTACATTTTCAAACATATACTAACACATACTTACTTTCTTATACAATCATTGATACAAGTACACAATGATCTGCACAGAGTCACACACCTCCCAGCCAGCCACAAACACACTCAGTCTCCCATACAAATAATTGGACAATCAATCAATAACCCATATAGTTAATCATATAGCTACTGATCAACACATGCAGCAGTTTACAGAACAACAGACATAATGATGCACAAATTAAGACAGTTTAGTCACTAACCCATGCACTCAGTGAGACACATTTAATCACTCACTCTTACATTCAGTCATGCACCTACTAAATCCTTTGTCCAGACACTTATACTTCCACTCATTCTTCAATATGTAAGACACATTTTAACTTTACAGAAACATACAGTCACTGGATGTTGTCATCAGTGATGTCATCAGTGATGTCATTTGATATGTCATCAGTGATGTCATCAGTGATGTCACTGACCATGTCATGAATGATGTAATATGTGACATCATCAGCAGTGGATTGCGGGTGCGCGATATATAGTTAGTGCAACTAACTATATATGGAATTTCAATGGTTTTGTGTGAGTAAAATAAGGTTTTTTAAATGCTAATTCCTAACTATATATGGTCTATAACCTATGGTTTTTTCAGTGAATATATATATATATATATATATATATATATATATATATTCACAGGAAGTCTCCACGGAGACAAGGATGAGTCGCACTCGTAATGGCACTTTTAAACATTTATTTTTCTGTTTGCAGAGCGGCGCTGTATATTCCGATGCATTTCGGTCATAACTTTGACCTTCTTCGGGGAAAGTCGCCTCAGCATCTGCGCAGCCACGCACTTACTCGCCATGTTGTTGCTCCCAATAGCTGCTTGCCCCCTGGTGGTCTCCTCAAATGGGTTGATTTGCGCTATGAGCATGCTGGATCTCGTAGTCTAGTGGTGGCTGCGTCTTGTGTGATGCTGGATAATTATGCTGCTTTTAAAAGTTGTCCAGAATTACCCACGCTACCATATTTAAGGCACATGGGCACCTAACCAAAGTCCAGTCTTTGGTGGCTGCCGGCTGCCCTTTGCTGAAGCTGCACACAGGAGAAGTCCAAAGTCGGGCAGTATCCGGCGCTCTTGACAGGTGGTGCGTTCACTCGGAGCAGGACCAGGCTCTTTAATTATTCACAGGAAGTCTCCACGGAGACAAGGATGAGTCGCACTCGTAATGGCACTTTTAAACATTTATTTTTCTGTTTGCAGAGCGGCGCTGTATATTCCGATGCATTTCGGTCATAACTTTGACCTTCTTCGGGGAAAGTCGCCTCAGCATCTGCGCAGCCACGCACTTACTCGCCATGTTGTTGCTCCCAATAGCTGCTTGCCCCCTGGTGGTCTCCTCAAATGGGTTGATTTGCGCTATGAGCATGCTGGATCTCGTAGTCTAGTGGTGGCTGCGTCTTGTGTGATGCTGGATAATTATGCTGCTTTTAAAAGTTGTCCAGAATTTTTTGTATACCATGTATATGCGAAACTTACCCTATTCAATTCAATAAAAAAAATTTGAAATAAAAAAAAAAAAGTTGTCCAGAATTACCCACGCTACCATATTTAAGGCACATGGGCACCTAACCAAAGTCCAGTCTTTGGTGGCAGCCGGCTGCCCTTTGCTGAAGCTGCACACAGGAGAAGTCCAAAGTCGGGCAGTATCCGGCGCTCTTGACATATATATATAGTAAATCAGTATTAGCCGCTATAAATACTTAACTTTATAATATCTTTGCATTCAATAGTTTGACATACAGCCTCCTCTGACAGGCTAGGCATTCCCACAACTCAGATAAAATGAGGAAGGTCTATTTTCGTACAGAAAACAAACCTATTTGAAATGGAAACATGGTAGAGTTAAAAGACAGCAAACCACCAAAGAGCGTTCACAACAACAGCTCTTTGGCCTTGCAATGCCTTCACCACTGTGTTTTTACACCCTCATGCTTAATACACCATGGCTTTCATCAGAGCACATAGCAACAGCAAACAACTTCCGATTTACCAATTTTGTGCACCAAAACGTGTTCTCCTCTTATTTCCTCATAGTAATTGGTGTCTTCGTCATCATAAAATTCATTCAGAGTTGCAGCATAATGAAGTAGTTTGGGCAGTCTTCTAAATTGAAGGTCTTGTGTCCTAGATATTTCCAGTTCTTCTTGCTCCTCATCTAAATCTTCTTCATCTAATTCTGAAAATAGGAATATGTCATTACCCATGTATGTTACTCAATCTTTTCATTTACAATTGTTTGACAGTTTCTAAATTTTAAGATTTGTATCTTATTAAGGTTTAAGTAGAATAATGACAAATAATGATTCTATCTTCTTGGCTACCCATACAATAGGTGAGTAATTAACGTTCTTCAGAAATTGCTCCACCACAGACACAACAAACATATATCTAGTTTAACATGTGAAAGACATGTGAATTTTATAGGGAACAACCCTAATTTTGGGTTATTTTACCCTTTCTGGAACTTTTAGTCTCAGCCAAGAAGAATCCTGCAGATTAAAGCACAGCTCAAAGGACCACGTTTCAAACTGGGCACCTGGATGTGTACGGTGTGGTTACTACCCTAAAATCAATTGATGGTTTGTAATTTATGGGACTTGATTCCACTCTCTCCCAATCTAAGGCCCAGTTTTACTAAGGGTTTGCACATCTCGAAGTGATACAATGTGACACAATCCAATAAAAACTGACATTTTCCACATGGTTTATGGAGCTCCTCTCACATTAGAAAGTTTGCTTTGCATCATGGAGGTCTTAGAGCAGCAGATCAGTGCAAACACACATAGCTTTTGATACAAAGCCTGAAATAGTTAGAGTGGACTCTATGTTAAAAACTAACATCTACTTGAAGGAGGCATAAACAAGGGGAAATGTGTTCATTTCTCCAAAAAAGACACAATAAATATGTATAATCAGTACGTTTGATGTAGATGACTGCTATCTGTCTATTGGCACACAAGGGGAGATATTTTACAAAAACAAATCAGAAACACTAAATGTATTATCAATAGGAATCCAGTGTTACACACTTTTGAAGCTCAAAAATTATTTGTGAGTAAATGTATGTTGGAGGTGTCTACATGTTCCCATTCATATGAATTCAGAGTGCCTAGGATTGTGATGGTAGGTATTAACACAACATTTATCTATTTATTCAGCCAATCGCCCTACTTAAAGAAGAGATATCTCTTGATAATAAGCCTCTAAAGGCTTAAAGTAAACCAGGTCCACTACACAAATCACTGACTTCTAAGAGACACAGCATGAAGACTATCAGTTCACAAGAATGGGATCTCTATTTTCTCAGTACAGCACAGAAGCTTAATCTATTACCTAAATCTCTTCCTCCTTCTTTCACTAGACACTTGTGATTGCAATGACTTTTTGCACTTGGTTTCATGAGAGCGTGGTAGTTAACCCTTTATTAACAATCAGATTATACATGTATTCCATGCTGGCAAATTATGGTCACCGTAAATAAAAAAAATAAGAGATGCTTTGGGATTTGCTTATGACTTATTACTGATGATTGTAAGTAAATGATATCGAAAGGGTCTTAAAAACACCAAATGTGTATTTTGGATGGATAAATATAAAGCAAATAGAGGTTCTCAATGGAGTGCATTTTTAATAATTGTTGAAGACAATACATTATTCTGCTATTACTGATTCACGCTGTATTAAACTCTACTATTTCGGGCCTATCGGAATCAGCTCTACCTGGACAGATCCTTGTCAAGCAATTGTTCAGTTATTGAGAGGCCAAGTAATATCCATTCTAAATAAAGTGCCTGGAGGGCTATTCCGGAAGCAATATGCCTCCAATCAAGTATATCCTGGGTGTTACACCCCTGCTCTCAAGACACATCAGCCACATTACTGAAGTGAAGACCCTCCTTAAATAATCAAGTTTACCCACAGTAAGTGTTTTGGTCATATTCTAAATCCTTAACAACTAAGGACTCTGTTGAAATAAAATCTGATATTGACCCAGAGATGAACGTGGTGTACTTGAGAACATCACATACAGAAAATTCATCTGCCACAAATATTGTGTCCTAAGTATTGCTTTCAAAATTATCATAATACTGTAATTTTTCTATTATTAACCCCAATGGAGCAATATTTTTATAGACAAATATTTGGGATATGATGTTTTTAGTCACACAATATTTTGATAAGGATATTCAGGTACCACACTGATGCAGGTATCTTTCCCTGGTTGTTCCAACTGTGGAATTAAAGTGTTTGCCCTGCTCAAACGTTGACAGTTGCTTTATATCAAGAAAGAGGGAGGACTAAAGTGTACTGGTTTTATATTCAAGACTGGCAAAATTGGCACACCTTTATTGTTAATATTTATAGTTTCAGCCAGGCATTGTGGAGTTGTGGAGTTTTTATTTACAGAATGTTCTGTTACTAAGAATTTTCCTTTTTCAGGTAGATGTAAGAACTGAAGAAGGAAAGTAACCCATGATAGTTGTCCCATTTCATTAATACAATAGTTAACAAACTATTAACTTTACTTAATTGAAACATGGGACATCTGCATTAGTGGCTACAAATAACAAGGCCAGGAGGCTTTAAGCAAAGTTTTACTTAGAATATTTTAAAGTGTTTTCATCATTGCCATTGGTTAGAGAAGTTAACTTTTTCTTGGATCAAATATAAAATGTTTGAAGCAGGAAAGGAGGTAGAATCTCATTGTTCATTGCTGTGATGGGTATAGTAGGGGGTGTTTTTTCACTTTTATTGTATGTTTGATGTCTATCAGAGCCCCTTGATAAAATAAAACATCTCAGTAATAATTATTACCTATCTATAATTCCTTAATGTCGGGTTTTGGATGAATTTGTGGCATTCGAGGTACACCAGAGATAGATAGGCATGGATGTTATGCAAGCTTAAATGAAATATCAGTACAAACTATAGCAGATGTTTTAATATCTGATAAGTAATTTAAAACTCCAGTACCGATCGATGTGATGGTGACCACTATGAGCTCTTTTCGTAGTAGACACATTATAGCTGCCATTTTCAATGTACATTGAGCTAACCTGAAGAGATGGATAGTATTCAAGACATTTTTCAATGGACCTCTTTACTTGTAATCAGATATCACAATTCTAATTTGGCTTCTGAGATAAAATTATAATATTTTAAAGAACACCAAGGTAAAATGGAATGGGGTTATTGGAAAACAGTGATTCTAGGTATATTGACTAGAATATTTCCTAGCAAAAAGTGAGTTCCTTGATCACTTTGCCTCTGGATCAAAACTAGCCTAGCTGATAAAGGGTGTTACCCAGAAACCGGTCCCAGGATGCTTGGTTCCGGTACAGGGTAGACCTGGCTTGGCATTTAGGGCTGGACTGTTCCCATGAGGCACAGGGTCAAGACTGATTTGCATATTGTCGGGGTTTGAACTGAGGTGGCGAAGTGAGCTAAATCAATCAATCAATCATATCATTTGTAAAGCGCACTACTCACCCGTAAGGGTCTCAAGGCGCTGGGGTGGGGAATGCTGCTACTGCTCGAAAAGTCAGATCTAGAGGAGTTTTCGGAAGGTCAGCAGGTCTTGGGTCTGCCGTAGGTGGATGGGGAGGGTGTTCCAGGTCTTGGCGGCGAGGTGGGAGAACGATCTGCCGCTGGAGGTCGCTCTTCGGAAGCGGGGGACTGGCGAGGTCGGCGGAGCGGAGCTGGCGGGTGGGGGTGTAGAAGCTGAGTCGTCTGTTGAGGTACGTTGGTCCGGTGTTGTGGCGTGCCTTGTGTGCATGGGTGAGAAGCTTGAAGGTTATCCTCTTGTTGACCGGGAGCCAGTGCCGGTCTCTCAGGTGGGGTGTGATGTGGCTGCGGCGAGGGATGTCGAGGATCAGGCATGCAGAGGCGTTCTGGATGCGTTGGAGCCATCTCAGGAGTTTGGCCGAGGCTCCTGGTTAGAGGGCGTTTCCGTAGTCCAACCTGCTGCTGACGAGGGCCCGGGTGACCATTCTTCTTGTTTCAGTGGGGATCTACTTGTAGATCTTGTGGAGCCTGCGGAGGGTGTTGAAGCAGGAGGAGGAGATGGAGTTGACCTGTTTATTCATGAAGAGGGTGGAGTTGAGGATGACCCCCTAGGTTGCGTGCATGGTCAATGGGTGTTGGAGCGGTTCCCAGTGTGGTCGGCCACCAGGAGTCGTCCCAGGCCGAAGGGGTGGATCCGAGGATGAGGACCTCCATCTTGTCCGAGTTCGGCTTCAGTCGGCTGTTCCTCATCCATTCAGCGACGGCACTTCATTCCTTCGTGAAGGCTGTTTTTGGCGGTGTCGGGGTCCTTGGTGAGGGAGAGGATCAGCTGGGTGTCATTGGCGTAGGAGATGATGTTGAGGTCATGCCGACGGGTGGCGTGGGCGAGAGTGCCATGTAGATGTTAAACAGAGTTGGGCTGAGGGATGAGCCCTGGGGTATGCCGCAGATGATCTTGGTGGCTTTGGACCGGAAGCGGGGAAGGCGGACGCTCTGTGTTCTGTCGGAGAGGAAGGAGGTGGTCCAGTCCAGGGCCTTCTCTTGGATCCCGGTGTTGTGGAGGCGTGTTTGTAGTGTGTAGTGGCAGACCTTGTTGAAGGCGGCTGACAGGTCCAGGAGGATGCGGGCCGCCGTTTCTCCTTTGTCCAGCAGGGTCTTGATGTCATCGGTGGCGGCGATGAGGGCAGTCTCGGTGCCGTGGTTGCTGTGGAACCCGGAGTGGTTATGGGTCCAGGATGTTGTTCTCCTCGAGGTAGCGGGTCAGTTGTTTGTTGACAGTCTTCTCGATGACCTTTGCCGGGAACGGGAGCAGGGAGATGGGCCGGAAGTTCTTGAGGTCCTTTGGGTCCGCCTTGGGTTTCTTGAGTAAGGCGTTGATCTCGGCATGCTTCCAGCTCTCTGGGAAGGTTGCTGTCTCAAAGGAGGTGTTGATGACTTTCCGGAGATAGGGTGCGATGGATGTGCTGGCTTTGTTGAAGATGTGGTGTGGGCATGGGTCTGACGGAGATCCGGAGCGGATGGTGCTCATGATCCTCATGGTGTAGTCATCGTTGATGTTGGTCCAGGAGAGCAGGCAGTTGGTGTGGATGGTGGTCATGGGGGCGGAGGTCTCAGTGGTTGTTGTGGTGGTCGTGGCGTTGAAGCTGTTGTGGATGTCTGCAATCTTGCGGTGGAAGAAGGTGGCCAGCGAGTCGCACAGGTCTTGCGAGGGTGGGACGTCGTTGATGTTGGAGCTGGGGTTTGAGAGTTCCTTCCCGATGTTAAAGAGCTCTTTGCTGTTGTGCGCGTTGTTGTCTAGGCGGTCTTTGAAGGAGGCCCTTATGGTGGATCTGATGAGGTGATGGTGTCTAGGGGTGGCGTTCTTGTGGGCTGCGTGGCTGTCCGGTGTTCATTCACGGTGCCAGATCTTATCCAGCTTTCGGCAGGTTTGCTTGGCGACCCGGAGGTCTTCAGTAAACCAGCTGGCTTTCTTGTTGGTGTGACTGTTGGAGGATTTCTTGATCAGGGTGAGGGTGTTGGCGCAGTCGTTGATCCACTGTCTGAGGTTGCAGGCGGTGGTGTCGGGGTCGGTGGGTGGGTCCTGGGCGAGGCTGGTGGTTAGCTGGTCTTCGGTGACTTTGCTCCAGCAGCGGGGAGGCATCTGTTGGGTGCAGTGGTGCGTGGTGGGTTTCTTGAAGGTGAAGTGGATGCAGCTATGGTCGGTCCAGTGGAGTTCGGTGGTGTGGTTGAAGGAGACATGGGGGCTTGCGGAGAAGATTGGATCAAGCGTGTGACCGGCCGAGTGGGTGGGTGTTGAGTCCGAGATTGGCTAGGTTGTTGATCAGGGTTGTGGAGTTTGTGTCGTTGTTGTTCTCGAGGTGGACGTTCAAGTCCCTGAGGAGGATGTATTTAGTGGAGGCGAGGGCGTGTGTGCTGACGAAGTCGGCGATGGAGTCGCTGAATTTTGGTCGGGTCCAGGGGGTCTGTAGATGAGGGTTACTCGGGGGGTGGGGTTGGGGTTGGTGTGGATCTGGAAGTGCAGGTGTTCGGCGGTGCTGAGAGTGTTGTCGGTGTTAGTCGAGACTCTGAGAGTGTTCCTGTGGACGATGGCTAACCCTCCTCCTGCCCCGTTGGTGCGGTCCCTGCGGGTGATCTTTTAACCTTCTGGGACGGCTATGGCTATGTCGGGTGCCAAGGCGGGGTTCAGCCAGGTCTCTGTCAGGAAGGCGACATCTGGGGAAGTTGAGTCGAGTACAGCCCAGAGTTCAACAGCGTGTTTGCAGGCGGAGCAGGTGTTGAGAAGGATGCATCTGAGGGGGTTGGGTTCTTTCTTGGTCCGCAGCATGGTGCTTGTGAAGCTGCAGTTCTGGCAGGTGAAAGCTCCGTGGGTGCGCTTTGGGGCGGCCAGGAAGCAGGTGTGTGATCGTCCGGTGTTGAGTGCGTGGAGGGTTCTGGCATCGTAGCCAGTTGGTTCTCAGGGTCCTGGCGCTGGTGCAGTCAAGGCGCAGACGGTCGCAGACGGGCTTTCCTTAGGCGCACCTGCTGCACGCATCCACTGCGTGGTCGCTGCGCGGCCTCCATATGTGGAGATGTGGGAGGGAGGAGCAGCTGGGAGGCGGGAGCAGGGTGGCAAATGGGATTGCATGGGGGGCCGGGGCCGCAGGGATACAGCGGTGGAAAAAAAGGGCGGGCAGCGAGAGAACTGGGCACAGGAAGGAAAAACAAGTTTAGGCAAAAAAACAAGTACAGGCACAGAGGAATAAAAACAAGTCTGGGTAAGAAAGCAGTACAGGAAGCAGGTGTGTGATCGTCCAGTGTTGAGTGCGTGGAGGGTTCTGGCATCGTAGCCAGTTGGTTCTCAGGGTCCTGGCGCTGGTGCAGTCAAGGCGCAGACGGTCGCAGACGGGCTTTCCTTAGGCGCACCTGCTGCACGCATCCACTGCGTGGTCGCTGCGCGGCCTCCATATGTGGAGATGTGGGAGGGAGGAGCAGCTGGGAGGCGGGAGCAGGGTGGCAAATGAGATTGCATGGGGGGGCCGGGGCCGCAGGGATACAGCGGTGGAAAAAAAGGGCGGGCAGCGAGAGAACTGGGCACAGGAAGGAAAAACAAGTTTAGGCAAAAAAACAAGTACAGGCACAGAGGAATAAAAACAAGTCTGGGTAAGAAAGCAGTACAGGCACAGGGGAATAAAATAAGTCTGGGCAAGAAAGCAAGTACAGGCACAGGGGAATAAAAACAAGTCTGGGCAAGAAAGCAAGTTAGGCACAGGGGAATAAAAACAAGATTAGGCAAAAACAATGCAGGCAGAGCCGTGCAGCAGCATGGGGAGCGACCTGCCTGCGAGCAAGGCTAAAGAATGATGATGGATTCAACCCAGATCTGTGACTGGGGGTGAGTGTCTGAAAAGTTTCAGTGCTCCGTCCATCATCTCCTTGTGTTTGCCTTAAAATATTTCTGATGCAAAATAATGTTATCATTCAATTATTAGTGCCAGAAATCTTTCCATATATTTTATCTCTAGCTCTCTTTTATGCACCAGCTAATTAAAACATTAACTGCAAAATCATTAGTGCATTAGAACTACATTGACATAAAAACTCATTTTCTATCGGAATTATGTTTTTCATAACAACTCAGATTTTTTTTCATGTAGAGGTCAAAATGAAAACTATTTCTTTACAAAGCCTGATAAATACAACTCGATTTCTTAAAAACCAAAATGAAGAAAACACTTGATCAAGTTAGTAGATGTAACTGATGTGAGGTACAGCTGATGGGAAGACTGAGTTGGAGTCCGTGCTAGCACGCTATGGATGGCTTGATGGAAGGGTCAATTCAGTTCCATTAGATTGCCATTATTTGGTGCTTTTATAAAGCACCATGCATCACCTTCAGGTCATTTCAGAGCGCTAGTGGTCCTCTGAGGGTCTCATATGCAACAGTATTAAGACTCTTCATTTATCATGAAGACACAAAGAAAGGTAACCTAGGTTATTGGTGGCGCTGTGATTGAAAACATTGCTGACATGATTGATATCCAGGCTGGGTGGAAAAAGAAGAGGATTTACACAATGACCTGGAATCTGGCAATGCACTTTGCGTTCTGGTATTTGATTCACTTGGAACAAAGAAACCAATCTGTGGAATTAGCTAATGAAGATAAAACAGTGGTGGTGTCATGTAATTTCACCACTGTGCAAATTATTAGGAGCTTATCGCATACAGTGTTGTGTCCACAGCATCAGAACAACAAATGCCCAGCAGAGAGATTCTATGAGGATTTACTAAAATGACCCAGGATCTGTCCTGAAACACTTAATCTCATCCATTGCAACTCACTTAGTCTTCATTTTGGTCCATCCTTTTTGACCCACTCCCTCAAGCCTTATTCCACCCTATCATTATGAGCCTACTCAAGATTTTGCAGACCCTAGCTCAAGATATTTTCTGGCCCGTGGTGGCCAGCAGTGCCTCGAGCATCATTGCCAGGATGTGTGACTGTTGGGAGCACCCGTGGCACAGTAGGGATCATAGAGATCATAGTTCAAGCAAAATGTTTATATTCAGTAAAGTAGGCAAAGCATTATTATAAGGTATTGTCTCTGCCGAGGAAATCATTGTCTTCCAAGCAGAATTATGTAAATCCAATTATCATATGTAGTGATGCAGCTCTAGTTCAGTAGGGAATGCAGCTAGCAAGAAGCGCATTCTCCATTTCCCTAACACATAAATCCAGTAGACCACAGCAACAGAATTTCTATAGAGAGGTGCATAGAATCAAGTTGCTCAGCCTGAGGAGCTAAAAGAAAGACTAGACAGTTCAAAAAATGTTATTTCCCAACGGTGGCTAAAAATGAGAGGCATCACATATTTCACAGCCATGGTGTGAGTCTAGTACAATATAACACAAGATAATACCTGTAAGCGTTTGACTCAAATGTATGAAAAAGAAGTTCTTCATTGAAAAGGTGGCAAGTCAATGGAAGCCAATAAGCAGAAGCAATGAAGTTAAAGAGGTAACCGACTTGATCAGTGACTGAAAAAGAAATGAGTACTTACAATATTGTCAATGCAAAATAGATTTTGAGATTTATACTCATGTGGTCTACTGTGTCAACGCAGACAAGGGATTACGCAAACATAAAGAAAACAGCAGCCTAAATCTGCTGTCATTTGCTGTGTATGGTATAATGAGGTGGAGTTTTGAGCCTGTCATTTTATTATGCCTCTCAATCACTTACCTGAACAAGTTCTTCTATCAAAGTCCAGCTTGTATCCTCCCTCACACGTGCATTCATAGGAACCAAGGGAATTCACACAGTGGTGGTCACAACCACCGCTGTCCCTGAGACACTCGTCAACATCTTGAAAAACGAAAAAACAATAATTATATTCACTCATGTATTTATAAATTCAATATGTTGATGGTATCCCTCTCAGTGTTAATGCACCGATGCCCCCTGTTGTTAATCACCAAAAATGCAGAGCTATCAGTAGTTTGGCTATTCTATACTATGTTATGTTCTTTGCATAATACAGATCGGCCTCATTATGACTTCCAAGGAAATACTCCTATTAAGTCTGTTCCCTTGAGACACCGGGAATATTGGTGACTGTGGAGTGAGGGGTGGAAGAGCCGGGGTTCAATGGGAGACTCTGGGTTGGGCCTCGAGGGTCCAACAAGACATTACTGGGGAAATTGGTAATTTTCGGTCTGTCTCTCATGGTAATTATTCATATTCCCCAGAGTTCCACCCATGGCAGTCAAATTCTCATGGAGGAACAAAACTGATCCGCATTGTTCCCTCGGACCTTCTCATTACAATGGGGGTCAGTAACTCTAATTTCTGCCCATAACGGTATTAGGTAACTCTTAATGAGGTTCACAGTTCCTGAAGTCCAAAACAGTCCATGGTGGAATGAGGTGTTACTACGAATATTCCCTTGAAAGCATCAATGTTCTGTCATAATCATTCGCATCATGAGGTTATTTATATGGCCTACTTCATTGGGCTCACTTAGGATTGAAATATGTGTATGGCAAAAAGCTGGCTGCAAGGGAACACATAATGTTTAGGATTCTGTTTCAGACTTTAGTAAGGAGAAAAAGTACATAGTATGAAATCACCGTGCTCACACTAGTAGATAGCAATCGAGCTAGCATCCGTTGTAGTCAGTTTCTACAATGATAATAAGACAAGAACTCAATACTCTGACTCTGATCTATAGTTTATCTCCCACCATTAGTCTGTTCTTAAATGTATTAAATCATGCAAAACAGGAATCACTCATCCCTGAATTACTAGGCTGTATTCATGCAAGGCAAATTAAATCTGAAGTTCCATTACAAGCATGTACCAGGTAGGCCCAAGAGGGCAGATCCTTACCAGTTGTTCAGGGTAACCACTGGCTATGTAAATGACACCTGGTCATAGTTATGGCTGACCTGCCCTATTAAACCATGGTCCTCCTTGGGAGATCAAACAATAATCTTGACATTTCGCGAAAATCTACATTGTGTTTTTGTTCTTCAAAAACAAACTCCCACTTTGTATTAGAAAATACTTGTCAAATGTGGACAAAACAACATCGCCCCATCTTGGCAAACTCTACTGCTTCAGAGCAAGAGCTGCAGCAGTGGTTGCTCTGCAGGCAGCGAAAACTTTTATAAAGAATCAGGGTCAAAGCGTTTTTTAATGTTCCTTCACCAGACGTCACTATTAAGTAGGCCTTTTCAGTTAGTTCCTAACCTCGGTGCATTGGGTTTGGGATGTGACCCACATACATCCCACTTTGGCGGAAAAAGAACCACCATTACCAAACTCTAGAATAACCCTGCACCCGAGAAACGTATGTTCTATTTATATATGCTAGTATAGTACAATTTGTATTGATGAATAGAAACAAATATCACAAACAGAAAGACTTCCCAGACGGAAATATTAAGCAGTCATATGTCTTGATTGTAGTTGTATCAAATCCTTTATTGAAAATCAATTATCCTCCTTTTTCTTTTTTTTAAAAACACCACTCAATTGCTTTGCCAACGCGTTTCATCCCTCTTGGGACTTCTTCAGGGCTTGTTACAATGCTGTTTCTTATGTTGTTGATAAGTATGGCTCCAAGCCAACCTTAGCAGCAACGTTTGTAAACAAGGTATCTTTATTCCATTATAGTGGTCCTGAATATGATGTCAAATCAGTCGTATTGTCTCTAAATTATCAAGGAGTGATAAAAACGATCCCTGTTACTCATGAAGATTCCGTATTCTTGGTAAATTGTCCCAAATACTAATATCGCCTAAAAAAGAAGATGCTAGCTACTTGTAATAATTCCTCACAATAGTGAGATTTTAGGCAGGAGGTGAGGTTTGCAGGGCAATTTGGGACTAGAAACGGTAGTGGGGAAACCCAATTGCTGACTTTTAGGAATGCATTAAAAACCTGGCTTTTTGATCTCTAAAATCTTGGGTTCACTTCTGCGGTTCTCTCCTTGAGCAAGCACCTAGACACGCTTGGGTAGTATTTGCACTCTACACATTTTTCTTTCAATTAATTTCTAGTCACCCCACCCTAGCCTCCCCTGGGTTTGGTAAGTTTCCCTTGGTAGCAGCTGAGCCCAGGCCCAACAACTGCAGCTACCCACATTGCCAAGGTGGGTCATGTTTCATGGCAAAAATGTGATGTCTCCTCTTTGAGTTTTGGGGCCTTTCCTACCACAGGGGATAAGCCCACCATACAATTGGGGTACCATTTTTAGTGTGAGAAAAACAGAATGGCTTAACATTTGTTGTTATAAATGATATTTCTCTCTATTTTTGGCTTCCAACTGGAAGCAAGTCTTTAAAAAAAGAACACATTTTGCAAAATGCCCTCTGAATCACATGTTGGTATTGGTAACATCAAAATCAGAGTTGTACAAATAACCACTATTCCTAAACCCAAAATATTGCGCACACTTAAAAAATCCATAGATTTCCTTTGTGCTCATTTTCATACATTAGAGTTTACCATATGAATTGCTGCATTGTTTCTATACAAGGAAAATATTATAAATCATTATACGCTGCAGCTTAGTTGTTGCCGCTGGGTAGCGCTTGTTTTTGTACAATAAAAGAACACTATACATCCCTGTGCCCAAAAGGGTCTGACAGATGTAATGGTATATTAGTTTTGTAAACTGGTCATAGCGGCAAACAATTACAGATGGAAATGTTGGCAACAATTGCTATTTGTTCCTACAAGCCGGCCGCGACTGACAGTAGACTACCCACCACACAAAAAATCCATATACATTAATACTTAGCAATATCTGTCAATTGCATACCACAGAGTTGCTTTCTTAACTGTACCACGGACAAGCACTGAGAGCACAGACATAATATGTTTATGTGATATAGTGTCTAGCATGCTAACATTCTGTATTAATGACAGAAGAAAATTGAGGCACTATTAGGCACCTGGGTGCTGCAGAATGAGCTGTGAAAATTACAGTATTTGACTGGAGCAGTCTGCAGCAAATTAGCAAAAGATGGGTAATGGCATTGGTTTTGGTTAACAAGTGGACATATGTTTTAATCATTATGGTGTAATATAGTTTTAAAGGGCTGAACATAAATAAGAGATTTGCCCAGAAAAGAGTAAATGTTCAAGCACGTATCATTGTCATAGTTCTGCCCTCTACAGCATACAGCAAGGGGCAGTGAGTCATGCCACTAACTTTGCTGTGAGTGATGGCATTCTACCCCTTCACAAGGAGCACTTCCACAAAGTAATTCCCTGCATCTTTAAGCACTACTATGTGACGTGTGCATTCAGGGACAAATATATTTTTTTGTTTTAGCCAGTGTGTCTTTGCTTGGATTGATTATGGCCTAGCAGTTTCTCCAAAAATAAAATGTTGCAAAAATCCTGACAAAACAAGCAGTGGCAAAACCAAAAGGCTAGTACTAGTACGCAATACAGGCCTGTTGGCTTTGCTAATGCTTTTTTCCTATGCACCTTCCATTTGTTGTCTCCTTGCTTTTATGCTTCCATGCATAGAACTGCTTTAGCTTGAACATCTCTTTTTAACATAGGTAACTGGTAAGGAATTGGCAGGGGAAAAAAAGACATAGATATAGATAATATTAAAGTCTACATTGAAAGTTTATGATATTATTTCAAAATAAATGCTCTATTGAATTAAATAGACCCCATTGGCCAAGCAGGAAAATAATTTGATGCACCTTTTGTCACAGACAAATACATGATGCTGAGGAGGTAAATTGTGCAACTCAATTGCTCATCAAAAACAAGTTTTGGCAAAGCCAATCGTTCTGCGTATTTTATAAATGAAAATGATTCTTCTTGATTGGCAAGCTTGTGTGTGTATGAGTCAACATCTGAGTTTACACCTGAGTCCATGCATGAATAGAAGATGAGTCGCATCATAAATAGTTGAGTGGTTGAATAAGTGATTTTGCTGATGGACTGATGAGGCCACGGGCTCATGTAAATGAAGGAGCGTCCTTTTCAGATCATGTAGGTGCAAAATGTACACTTGTGCAATCCATTCTTCATAAGTGGTGGCTATAGCACCTCTGGCAAAAAGTGGCCATAAATTCCTGTGGTGCCCTCAATGCACTTCCATGATGTAGGCTCCGGCTCATGTTACTTGGCGATTTTTACACTGACTTAAATCCAAGTAAAAAATTTGAGCCTGCTTATTTTCGGCTATTAGTGTTGTATAAGGCATCATTGGACTGACATTTTTGGAAATTTATATTTTTGAAGCTGGCTAAATGATAAAGCAACTTTCTTAACTTTGGGCCCGACCTTCCTATCGCTAGATGCAGAAAAAGCATTTGACGTGGCCCACCGGCCTTTTCTAGAATGTACTCTGACTAAATTTGGGATAAGGCCCAAATTCCGTAGTTGGGTAGCACTCCTTTGCAACCGAGTAAATGGGATATAATCAGGACGGGAGACGAGGCATGGATGCCCAATTTCACCACTTCACTTTGCGTTAACCCTTGAATCCCTCGCCATTTAGATCATCCAGAAATCCGGAGCTTCCAAATGGTTCCCACCGACAAAGAAGAGGAAAAGATTTCCCTCTATGCTGACGACATACTCTTATATGTCTCCAACTCCAATACAGTAATCCCTACTCTATTGGTAGTGGTATGGTAGTGACTCCGGGTACAAAATTTACTGGAACAAATTCTACTGTCCCAAGGACATCCAGACATGGTAGCCGATGCACGGCGACTTAAGGGTCATTCAGGAGGGCTCCCAATACCTAGCAATCTTCATAACCTCAAACTGTGAGAAACGTAGGCTTGAAAACCTTGGAAAGATCCTAGAAACTTTAAACTAGATTTGGAACGCTGGAAAGACCTCCCCCTCTCTTTAGGAAGAGTGTCCATCTTTAAAAAATGATCACCCTACCTCAAATGTTATACGCCCGCCAAAACACATACCACCCACTCCCACAGGGAGTTTTTGCTGAACTGGACAGTGTACTCAGATCTCTACTATTGCAAGAAGGTCACTCCAGAATTACGTTTAAAACATTATGGAGGGACCCCTATACTGGGGGGCTTGCACTACCAAATGTAGATGCCTAGTATTGGGCATCCCACCTCGCTCCCATAAATGAATGGTTACTTGGAGCCAGAAACCATCCAACATACCACCTGGAGAGGGAAGTAATGGCACCACATACACATCTACACTATCTTTACAGAAATTTCCCACTTACTGCCTGCAACACAAGTCACTCTAGAAGCATGGACGAGAGTGACAAAAACTATAGGCTGGATGAGCCGAGTCACAAAGACCACTCTGATCTGGGAAGGGGGTAGGTTCAAGGAACTACCGAAACTAAAAGGGTTTGAGACTTGGGACCTCTTGGGCATCACATGATAGGGGAAGTAACAGACAAAGGGGAACTCAAAACCTGGACAATGCTTATTTGAGAATATGACCTACACAATACCAATTCATCAAATATGCCCAGCTGTGCCATGCATGGCCGGCAGGGGGTATACAGTGTATGAAAATCCAAGAGTATGCTCCACTAGAGGGAAGATTACTGCAGGTAGAGCTCGTAGAAAAGGCTGTCTCCCTCACATACAAAACCATCAACAACAACATGCCAGACAGACTGGGAGGACTGCATAAAAAGATAGGAAAAAGATATCGGGCCTTTAGAAGACATAGATTGGGAAGCAGCACTAATGCACCCCAGAGAGGTAGCTATCAAGGCAAGGTTACTCCTCATACAGTATAAGGTGCTACATAGAATTTACTACGATAAAGAGAAATTACACAAGATGGGAAGGTCAGAACGGTTAGCAATGGAGAGCGGTCCAAGTAGAGGAGTTGCCTGGTCGTCCTTTACTCCTGGGCCAAAAGGGCAGATTAGATGTTACAAAAAAGCAACGGTACTGAAACAAATTAACACAAAGTATTAGGATAGGGGGGATTCTGTCGAAGATGGCAGGGTTTCTATGCGACCAACAACTCTAGTATTGTCTGTTGAATGTATTGAATATGTAAAAATAAAAAAGATTTATGTAAAAAAGAACTATGGGCCTTGATCCACAAAGGGCCACCGCCCTTGAGGCGGAGGCCCTGCAGTAGTGGTGGGAGCGCTGCATTGCAGTTTCTCAGTGTCCAACTACCAGTGTGCCCCCAAAATTCCCCATTACTGCACAGAGTCTCTTTATGAATCGGGCACAGAGTGTCTATGCCAGATGTCTTGTCCCCCTTACATGAATATGACTTGAAATAATGATAACAAATGAAATGTACTTTTCCAAACATACCATCACATCCGCAGCCATCAATGCTCAGGCGGAATCCTGCCTTACAGCTGCAATCGTAGCCTCCAGCATAGTTAGAGCAAAACTGGGAACAGCAAGCTTCCCCAGTTTCACACTCATCAATATCTGGTGGAAAAAGCATAATATTAATCGAAATAAACTCTTATAATTATTTGTACTTTTTCCTCTCTTTGATTTACAATTCTTTTGGAGCAGATACAGTTCCTGGTAAGCTAGGCATTCCTAGGCAGCATTAAGTCAAAGGATACGTTTACAATATTTTGCTGTGCTTTCTCGATGCAATCAAGTAAAGGGGTAGCCCAGTTCTGGTCAGTGTGATAATCAGGCTTTATACAACAACATACAACTATTACTTGGATCAGAACACTACAGAACATTTTGTTTTGCCAATGTAAAATCCGGATTAATAGCAGCAACAGAATAACATAAGAACCTGTTTAGGCCCTAGACTAAAAAATTTAATTTTATGTCACCAAGTTAGCACTTGGACCAGGTTCAAATCTCAGCCATGACTCAACATCCTGTGATTCTGGGCAAATCTTCCACCTCCAAGAAAAATCTAACATAGTCTGGCTCTGTTGAAAATCAGTCTAAAGCCCTTGGGTCAGGTGTTCTATAACAAAAATCAATGAGAGTGGGCCACTGTAGGCTCAAACCAGTCCCTATAATATAACTAACATCAGACAATATATATTCTCCTTGACCATAGATAAGAGTCACCCTAAAGACTGTCCTCAGGGGCTATAGCATTCACACTCTTCACATGCAAAGTCTCGTGGTATAGAAATGTCTACCATTGTTCATTTCAAGGCCCTGTGGTACACAAAGAAATTGACAAATATATTGATTGATCCATTACCAAAGCCCAGACATATGGTCAGTGATGAGGACTAAGAAGATGCACATTTCTTCTCAACATAAATGTTCATGAAGTACTTCTATAAGATCCTCCTCATGTTGTGGTGCACATCATGATGCTGCTCAGACTCGGCTGAATATAGAACCCAAATGAATGAATGGTGATTTAACTGCTTCTCGACCCCTCTTTTGTATGCTGATGAATGGATTCTTCACTACAAGACATCTCAGCAGACCATAGAGAGTTGGGTGAACTCCAACAACACTCTTTCTATGCCAGATACAACATTCCCTGTCATTCATGCATCTATTCTGACCAGTGCTGACAGGGAAAAGAAAGCTGTGCTACCAGAGCTCTCAGAGTTCCTGTCAGAGCAGTGCACGCTGTCTGCCCCCATGGACATCAGAGTCCGCTGCTTGGGTTAAGAGGAGTGGGAGGGAAGGAACAAAATGTGGTGGGCGGGTTGCATGAGAACAGACATTTGTTATATTTGAAGAAGGTGGGAGGCAGAGGGCTTCTTTAGAGAGAGCTAAGTGAATGGGAAGGCAGGAAATCATTTTTTATTTAGGTGGGAAAGTGGGCGTGCAAGTGAAGGTATCACTACACCAGGGCTCACATTTATTCATTTTTTTAAGAAAAGCAGTGTGACATCCAGAACTGATTTGCAGCATTGTGCAAGTGGAAAAACAAAGCATTGCACCATATCTACTAAGACTGGTCTGCTGATGATGCCATCCCCTGCACTGGAACTCAAACAAGGCTGCCTTGTGAGATTGTCAAGCAAAGACAGACTCGGCTGTTCCTATAGGCTAGAAGGTAGGGGAGGTAAAGGTATGGTCACAGGAAGGGAATGGTAGTACTCAGTGGAGGGCTACCCTGGGTATCCAATATGTTGGTATTAATGGCCTCACACACCCTTGCGAGTGTCATGCTTCATCATTGGCGTTTGCTCCTCGTTGGGCAGGCGCTGCAATGCCCAACGGGCTCACCTCAAAGAGGGGCTCTTTGGCGGAGATCTTTTTACCAACTGCCTGAGGGTGAAGTGCGGGTGAGGGGCCAGAAAGGAACGGATAGTGTAAATACGTGGATTAAAATGTGGCACAAGGTACCGGAGATCAATTTATTCTGGTGGTCCCCTGCCACAGGTAAAAACAGTGGGTAGCCTATGATTGCTGGAAGTTAGGATTCCACATCACGATCCAGGACTACAATACATATCGTGAGGTCAACATGTTTCTCGCCTTTGCACACTGGCTGCGATTCTTCAGGACCTAGTGGTTACATCTATCTCTAGTAAGACATGACCTAGTTTAGTATCAGTTTAAAATAGTTGTACTACCTGTATGGGACAGCTCTTGCCTGGGGAGACAAAAGAGATCATTACCATGGTTTAGTGACAACAACCTTCTCGTGACCGTGAACACGCAGTGCTGTGGTGGGTGCAGTGACATAAAGATAGTGACATACCAGTGGTAATTTAGTGACCAGTATGTATTGACTCTATATCACACTGCTACATTACACCGCACTACTAGATTAGAACCAAAGGTAAAATTAAAGTTTAAAAACAGCAGCAATTACTGTGAGACTTCTGTCTAAAAAACCTATAGCAAGGGTAACGTGTTTACTCACCTAAAAGTCAAGGTGTCTAGGTGTCAACAGTACCCGGTAGATTTTACATCAAGGGGAAAGAGCCATAGGGGTTTAAGGCTAAAGGAGGGGGGAAACAACAAACACAACAGCAATCTGTATGAATCACTTTCATTAATTTTCATTTCACACAGTCCCCTAATGGTGTTGACAGGGGCGGAGGAAGATTAAGTGGTCAGCTGCGACCAAGTCGCACTATTTGATCGCTGCATACGGTTTTATATCAAAGCTACATATAGGATAGTTATTCCAGTGTTAGATCTTTCACACAAACAAGATTAGGTTTTGCATTTCAACTACTGTACTGTGGTAGATTACATTGTGCATCCCCTTCTTTTGCCTGTGTTTGGAACGGTATGGGCTCTAGTTAACCCTTAGGTGCTGCAATGATGTCCTGACAGCGCCTGTATGGAAGCTCGCATTCTATGCCTCCCTATCTCCACCCATCGCGTATGGCTACCTCAGTGCCCCATATACCACTTAGTAATAATAATAGGGACATTCAGGGAAGATTCGGGCCGATTATTCTCTCCTTATTTTGCCCGTTTAGTGTATTTTGATATAACCCGCTCGGAAGTGCCAAAGTGTGGGGAGAAACAAGGGATTAGTATGTACTCCGAGGGTGGAAATTACGTAAACGGGGATCGAGGGGTGGAACCCTCGTTACTCTGTAGCGTGTTAAAAAGTCGCATGCGTTGCCGTTTTGCTGTGACGCGGGTTGCTGGGTGAGCTCTCACACGCCGGTCTGGACATCTTGGCGTCTAACAGGTCGCAGTCATTACGCGCTTGGTTGTTAAGTGCGGTGCTGGCAATAGCGTCTCAACGAGCGCGGGGGTTGCATGGGAGGGGGAATTCACTTACTTCTTGCTGCCTTGGTCAGCGTCTGGTCTGCCTACCCATCTACCGGGATCCGGATAGTACCGAGTCCTAGGGTTGGAATCCAATTAAGTGATTTGTTGGGGGGCGTGGTAGGGGTAGACTCTCCCTAAAGGTCATGTGGGAACCAGTGTTACCACGGGGGCCATCTTAGAAGGGACCAGTTCTCAGTGAAAACAATGCAATATCAGGATTGGAGCTTGTAAATAAATCAATTCAGAGTTAATTTGTATATATTGTCAATATTTACTATATATCGAGCCATAGGGTTGGAATCCAATAAAGTGATTTATTGGGGGGCGTGGTTGGGGTAGACCCTCCCTAATGGTCATGTGGGAACCAGTGTTACCACGGGGGCCATCTTAGAGGGGACCAGTTCTCAATGAAAACAATGCAGTATTAGAATTTGAGCTTGTAAATAAATAAATTCAGAGTTAATTTACATATGTTGTCAATATTTCTTATATATCGAGCCATACACGACCATATGGGTGAACTGTAAATGGTGTGTTTTACTGTTGTAGTAGTAATTATTATAGTGCACTCCAAGGAATATCTTCATTGAGTCCCCGCCTGTCTGAGGATAGCCTATGTATCCACCTCTGTTCCTTCTGGAATAGGTTCTGTTTAGATTTGTTACTTGGTGTCTCTAGGATGAGCCATCTCACTGAGTCAGCAGTATGGTTTTGGTCTACAAAGTGCCTACACATCTTCGTGTTAGTTTTTTTGCAACGGAAGTTGCTTCTGTGCGCCGAGATGCGGATTTTGATGGGGCGAGTGGTCATGCCCACGTGTTGAAGATCACAGGGGCATCTGAGCAGATAAATGCAATTTGGGGTATTGCAATTAGTGTGGCATTGGAGTTCCCACAGAAATGTCTCAGTTAGTTGAATAGACTTAGTGATACTGGTAAAGGGGCATGCACTACAAGAACCGCAGGGGTAGTGCCCTTTCACTGGTGGGAGTTGCCAGAGTGTGTTTTGTCTGTGGGTTTCCACTTGTTTAGGCCTGGTGTGAACTAAGATGTCTTTGACATTTTTAGACCTTTTAAATGCAAACCTGGGGGTCGCAAGGTTAAGCTCGCCTGTGTTTAGAATCTGCCAGTGTCTCTTTATTATTTTCTTGATTTCAGTAGAGACCGGGGAGAAAGTTGTTACACAGGTCAAAAGATCTTTGTCATTTGGAGATGGAGTATTATATTCCAAGAGAGCCTCTCTGTGGTTGTTCTGTGCCCGTTTTTGTGCTGTATAGACCTCCCTCGCTGGGTAACCTCTCTCTCTCAGATTGCGGGATAGGATTTTGGACTCATTTTTGTAATCTGTGAGGTGGGTACAGTTACGTCTAACCCGCAGGAATTGGCCAAAGGGAAGGTTCACAGCCTTGCACCATAGTACAGAGGTGAGTGTGTGCTATCTAGACTGGAGGAATACCGTTTCAGTAAAAATTCCTATGCATAAACAAACTCAGAAGGTCATCATGTATTGGATATGTGCTGTGCACGGCAGCACACATGCAATGTGTCTTTTTATGAGCAACAGAAAGAACCCCTCCGAGCAACTTTATTGATGGTTATTAATGAGGAATATTTCACTGACAAATAAGTGGAATACAAGGTTGGTAGACTATGTTGTACTGTAACTGTTAATCGTATAATTTAGGAGCACTTACATTGGGTGAAGAGTTCTTCTTGGAGCTTGGTCCTTTCCCTACAATTTTCCATCTGACACGGGTTGTGGCTAGAGGTGTGGAATTCTATCAATTCTATTAATGTCTTCAGTAATTTTAAATAACATCCTAGCTATACACTTATATATTGTTATTTGGGTTGCAGCCCTGAAGAAGTCGACTGCTATATTTAGCAAGACGAAACACGTGTTGGCTGTTATTTGGAGCTATTTATGCGCTGGATTTTGGAACATGAACTTGTAAATAAACCTATTTGGAAGATCTAAAACTTGGAAGATTATTTATCCGATTGCTCTAACTGAAACATCACATATATCAAGACGGATTAGAGTGGACACTTGTCTAAGACTTTTGAAGTGTGCTCGGAGGGGTTCTTTCTGTTGCTTTTTCCACCATGTGGATTCATGTGGCTCTGGTAACCGGCCACGCATTATCCTCCTGGAGCACCACATTGTACCGTCACGTTCAAATTTTACTTTCCCAGGATTAGCTGAGCGCCCTTATTTCTTACTGGTTACCATTTAATAAATCATTGTCTTTTTATGAGAGGTGAACATGTTTCCCCTTATCTTTGTCTTCTTGAAGTCAGCATGTAGGCCCAGATTTACCAACATTTTGAATCTTGGGTGAGTCTTTTTTTAGAGCTTCCACAACGCAAGATGCATTTTAGAATTTACAAAGCCACATGCATAGCTGAGTAAAAAAAAGAAAAAGCCCAAGGCTGAATTGCCTTGTGTTACTTTGTGTTGGAGAGCATTACATGGTTGGGGCATGGGCATTCCCATGCATCCCCCATGTATTTTTATGCACACCCATGTTGCCGGAAGTCTGTAAAACTGGGTTTGTGCCAAAACCGTGCATCTACATGAGGTTGGCGTATCTTTACTTCTCCTTGTTACTTCCTATTTGCACGTGTGCTGCATTCTACGTCACTCAAACAAAGAAGAGTAAGCCTCTAAAAATAGATTTTGTACAGGAAGGTATTCCTTCTGCACAAAAACTATTCTGAACACAACACAGGCCGCCTTGCATTATCATGCTAGGGTACCTGCTTTGGCGCCGGGCTGCCACAAGTGCACCAGCCCAAGGAGAGAGCAGAAGCATGCCACATCTTCCACGCAACACAGCGCAGAAAGTTGCCCTCGCTGCTTTGTGTTGCGTGAAAGTTTGGTAGATCTGAAACTTGGTTTTGATGCAAAGCTTGATCTAGCTTTCTAAGTAAAGAGACCTTTGCGTCAAAACATATGGATGTTGACGCTAATCCACCCCAGTAATGTCCGCTTGATGCAAGGGGTCTTTGCACCATGAAAAGGAGATCTTTAGGTTCAAATCACCTTTTGCACTGGATGGTAAATAACATGCTTTGAATCACATAAGCGCTAGCTCATAGGCTTAATACAGGTGGGCTGAGCTGCTTTTTTGAATATTTGGGTGGATGAGGCATGATATGAAGGTGATGGGATGAGTGCCTGGATGCCTGGTGTAAGATGAGACAGAGGGATGAAGTGAGGTCTTGTTTTGAATGCCTCCCCAAGACTCTCAGACCTTCCACCAGCTAATGTGGGAAAGGGCAAATGGAAGTGGGCCATTACATAATACACAATCTTGGATGGGTAACTGCGACTATTGGGGATGTCTTTCAACATGGGGTTCTGACTGGCATCACAGAGCTTCCCCCTTGTGCTCCATTTGATATTACTTATAACTTCTCAGTTACTCACTGTTACCATCTTTAATACAATATATTATTTGACTTAAGAAATTAAGTGGAATATCCTCCCATGTGCAAGGCTTCTTCTCTGTGTTCCTCTCTAATGGTCCACCATAGAATTTAAAATAATTTTTCTTAAATTCAGATGTGTTCAATATCGCCTACAGTAAACTGGCTCCATCGATTACTGGCCGCCTGCTACTCAACACTACAAAACATCCTCCGTGTCAATACTCCTTGGACAGGCACAGATCTGTAGGAACTGGAAGATATATGCTTCTCTTGTGTCTGTAAGGCCAGTTTAGATGTGATTGATCAGGGAATGGCAGCAGAAACATCTTAACAGTGTCTGATTATTATGTCACATTCAATACTGAGTTAATGGTCTTTTATGGTATTTGCAGGTAGACTGTGCACAAGTCATTAGGAGGGCATATTTACAAGGAGTTAGCACTACCAGAACATCGCTTTTTCCGACGTTCTGGTGGCGTTAAGTCTTTTGCTTCATTTACAAGGGGGCATTAAGCCATTTAACCTGGCTTAACGCTGCCTTGTAAAGAAGGCCCCTATTCACGTAGCACTTAGCTTGAAAGGGGCGGGCAGTGAATGTTGCAATGGGCGTTCCGCCGCAACATCCATTGCTTTTTGACGCTGCCTGTATTTACAAGGTATGGGGTAGCACCAAAAATAAGACCAGAAAATACCTTGTCTTAAACAGGCGACACAAGGAGATTTATTTCTCCTTGTATATTTCTCTTTCCATCTGTACTACTTTCTGCAGCACACATAGAGAAAGCAAATCACTTGTTAAGATTGTGTATGTGCAGGAAGGTGTGCCATCCTGCACATAAACAATCCCCCCTGCAGGCAGGCACCCTACCAAAATGTGCACCTGCCCTGGTGCTAGGCAGCTTCTTTACCGCCAGCGCTAGTGGAAACGCAGGGGTGCGCCGTATTTTTGTAAATACGGCTCATTCCAGCGTTTTGAAACTGACGGAGCGCAGCATTACCAATTTTGAACTAACACCACGCTCTGCCGGGGGGCGCTAGAGGGCGCCGGACAAGATGGCCGCACTTACGTGAGGCTCCGTCTAGACCAACAAAAATTCGCCCATTAATCCTTCAGAATCGCTAACCTGTGCCCTGTACCTGGACTGAGAGGACCCCGCTGGTGTCCAGGGCTCGCTGGAATCTTCTGTACCTGTCATCCGAAGCTGCGCTCGGCGCTCCTGGACCGGAGCCGCGCTGAGCCGGGCACTTGCTGGCGGAGACGCCGCGCTCTGCGGGGGAGCCCCGCCCGCTGCTGGAGGAGCTGGCCGGGGCTGGGACATTGGCTGATCCCGGCGAGAGCGGGCCTGCGGAGGTGAGCTCTGGGTCCTGCGAGGGTCTCACGACGGCGAAGTCTGTTGGCGGAGTGACCCTGAGGCGGAGGCGGAGCGGAGGACGGGCCGGACTCGGCCCTGCTGGTATCGGTGAGTGGGGCGGGGCGCTACGCAAGCCCGGGGCTGCGGAGGTGGCGCCGGGCCTGACTGGGCCCCGCCGCGCGATCTGAGGCTGGTGGGGGCAGGGCGAGGGGATCCACAGCGAGAAGGAGCGGAGCGGAGGCACTCTGCCTCTTGAGCGGGCAATCGTCTGGGGATGTGTTGCTGCGTGACCCTGGACACTAGAGAGCTGCTGCGGTAATTGCTGCTCCTGGATGCCCGGTGGCTCGCGGGGCGCCCGCCATTTTACAGTACCTGCTCCCTGGGTGCAGTAAGCATTGACATTGGACCGGCGCTATGTATGCCAAGTACCACTGACCCGCATGGGAGAGCTGGCGAGAGGGGGACACGAGACTCCTGACCCTGGTGTTGTGCAAGTGTGATATTTATCGAGTACAGAATTACAGGCTGCAGGAGGGCTATAGAAACTTTGGAGGTCGCCCTGGGGAGGTCGATTCTTTCCCGCCGAACGCAGAAGACCTACTGGCATTGAGATAAAGAGCGCTGTAGGTGGTTGGGGCTGGTGTAGGCCCACTGGTATAGGCACTAGGGCATCCCTGCAAACAACACCTGGTATACCTACCATTTACATCTGCACCTTTGCCTGGGTTGTCCTGTATATCGCCATGGGCAGAACGGAGAGGAACCAACCTAAGATCACCTTTGAAGCCAAAAAAACTGCGCCCATATCTTCCCAGACATCCGCTGACGCAGACCAGGGGGGGGCTGCAGGGGGTGCCCCGAATTTGGAATCCACATTGGTAGCCATGCAAAAGACCCTACAATCGATTGAAGGCACAATGGAATCAGTAAATCACCGCCTCGACCAAATGGCAACACAATTTGACCGCCAAAACGAGCGGATGGGGGAAGTGGAACAGAGAGTCTCTGCCACGGAGGACGGTCTAGCCACAGTCTCATCTAAAGTGTTTAATATGGAAAGGGTATTGGCGGTCATACAAGCGAAGAACGAGGAGTTGGAAGGGAGGTCCAGAAGGAACAACGTCAGAGTCACGGGCCTGCCGGAATCAACGAATGTGGGGCGCATGGAGGACTACATGGAAAGAATGCTCATTGACATATTCGGGGCTGACCACCTGTCCCGTGTCTTTATAGTGGAACGCGCCCACCGATCCCTAGCCAAACGCCCACCGCCTGGGGCGACGCCGCGTCCAATAGTGGCCAGAATCCTGAACTATAGGGACCGGGATACTATTCTACGTCTTGCAAGGGAAAAGGGCTCCATTGAATATCAGGGTAACAAAATTGAGTTCTATCCGGACTTCACCATGGCGGTACAGACAGCTCGTAAAGAATTTGCCACGGTCAAGCAGGTGCTGAGAGCTGAGAACGTAGCATACGCCATGTTATATCCCGCACGTCTCCGGATTGGGCCTCCTGCGGACAATAAGATTTTTTCTACCCCTAAGGCGGCTATGGACTACGCCAAAAAACTGAAAAAACGGGCTAAAGAGCTGAACGGCCGACGGGATGATGAAGAGGAGAGGCAGGATGAGGTCGCTTGACCTGATGGATGCTACTGACTGCGACAGGGGTGCCGTCACTGATCGCTGCGTTATGTTACTTCCATTGTTTTGCCTTTGGTTGATGTTGCCTGATTGTGAGGTCCACTGGCCCCTGTCATGCCTCAGACTCATACCATGTATGCTTTGGCGGGAGGGAAAAGATGGCAGGTGGGGACGTATTGTCTGCGGCTGCATTGATATTTGCTGAATTACTCCTCCCGTTGGCACAGCGGAAGGCAGGGCGGGGGGTGGTGGGGCATGGAGGAAAATGTGCCAGGGCTGCATTACTCGTTGGTGACACGCTCAGTTAGTCATGCGCTGTCTCATCGGGCACGATAACGTCAGGGGCACCACTGGCACTGTGCTGCTGTTTGATAGTTAAATACTGGCTGGCAAGGTCATGGGATCAGGGATGCAGGGGCGAGGATGTTGTTCTTGAGTTTGGTCTACACTCTCGTCATTCCTGGCGAGAGTTGTGTGCCGCTACGCCCCCCGATATGGGAGATCCCCACACACTAATGTTGTTGATACTGTTGGGGTTTGGGACAGGGGGGACAATGGGATTGCTTTGGCATATTGGGCACGCTGAAGTGGGTGGAGGGGTGGGGGTTGAATTTCTGGGGGATGTTGGGGTACTGTTCGTTTACCTGGTCAGGGAAGTGAGACCTATGTTACTCTTTAACTGCGCTTGGAATGTCTGGTACTGGAGCGGTCTTCGAGGTGGAGGGTCTACTGTCTCTTATGTGATGTTGGTGGCTGTGGATGGCCCTCTGAGATGGAAGCCGGGGAAAGACTATTGCATTGAGGGTGGATTGCGGGATTGGTGTTATGGAGGGGGGGGGTAAGATTAAATGCATTACTTGGAATGTGCGGGGACTCAATAGGCCACAAAAGACTAGACAAATGTTTGCCTTTTTGAATAGACATGGCGTACAGGTGGCATTCCTTCAGGAAACGCACCTTCAGGGTAAGGCGGCCGAAAAGGTGGGCAAACAATGGGCGGGGGTGAAACTGGCTACGAAATATTCTTCCTATGCAAGAGGGGTGATGATCCTGATTAAGAGAAATGTTCCATTTGAAATTGTGTATGAAGACATTGACTTGAATGGTAGATACATCTTAGTGCAGGGCAAATTATGTGGCACACTGATAACTTTGCTCAATGTTTATGGACCAAATGTGGATGACCCTGAATTTTATGTAACTCTCTGGAACAAGCTATATTCACTTGCACCTTCGGCTATCATATGTGGGGGAGATTGGAACATCACTCTAGATTCAGACCTAGATAGGAAACAAGACAGAGCTTCTGCACGTAGGAAGGCAGTGGATGCGGTGTGCGAGGGCATGGATGGGTTGCGACTGCTGGATGTATGGAGACTACGTAACCCGACTAAGCGGGAGGGCACCTGCTACACCTCAGCACATGATACCTGGTCGCGATTGGACTACTGGCTAACGACACGAGATGTCAGTGGATGGGTGGTGGGCGTTGACCATTTACCTCGTACTATCTCTGATCATGCTCCCGTCACACTGGTGCTGCAGCTCACATCTCATGTCCCCACTCCTTTCACCTGGCGACTTTCCTCTGGGGTACTGACGGATCAGGTGTTGTCTGTGAAACTAAGGCAGATTATTGAGGAATTTTTTACTAACAACGTGGGATCTGTTGATAAAATGGCTACGGTCTGGGAGGCCTTCAAGGTGACGGTGAGGGGTGCGTGCATTGGGCTGAGGTCAGGGGTGCTCACGTCCGTTAGGGGCTCCATGACCAGGTTGGAAAGAGAATTACTGATTCTGGAGCGGCAACTAGAGGAGGGAGTGAATGGCACGGTTCTAGCAGACATTCGAACGAAAGTGGACGAATATAACGATCTGGCGGAGCAGGAGGTAAAATTCCTCTCCAAGAAAGCCACAGCTAGGTACTATGGCGAAGGGGGCAGACCAGGCAAAGGCCTGGCGGATAGAATCAGGGAGCCATGGGCACGACACTGCACAGTGCAAGAAATTATGGATCAGGGAAAGGTAGTTACTGACACAGAGGGTATACTGGCCTGCTTCTCCAAACATTATGAGCAACTCTATGCACATAGGGATACAGCAGATGAGGAGGAAGTGAATAGATATCTGGAAGATGTAGCCCTGGTGTGGCTATCTAGGGGGCAGCAGGACTTCCTTATGCTTCACGTAACTGAGGCCGAATTCAGAGATGCAATAGCGGCCCTCCCTAGTGGTAAGGCGGCTGGTACGGACGGCTTACCCTCCGAGTTCTATAAAACATATGCGGATTTACTGATCCCGCAGCTGGCACAGGTGTTGGAGGAAGCGTTTGACTGCGGACAATTGCCGCCAACCATGAGGGAGGCACTGCTGGTGGCACTGCCTAAACCCGGGAAACCACCTGACAAGTGTGACTCATATCGCCCCCTTTCACTTATGAACACTGATGTGAAGATAATTGCAAAAATCCTGGCCACGCGGTTACGGTTACTGCTGCCTGTCATGGTCTTACCGGACCAGTCAGGTTTCATCCCACTCAGATCCACTACACATAATTTAAGGACACTCTTTGCTGTACTGCACCTGCTTAAACCTGAACTGCCTGCAGCTGCGGTCATGCTGGACGCAGCTAAGGCCTTCGATTCGGTGGCATGGAAATACATGATGGCTGTCCTGCACCGGATGGGGGTACCGTTCTTTTTCACGTCACTCGTTGCCCTATTATACACTGCACCCACGGCAAGAGTCAGGGTCAACGGCCGCGTCTCTTCCTCGTTCCCGATACAGAGAGGAACGAGACAGGGGTGTCCTCTGTCTCCATTACTGTTTGCCATTATGATGGAACCCCTAGCCTGTATTTTGCGTCAACGATATGCTGAAGCCGCATTGAAATTCCCACTTCGTGCTCTGGCGGTATCAATGTACGCGGATGACATGGTACTGTATGTTAGAGATCCGGCGCTCCACCTGGAGAACATCCTACGCGAATTCATTAAGTTTGGTCGACACTCTGGTCTCACCATAAATTGGGACAAATCTGTGATCGTGCCGCTCACGGAGGCGACCCGCCAGACCCAGCTGGAGTTCCCCCTGGAGTGGGCAACAGAGTCAGTTCGGTATCTGGGGGTCTGGGTACACAGGGACTGCCAGGAGATTATCCGAGCCAACTATGGTGTTGCGGTATCGAAACTAGAAGATCAAGTGGCGCGCTGGACTCGACTCCCGTTGACTCTAGCGGACCGAATATCCCTAATTAAAATGGTGGTGTTGCCAAAATTTCTCTACCTTTTCATTAATATCCCTATCCCGTTGAAGTCGCATTTCTTTGCAAGAATCAGATCGCTCCTAATAACTCTCACATGGGCTGGCAAGAAACCAAGAGTGACCTGGGAGGTGTTGACCAAGCCGTATGCACTGGGAGGGTTCGCCCTGCCGGACATGAGGCTGTACTATCTCTGCGCACAGGCGCATTTTGCGAGTTATTGGTTGAATGCTCCACCATACACCCCGCACGTGGCGCTAGAGGCGAGTGCGGTTCTGCCATATCCGCTGAGGGCCATGGTAGTTAATGAACACTCGGTTTTTGAGAAGGGAGAGATAGACACAGTGCGGATTACAGCGACGGCTTGGGAACAACTTGGTCGTAGAGCGGCCCGCCTGCCGTTATATGCACCGGCTATGCCGCTACTTTACCACTCTGATATTTCAGTAACTGGAGAGATCGGAGGGTTGCAAGTCCTGAGGGAGGCCGGATTGCAATCCATGGGGGACCTTTTTCCCGGGGCGTCGTTTCTCTCTTTGCAGGCCATGACGGCTGGATCGGCTAATACATGCATGCCTACTTTTATTTATGCCCGGCTGCGGGCTGCGATAAAGGATTTGTACCCAACATACCCAGAGGAGCCCCCAACACTCGGTGCATTGCAGTTACTTTACACAGCGAAGGACAGGGCTAAATTAGTCTCTAAACTATACAAGGCTGCACAGGAGGATGAGGGTGGGGGGGCGGACCTGGCAAGAGCACGATGGGATAGAAGTCTTCCTGACCCGCTTACTGATGACGAATGGCATGAGTGTTGCAGCATGACGGGAGGATATGTGATAAATGGAAACTTCCGGCTCTTACATTATAAATTTTTGCATCAGTGGTACTACACACCGATTCAACTGGTCAGGTATGGGCTTCGCACTACTGCGTGCTGTGTGAGATGCGGTGCGGATGATGCTGATTTTATACATCTTGCCTGGGGCTGCCCGCGTGTGTATGACTTTTGGAAGGCGGTAACAGAGTGTCTGACGGTTATGACCTCGGTTGAGGTTCCACTTGATGTGCGGTTCTGCCTGTTGGGTATAGCCTCTGGGGTGGCAGCACAATCACGACGTCTAGTGGTACTGGCACTCCAATTAGCCAAGAGGAGAGTCGCTATGGGATGGGGGGGTAGGAGGGCACCAGACATGCAACTATGGCTGAAGGATATGGCGCACTGCAGAGACCAACTGACCTGTTATTATGAGGATTTGCCGGAGAGATCTCGCCCGAGAGACATATGGGCTCCATTTACGCTGTATGTCTTGTCTCTAGAAGATTCAGATAGCGAAAGGAATACGATTGCTGATATACCGGAACATGATACTGTATCGGATTGACTGTTGTTTGAAAGCGGTGAAGGTGGCTGCGTGGTGCAATGTGCTCGTGCTGTTGTGCTTCATGAGTGATAAACATTTGATGGGATAGATTGAGCAGGCCGGACTGCATTATTCTGCCCAGCTGCGATCCGAGTATACGCTGTAAGATCGGCGATACGTCACCTAAGATGGCCGTGCACCCTAGGCCGGTTCCTGCGACAACTGAACCTTGAGAGTGGTATATGTCCAATAGTTAGGCTCACTTAGACCAGGGGTGGGAGGGGTGGGAGGGTGTTGGGCTTGTTAGTCGGTTGACTCCGTTCTGCACAATCAGAAAATGAGACCGAGATCACATGAGGGCTATACGGCTGACATCATCGTATGCTCTGACCACTGCAATTTGAACATATATGGTGCCTACAGGAGCTCAGTCTGGGACTGCATTTGTACCAAAGTTGTGTATTACTGAGATCTAATGTGAATGTAAGTTGCACTGATTGCGGCCGGCCCTGCCAGGGGGTTGTAGGCACTCCGCTGTGTTTTATTCAACATGTGCAATAAAGGTCTACCAAAAAAAAAAAAAAAAAAAAAAAAAAAAAAAAAAACACCACGCTCTGCCAGTTTCTTGTACATAGGCCCTAGATTTCTTAAAGGAGATATTCAATATTAGGTAAAAAAAAATTAAAATATATGCAGCTAAATTCATGTAAAGTGCTTGAGATATGGTAACTGTCCTAATCATAACAAATACATATGGCATAACATTCTAACTTTCAAGTAAAATGTGTAGAGCTATTTCACATTCAGTGCTTTTTTAAATGAAAGATTTTACCTTCACATCTTTTCCCATCCGTGTGAAGGGAATACCCATCGTTGCAAGAGCAGAGTGGTCCATTGGTCTTGTGCTCACAGTGGTGATGGCAGCCGCCATTGTCCTTTTCGCAGCTATTAACTATTTCCATTTCAATACCTGATAAAAAGTAATTAACAGGCTCAGTAGCGTGAAACGATCTGTAGTACATGCTCCGTAAATAAATTACGAGCAGAGCTAAAGATGCAATGATGACTCCTACAATATGACATTTGTATACTCTCTTTGACTCTCTCGGAGAAAAGGCCTTTTTTCACCGAATATGCACCTGCAATATTCACTTTGTAATGGAAGAAATAAATTAATATATATTAATTTTAAATTTATAATGCAGTGACCCTCTCCTAACAGTGGTCTTAGAAGCGTACAGTGAGGTGGCTTGAATGGTTGTGTTCGGCAGGTGATGGCATTTTTTTTCACAATTATTGGATTTAATACTGTTGTATAAGAAGCACAACAACCAAAAATAGTAGAGGATTAAATGTAGTCTTTATATACCTGAGTAGAGGTAAATCATTGATATCTGAGATTACATAGTATACCTTTAACAAAAAAAGTGCCTTTTATGGAAATAAATATTACCAGTCAGTCAGTCAAATACTTTATTTCGGCAATTACTGTCATAAAAGTACAAAATACAACATTTTTAAAATCAATATCATGAAATATAACAGGGAAAGACAGTTATAGTTTGTATAAGTTAACTAATTGGCTAAATATTACCATACCTCAATGAGTTCGGCACTCTTGCAGTGGTTTAGCTAGTGCTTTTGGTCCCTGGCTTTGCCGCTCAGGGACGGCTGGTGCAGGTAAGAGTGGGGGCGGGGTTGGGGGGAGGGGTATTCAGATGACAAAAAGTAAAAAAAAAAAAAAAAGAAACCCACTTACCATGCACTCGCCGAAATTGCTCACCTCACGTGCAGCCAGTCCTACTGCCCCCAATAAAGTGCCACCCGGGGTGAACAGCCCCCCCTAGCTACGCCACTGCACTCACGCCTGAAACATGTGTGCACAGTGCACCTGTTACCACTGGAATGAATGAACCCTGCCAGAGCAAACCCAGAGCTATAAACCTCCGATGTGATTATATAATGAAGAACATGAGTTAGGTAATATTGAGAGTGGCTGTTCAAAGCGTTAAGATGGCCAAATATATTGTATGCACTACCACATATTAAACAATGCAAACTGCTATTGTGTTCTATTTATAAAATTATATTTTCTATGTTGGACATGTAGATTCAAAGATTGAATAGGTAATCTAGATTCTCTAAAAATAAAAAAATAAAACTTTAAACACAATCCTGGAAATACAGAATTTCCATCATATGCTTTTGCTGTGAAGACCGTAGGATTAATCCTACTTTATATATATGAAGGAAATGTAATTATGATACCTCCTCGGCACCTCCTGCCATATTATTTATAAATATATATATCTAAATATATATATAGAGAGAGAAAGAAAGTGTGTGGGGCAGAGTAGAGTACAGTAGTATAAAGTGCATTGGGGCAAACTTGAAGTGGTGCAGAATAGCAATGGGAAAGAGTGGCATAGAGTGGCATTAAAGAGGTGTTTAGTACAGTCATGTAGAGTGTAACGTTGTAGAGTAGAGTGGGGCACAGAAGAGTGGCATAGAGTGCAGTGGTGCTGAGTGAAGTAGGGTACAGTGAAGTGGGGTAGAATGAAGTGGTGTAGAGCAGAGTGGGGTAGAATGCAATGGTGCATTGTAGAGTGTTCATCACCAAGTAAAGTGTCTCAATTTGTTGTAATTCTACTAAAATCTGTTTCCATCACACTTCAAAATTACAAAAAATGGGATTCATTTTTCTTTCCTACCTGCTGAATGTGTACTGTTTATTTACAGGTATTTACATCTTGTTGTGTACTAGATAAAATGAGATTCTCCAGATTTTCTTTCACACTTCATGTACCGCAGCGGTATTGTCACATACTTCACTTTACTTTTCTTTCTCTGACTGCAGGATGAGAGAAATTTATAACACCAGTCCAGTGCTAAGAAATAAGCATCAGGAGAAATAGCCTGACATGTGGCCTCTGCTTTTGAAGCGCTGAAAATATGATACAATAAATATGGAATTTCAAGGCAACTGTATTTATTGTCTGGACTTTGGTGACCCACCAAAAACCGGCTCACGACTCAGCAGTGGGTCGCAACCCACAGTCTGGGAAACAATGATCCAGAAAACTTACTTAGTATAGGGGTGGCAATAAACCATTTCCACTGACCCTCCCTCTGCTCTTGTCCTTCCCCCGCTGTAATGGAAAGACTCTCACCCGCTGAAGCAACATCTTTCTGTTATTAAGCTTTGTAAGCTGCACAAAATCACACAGCAGGAAAACATTTGAAACCATGGGCATAATGACTGCCAGTGCTTCTTCTGATGATGTCATCAGGGTCTAGCTGCTCTTCACAGCAGATTCTATTTTATAATCTGATATGAAACACTAAACACAGTTGGGGACTCTAAGAACAGTGTTTACCTGCTGTTTATCTGACACTTAAAGGAAACATTACAAAGTTAGGAGTTGCTAGGCTGGAAAATGATATTATGGCCCTGATTATGAGAGCCCCATAGTCAGATTGGCATAATTATTGCATCCAATAAAATCTGACACCAATGTGTTTGAAATAGTTTTACTGTGAAAAAGTAGCATAACATGGAGATGTTGGTCTCAACTGCATTAGAATGCACATGTCTCACACATTTTCTGTGCATTTTTCACTCTCCAGTTTGACCTGCCAAAATTTCAACAGGGGTGTGGAGTTCATTGTACTGGCAAGTACTGATTGCAATAAACCTCACACCACTTATAATTGCGATTCATTCACAAAGAGGTGTTTGCGCCGCAAGCTCGGTTTACTGGTTCACTCATGGCCAGACCCAATGTATCCAGATGATGATATGAGCCTGAATGCAAATTTGTTTTTTTAAGTCTTAATATTATTGAAGAAGCATGTCCTCCAGTAGCAAGACTATGTAAAGACTATGTAATGCATAGTTTTCACCAGACTGGATCACCTTTATCCAGAATATGAGTAATTTGCGCAAAGAGGGCTGGCTGCAATAGGAACTTACAAATTATATCATCATCACACTATAGCTCTTCAGTGACGAAGTCCAAGCAGGGCCAACACTTTTGAGTATTAGTGACACCAATTGTTGTTTACAGTACCTAAAAATGGCACAGCTGTCATATGAACTACTATATAAAGCAAGTTATTGTTCAAGAGTTGTAAAAAGGTATGGTGTTTGTACACACGTTTACAATTCCTTTCTCCTGCATGAAATATGCTCAATATTTGCAAAAATGGTAACGGTTTATAGGAGCGCACAGCAAAGTATAGGTATCAAGTCTGTTTCAATAATAATCAGTACGGTTGGTGCTAAGGAAGAGAATAGAGATTGGTTACCACAACCTCTGAAGAAACCAAGGGTCAATGTTAAGATATTCCTCCGAGCACTCTGCAAATAATGTCTTTATCAGTAGTGATCATCAATCATCAATATCATCCAATCTTCAATCCAAAACAGATAAAGTGTCTTGAGTAGTTCCAATTTATTCAAATGCGCAGCCAACACGTGTTTCGTCTGTCTGTAAGACAATGACTTCCTCAGGGCTGCAACCCAAAACAGTTACAATCAATTCTAAGTTCAGTAACATATACATTGTCAACATTTGCTTCCACAAGAAGCAATCAAAGTAAGTAAAGGGGAAACACCCTCAAACCAAATTCTAATTCACAACTATATCAATGTGAGTGTGAAAGAAGAAACAATCGCCAAATTCGTGATTCTGTATTCATGAAAAAGTATACATTAACTATTCATATTAATAAAATCAAATGAGTGGTTTGTGATCACCATATGATGCATGGTTAGCTAGAGCATTGCATGGTATCTATAAATGAGATAATACACTCACCCTTAACTCTGTGTAATCTCAAGTGATCTGGTCAGTAACTGTAACACTTTATCCAATATTCCGTCTGCATTAAACAGTAATTTTCAATGCAGGTATATACATATCTAACCCTACAAAAAAGTCCATAATAGTAAGATAACTGCTCAACTTAGGGTAGTAGTTTACAGTGCCTCATACATAAGACTACGAATCAATAAGGACTCACCAAATAAGTATTGGTGTTATCTGTCAAGTTAGACCGACAACTGGATCATGTTTGTTTCGTTTAATCCAGGTTCAAAATTATTTTTGTATTCTCCTCAGACGATGTGAAGTGAAAACATATCTACAAAAATTCATTAAATATATGAGTTACATATCAAACTCGGAAAAACCGACTTTCATGTATCTGTTGGTACATAGCACCTTATATCCCTTATTTAAATCATAACCTCACCTAATGTACGTTGTCAAGCCAATTCCCAATATCCAAGGTTCTCAATCCAGATTCAAAAATGATTGTATTCTCCTCAAACGATTATGAGGATGAAAGCATATCTACAAAAGTTAATTAAATAACTGAGTCACATATCGAAATCAGAAAGACCAGCTTTCATGAGTAAGTTGGTATATGGCACCTTATATCCCGTTGAATAATTAATCTCACCTAATGTACATTGTAAATCCTCGTGAATATTTCTGTGTTCCTAATTCTCAAACTCCAAATGTTAAATCCATACGGGTACGTATCTGAAAGTCAAGCCATACAGTCATAAATATGTGTATCGATACTAACTCTCATAATAATCCCACCAGTCTAAAACTCACCCTGCAGTGTATCTCGAGTCGCGTATATCGTGGCGTTCTGCATCAGGGCCATCTTGTAATGGCTTAATATAGGTAACCGTTCCTCGCGTCAGGCATGATTACACGGGCGCCATTTTGTAATGGTGTTGTCTTCCCTAGTAGTATATCGACTTCATGTTAACTAACTAGACGCGATCCCCTATTCAGAGGCTCACTAAATTATTTCAACCCTCGTTGAAAATTATATATAGTAATGTGCAAAACTCGTAAACAAATATCTTAAAACTTTAGCGTTTGGATAAACTGATTCGCGCCATCTTGTTAAGGCTTCATGTAAGCAACCATTAGCACGTAAACGCACCAGTTCTAAGGGCGCCATCTAAGAATGGTGAGGTCCAATAAAAAGCAATCATTTATCTACATGACATTGGCTAAAGCAGCGCAACCAATAATACGAAGTGCTCTAAATTATATTCAACACTCATATATGTTATCGTGCCATATTATACTTATAACATATTGATTATGATTTATTTCAAATAAGCAGCGTAACCAATGATTCGAAGTGCTCTAAATTATATTCTACACTTATATACGTTATCGTGCCATATTATACCTATAAATTATTGATTATGATTTGTTTCAAATAAATTAACTGGCAGCGCCAACTTCGAATAATTATATTCATATTTTCACATAATCCTAGCTGTTAGTCTAAGTGTCTAGAGCAGTGATTGTGAACTAACAGTACAAAATTCACAATATGTCTATATCCCAATAGTGTATTATTGAGCAAGTATTTACTGCAATGCGTTAACCAAGCAGTCCACGATACATACGAGTTACACAAACCATAATGTGTCGTTTCAAAGTCACAAATTACCAACACAAAGTGAGAGGTAGCCGAAAGGTAGGTGTCCTTAGCGCTATCATCTTTAGTCAAATTTGCACTAGAGAATTATTCACGTCTGTTAAACATAGAATCATCCCAGTCTCAACAATTCTATGTGATATAATGTACACATTGGATATTGTGTATGTCCTCGAGGCGACAAAACAACAACATAACATGTCAATAAGACATGCTCCAGCTCTTCATTCATAATGTGAAATGTACATAATACTTCAAATTCAATTACCCAGGTAGAATTCAAATTCATGATCCACGTTGAGACCGCATTCCACGGCCTTCAATTTGATCAGCCATTGAACTTCACGTCTTCTCAACTGCAAAAGTCTATTCCCACCACGGGGGTCTGCTTTAATATGGTCTATACCATGATATGTGAAGCAATGCTGATCTTTATTCGCAAAATTTTGTACTAGGTGGGATGCAATCGGATAGCGTGTATCACCATTTTTTAAAGCTCTAAAATGTTCTGCAATTCTGTCCCTAAGCCTTCTAATGGTGCTCCCTACATAAATCTTTCCACAGGAGCACGATATCACGTAAACCACAAATGTGGTGTCACAGTTCATAAACATTCCAATTGTATATGTACCAGAATTATTATATTCAAAGGTTAGTACCTTCTTTTTGGCCCATCTACAGGACACACAACGACCACATTTATAAAACCCCTTAAAACTATTGAGCCAATCAGTTCTGTTCAATTTGTTTGGGTAGCTTGGGCTTAATAAATTCCTCAAGGTAGTCCCTCTCCTAAAAGTCAAGCTCGGTCTGTCAAATAGATGTGGTCTTAAATCATTATCCATGACAAGAAGGTGCCAGTGTTTCTGCAAAATTGTGAATAGTTTAGAGCTGTCTACACCATAATTCGTAATTAGTCTCACTTTCTGATCACCAATTATATCTTCCTTTTTGTGTCTCTTCAGGGTGGATTCTCTTCTAATTTTCCTAGCTTTGGATACAGCTAATCTGATTGTCTCCTCATTGTAACCTCTGTTACGAAATCTATTTGACATGTCCAACAGATTGCTCTCAAAATCTTTGTCATTCACACAATTGCGACGAGCCCTAATAAATTCACCATAGGGTATGGATCTTTTCTGACAACTAGGATGGCTACTTTCTGCATGAAGAATTGCATTGCAGCTCGTCGGTTTCCTAAACATCCTACTCTTAATTCTGTCATCCTCAACGAACAACTCAACGTCCAAAAAAGTTATGCTCTGTGTGTCATAGGACGTAGTAAATTTCAAATTATATGCATTCTCATTGAGGTATTCGAAAAAACCCTTCAGTGAGTCAACTGAGCCTGTCCATATCAACAGGCAATCATCAATGAAGCGTCCCCAATAATGTATATATTGGGTCCACTCACTTCCCGCCGGGCCCCAGATTCGCTCCGCCTCGAACCAACCCATGAATAGGTTGGCGAAAGACGGAGCGAATCGTGAACCCATCGCGGTCCCAAGGAGCTGTCTGAACCACTTTCCGTCAAACATAAACACATTGTTCTCTAAAACTAATTTTGTCATTCGCAGTAACATTTGAATATGGTCATACATTTCAGCAGGTCGTTGGCTGAGAAAGTGATCCAGAGCACGTATACCTAGATTGTGATCAATGATAGTATATAATGATACCACGTCTAATGTAACTAGTAACATGCCATCTTCCCAAATTATATCTTCCAGTAGGTTTAGAACATGTTTTGTGTCCTCAATGAAGGACGGAAGGTTATATACATACTGTCTCAGGAAGCAATCTATGAATTCAGATAGTCGTTCCGTCGGACCACCTATGCCGGAGACAATCGGCCGCCCTGGCGGACTGTCCCGGCATTTGTGGACCTTAGGAAGAGTATACAGGCAAGGTGCCTTGGGACTGCTCAAAGTCAGGTAAAGGAATTCATCATGGTCCAAAAGTGCTAAATCATACCATATCTTAATTTCCCCATTAATCTTAATAATGAGTTCTGGTAATGGATTGGTGGTGAGTTTTTCATAATAAACAGTGTTATTGAGCTGGGAGTAGACTTCATTGTTATAATCTAAGGTGTCTAATACAACAACATTACCACCTTTGTCGGCACTGCGTATAGTAATAGATTTGTTATTGATAAGTTCTTGTAATGCCTCTCTTTCACCAAAGGTCAGATTGTGCTGAAATCCTCTCATACCCATTCTACGCGATGTATCAATTTCTCTATCGATTTCAGTACTGACCATTTTGAAAAACACATCTATGGTATTACCTGGTATAAGTTGTGGAGTCCACTTGGACTTTGCTTTGAGTCCACTCCCTTCCCTCTGAAATCTAGTGATTTCTAAGTCTTCCATCAATTTTAGCATAGTTACAGGGTCATCTTCTCTCTCCGTTAATGATAAAAGAAGTTGAGTATCTTTCAGTTCTTGTATAGTCAGTTCACTTAGTACTTTATTAGAGGGTTGTTTATCTTTCTCTGGCACAGATGTAAAGAACTTCTTTAACTTCAGAGTTCTGGTAAATTTAAACAGATCTATTTTAGCCATACACCAATCCATACGAGTTGCAGGACAAACACCCAAACCTTTTTTGAGTACAGATAACATGTTATCAGACAAATCACAAGAAGATAAATTGATCACCTCTATGTCACATGCTGTAGTATCATCATTTGTCATTATTGTTTCCAAGATCTCAGGGTCCTTATTCTTGCGCCTGGATCTCCTGCCGCCCCTGCTACCTCTCCTTGTCTTTTTGCAGTGGACTCTCGATTCCTCAATTCTGAGTCCCGATTCCCTCTCCTCAATCTCTGCACTTCCTCTAAAAAATTATTGGTATTAACAGTAGAGACTGTCTCAGATGCATCTTCATTCTCACTGCTCGATATAATAGAGGATGCATCCGTATCACTCATCAAGGGGGTGCTGCCACTAATGGTATTGGGAGAACTTTTCTTGATCAAATAGTCAAATCTTTTGGCGAATGTGTACACTCGTCCCATTCTATAATCTTTTTCATCACGTTTTAGTTTGCATGCCTTTCTTCTCTTGATGTCCATCTGAAGATCATTTAATTTGTCATCAAGGATAGTATAATTCTTGATGGTAAGTTCCGGTAACTTCATTTCCTTAATCTCATCTTCTAATTTGTTAATTTCAATTAGTAATTTAGCTATCTTCCTATCCGCATTGTCGCACTTCGTATTATTGGTTGCGCTGCTTCAGCCAATGTCATGTAGATAAATGATTGCTTTTTATTGGACCTCACCATTCTTAGATGGCGCCCTTAGAACTGGTGCGTTTACGTGCTAATGGTTGCTTACATGAAGCCTTAACAAGATGGCGCGAATCAGTTTATCCAAACGCTAAAGTTTTAAGATATTTGTTTACGAGTTTTGCACATTACTATATATAATTTTCAACGAGGGTTGAAATAATTTAGTGAACCTCTGAATAGGGGATCGCGTCTAGTTAGTTAACGTGAAGGCGATATATTACTAGGGAAGACAACACCATTACAAAATGGCGCCCGTGTAATGATGCCTGACGCGAGGAACGGTTACCTATATTAAGCCATTACAAGATGGCCCTGATGCAGAACGCCACGATATACGCGACTCGAGATACACTGCAGGGTGAGTTTTAGACTGGTGGGATTATTATGAGAGTTAGTATCGATACACATATTTATGACTGTATGGCTTGACTTTCAGATACGTACCCGTATGGATTTAACATTTGGAGTTTGAGAATTAGGAACACAGAAATATTCACGAGGATTTACAATGTACATTAGGTGAGATTAATTATTCAACGGGATATAAGGTGCCATATACCAACTTACTCATGAAAGCTGGTCTTTCTGATTTCGATATGTGACTCAGTTATTTAATTAACTTTTGTAGATATGCTTTTATCCTCATAATCGTTTGAGGAGAATACAATCATTTTTGAATCTGGATTGAGAACCTTGGATATTGGGAATTGGCTTGACAACGTACATTAGGTGAGGTTATGATTTAAATAAGGGATATAAGGTGCTATGTACCAACAGATACATGAAAGTCGGTTTTTCCGAGTTTGATATGTAACTCATATATTTAATGAATTTTTGTAGATATGTTTTCACTTCACATCGTCTGAGGAGAATACAAAAATAATTTTGAACCTGGATTAAACTAAACAAACATGATCCAGTTGTCGGTCTAACTTGACAGATAACACCAATACTTATTTGGTGAGTCCTTATTGATTCGTAGTCTTATGTATGAGGCACTGTAAACTACTACCCTAAGTTGAGCAGTTATCTTACTATTATGGACTTTTTTGTAGGGTTAGATATGTATATACCTGCATTGAAAATTACTGTTTAATGCAGACGGAATATTGGATAAAGTGTTACAGTTACTGACCAGATCACTTGAGATTACACAGAGTTAAGGGTGAGTGTATTATCTCATTTATAGATACCATGCAATGCCGGATCTAGCTAACCATGCATCATATGGTGATCACAAACCACTCATTTGATTTTATTAATATGAATAGTTAATGTATACTTTTTCATGAATACAGAATCACGAATTTGGCGATTGTTTCTTCTTTCACACTCACATTGATATAGTTGTGAATTAGAATTTGGTTTGAGGGTGTTTCCCCTTTACTTACTTTGATTGCTTCTTGTGGAAGCAAATGTTGACAATGTATATGTTACTGAACTTAGAATTGATTGTAACTGTTTTGGGTTGCAGCCCTGAGGAAGTCATTGTCTTACAGACAGACGAAACACGTGTTGGCTGCGCATTTGAATAAATTGGAACTATTCAAGACACTTTATCTGTTTTGGATTGAAGATTGGATGATATTGATGATTGATGATCACTACTGATAAAGACATTATTTGCAGAGTGCTCGGAGGAATATCTTAACATTGACCCTTGGTTTCTTCAGAGGTTGTGGTAACCAATCTCTATTCTCTTCCTGAGCACCAACCGTACTGATTATTATTGAAACAGACTTGATACCTATACTTTGCTGTGCGCTCCTATAAACCGTTACCATTTTTGCTGTTGTTGTTATAAAGGTTGAGAGAGCAGCCGCATAGGTTAAAACATGAATAGGGACAAGGAGGCAGAATTACTTTTTGGAAACTTAGCGGCAGGTGGTACCATAGGGAAGTCTGTGGGTCCTCCTACTATTAATAAGAAAGAAGGCCTTAGAGCCAAATTCGCGAAATTAGAACTGTTGAAACGTACTGAACTCAACAAATGGTGGGATGCTGCCACCTTAAAACAATATTTGATTCTCAACAGGATCCCACGGGGACTGAGATCTAATATAATACCGACCTATGAAGACTTGGAACCTGACTTATATGATATATGGGAGAAGGAGCTTAATAGCAGTTCGCGTAATTTAATACAGATTTTGATCGACAATGCGGATAGGAAGATAGCTAAATTACTAATTGAAATTAACAAATTAGAAGATGAGATTAAGGAAATGAATTTACCGGAACTTACCATCAAGAATTATACTATCCTTGATGACAAATTAAATGATCTTCAGATGGACATCAAGAGAAGAAAGGCACACAAACTAAAACGTGATGAAAAAGATTATAGAATGGGACGAGTGTACACATTCGCCAAAAGATTTGACTATTTGATTAAGAAAAGTTCTCCCAATACCATTAGTGGCAGCACCCCCTTGATGAGTGATACGGATGCATCCTCTATTATATCGAGCAGTGAGAATGAAGATGCATCTGAGACAGTCTCTACTGTTAATACCAATAATTTTTTAGAGGAAGTGCAGAGATTGAGGAGAGGGAATCGGGACTCAGAATTGAGGAATCGAGAGTCCACTGCAAAAAGACAAGGAGAGGTAGCAGGGGCGGCAGGAGATCCAGGCGCAAGAATAAGGACCCTGAGATCTTGAAAACAATAATGACAAATGATGATACTACAGCATGTGACATAGAGGTGATCAATTTATCTTCTTGTGATTTGTCTGATAACATGTTATCTGTACTCAAAAAAGGTTTGGGTTTTTGTCCTGCAACTCGTATGGATTGGTGTATGGCTAAAATAGATCTGTTTAAATTGACCAGAACTCTGAAGTTAAAGAAGTTCTTTACATCTGTGCCAGAGAAAGATAAACAACCCTCTAATAAAGTACTAAGTGAACTGACTATACAAGAACTGAAAGATACTCAACTTCTTTTATCATTAACGGAGAGAGAAGATGACCCTGTAACTATGCTAAAATTGATGGAAGACTTAGAAATCACTAGATTTCAGAGGGAAGGGAGTGGACTCAAAGCAAAGTCCAAGTGGACTCCACAACTTATACCAGGTAATACCATAGATGTGTTTTTCAAAATGGTCAGTACTGAAATCGATAGAGAAATTGATACATCACGTAGAATGGGTATGAGAGGATTTCAGCACAATCTGACCTTTGGTGAAAGAGAGGCATTACAAGAACTTATCAATAACAAATCTATTACTATACGCAGTGCCGACAAAGGTGGTAATGTTGTTGTATTAGACACCTTAGATTATAACAATGAAGTCTACTCCCAGCTCAATAACACTGTTTATTATGAAAAACTCACCACCAATCCATTACCAGAACTCATTATTAAGATTAATGGGGAAATTAAGATATGGTATGATTTAGCACTTTTGGACCATGATGAATTCCTTTACCTGACTTTGAGCAGTCCCAAGGCACCTTGCCTGTATACTCTTCCTAAGGTCCACAAATGCCGGGACAGTCCGCCAGGGCGGCCGATTGTCTCCGGCATAGGTGGTCCGACGGAACGACTATCTGAATTCATAGATTGCTTCCTGAGACAGTATGTATATAACCTTCCGTCCTTCATTGAGGACACAAAACATGTTCTAAACCTACTGGAAGATATAATTTGGGAAGATGGCATGTTACTAGTTACATTAGACGTGGTATCATTATATACTATCATTGATCACAATCTAGGTATACGTGCTCTGGATCACTTTCTCAGCCAACGACCTGCTGAAATGTATGACCATACTCAAATGTTACTGCGAATGACAAAATTAGTTTTAGAGAACAATGTGTTTATGTTTGACGGAAAGTGGTTCAGACAGCTCCTTGGGACCGCGATGGGTTCACGATTCGCTCCGTCTTTCGCCAACCTATTCATGGGTTGGTTCGAGGCGGAGCGAATCTGGGGCCCGGCCGGAAGTGAGTGGACCCAATATATACATTATTGGGGACGCTTCATTGATGATTGCCTGTTGATATGGACAGGCTCAGTTGACTCACTGAAGGGTTTTTTCGAATACCTCAATGAGAATGCATATAATTTGAAATTTACTACGTCCTATGACACACAGAGCATAACTTTTTTGGACGTTGAGTTGTTCGTTGAGGATGACAGAATTAAGAGTAGGATGTTTAGGAAACCGACGAGCTGCAATGCAATTCTTCATGCAGAAAGTAGCCATCCTAGTTGTCAGAAAAGATCCATACCCTATGGTGAATTTATTAGGGCTCGTCGCAATTGTGTGAATGACAAAGATTTTGAGAGCAATCTGTTGGACATGTCAAATAGATTTCGTAACAGAGGTTACAATGAGGAGACAATCAGATTAGCTGTATCCAAAGCTAGGAAAATTAGAAGAGAATCCACCCTGAAGAGACACAAAAAGGAAGATATAATTGGTGATCAGAAAGTGAGACTAATTACGAATTATGGTGTAGACAGCTCTAAACTATTCACAATTTTTCAGAAACACTGGCACCTTCTTGTCATGGATAATGATTTAAGACCACATCTATTTGACAGACCGAGCTTGACTTTTAGGAGAGGGACTACCTTGAGGAATTTATTAAGCCCAAGCTACCCAAACAAATTGAACAGAACTGATTGGCTCAATAGTTTTAAGGGGTTTTATAAATGTGGTCGTTGTGTGTCCTGTAGATGGGCCAAAAAGAAGGTACTAACCTTTGAATATAATAATTCTGGTACATATACAATTGGAATGTTTATGAACTGTGACACCACATTTGTGGTTTACGTGATATCGTGCTCCTGTGGAAAGATTTATGTAGGGAGCACCATTAGAAGGCTTAGGGACAGAATTGCAGAACATTTTAGAGCTTTAAAAAATGGTGATACACGCTATCCGATTGCATCCCACCTAGTACAAAATTTTGCGAATAAAGATCAGCATTGCTTCACATATCATGGTATAGACCATATTAAAGCAGACCCCCGTGGTGGGAATAGACTTTTGCAGTTGAGAAGACGTGAAGTTCAATGGCTGATCAAATTGAAGGCCGTGGAATGCGGTCTCAACGTGGATCATGAATTTGAATTCTACCTGGGTAATTGAATTTGAAGTATTATGTACATTTCACATTATGAATGAAGAGCTGGAGCATGTCTTATTGATATGTTATGTTGTTGTTTTGTCGCCTCGAGGACATACACAATATCCAATGTGTACATTATATCACATAGAATTGTTGAGACTGGGATGATTCTATGTTTAACAGACGTGAATAATTCTCTAGTGCAAATTTGACTAAAGATGATAGCGCTAAAGACACCTACCTTTCGGCTACCTCTCACTTTGTGTTGGTAATTTGTGACTTTGAAACGACACATTATGGTTTGTGTAACTCATATGTATCGTGGACTGCTTGGTTAACGCATTGCAGTAAATACTTGCTCAATAATACACTATTGGGATATAGACATATTGTGAATTTTGTACTGTTAGTTCACAATCACTGCTCTAGACACTTAGACTAACAGCTAGGATTATGTGAAAATATGAATATAATTATTCGAAGTTGGCGCTGCCAGTTAATTTATTTGAAACAAATCATAATCAATAATTTATAGGTATAATATGGCACGATAACGTATATAAGTGTAGAATATAATTTAGAGCACTTCGAATCATTGGTTACGCTGCTTATTTGAAATAAATCATAATCAATATGTTATAAGTATAATATGGCACGATAACATATATGAGTGTTGAATATAATTTAGAGCACTTCGTATTATTGGTTGCGCTGCTTTAGCCAATGTCATGTAGATAAATGATTGCTTTTTATTGGACCTCACCATTCTTAGATGGCGCCCTTAGAACTGGTGCGTTTACGTGCTAATGGTTGCTTACATGAAGCCTTAACAAGATGGCGCGAATCAGTTTATCCAAACGCTAAAGTTTTAAGATATTTGTTTACGAGTTTTGCACATTACTATATATAATTTTCAACGAGGGTTGAAATAATTTAGTGAACCTCTGAATAGGGGATCGCGTCTAGTTAGTTAACGTGAAGTCGATATATTACTAGGGAAGACAACACCATTACAAAATGGCGCCCGTGTAATGATGCCTGACGCGAGGAACGGTTACCTATATTAAGCCATTACAAGATGGCCCTGATGCAGAACGCCACGATATACGCGACTCGAGATACACTGCAGGGTGAGTTTTAGACTGGTGGGATTATTATGAGAGTTAGTATCGATACACATATTTATGACTGTATGGCTTGACTTTCAGATACGTACCCGTATGGATTTAACATTTGGAGTTTGAGAATTAGGAACACAGAAATATTCACGAGGATTTACAATGTACATTAGGTGAGATTAATTATTCAACGGGATATAAGGTGCCATATACCAACTTACTCATGAAAGCTGGTCTTTCTGATTTCGATATGTGACTCAGTTATTTAATTAACTTTTGTAGATATGCTTTCATCCTCATAATCGTTTGAGGAGAATACAATCATTTTTGAATCTGGATTGAGAACCTTGGATATTGGGAATTGGCTTGACAACGTACATTAGGTGAGGTTATGATTTAAATAAGGGATATAAGGTGCTATGTACCAACAGATACATGAAAGTCGGTTTTTCCGAGTTTGATATGTAACTCATATATTTAATGAATTTTTGTAGATATGTTTTCACTTCACATCGTCTGAGGAGAATACAAAAATAATTTTGGACCTGGATTAAACGAAACAAACATGATCCAGTTGTCGGTCTAACTTGACAGATAACACCAATACTTATTTGGTGAGTCCTTATTGATTCGTAGTCTTATGTATGAGGCACTGTAAACTACTACCCTAAGTTGAGCAGTTATCTTACTATTATGGACTTTTTTGTAGGGTTAGATATGTATATACCTGCATTGAAAATTACTGTTTAATGCAGACGGAATATTGGATAAAGTGTTACAGTTACTGACCAGATCACTTGAGATTACACAGAGTTAAGGGTGAGTGTATTATCTCATTTATAGATACCATGCAATGCCGGATCTAGCTAACCATGCATCAACCATGCAACTACTTGCCATTTCGTAAGAAACTAAAGGCACATTTATTCCCCAAATAGATCCCCCTTTTATATCTCTCCCCCGGCCCTCCCCCTCATCAGGATCACAACTCTCACAGCGCGGGGATGCCCTTGGGTCACCAGGCGCTTTAGAAATCGCTAAATAAATAAATAAATAAAATAAAATCATATGGTGATCACAAACCACTGATTTGATTTTATTAATATGAATAGTTAATGTATACTTTTTCATGAATACAGAATCACGAATTTGGCGATTGTTTCTTCTTTCACACTCACATTGATATAGTTGTGAATTAGAATTTGGTTTGAGGGTGTTTCCCCTTTACTTACTTTGATTGCTTCTTGTGGAAGCAAATGTTGACAATGTATATGTTACTGAACTTAGAATTGATTGTAACTGTTTTGGGTTGCAGCCCTGAGGAAGTCATTGTCTTACAGACAGACGAAACACGTGTTGGCTGCGCATTTGAATAAATTGGAACTACTCAAGACACTTTATCTGTTTTGGATTGAAGATTGGATGATATTGATGATTGATGATCACTACTGATAAAGACATTATTTGCAGAGTGCTCGGAGGAATATCTTAACATGCTCAATATTTGCCTTAAATGAGTATGCCCGCTAGTAAATGGACTATGTAGAGCACCTTTTCTTCTCTTCTGAGCTAATGTCATACCAGGCCAAGCGAGGCAGTTTAGTGAGTGAGACTGAAGGGTTTTACGAAGGGGGTGAGAAGACTAATGAAATAATCTAATACGTCATGGACTGCAGAGGCTGTCCATAACAGTTATTGGGTATTTGGGAAATGAAAATATTAGATTTTATTTTTTCTATAAAATGTGAAAAATCCTCAGGCATCCCATAAAGTTACCTTAAATGTAATCATAAATTGAACAATTTTGCTAGACATTTGACAACCATGTTTTTAGAATTTACAAGGGATAGAACCCTAAACCCTTTGTAAAGGTTTCAAATCCTTTAACATTCTGGTCATTATTGTTTACAATTGAACATACATTACAATTGACTATATTCCTAAAACAGTGATTGAAACAGTGCTCAAACCCAAAAACTCTTTATAAAGTGTTTCTCTCAGTGTCCCAGTGTGATTTAAAATGGCCCATTTAGCACTTTTATCCTTGGAGGACATCAGACCCCTTCACAAATTTTCTATAAAGGGCTATTTACATAATTCCACTATTTTGTGTACACATCCTGCACTAAAACTTAAGAACATGTCCGTTGTTCTTTGTTGGGGAACTGGCTAGTATTAAAATTTAACATGTTTCATTTTTTTTTATCTGGAGCGTTCAAGTTATCAGTGGGTAGCAGTCAATGAGGCCCTTGGTCAAATACCAAACTGCTTATTGAATAAAAATTCTCCAACCCCCCTGATCGAGAGGAAAGAAAAATAGCTACGGGTTTTTGAATACATTGTAAGAATTGTAGAGCTACAGATGACAGGAGAGTGGGTTTGGAATAAATAGATGATGTGGAGAAATGGGGTGGAAATTACGTGGTGAAAGTGAGTGGGAAAGTAGCAGGAGTGAAGAAAAGACAACCTATGGTGTAGTCTGCGGGGACATGATAGTTGGGAAAGAAGGAAGTGAGAAGAAAATATAATAGTGCAGAATGTGAATGACTAAGTGCTAGGAAATCTGGTAGCTATGGGAAGAAGCATGTTGGAGTGGTATAGGTGAGAGGATGAGAAAGGTAAATATGACAGCAAAACCTGGAAGAGGGGATGAATGGATTAGAGTTAGAAACCACAAGAAAGCATAGAGGCATGTGGATGTAAGTGGAAGAAATGAGAGGGATGAAGGGAAGAATGAGAAACTAAGAGGTAAAGATACAAGTAAAACATGTGCAGAGGACAAAGAATTAGAAAGGTGACAGAGGTGAAGGTGGAGACAAGAGGAACATGTGTGAAGATGAGGTAAAGGTCGAGAAGAACAGTCTTACAAATGAGAGGCATATTGGCAAACGTTGAGATAAGAAGATGAAGAGATGGAAACGAAAGAGAGTAAAGACATACGTGAGAGGACTGATGTGTGGAAGTAGCAGTAAGAGAATGAAAGGTGAAACTCGAGGTGAGTAATTAGAAGGTGATAACAGAGAAGCAGACAAGGGGTGGGGAATGAGAGAAAATGGAGGTAAGAGGAGGAACAGAGGGCAAAGAAAAAACAGCGACATGGATGTAGGTGATGAAATGAAAGTTCATACTGGGAGCATTAGAAGATAAATATGGACACAGGTTAAAGATGGAGACAGCTGCATCTTGATACTGTGGGTCGAAAAGAACTGGAAGGATGCAATCGTGAGCGAAAGAGTTCTCATATATCAGCAAGGAACCATATCACAGGTCTCACCGACATAGTGCAGAGTGTGTACAGTTTATGTATAGAGGCTTTATAGATGCAACTACAGTTGTTTCTACATAGAATACGACAAAAAGGATTGCAATATGCAACCAGATTGTCCATTTGAAGCAATAACTCTACCTGATATTAGCACTCTTAGATCCTCATTCTGAGTAGCCTGACGAACTCATTATTATTATTATAATGTGGCCCTTATAGTTACCAATACCAGGTGTATGGTAACTTTGGGGAAATATAATTATTGGAGTGGGACTCTTTCAGCTGCTGAAGACCATAAATAAAACTAAACTGATCTGCGGTGTCCCACAAATCTTGTAATCCCAATGGATTTGGTCACTGCTGTTACTAACCCCTTCAAAATTAAGAAGACTCTCAGAATAAGGACATCAGTGAAAAAACACATGGACAAAACACAGTACAGCATAAAGCCCTGAAATAGTAATTTAAGACAATGAAACACGGGTTGTCTGTGCAAGAACTGTTCTTTACAGATTGCAAAGATGGGACCTCTTCCAATTAATTTTACATAACTTCATTTAATATATCATGAACAAATTTACAGACTGATTGCAACATATATTTGAAGTAATCATTATGTATATGGAGTGTAAAGGGTGACGTCTGAAGTTTATGTATTTTAGTTAACCCACAACATCAGGGGTCGAATTATATATTGTGCCTTGGAGTCACAACGGGTGAGTGTGCCCATTTTTTGTGCCCACAGGGCAGAATGGTATTACAGAAGGGGACGTAGATGCTTGTGCAAATGACGGAATCTTTTTGCCTCTGCACAACCCCCATATTAGAGACGTGGCACAGATGCAAACAGGGCCCTAGAAAGGCTCAACAATGTGTACCACAAAAAAGGTGGTGCACCACTGTCAGTGAGACTCCTAAAGGGAGCCCTCTGGAGGGGAAAAGTAGTCTCATGGAGCCCACAGACATTGCCCTGCAGACGTGTACAGTCACCCTCCTTGTGAAACACGGAGCATCTCTGAAGCAGCCACTCCATATTTCACTAAATGCACTTCCCCATGGGCAGCAAGAGTTGGCTGTTACCCTGGGGGCTGCACATTATTATTACTATTATTATTATTATTATTATTATTATTATTATTATTTGGTATTTGTAGAGCGCACTATAACCCTGCGGGCATCCTGGCACATTCATTGAAACAGAAGGCACTGTCCCTTTTTTCACTCAGTGCACCTGTTTAAAGGTGCTCTGTGGCGCAAAACAGGGACAATGTGCCCTTTCCCTAATACAGCCCCAAAAAGATAATTTAGTGCAATGTGAATCCATCTAGCCCTGGCCCAATCACTCCACAACAGTCCCATTAACTGTTCGTGAAATCTAGGTGTCACTTCATGCAAATAAACGCGCAGTTAAACATTTTTTTACAAATTACAAATGTCAAATATTAGAACATGAGCTTTTCAGGTTTTCGCATGCATGTGTATGCAGATACAATAGCATATGTTTTGCGTGTTGTCACTAAATATCACCTAGATAGCATGTTAGCTTTCGAATGAGTTACAAAACCATTCCACTTACGATAGCACTGTTTTCCATCAGCCCCTAGCTCGAATCCAGGGTTGCAGACACAGATAAAGGATCCCAGTGTATTCACACAACCATGAGCACACGTGCCAAGGTCTTCTTCACATTCATCAATATCTGTAGGATTGAACATATATGGTGTTGAAGACTCCATGTTTGATTGTTAAGAAAGCACAATTAGAACACAGGAATATTGAGAGCTTGATTGAAGACAATGAAGTGGCTCAGGGCTAATAATGGCTGGCATAAGCCTTCTGCTCCGCTGTTCCAATGTCTGTCTTTCTGTTTCTCCCTTTTTAATTCAGAATGTTGCACCCTTAGTGTGTGGAATGTTCTACAATCATTATGGCCCTTCTCCCTCAGGCTAAACTGGTTGTTAAAGGCCCTCTCCCTCAATACGGGCCCTTGACTGTGGCTCAGGTACATAACTCAGTTCTGGGCATTGAATATAGCCTTATAGCCCGCCGTAGAGGACTATACTGGCTATAAACGGCCCTCTCCAGCGTTTAACAAGGGAGAGGGACTTTAATAGCCGGTATAGCCCAGCTACGAAGGGCTATAAGGCTATTAGAACATTCTGCCACTAGAGGGCAGAATGTTCTTACAAAAAAGAATAAAGCCTTATGGAAGCGTGAGGGGATTGGAATCCCCTCAGGCTCCCTGAAGCCTAACTCAGTTCTGGGCATTTAATAACCAGTATAGCCCTCATCAGTGGGCTATGAGGCCATAATATTATTAGAATATTAAGCAGTATTTCACCTTTCAAATTGAAGGAAGAGATGTCAGAGAGGAGATATTCCTATGGATTAATGTAATAACTGGTCTGAAAAAACCAAGAAGCCATGTTTATGGCTGGTTGTGGTAGATTCAGCTTCAGTTTTCACTCTCTCAGTGTTAATGCATCAAAGCAGAAAAAAAGGAACAGAGGCAAAAGGTCAGCCACCCTTAGCTGTAAGATGCTGTCAGCCTATTTTCAACAACCACTGTTTGAGTGCAAGGGTCATTTCATTGGTGCAGCTGACACCGGAGTTTACCTATGGAGTGCTTATTTGCAATGCATGGACAATAAGGCGTTTGCGGCATCTTCCAGCAGCTGCATTACATGCCACCTTTCTATGTTCAATGAATCTGTGTTTTTTTATCAATTTAATTTTGTTGCATAAAGGTCACCAATTCCACATTAATCTTGCTGTTTTCATCAGCCATTGGTCTGCCCTTCATTAGTATTGACTTTTTCTTCTACTTTTAGAGTGCCAGTCTTTAGCCAATTGTGTTTCTTTGTTGCTCACCATATTCAGTGGTGAGAGTTCAGTGGCACCTGCAATGTGCACAGTAAACAGTATTTCATTTTTAACTTAATAAGACATAAGAGCAAAAGTATGTCTCAGCTGTTGTGTGGTTTTGTCTTAGCTGTCTCACTCAGAATTAATGGATTGTGAAAGAAAGAAAGAAAGGAAAGTGGGCAAAAGAGCCGACAACCTCAGTTATTGGCTATTGTCAACTTACATTCAAAGCCATTGGTTGATGGAACTGTCATTCACTTTCATTGTTGGGTTTTTTATTTGTCCAGAGAGAAGGGCAATATCACTGGTGTGGTAAATACTTGAGTTTGCATATGAAGAACTTGCATTGTATTGCATGGGTACTGAGGCATTTATTCCTAGGCTTCTACTTGCCACCTCTGTATGTTAAGCCAGTTCACAGATTTACATATTGTTATTGCAGATTAATTTCACAAGGTCCATATATTTTGCTATTTTCCTACTTACTTAGTCTTTGACTTTGCTCTGTCCATCTCCCAACTAGAACTGCTATTATGAATAGCAGGCTTTATGAAATTGTATTTGTGTTTGTGTAATTGTCTTCGTTGCTAACCACATTCAGTAGAGAGATTTCTAAGGATACTACATTCTGCACCGCAGTATAAAGCAAAAAACCCAGACCTATCGGTTTTGCCAATGATTGTTCTGCATTATGGCTAAAAGCACACCATCGAACTGTCAGGTTTACTACAAATCAGATGCAAATCAGTATTCCTTATATACAGCATAAATCGCACTATTGTGGTTGTTACTCTCCCTTTTCGTGCAGCTGTATGCGAAACCTATTGGTTTTGCCAATGTTTGTTCTTCACGATATGGCTAAAAGCACAACATCGAATTGACAGGTTTACTACAGTACAGATGCAAATCTCTAGTCCTTAAATACAACATAAATCGCACTATTTTCGCTGCTACTACCATTATTCATGAAGTTTTATGCAGAAAGAAATCTATCTGTACCTATGTAATACAACTGGAGTGAATTATGTATGATTGCCTGGTCAGATCAGTATCATTCCATGACAAAAGTGACAGGCTATTATGTGAAATTTACAAATTTCTACCAGCGTTAATACTCACAGATTCATCCCATAAATATATTTAGACAGTAACTTTCAGTGGCAAAAAATCTGACTGACTGTATCAGTTAAAGGGTGTTCTTGCAGTGCCTCAGTTGGATCTCTGGTATTCTTGATTTAATTTATTTTGGGATATGTGTATTTCCATTAAAATAGATTTTTATAATTTTGGTTGATTCTTGGGAAAGAATAAATTGGAACCTTCCTTTATTCAGTACTTTTTCTAGGCTACATCTAGCAGAACGTATCACATTCCTTGAGCTTTGCAGCTACCAAATGGAGCTGTTGACATGTTTACAAGAGATCAGCTCTGCCTGTTGGATTTTGTTGGAGTTGCTGCTCAGTTTTCCCATGAGAAAATGCACATACATTTCCATAAAACAGCCATGACTTTGGTCTCAAGGTTAAATATTTCCCTAATTTCATCTAAAAAGTTGTTTGTTTAAGAGCATTTAAAAAGTGTAAAAGTGTATGTAAAAGTAAAGCAGAAAGCATGGAACTCCAGAATAAAATGTAAAATTGTCTTTTAAACAATGTGTAAATTGCTGGAAAAATGGGGCCTCAAGTCTATCATTCAAATTGGCAATGCTAACTTCTAGTGAGGCTATTCCCAATGCTTGAGGGTGGTAAACATGTTTAACATTTCCTGATGAAGATATTGATATTTCATTAACATGTGTCATAACAGGTAAACACGGGCAAACTAGCTTAAGGACTAGGTCAAGAACTGGTTTCTACAATGATTCAAATTAAACTGCTGAATACGAATTAGTTATGGAGTTAGTGGCGTTCTTCTTTGGCCAGGCACATTTTGATTGCTAGTACTTGCTTTAAAAAATACATAGTTGTTTTCTTCCGTCCTTCTCTCTCTATTGCTGTGCCAAAGAAAACTGATCTATAGATTAATGTTTTCAGATTTTGGGTTGTCATGGAAGTTCTTTAGTTTGGAAGTTTGGGAAATTTCATTGTCCATTTAGGGTGAGTGCTGTTGTACAAGTAAGTAGCAAATTAAAAAAAAGAAGGTTCACTTGGGAAAAGAGGGATATAATCCCTCAATAGTGGCTTGAAGTCTAAGGATAGCATCCACAAACTTCACTCAGGCAAAAAAGTGCTACTGCCTGTTCACGCTAGGAGTCCAAGGTGGTATCACTTGCAACAGTCCTAGATCTTATCAGATAGATTTCATAGTTTGGTACTCACATTGTATTGTGTTATCTAAATTGTCTTTCAATTCAAGCGATGTGAATACTTACCTCTCTCCCAAGCATTCATATTAACGGTCTTAAACACAACCAGGGTAGATTATGTTTAACAGAGCTAGGAAGAGGTGCCTACTTCATCTGAAAATATGAGTTGCGAAAGATGACTGATTAACCAAGTGAAAGATGGACTACATAAACAGGTAGACTAAGGGCAAGTACTCCATTCTTTCTGTACCTTCTTCCTCCAACCCCATCCCACCAAGTAGATTAGAGAATGTTCCTTCTGCTGTTGTAATCATTTTAACTTTGACTATGCTATCTATTAAGCGGAATCCAAATAAGTAATAATTGACTGGTAAGGACATAATCCATTATTCAGAGTCAGTCAATACAAGAAGGTCTTTGCATCAGTTATATGAATTTTGCAGAACATGGAGAAGGCTTCAATCATGAGCACTAAAGCTATTGGTTCTCAAAAATGGGCCAAACCATTAGTTCTTTCCCATCTGCCAAATGTCATACTAAAGAACAGAACCATCATTTATCCCTAATGAACATCTAGGGCCTGATTCACAGAACTAACTTAAGACAAAATCCTAAACTTACTGCTTTTGGTATTCACAGAAGTTAGGATTTTGTCTTAAGTTTGTTTTAAGACAGACTTAAGACTGACTTAAGAAAAAATCCTAACTTAAGTCTGTCTTAAGTCTGTCTTAAGTCTGTCTTAAAACAAACTTAAGACAAAACCCTAACTTCTGTGAATACCAAAAGTAGTAAGTTTAGGATTTTGTCTTAAGTTAGTTCTGTGAATCGGGTCCCTATTTTGTATATGTGGAAGCAGTTCACAGAGTGTACACTTCAAGATCAGTACTTATACCATCACATAATCTTTTATCTGCAGAAAGGTGATGTCCTGGATTGCATTCGCACATTGCATGTCCGTCCCTATTGTGGCAGATGTGTGCACATCCTCCATTGCGATCTGTGCAGGGATCTCTCACTTGAAAAAGAGAATGATAAGGACATAGGTCAGCTTTTTGAAGACAGGATGGTTTTAAAAATACATTTTATTAAATACCAGGCATGCAGAGTGCAGATAATTTCCCTTTAGGCAAATGCGATCACTTGTAAAACTGCCAAAATAAAAGGATCATAGACATAAAATGTAAGCGCTCCATTAAAGACAATAGAGCAGCAGCAGGCTATAAACACTGGTATAGGCCAGAAGCTCCCAACCTTCTAATGTCCTAATACACACCCCCTGACTCTCCCTCTCCCCTGCCTCTCCACATGATATAAGGATCACTCAGTGGCGTAAGAGAGTAAGATGCTGTAGAGGAGGGCACACAGCGAGCCTTACCCTTCACTCCTTCCATTGCTTTCAGTGTCACTGGCATTCATGAGGGAACCCCTGCACGGGCACTAGACGGCTTGTAGGTTTGCTGATTGCTACGGCAGTAGAATGAGCATAAAAGTGTATTCATTACCATGTGAAGGACCATATTTTTTGTTTAAGATCCACCAGATATAAATCAATATCACTTCCTGCCAAGACGATGAGCTTCCTCGCTGGCATAGGATGCCGTGCAGGGTTGCCGATTATTACGGCAGTAGAACTGTCATGTTGTTCTTATAAACTTATACAGGCTCTGCGTGTTTAGACAACATAAACTGAAGGATTGGTGTCCAGACTGATGGCAGACACCACCACTGGGTATGTTCGCCTGCATACCAGCTAGCTCACAGTGCCACTGTAAACTCCTCTTACCAAGGAGAGAATAGTCCTTGGCAACTATCGAACATGACAACTCTGTCCCATCAGGGATGGTGGCAACAGTACAGTACATTTTTAGTCAGTCACTCGTGCTCACTTTGTCTCAGAGAGATACACAATATAAACAGTGGGGATGTTTTCAATAAGTATTTATTGGACCAGCGTCATTCTAGTGTCAAAATAGGTGTGCTGAAACAACCATAAGACAGAAACAGATATCATTGGTTATAAGCACCAACAAAGTAAACGGATGGTAGATCTCTACCATAGTTCTAAAACAATGAATACAGGCAGGTTTCAAAATACATGACAGTAGAATGCGTACTCCTACGATGCGAACCTAACTAGATGTACATAAGTGTACCTAGCATGTATGTAGGTGTAAAGCCAAGAATCCCTCTAGGATAAAGTCAACCCCATTACCTGAAGTGAGAGACTGTGGGGCCCCGTCTTGGTCTCGAGATGGACATCCCGCGAGGGATGTCAGACCATTGCAAGCTGGAGTGTCTGCATGCAGGAATATCAGCATCTCGCGTAAGTGTGCCAGCATGGAAGTCCTTTTTCTCCTCTCCCTGACTCAGCAAAGATATGGTGTTTATATACCCAAAGTGGTACCCTCAGGGGATTTACCTTGCTGTGTCATGTCGGATTTAGGATGGCGGAAGGAATGACCCTTATATATAATTATTATGCAGGAGACGGAAGTCCTGCTGAGTTTTCAAGAATCATCATGCATAATGAATGAGGCTAGATTTCAGGGAAAACCCCAAGTCCTGTAAGCAGTACTGTAACTAGGTAAAAGGTCAGCCCCAAGAACCGTTATGTAGTGTAATGGCAGGAGAAATATAGGTGAAAGGTTTGGTTGCTACCTGAGACTATACTGGGCTACCTATATGAAACATAACAGAACAAGCATTGAAATGTATTTATGATGAGGTCGTGCCATGTGAAGGACCATGCGCCAAAACATACGGTGTGTTATAAAGGTATCTACATATCTATTTGTGGCAAGGTCCACAATTTGTATTGTACGGATCTACTTTTGAAAGGGTCAGTAATCTATAAAATATTGTTTTTTACTGAAGATGGTCTTCTAGATTCATTACAATAAACACTGAAACTTCGACACATCAACCCATTTTCTGTTCAAGAATTGTGATTGAATGAAATTTAGGCACTATGTATAGGCCACTTTTTTCATTAGTTAGAGAAATGGGTTTGTACATTGGTGACTAGAAATATGTGTTATGTATGAAGATGAGACATCTGTCACCAATGTGCTTGAAGAAACATTTGTACCCATAAAGTCTTATGCAAAAGGTTTACAATATATAAATAACAAATACACCCAGTTTTGCTGAGATTATTTTCTCTGTGGAAAGTTAAAATATGTGTATGGAAATGTATTTATAATGCTACAGTAGAGCATCCCAAGTATTTATAAATTTATAATTGTTTATGAAGTAAAATCTCTTGTTAACTGATGCAAAAGTGGAGATCAGCAACGAGGAAAAAGAGGCAAAATAATGGCCAGAAACAAGCAGAAAGAGGCAAAAGAAAGGTCAGAAGGCAGCAGAAAAAGGCAGAAAATGAGCAGAGAATGAGCAGAACCTGAACACAAGAAATGAGAGATTCAAGTTTGTAACAGCAAACAATCATAGGGTTCTAATCCTATAGAGGATAAAAGACAGCCATGACAGCGATGACAGTAATAATGATTCTTTCACTAGAAGATGTTGTAGATACTTTTTATTCAATTTTTTATACCTGCCAAGCCAGTTCTTCCCTTAACTGGAGACAAGCATCCTGGGATTTGCATTATAAGTTATAGTTATTTGAAATAACTATAAATGCTAAATTTCAGTAGCATTGTATGTTTAAAACGTCATGTTTTTCTTGTTGGTTTTTTTTGTCCTCGTTCGCCAATACCAATGGATGTATGTCGTTACTACGCATGCTTTTACAACGCATGCCTTTACCACGCAACTTTTACAACGCAAGTCGTTACAACGACTTGCATTGGGGGCCGCTGGATAGTGAATAGTTTAATTTACTATTCCAACTCCAGTCCTCGTGGATAGTAGGGAAGGTTTTGGATAGTAAATTAAACTATTCCCTATCCTACAGCGCCACCCAGCGCAAGTCGTTGTAACGACTTGTGTTGTAAAAGTTGCGTGGTAAAGGTAGTGCGTGGTAAAAGTTGCGTTGTAAACGCTGTTCCCCATACCAATAGTATGCTGACCGTCTGTACATACCCCTTTCCAATAGGCTAGGATGACATGGGTTCTTCCCTCGGATTCTCTCAATACCATTAGCCCGAATCCCGGAGGGGTGTGTTTTCAGACCGAAAAGCCACTTCCCATCGATTTGGAGAGGTTAGATATCACTCCAAATTGATCAAAAGACCCTGTGGACCCTCTCGATGCTCCATAAACCATGGACATATCCATCATCTCCACTGCAACAACAAGTCCCAGTATACGATCTTTTTCCTGCTACAAACTCTGGCCATATCCATTTTAGATGTTTCATGCAAAGAAGTCAACCAGTCCGAGTGTTTGGGAGGGGTAGGATCTACCCAATGTTTACAGATTTGTCTTCTTGCCAGTAGAATTGAATAGAATAAAAGGAGTCTGGCTGGTCCTAGTATCTGGGTATGTAAGCCAAAAATTATTAGTTTTAAGTCAATTGCAATTGTCACTCCCAGTATACTCTCCAGTGTTTTTTGTACATCTTCCCAGAATGCCTGGATGGAAGGGCAATCTCTAAACATATGAAGGTCCAAGGCTTCAACCAATTCACATTTTTTTTTTGTGAACCGATGATAATTCTTGATAACCTAAGAGGGGGTGGGTATGCACGATGAGACGTGAATAAGTGATTCCTCCTCAGCCATGCTGGTTTCACTATGTTAAAGAGGATTTTGAAAGATTCCTGCCATAGATGATCACACTGTTCGTTAGGCAGCGATCCACCCCACAGCTCATCAGCCAACTTGAATTCCCCGTTGACCTCCTGTTCTATGGCCCAATACCAATAGGAGACCTCCTTTTTACCTGCTGGCCTTTCCACAAGCTGTTGCTCCAAAGTGGTTCCCTCACCAATACTTTTTTCTTTATTGAACTGGGATTGTATCCAACTATGTATCTGGATATATTTGAATCTTGAGAGGCCACTACTCACTCTCCTTTTTAAATCTTCCCATTAAATAATTGTTTCATTGCTGACTAAGTCTCCCCATACTTTAAATCCAGTGTCTCTAAGTGGGATAGCCAGCCTGTCACAAAGGCATTCTGGGGAGCCTGGAGAATCCCAGAGTGGTGCCAGTTTGGAGAAGTAACTGAGACCTGTTGCCTTCCTTAATGATACCCATATCCTGGCAAAACCCTGCAGGACCTTAAGTTTAATTTTTTTAAAGAATTTTTGATCACCAAATTTAAACATGAACCCTTTGGCCGGCAGCCCCGCCCCTTTCAACATGGCCAGAAACTTAGCTCCACTCCCTTTATCAATTGGCGTTTTCAGTAACATACGAGAATAAGTGAGTTGAAATGCCCAGGCACAGGATTGTAAATCAGGTAACACGAACACCCCTTTCTCTCTCCTACGCCTTAGTTTCTTCCATGCTATTCTGGTTTAAAACGTTATGTTGTCACTGAAGTTACCATTTGACTATAAACTTACTTCAAACTTTTTTTTTTCATCCAATACTGGCCCCAGATACCCCATTACCCGGGGCCTTACTGGGTGCCCCAGTGCCCACCCAGGACATCCCCAAACAGTGCCAGTGGGGTTTCTAGGGGATCCCAGGGACCCTGTGGCCCTGCTAGCTCCAGCTCCCCACATCCTGGGTGCTGTAGAAGCTGGCATTGCTTCTGACCAGAAGGAGAAGGTTTTTTTGTTTGCTCCCACTCGGTGGGAGCAATGTGAGTTTCTATGCCCACAAGAGTGTGTGCAGAAATGCAAAAGTCTGCTCCTACCCAGCTAGGGCATTTCTAAAGCTCCCACAGCGTGGGAACAGGCAAGCCTTCCCAGCCCGAGTTCCTGCGAGGGAAGACATGTGTGCTCCCACCAGGCAAGAGCTTTAAAAATGCTCCCGTCAGGTGGGTGCAGACATATTTCCCCCTGCCTGCTCTATTGAATACAAGGAAACTACTAGCTCCTGGGGTGGGCCTGCTAGGACACAGTAATTGAGCTGGCCTGGAGGGATAGTGGCCCTGATGTCTTTATGGGTGCACCCCCCTTTAGTTTGAGATCATCCCCGGAGATGGAGTCCTCAATACCTATTATGACCTTGAGAGGGGGCTGCACTCCCCCTCGTTTAATGATCTCAGCCATAATAAATTAGACCCCTGAGGCCTATTGAGGTTTGGTGATGGGGCCAATTACCCCCTCCTCTCTACAATGGTATTCAGCCCTAGGCGATGGAGTATCTGGTGCCGTTTCATGCTCAGGGGGGGGGGGGGGGATGCGCACAATCATCCCCATTAATTTAACATGGAGTCCACAGGGCCTATTAAGGCATGAAGAAGGGAGACCATGCACCCCTACCCTTTCTTTTCATGTCAGTCTGGGAGATGGAGTCCCCTGGGACACCCAGAGACTCCACAAGGAAGGCCCAAAACCCCGGCCCCATGTTTTGCGGCACAGACCCTCCCTGGGACCTGGAACACTCCTAAGGGGTTGCTGTAGCACAGGAGCCCTAACTTGTTTTAAAAAAATTCACTGCAGATTTGCAGATCATCAGGGAATTATTGGCGACATTTAAAAATATCGTTTTTTGACCCAAGCAGTGTCCCCCTCAGTGAACCCACTCTTCAGGCCTAGGGGTCAGGGTATCCCTTATGTCTTTCTTCAACCTTTTTTTGGGACTCTGGACTAATTCCTGAGTCCTAAGATGTTTTCTGATGCATTCTTGTTAATGTGTTGCCAGCCAATCAGATCTCAGCATGAGATCTGTTGGGTCTGGAGAGCCTCCACGGTGTGATATATAGATGTTTTAGCCTTAATTGCTCAAATACTACTGAACGGATTATCCCAAACAACAAAAATTATGCTTTCTGGATCAAGATCTTGCTTTCAGCTAAATTCCATTCAGCAGTTTTTGCAGTATTGCTGTTCAATTCTCCTATGGAAAAGTGAATGGAGAAAACATGTTTTGGGACCCTCCCCCTTTTTCTTGGCCCCTCACTTGACGAATCATCCTGAAACATTCTAGGGAGGAGGTGAGCTGGAGGAGCCCTTTTTTAATGTTTTGTGAAGGTTTCTCAAATGGTGCCAACGTTATTCGGAAAACAAAACATGCTTTTCCTATGGAAACACGATCATAACTATATACATACACAAACACATTAAAACAAATTTAAAAAAAAACACTTACCTATAATGATGTGAATTAAAGGCATTCCCTATATAAAAACACTTGACGTAAAGGTACTCCTGATGTACTTACCTCAAACTAATGAAAATCAACATAATGTACCACAAAGTAACACCGTTGTTTGTAGTGTACATGGAATGCTGGTGCAAATGGCAAACATAGATTCAATAACATATAGATTTATATATGGGTAATAGTGAATAACGGGTATTTTTCGAATAAACATTGGAGCTTGAATTGTCATGAAGTCACTTAGTAGCCTGAAGTGTTCACTTTTTACCCATCTATAATTGTATGTTATGTATGACCCTCAAAATCATCTGCCCTCCTTTATTCTACTACACAGAGACAAAGGAATGGTGGGTATGCCATACGGAACCAGGCCTTCCCTGTCCCATAAGTAAACAAAAAAATAAATACCAGTCCTCCAGCTGCTCGCCCCCACCACCCTTGATGACTTTGCTACTCTTTCTGAACAAAAACTCTTTTCAACTTTGCAGCACAGAACCAGCATTGAACATACAGGATTTCAGAAAGTCTTATCAAAGCAGCCTGGAATCACTTTATGATACAGTGACAGAGGGAAACAGGTATGGTTTTCTACTGTAGCACTAAATAACCTGATTTATAATCTGTTATTCACAACAGTGATAATCAGTGATCTATACGTAGCAAAGCTAATTATCTGTAAGGACAGCAAGAGTCATGCTACTTACTTTCACAGTGTTTTCCATCTCTCTTTAGCTGGTACTGTGGTCGGCATTGACATCTGTAGTGGTCTTCGTTGATCTGCACACACTCCTGCTCACAGCCACCATTATTAATAGCACAGGAGTTGACAGCTAGAAAATGGAAAATGGTGAAATACATGTGATTGGTTTTTAAAGGATATTGTTATTTACTTTTGTTATTTGTTTTGTTTGAGGTACACATTATAGTTTGCTCTGTTCTCAAATGGATTGGGTTGGTGACGTTTAAATGTGAAACCGCATGTATCGTAAACAGTGAAAGTCGATTTTGCCAGAAAAGGGGAATCAGGAAGTCATAGGACCTATTTACAATTTCCCTGAATTTAGGTGTCGTGGTCCCAGAAGGCCATAATCTCTGATTCTGGCTGCCATCACAGCACATAAATCCAGGGATTAGAAGTTTTGTCCCCTGTATTGGTGAATCAGACATGGATCTAGGAATACCAGGTTCAAATCTGTATGTGTTTTCCCTTGCAGAGAGATTGAGGAGCTGAGTGGAAAGAGAGATGTGTTTAGGCAGGACACACATATAAACAGAGACAGGCAAGATAGCCATTAAGTTATGAGCAATAGGTAGACCCACTGCCCACTTTAAGTTCATACTGAATACAATATGTTTTTGCCAATAGTCAGCTATAGGTGAGACCTAAAAACATAGAAAAAGGTAGCCTACAGCAGGTTTGTGCATGTAAACCAGTTGTTCAAATCAGTTTGTCTATGCACCCCACATACTCTTTTTATATGCATTTTAAGGGGTCATCAACACAGGTGTTGGGAAGGTTATTATAAATAGGACAATCCACATACACGTATACATAATGTGAGCACCAATGTTGCTCCTTATATATCTATGAGGATTTTATAACCAGGGCACCGGAATGGGCCACAACTGCATGACATTTAAGACGAGCGATCCTATTACATTGCCTGTTGATGTTATACAAAATTAGTAAATATCTATGACAGATAAAATAGTACTATCCTTTTCCTTCCTATCTTCTTGTGGTCTCTTGACTTGTTGGGTTTGCCACTTTCGTCTTTCTGGTTCATGGTGTACAGAAATAGGGTGGTGTTATGTGGGTGAAGGGGGAAATAATAGGTTTTGCTGGTGTGATTTGGGACAGAATGTTTTATATTTTAAAAATGGATGCTTCAATTGACATTTCCATTTCTTTAATTTCTTAATTTATGTTGTTTTCTTGAAAGTGTAATGTTTTCCTCTATAGCATGCTTAGCATTGCAACTTGCAAAACTGTATGTGCTCCGGTATACGTTTTCGAAATGTATAAACTATCCAATAACTGCATTATTAGGTCCAACAGAGTTATAGGAAATAACTATCTCACATCTTTAACAGTTATATGTGAGGGTACACATGAAATAAGTGGTTGGGCTATTAACACATTTCATGAGCAGTTGTTTGAAGGACTAGTTATGCTTTGAAGAAGGTCTGATAAATCAGTGCCACAGGTTCACCCCTCCTAGGTGCAACCCATTGTTCTTGAAAAGGATGCTGCAACATTGCAGGGGGATGCAGAGATGAGTGTAACCCTCTATTGTATGTGTTATGCTTCATTGAGTGTAATCAGTTGGGGGTTGTCAATGAAAGTTTCATAAACAGTACAGAAAGAAGAGTGGCCTTGTGTTTGAGGATAGAACCCTTAAGAGATGATATGAAATAGGCACTGTAATAAAGGAGTAAGTGTATGACAATGTTGAGGTAGACAGTTCTGGTCCAGCAGACGTACAGAACAATGGATGCACCCCAAGTGGATGATCCCGCTGACAGAGTATCTATTGTAGGACACCTGATGAGTCAATGTGTTTTCTAACCCTGCCTAGAAGAGACTGGTGGCTGTGTGGCGGACAAGTGTGAGTGATGGGCAGAGGTATGGGGAGTAGGAGCTCAGAACACCTGTGTTGATATCTCAGGCAGTTTCTTTAAAAAAAAATCAATATGTTTTTATCCTTACTATGTGTTACTATAGAAATATACACATTTCTCAGAAAGAACATCGATTCCTGACTTGGTTCTCATTGGCTGTATAGGTGACAGTTGAAAAGAAGGTGGATTTCCAGGTGTGCAACTCAGGAATGCAGAAATGAAAGTGTATTGGTATAACATTTACAAGGTTGCAGATTAGGAAAGAGCCTTGGCTTTGCTCACTAATTAATGCTAAGAACTTTCAACTACTCTCACATTAAGACTCATGCCTTCTCACTGACAAGCATCTCACAACTGTGCAGAAGAGAACGAAAATGACAACCTTGCTGTAAATAGCAGGAAGAACAATAAACAAATGTTGGCCAAAGACTAGGACAATAAGGGAGCAAGGTGTAAGGAAATGTGAGGTTTAGACTCTCAGATATGAATGCAGTGTTGTTTCCAGATGAAGTTCACAGCAGGGTCATGAAAAATTGAATGACTTTGGGCTGATGAGGTAGACACTCTAACCCCAGATAATATGGTTCAGTTTGATAACAATTTTCACTAAACATGATCATAATCTTTCATTCATAGTAACAAATTTGATGCTACACAAGTTTTTAAAACTGCGAAATAGTGGAAACCAAACCAAAGTAAGCAACCTTTTTGGGACTATGAAGCCTGTATCTTCATGCCCAAGTCTATTCCTCACTCAATTCATGAATCTCCAAGAGAAAACATACATAGAAAGTTGAGACACCCACACTTTCAAGGCACAACATAACACTGGCCCAGCATATGTCAACAATAGCATCTGCTTTCTTAAACCTTCTAGACAGCTCTGCTCATCCAGACTCCTACTTGCACAAATCCCTCACATATGTAAAAACAGATCTGGTAGTTGACCCTTCTCCTACATCAGTCCTAAAGCCGGGAATGACCTGCTTCTTCTTATAAGAGCCTCCTCATCACTTCTTAAATCCCTCAAGAAACTGAAGACCTTGCTGTTTGAGTAGTCCCACTAAGCCATACGTTTGGCTAGATTCACACTTGCTTACCACCAGGATAACCTCCCTGGTGACAGTGTGTTCTACAAATCTGACTAGCATAACATAACTAACATAACAAAGGAATGGACTTATGAGGAAATATAAAGCGCATATCGTAGTATCTTAAGGAATGCACCTCTAATATGTAATGCATTACCCTAGCAGTTAACAAAAAAACCTATGTAATTTTATAGTTTATACGTAAACCACACTACCTTCAAAATTGTTCACTTCTCAGAAACACAATAAGAGCATGACAATTTCTTCTATTAAAAACTTTAAACATTTCATTACAAATGAAAACACATGTTCCAAATACATTAGACAATCCTTTCTCGAATGACTGTGTTTTTTTTGATGAATTAACTACATCTCTCATTCCAGCTCCAGCAAAATGGCAATGCCTACTTGAGACCAACCTGCTACCAGCATCCATGTACATAAGAATAATTCTGCAGCATTGTTCCATTGTAGTTAGATATGATAAATACATATTCTTACAAGGAGAGTCAAGCAGCTGCCGTAAAGTTGGTCAGATTGCCACAACAGAAGAAGTCTAAAAGCCATCTGTAGACTTTGAAGCTCACAACAACCTCTTCAAGATCTGTCCTAGCCATGGCTCTTGAAAAGTGAACATACAATGAACTTTTTGCCCAACAACAACTATATACTAGCTCAACAATCATCTGGATTCTAAGCTATTGCAAGGAAAGTACTACACTGCAGGACTGTGACACTAAGCTTCACTTTAAATGTGAGAAAGACACCTGCCTTTTTACTCCTCATGAACCTCCTACAAATATTTAACACAGAGGGCTATTATATCCGCCTCAGCATCTTCAAGAGTCCCATGTACATTGGCTGTTGTTGATCACAATGTCTGAAAAAGTGCACATAAGTAGTTAATTTTGAGGATTTTGATTGAATAAATCTGCCAATGCCATTCATACTTTTTCCTCAATATACATCACCTAATCAGAAGACAAAGTTCATTCCAGACTTGGGCTATGAGAAAAGCTAGAGCTATGTCACCGACTATTGCAAAAAACTAAACCTTCTTGCTGCAAAACATAAAGGGCAAGTCATAGCCATTTAAACCAAACGTTTTTTTTATAAATGGGAGATCATTAGGGACAAGGGAGTTGGTGCAAAATAATCTGCCTACCTAAACTCCAAATTAGTCTAGCCGGAACATTCTGGACTACCTGCGATTTTCGTAGAAATATTGTAGAAAGCCAACAGAGAGAGAGAGTTCCTTTGGAGGACTCATGATGTAATCGTACTCTAGATTAGGGTTTATGGGTTATAGCAATTCTTCGGGAGGATAAGGAAAACTTTCCTCCGGATTTCAATGTAGACAAACAAGTAGCTACTGTCTGATTGACCTAAAGTTATGAGGTTAAATTTTGTTAAAATGAATGCCTATTTTTTGTACCATATTATCAGGCCACCAAAAGGAGGACAAGAAGTCAGTTTTACCACCAGCCACAAGAACGTCCCTTTTGCCTGTATTTAACTGTAGCTCATAGTGTGTCAATCTATTGCCAGTATTGAAATTTCTGCTCTGGCAGCCTCTGACATGTCTTTCACAGTATCAATCAATAGAGTGTTATCAGGGGAAAACATGGCTGCCGGCTAAGGAGGTGGCTGTGAGCGCTCGTCAACCTAGCTACATGCACGCGTGAAACGGACAAAGCCGACAGCGCTAATCGACACTTCAACGCGGCATAGACGTCCTTACCTTCACCTTCTCCTTTTTGGGGTATTTTATTGTACCCAATGTCGCCGGAGACACCTCTAAATGCGCGGCCAGTCATGCACGGGTTCTGTGGGTCCTGGCCACCTGATTACTTTGTCGGGACTGGAAAGCTGCTGCACGTGTTTGCCTCCAGAGACAAAGCAGCAGAATCAGCACAGGCGTGCAGCCGCAAAGAATCGTTCCACAGTCAGCACTGGACCCACTTGTGCTGCACCTTGCACATCATATGAGCCCTAAAAGAGTGCCCGTGATAGAAAAAGAACTTAAGGCACCAGGGAAGTCATCCTTATTTGTGTTTTAACCGGGGTGGTGAAGAGGCTGGTATGATTTAATATATTCTGCTAATTTGCACACTCCCGCTGTTTTGTACTGAACCTTGATGAAGTACTGTGGACAAGCTACTTTTTAATAACGATCGTGCTATTACTCATTTTACTCTATTTTTAAACAAATAAGAATTCTGAAAGATTCCTCCACCTCTCTGACACCCGCCGTTCTGTCCGCCGGCTCCCCGTTCCACCACGGGCTTTCCTGCTAGATGTGGAGGGAGTGAAGGCGGGACAGACACGGGTTAGAGGTCGGGGGCGGGACCAACCCTGCTGGAGCCCTATTTAGCTATTGGCTCGGCAGGCACTCGCTGGATTTGTGTTTTAACCGGGGTGGTGAAGAGGCTGGTATGATTTAATATATTCTGCTAATTTGCACACTCCCGCTGTTTTGCACTGAACCTTGATGAAGTACTGTGGACAAGCTACTTTTTAATAGCGATCGTGCTTTTACTCATTTTACTCTATTTTTAAACAAATAATAATTCTGAAAGATTACCTCCACCTCTCTGACACCCGCTGTTCTGTCCGCCGGCTTCCCGTTCCACCACGGGCTTTCCCGCTAGATGTGGAGGGAGTGAAGGCGGGACAGACACGGGTTAGAGGTCGGGGGTGGGACCAACCCTGCTGGAGCCCTATTTAGCTACTGGCTCGGCAGGCACTCACTGTATTTGTGTTTTAACCGGGGTGGTGAAGAGACTGGTATGATTTAATATATTCTGCTAATTTGCACACTCCCACTGTTTTGCACTGAACCTTGATGAAGTACTGTGGACAAGCTACTTTTTAATAACGATCGTGCTTTTACTCATTTTACTCTATTTTTAAACAAATAATAATTCTGAAAGATTACCTCCACCTCTCTGACACCCGCTGTTCTGTCCGCCGGCTCCCCGTTCCACCACGGGCTTTCCCGCTATATGTGGAGGGAGTGAAGGCGGGACAGACACGGGTTAGAGGTCGGGGTGCGGGACCAACCCTGCTGGAACCCTATTTAGACGGGGATGTGTCCGTCGCGCAGCTGACGTGCGCAGACGGGACCAGGGGCCACCCCCCCTGCTCGAAATCATCTAGCGCCGAGATACTCCCGCGGAGAGTTACTTAAACTCAGGACAAAACATAACGTCAACTGTGAGACTCTACGCTTAGAGGTACCTCCAGTCTGTTGCTCTAACTGTAAGTTCTCCGTCTCCCACCCTCACCTAGATATAACAGGGGAGAATGGCAGTTGCATGACTAAGACCTCTGCCACGAATATAATCCACGACAGACAGTTTAATTTCCTCAGTACAAACTGTAGATCATTGCCCAGACATAAAGAGGACATTTTTAATCTTCTAACTGATCAGCAGCCGGATGCTTTATTTCTAACAGAGACCTGGCTAAACGCCAGCTCTGGGCCAGATATTGCCACTGCCCTTCCCCCAAATTACGCCATTGTTACTAAAAACCAAGGCGGGGCGGCATCGGTGTTATTTTTACCCCTTCGATGCTTTTGACGGAACCATTCCGTCATCAGTCACGGTTGAGCTGTGCTGATGACGGAATGGTTCCGTCACGACCGCACCCTGTTCTGGAATGTCCAGCACAGGGGGGGAATCGGCGCCGCACGGAAGCGGTTAAGAAAACATTTCAATGCAAATGGGAGGATGTTGATTTGACCAACTGCGAAGCTGGTCTTTTTAAACTCACTTTAACTCCAAAAATCACTTTCACTGGTATTTTGATCTATCGCCCACCAGGGGTGGCTGGGTATTGGGTGGCAGCCCTCTCTGAGGTACTTGCCCCACTGTTAATGGAAGCATCTATGTTTTCAATTCTTGGAGATCTTAATTTTCATCTGGAGGATCGTAGCTGTCCCATGATCCTCAATTTTCTCTCGGATTTGGAAGCATTGAATGTCCATTTGTGGAATAGTGGCCTCACGCATACCGCCGGTCACCTTTTAGACCCAGTATTTGCTAATTTTGACCGTATAAAATGTGAGCCCGCACTACCCATCTCACATCGGGTGGGTGTATATCCGGATGTCAATGGAATACACCTTCTTTGTTAAAATACCCCTCACACACCAAAAGGGCCCTTGGTGTCATGCTTCATCATCGGGGTCTTCCCGTCCCGCTGCGGGGCGGGGCAGTGCTGCAACAAGCGGATACGCCGGAGCACCTTTAGATGGAAGTGCTATGTGTTTTGGAGTGAGTGTCAGTGGGGTCAGGAGTGAAATATAAGTGAAATGTTAAAAAATACCTGGCCTAGTGAAAAAAAGAATTTTATTAAGCACTGGCTGGTATTATTAAAAGAAAAGTGAAGCGGAGAGATGGAGCTAGTTAATGGGCTCCCTCTCCTATGTGGGTCAACATGTTTCGAGGCACAGTGCCTCTTCGTCAGGACCTTAGGGGAGATCCCCCTGTCACTCACTAGTGTTTTCTCCACAAAGGTAGAAAGGTGTATATACAAAAAAGTGAAAAAAAGGGGACTATGTGTGTAAATACTATTAATAATTACAGCACTTTTATGCTACCACACTGATAATGTAGTATGCCTGCAAGATAAGAAAACCTGATTAATAATAGCGCCGATCCCAGTATGCGCTTAACTCTAAGTTACCTGTAAGGGAAAAGAGACATACACACACAGATATACCGGTATGCATAGAGGGATCTAGCATGAATAGTGAAATGATATGAAGAATATCTTCAAACATACATAGTCACACAATCAGAGTAGGTGAGGGGGGTGGGGGGAAGTGAATAGCCACGGAAAAAAGGAATTCAGATACATACTTTTCAATGGAGGAATTAATGCCTCATGAGCCAGCTTTAGACAGAAGGGTATGATGGGGTCCCAACTGCAAGGGGAAAAAGATAGGGTGTACATTTTAAGTTCTGTCCCATTAGTAGTGACCCTAGGTACAGGTATTGCTAGGATACACAAGTTGGTCCTGTTTGATCCGGCTACGCCGTACTTACTGAGCCCCTCGCACGCTTGTGCTTCCTCCTTTGTCTGCTGCTTCCGTGGTTCTGAGGGAGGACGGGAGCGGCGAGTATTTATATACTCCATAGATTGAATAATTGATCAATTAGCTCTGGAGTAGCCCGCCGAAATTACAAGGGCCGAAAAAGATGGTAAGGCGGGCGGCCATGTTGGAAGGTCCGCCACCCGCTCGTTAGTATGCACAGCCGATCTTGGTTGTGGTCGATGCGGAGATCGGTGCATAGTTATAGACTGGAGACCCTTGTAGTTGCAAGCCTTGGGTACTGAGGGAAGGTTTGGACTTGCTTAGCGTTCGGTGGAGAAGTCCAACGCGTGTGCCGAGTGCTCCGCGCATGCGCCGATCTCCTCGCGCCGTGCGCATGCGCGTCGGAATGACACTATCACCCTGTGTGTGCGCATGCGCACAGGTGTCTCCACGCGACTCAGTGCCTGGGAATAGACAAACTCGGGGGCATACAGTAGCCTAAATATAGTGGCTCAATATAGGACGCAATACAGGTTTTATGGCTGCATCCATGGTCTGGAGGTTATTGTAATAAAAACTAAAAAATTCAGTGTCAGTTTTTTCAAGGCTGGGGAGAGGCTGATAGTCAAATCATGTAGCTACTGGCTATGAGTTGTCATTATACAGGAAGTGCAGTACTGTATAGGACATACATAAAAAAATTAAAAAAGGTAAGTATGAACCAGTTGAGGAAGAGACAGCAGTGGAGCCATACAACTGTTATCAGGCGATTGTTCATGAGGGCTATGGTATGAGTTGTCATTATATAGGAAGTACAGTGCTGTATAGGACTTACATTTTAAAAGGAAGTATGAACCAGTTGAGGAAGAGACAGCAGTGGAGCCACACAACTGTTATCAGGGACTTATTCATGAGTGCTATGGTAGTCAGTTACTCTGTCCAACACAGCTGGCCCTAGGTATTCAAATGCGCCCATGGAATGTCGTCATTCAAGCCTGTGCGATGGGTCCCCAAGCGGTACACCCAGCGTTGCTCTTTCGATAGAAGGTCTCTATCGTTGGGAAAGGCTTCTATGACGGTCCATTTCAGGTCATGGACACTGTGTCCAACAGTAGCAAAGTGGGTTGACATTTTCGTGGTAGTCTTATTACAGCGGACGTTGCTACGGTGTTCACCCATTCGGATCTTCACGGGTCTGCTGGTCATTCCCACATACTCCAAATGGCAAGGACATGTGATTAGGTACACCACATTGCGGCTGTTACAATTAGTAAAAGCTCGCTGTTCCCATGATGTCTTGTTAGAAAATGTGATGTTTCTGCTCTTCTGAGTGTATTGGCAAGATACACAAGTGCCACAGGGGTGGTGTCCACTGACACCTGCTATCCTAGAGGGTTTAATTGTACCGGTAGCTTTCGGTCTGGTATGAACAAGAAGATCCTTCAGGTTCATTCCTCTCCTATGTGAAAACATAGGTTTGGGAAAATTCAATTTACCGCAGGATAACACTCTCCAATGTTTGTTCACGATCTTCGTGATCTGGTTGGAGTTTGTGTTGTAGGTCGTTACGCAGATGGGGCGAGGGTCGGGTTCCTTCCCATCGGAATCCTCCAAAAGTGCTTCCCTGTTGTTGTTACGTGCACGTTTGAGGCCTTTCCGAACAATGTTCTTGGGGTACTGCCTGTTCAAGAGTTTGCTCTCCAAATCTGCCGCCTGTGTCTTGAAATCTTCAATGTTGCTACAGTTCCGACGTAGGCGAAGGAACTGTCCATATGGGAGATTCTCCCGCAAGTGGCGTGGATGGAAGCTGCTGTACAGGAGCAGACTGTTCTTTGCTGTAGGTTTAAAGTGTGTACTCGAGAGTGAGAGTGAGTTCCTAGTCCAAGATAAACCGAAAGTACCATACTTTTACACTATCCCTAAGATTCACAAGGACGCCCCATATCCACCTGGGCGTCCTATAGTGTCCGGTATTAACTCACTTTTGGAACCATTATCAAAGTTTGCTGACGCATTCCTTCGGCCAATTGTCCAGAAAACTGACACCTATCTCAGAGACACTAAGGCAGTCCTCCAATTGATAAAAGACGTTCCTTTTGACCCAGAACTTGATCTCCTATTGGGACTCGACGTGGAGAGCCTATACACTAGCCTCCCACATAAAGAAACGTTAGAGATAATAGAGGAAGTACTTTTCTCTGAAACATGGGATTACCACACCCCTAGGCAAGTGGTCCTGGAGTGTATCTCTCTGTCCCTCACGAAGAATTTCTTCCAATACGAGGACACTTACTACCTCCAAAGACATGGAACCAGCATGGGGAGCACCTGTGCCCCCAGTCTGGCGGGTTTATACGTACACCACCTGGAGTCTACAAAAATTCTGGAACAGAGCAATCCCTACAGACATCATGTACTGACGTGGAAGCGGTACATAGATGACATCTTTGTCATCTGGAGGGGCAACCAAGACTCTGTTATCCGGTTCATGAACTGGCTGAACCAACAGGATCAGTTCTTGAAATTTACACACACGGCTTCCGATGAAAATCTGGTGTTTCTAGATCTAAACATCTACCCGAAACAAGGTACACTTGCCACGAGTACACACTTTAAACCTACAGCAAAGAACAGTCTGCTCCTGTACAGCAGCTTCCATCCACGCCACTTGCGGGAGAATCTCCCATATGGACAGTTCCTTCGCCTACGTCGGAACTGTAGCAACATTGAAGATTTCAAGACACAGGCGGCAGATTTGGAGAGCAAACTCTTGAACAGGCAGTACCCCAAGAACATTGTTCGGAAAGGCCTCAAACGTGCACGTAACAACAACAGGGAAGCACTTTTGGAGGATTCCGATGGGAAGGAACCCGACCCTCGCCCCATCTGCGTAACGACCTACAACACAAACTCCAACCAGATCACGAAGATCGTGAACAAACATTGGAGAGTGTTATCCTGCGGTAAATTGAATTTTCCCAAACCTATGTTTTCACATAGGAGAGGAATGAACCTGAAGGATCTTCTTGTTCATACCAGACCGAAAGCTACCGGTACAATTGAACCCTCTAGGATAGCAGGTGTCAGTGGACACCACCCCTGTGGCACTTGTGTATCTTGCCAATACACTCAGAAGAGCAGAAACATCACATTTTCTAACAAGACATCATGGGAACAGCGAGCTTTTACTAATTGTAACAGCCGCAATGTGGTGTACCTAATCACATGTCCTTGCCATTTGGAGTATGTGGGAATGACCAGCAGACCCGTGAAGATCCGAATGGGTGAACACCGTAGCAACGTCCGCTGTAATAAGACTACCACGAAAATGTCAACCCACTTTGCTACTGTTGGACACAGTGTCCATGACCTGAAATGGACCGTCATAGAAGCCTTTCCCAACGATAGAGACCTTCTATCGAAAGAGCAACGCTGGGTGTACCGCTTGGGGACCCATCGCACAGGCTTGAATGACGACATTCCATGGGCGCATTTGAATACCTAGGGCCAGCTGTGTTGGACAGAGTAACTGACTACCATAGCACTCATGAATAAGTCCCTGATAACAGTTGTGTGGCTCCACTGCTGTCTCTTCCTCAACTGGTTCATACTTCCTTTTAAAATGTAAGTCCTATACAGCACTGTACTTCCTATATAATGACAACTCATACCATAGCCCTCATGAACAATCGCCTGATAACAGTTGTATGGCTCCACTGCTGTCTCTTCCTCAACTGGTTCATACTTACCTTTTTTAATTTTTTTATGTATGTCCTATACAGTACTGCACTTCCTGTATAATGACAACTCATAGCCAGTAGCTACATGATTTGACTATCAGCCTCTCCCCAGCCTTGAAAAAACTGACACTGAATTTTTTAGTTTTTATTACAATAACCTCCAGACCATGGATGCAGCCATAAAACCTGTATTGCGTCCTATATTGAGCCACTATATTTAGGCTACTGTATGCCCCCGAGTTTGTCTATTCCCAGGCACTGAGTCGCGTGGAGACACCTGTGCGCATGCGCACACACAGGGTGATAGTGTCATTCCGACGCGCATGCGCACGGCGCGAGGAGATCGGCGCATGCGCGGAGCACTCGGCACACGCGTTGGACTTCTCCACCGAACGCTAAGCAAGTCCAAACCTTCCCTCAGTACCCAAGGCTTGCAACTACAAGGGTCTCCAGTCTATAACTATGCACCGATCTCCGCATCGACCACAACCAAGATCGGCTGTGCATACTAACGAGCGGGTGGCGGACCTTCCAACATGGCCGCCCGCCTTACCATCTTTTTCGGCCCTTGTAAATTCGGCGGGCTACTCCAGAGTTAATTGATCAATTATTCAATCTATGGAGTATATAAATACTCGCCGCTCCCGTCCTCCCTCAGAACCACGGAAGCAGCAGACAAAGGAGGAAGCACAAGCGTGCGAGGGGCTCAGTAAGTACGGCGTAGCCGGATCAAACAGGACCAACTTGTGTATCCTAGCAATACCTGTACCTAGGGTCACTACTAATGGGACAGAACTTAAAATGTACACCCTATCTTTTTCCCCTTGCAGTTGGGACCCCATCATACCCTTCTGTCTAAAGCTGGCTCATGAGGCATTAATTCCTCCATTGAAAAGTATGTATCTGAATTCCTTTTTTCCGTGGCTATTCACTTCCCCCCACCCCCCTCACCTACTCTGATTGTGTGACTATGTATGTTTGAAGATATTCTTCATATCATTTCACTATTCATGCTAGATCCCTCTATGCATACCGGTATATCTGTGTGTGTATGTCTCTTTTCCCTTACAGGTAACTTAGAGTTAAGCGCATACTGGGATCGGCGCTATTATTAATCAGGTTTTCTTATCTTGCAGGCATACTACATTATCAGTGTGGTAGCATAAAAGTGCTGTAATTATTAATAGTATTTACACACATAGTCCCCTTTTTTTCACTTTTTTGTATATACACCTTTCTACCTTTGTGGAGAAAACACTAGTGAGTGACAGGGGGATCTCCCCTAAGGTCCTGACGAAGAGGCACTGTGCCTCGAAACATGTTGACCCACATAGGAGAGGGAGCCCATTAACTAGCTCCATCTCTCCGCTTCACTTTTCTTTTAATAATACCAGCCAGTGCTTAATAAAATTCTTTTTTTCACTAGGCCAGGTATTTTTTAACATTTCACTTATATTTCACTCCTGACCCCACTGACACTCACTCCAAAACACATAGCACTTCCATCTAAAGGTGCTCCGGCGTATCCGCTTGTTGCAGCACTGCCCCGCCCCGCAGCGGGACGGGAAGACCCCGATGATGAAGCATGACACCAAGGGCCCTTTTGGTGTGTGAGGGGTATTTTAACAAAGAAGGTGTATTCCATTGACATCCGGATATACACCCACCCGATGTGAGGTGGCCCTTTTTGATTGACCTTAATCCCTGTTAAGAGGAGGACGTGCCCACCTTGGTGCCCATCGGCACCACCTCTTCACTCCCCCCTTTTGATTTCTTTGTCCCGCACTACCCATCCCTTGGTCTGATCATTATTTAAACCATTTCACAATATGGGTCCCCACTACAACAAACCAGATTAGACCGGATGTCTGGTCCAGGAATTGGCGAAAAGTGGATTTAAACGACCTTAACACACAGATCATTCGCACTAGCCCTGACATTGTCTTCAAGGGGCTCACTATTAGGGACCACCAAGAGATCAATAGCTGGCTAGCCAACACTGCAAACACCATAGTCCCACTCACCTTGAACAAACAAAAATCATGTCACCCTCCAGTTCCGTGGTTCTCAGAGGAATTAAGGGAAGAAACAAGTAAATGTAAAAAATTAGAGAGACCATGGAGAAGAGACTATTCTCCAGCCATGAAAGAATTATATAAAAAAGCGCTTAATGACTACCACCTGTCCTGTAAAATAGCTAAGGGTAACTACGCTAAAAACACAATTCTAGGAGCACAAAACAATTCTGGCACTCTTTTCAAAGTTCTAAAAGACCTTGCAGGAGTAGATCTTCAACCAGCATCCCCGTCCTTATCTCACTTGCAATTAACCGCATAGCCAATTTGTTTAATGACAAAATAACCAAAATCTACTCCAGTTTTAGCAACACTAAGAATGAAGTTGTTACGTCTACTACGACTTCTACCCCGAGTGAAAGAGAGATCAGGGAGAATCGACATGAGACAACACTGCTCAGGTGGTCACCTCTAGATAACTCAACTTTTGTAAAAATTTTAGACAGCATCAGATCGGGCTCAACACAGTACCTAATTCCAGCATTTATCTTAAAACAGTTGGATCCTTTCATATTGGGTGTGATCAGATCTATGTTAAATGCCTCCTTAGAAGAAGCTGTGGTCCCCGCGGAATGGAAACGTGCTATGGTAGTCCCCCTGCTAAAAAAGGCTAATGGCGATCCAGAGGTTCTATCCAATTACCGTCCAATATCGCTACTACCAATCTGCTCAAAAATCTTAGAAAAACATGTGAATCAACAGCTAGCAGACTTTGTAAATGATAATAACCTTCTGCATCCCTCCCAGTCAGGGTTCAGAAAAGGTCACTCCACGGAGTCCACTCTTCTTGGGGTCACGGAAGCTATCCGCAAGGAATTGGACAACGGCGGCACGGCGGCACTCATTCTTTTAGACTTGAGTGCCGCCTTCGATACGATCTCCCACAATACCCTGGTGCAGGCGCTAGAGGATATAGGAATAAGAGGGAAAGCGCTGAGATGGCTGGAACAATTCCTTTTACATCGGACATTCCAGATGTTTTCCAAAAATAACTCCTCCGATATCCTGGATAACCTCCACGGGGTACCACAGGGTTCCATATTGAGTCCGCTGCTGTTCAATATTTACGTCACCCCTCTAGCCTCAATTGCAGAGGAAATGGGCCTCACTATTTATTCCTATGCGGATGATACACAACTTGTGTTCTCCCTAACAGCCACCGATAATTCTATTACCTCTCCTCTTCGCTCTGGCCTCTTGAGAATGGCAGACTGGCTGGACTCTAAGAAATTAAAATTGAATGGGGAAAAAACAGAACAGCTCCTCCTAGGTAATAATAAGGATCTGTGGGGCCCCTCCCATTGGCCAGTAGAAATGGGCCTGACCCCGGTTGCAGTACCATCTGCTCGCAACCTAGGGGTAATAGTTGATGACAAGTTGTCAATGCAACCACAAACTGCCAAAGCTGCCTCAACATGTTTTGTAATCCTTAAATGGTTGAGGAAAATTCTGTGGCAACTCCCGGAAGGGGCACAGAGAACTGTAGTACAGGCCCTGATAGGTTCTAGATTGGACTACGGAAACATCCTTTACTTAGGAGCAAACAAAGACATCACAAATCGACTTCAGGTCATACAAAATGCTGCAGCCAGGCTGCTCCTCCGTCTCCCTGGGCGCACAAGCATGACGGAACATCTGAAAAAACTGCACTGGCTGAAAATAGCGAACAGAGTGAAATTTAAAGCACTCTGTTACATGTTTCGGATTGACGAGAGGAAGCTCCTACATATCTATGTAAGATGGTTCAGAAATACATCCCTTCCCGGAACCTTCGATCCCTGTCTCAAGCCAAATTTGTTGTCCCTAGATACAAACGGGCACGTCTGGGTGGACGCTCTTTCACCTACATGGCGCTGGTCCTGTGGAATTCACTTCCACTCAATCTTCGTCTTGAAACGAGCTATCTCCAATTCTGAAAGGGAGCCAAAGCATGGTTGTTTAACCAATAGTGCCCACGGTTCTTCTGATTAGCTAACATAAATCCAAGGCGCCGGGAAACCCTCAGGGTAGCTGTTGCGCCATACAAATGTAGTAAATAAATAAATAAATAAATAAAATTACCAAAGTGACTCAAAGGAGGAAGACTGAGGATAAGCAGAGGGTTCCAACAGTGGCAACGTCACAAAAGTCTAACAGGTATCCATTAAGGAATCAATGTATTGAGATTGCTGAAAACCAAGTGATGCATGAAGAACAGAGTGGGAAGGTATCCCCCCAGTTATCTCCCCTATATTTCGGGTTCCTAATTCCTCGTTAGGATCACCTTGCCAAGGCCACACCCCCAAACACTCTCATAGGAAAAAAAGAGGTGCTGCTACTCCAGCATCAGTAAGGGGGGTGGGTCAAGCGTCAAAATAACACCCTCCTTTAAGTCCTACTTTAAGATCAGTGAGAGTGTTAGTACATCCGCCAGAGACATGGGGGCCCCAATCTAACACTAACACTATGAGTCGACAATTGGCAGGGGAGACCCTGATTCCACCCGAGATATCCCTGGCTAACAGGTATCAAGTTTTAGAAGAGATCAGTCCACCTCTTGGATCTATGGCCCTCACTGGAAGCGAGCCTGTGATGGCATAGTCTCCACCAGATGAGGAGGTACCTACACATAATTAGAGGCAGGAGAACATTGGGGGCTACTGCAAACCCTCTCCAAGGAGATAAAAAATAGATGTGCAATGTCAGAAGCAAATCAAACCAAAATTTGTGATGTCTGTGAGAATCTGCACAAAAAAACTCACTGGCCTGACGGACAGGATTAGGAACTTAGAAACCGCCACAGAAGATATGGGAAGGGAGGTAGCTGGTAAAAGCAAAGATATACAACGTTGCAAGTAGAAAGAGAAAGCCCTACAGGTAAAAATCAAGATGATAGACAATAACTCTAGAAGAAATAACTTATACCCCTCATTGTGCCAGAGGGGCTGGAAGGTGAGAATTTGAAAGGGCTTTTCATAGACCTAATTTAAAGAAATAATACCAGAAGTCAGGTACCTAGATCCATCTTAAGACATTCAACGGATTCACAGAGATCCATACAGACGCAATCCTAACAGAGATAAGCCCAGGAAAATCTCGTCAATTTCAACACTTATTCCACCAAAGAAAAGATTCCCTCTGAAGCATTGAAAGCTGGATCCTACAATAAAGATGGATGGTCTTCTCATATCCATTCCGACCTTGCAAAAGAAACCCAAACACGTCAATTGGAGTTGAACAGGTACATACAGGGACTTAAATCCTTAGGAGCCAAAGACTCTAAGGAGGTGGAAAGTTTCACTAAGCAAATAAAAACATAAATAGGCTAAGTCCATAAACATTCCTAAGACATATTAAGCCAGGAAAGACGAGGGCGACTGGGCAGACCTAATCCCAACTTTGTAAAAGGGAGGGTTTCCCAGGGTGGGAGGGTGGGTGGGAACGCAACTGGATTAGGGGAGTTTCACGCACAACATGTAAATATCACACTGGCTTGGGAGCATTGGGAGAAAACCAAAAAAATATATCTGTTGTCCTCATACGCGAAAAAATCACACACAGAATAGGAAGTATGGGAAGTGAGACACTACTGGAAGATTGCTAATCTAGACAAAAACACATTGTGAGGATATTAAGCTGGAATACAAATGGGTTGAGAGTAGCAGATAGGAGGAGAATTGTTAAATTCCTTAAATAATCAAAATGTGAAATAATAATGCTACAAGAGAAGTATTTGCGACAAGCAGAATGGGAGTCAATACTCAAGGGACATAAGTGGGTCCAACAGTTCACATGCACTAACCAGAGCGTAGAAGGGGTAGCGATCCTGATTAAGAACTCGGCCCATGCTAAAATAATAACAAGTATTTCAGACCCTAAAGGGCGATGGGTCATTATTACAATAAAATTGTATAACACAAAACTTACTTTGATACTACGGTCCAAACATAGGCGACCCATCACCATTACAGGAATTGTTCCAACAGATTTTGAATGATGATAACCCCATTATACACGCAAAGGATTTTAACACTTTACTCGATCTTAAGCTAGACAAATCAACTCCTAGGCCAACAGTTACCACCCCGAAGATGAGAACCTGGTAGAAATAAAGGGTTCACACATCAGAACAAGAAATATGGCCATGCTTCTCGCATAGATTACTTTCTGATTGACGCGAGACTGGACAATAAGGTCAAGGCGGTTTTTCATCAGCCAGTCCATTCATCAGACCATTTAGCGCTAAGCCTGGTGCTAGTCCTAGACCATTAGTTGCCTAGATCTCAATGGACAATGAATAGGTCCCTCTTAGCAGAACATGAAATACTAGAAAATCTGAAACAAGATACCAAAGAGTATTTTAAATAAATGCGGGTTCCGCCTCTTTGGGTGTTATATGGAACGCATATAAAGCTTTTATCAGAGGGAGAATAACTGCTATGCCATCCGTAGGAAAAAAGAAAATGACAACAAAATGGGGGAGATAGAGAAGAGAATAGCTACCTGGCAAAAAAATCTGTACGAGGTAGCCGAGCTAGATTCAAACAATAAGATTCAGTTATCATTTTCTCTCTTCCTACGGATGGCATAGCTGGTTATTCTCCCTCTGATAAAAGATTTATATGCATCCCATATAACACTCAAAGAGGTGGAACCCGCATTTATTTAAAAATACTCTTTGGTGTCTCGTTTCAGATTTTCTAGTATTTCATGTTCCGGACTGGCTTCCGAATCGGATTAAAACAAATCGAATGCCATTTGAACGCACCTGGCGGGAGCTTTTACCTGGAGGCACATCGCATCTCTCTGTGCATATTCCTTGACCTGCCCACGGACCTCGCCGCACCCGCTCCGCGGGTGCCGCATCGCCGGACTGTGAGTGGGGCTGGACACTGGACCTAGCAGGGAGCCGAGGAGCGCTGGAATCGGGCTGAGGGCTGCAGCGGGGCTGCGAGCGTTGCAGGGACTCCATTACCCAGGAGTCCCTGCGTGACCGAGTGAGAGCTTCCGGTCCGCTCTCCTTGTTGGCCCGCCCACCGCCCACTAGGAGGCCTTTTAAAAACCCCTGCCCCTGTTGTTACTGTGGGACGACATTTGAACGCACCTGGCGGGAGCTTTTACCTGGAGGCACATCGCATCTCTCTGTGCATATTCCTTGACCTGCCCACGGACCTCGCCGCACCCGCTCCGCGGGTGCCGCATCGCCGGACTGTGAGTGGGGCTGGACACTGGACCTTGCAGGGAGCCGAGGAGCGCTGGAATCGGGCTGAGGGCTACAGCGGGGCTGCGAGCGTTGCAGGGACTCCATTACCCAGGAGTCCCTGCGTGACCGAGTGAGAGCTTCCGGTCCGCTCTCACTGTTGGCCCGCCCACCGCCCATAACGCCCACTACATCTAAGACCCATTCTCCCGCAGCGCGGGACGCAGCTCGGGGCGAAGACCGGGCAAAGAGTGGGCCGTTTGAGGCCGTTCGAGGACGGAAAGGACTGGACTGGGCCACCCGTCTTGACTAAATTGTGATCACATGCACAGGTTTTAACTATTTCTTATTTGTTTTATATTTAACATGTGCTCACGGGGTACTCGTAGCAAAACTGCTAAGGGAGGGCTTAAATCTAATGGGACACTCGATGATTTCATTGTCAAGACCAACATAGCCATTGACAATGAAATCACTAAAATGCAACATAGAGTGTCATTGGAGCTAGAGGCGCGCGAAGACTATCTCAGGATTTAGCATTTTCTAAAAAATCATCTTTAGGCAATATTGCCTCGGCTAAAACTCTTGAACGCCTGTCAGGCCCCCGGCCCCTGATAGTACAGGCGGACATCCATCACCCCTCACCAATCCCTCCACCGGAGTTACAATCTATTCCTTTGTCGATATCTCCTAAGCCCACCCAGACTTTAATGTTAAAAACCCAGAGTTCAAATTTATGTATCTCCAAACAATTTGACATGTTAAAGCAGCCAGCTAGTGTTAATAAAAGGGATGCTGCACATATAAGAAAACGTCTTGCCAGATCAGCTGATGCTCGGAAAAAGGCCAAAATTGCGAGGGCACATTTTTTTAATCATCATCGTCTCCTGGCTTTAAATAGAGCAGGCACTAGTGTCCCGCTGGCCTATACTTGCCCTACTGGTGTGGACACTGGTATCAGTCTAGATAGTATAGACCTAGATACAAAAACGGGGGAATCACTCCCGAATCTTGTTGAGGGAGTCCCTGAGGTACTGCTAGGTGAGTCTGGCAAGTTACAGGGGGGTGATGAAGATTTTCTCAAAATTGTATGGGACACATTGAAGAGGCTTCTATCCCCCCTGGAACTCCGACTCTCACGAATTGAAAATAATCTATTAGAAATGGACAAGACAATTGTCACTCTAGCTAGTCTTGGCCTAAAGCAGATGGAGGCAAATACCCTACTGGGTGTCGAGAGCATCCCACAGGCCCCAGCTGCACTTATATCGGTCCCACCCCTGCCTAATCCCAAACCCATACCAAAACCTCGCACTAAGGATTGTAACCCTTTAGCCATTAACCCCCATCCTATTGCCCCAATCCCCTGCCCTTTACAAAATAAAGCACCTACAAAAAATGGGCTTTCAGGCTAGTGTCCAACAAACAAATAAGAGTGTGAATCCACGCACTTACTCCAAGGGATTTAGAAATGGAAATAGACATAATTTTCGTGGAGGCTACATAGACTTACCACCAGAAGCCAGGTCTTATGTTGTAGTGCTGGCAGGTGTGCCTGTTCTGGAGCGATGGTCTCAAGAGGATCATTGTTCACTAAAGAACAAGGCCATTCATTGGCTCAATGTAAATAGACAACTACCGAACAATCTTAGAAGTAACATCCTTATGGTTCGCAGGGTTCCTTGGGTAGGCCCTTCATCCAAGTCTATCCCGGGTGATTGCATTGTTATTTCCTTTGCAGATCCAAAGACAGCTCACCATCTATGTTCATGGGATGTATGTGGTGATAACTCTGGTATTACTGTTAAGCCACTTACCTTCTTTTACCCCCCACGACCACACACAAACCTAGGAGGGAATTGGTCTACAGTCCATAATACTACGTGGGGTGGACGAAGGGAAGGTTGGCAGGGTCAAAATGGCTGGTGGGAAGGGGTCCCCACTTTGAATAGGTTTGGTTGTCTCGACGAGGTCGATTGACTTCGGAGGGCTGATGTACTAGCTCACAATCCTGAATTCATCCCCATCCCTGTGCTTCCTGTCCCTACCCCTCTAGAAGTTTGTGCAGAAAATGTTGTTTCCATTGAAGTAGAAGGTCCTGTTCCAAGACCTGCAATCAGGCTTTCCATCTCTAATCCACTTGAAACACGTGTTGTTATTGATACACCCTTGGAAGGCCCACAACCTGTTTCAAAATCTGTAATTGGCTTTATTGAGACCAGAGCTGTAGAGGCAGGTTCATCAGAGGTAATACCTCTCAGAGCTCTAGTGAGTCCGCCAAAGGTGGCTTCCCGTAACACAGTTGGGCCAAGGGGAGGTATAGTACTGTCCCCTGCTGCGCCAGTACGAATGATGCCTCCGGTAGTTCCCTCATTGGATACATTTAACATACTGTCCTGGAATGTTGCAGGGGTCAGGGGAAGCATGAAATCAGAAGATTGGTTGGAGTTTGTGGACAGTTTTGATATCATCCTGCTACAGGAAACGTGGGCACCCGACCCAGTCCATAGAGTAGGTTTTGTAAACTTTTTCAAACCAGCTATAAAGGGTGCCAAAGGGCGTGCCTCCGGGGGTCTGCTGACTTGGGTGAAACAGTCATCAGGATATCACCCATCTGAGATACTTGTAGACAACCCGGACCTCCTGGCAATTAAACTGAGCAAAGAGGGCCATCGGGACATGATTATTATTAATGTGTATGCACAAGGGCTCCCAGGGGGCCGGTGCCCTGCTGTGTTGGATGTATTGGACCACCTTCTCGCAGGACAGGCCAGAGAAGACTTTATCCTCCTGGCAGGCGATTTTAACTGCACCTTTGAGCCGCTATATGTAGCCGGAGACAGCTGGGGCTCTGCAGAAGATGGAGCCTGGAATATCCCAGATTTACTGTTAAATAAAACTGTTAAAGCTACTGAAGCCGCGTTGAACTTGATGGCTCTGTGTCTTACCCGGGGGCTCAGGGCAATAAATGGTCGGTCAAGATCGGATTTGGGTGCTAACTACACCTTTGATAACGGTATGAGGAAAAGCAGGATTGATTATTTATTGTTGAAGTTGGAATACTGGCCGCAGCTGGTAGATATGGAAGTTGTACCTCGCCCAGAAAGCGACCATAATCCCCTCGCACTTAAATTAAGGTTGCCAGGTATGAAGAGACTAAAAGAATCCGATATCACCCGGACAGGGGACGTTCTTTTTTTTTTTTTTACTGTTTTATAGCGCGCACAATTACTGCCGGAGTATCCTGGCGCGAAAGAAAGGAAAAAGGGAAGTGTAACAGCAGAGCCCTGAAGTAACATAACAATTTAAACAGCTAATCTAAACAAATGGGTTTTTAATGCTTTCTTAAAAGCCGTGAAGTCCACAGTACTGCGCAAAGAGACTGGGAGCGCATTCCATGCTCGCGCAGCTCTCACTGTCACAGAGTGTCCTCCCAGCCGGATGCGCCGAAAACGCGGTACCTGCATGAGGTGTTGAGATGCTGAACGCAGATCTCGATTGGGAGAGTACCGCAAGAATCGTTTCATCAGATAGGCGGGACCGCGCCCATTGATGGCTTTGTGGGCCAAAGTCAAGATTTTGAAAGTAATTCAATGCTGCACCGGCAGCCAGTGCAAGCTCTCCAGGTAACTCCTAACGCTGATCCGCTTGGAGATGTTCCCCAATAATCTAGCGGTAGCGTTCTGAATAACCTGGAGCCGCCCTATCAAGTAAGCAGGAGAGCCACTAAACAGAGCGTTAGCGTAGTCCAGGCGCGAGAGAATTAAAGCTCTCGCGACTGACTCGCGGGCAGAGGCCGGCAGAAGCGGAAAAAACTTTCTGAGAGACTTCAGGGTCCCAAAGCAGCCTCCAGTGAGCCTCTTAATGTGCCCCTCAAAACGGAGGTCCTCCCCAAACCAGACCCCGAGGTTCTTGGCCAAGGTGTTTGAGGCACCTGGAATGGGGAAGCCATCTGGCCACAATAGTGACCTGAAGTCAGGAGGAAACTGGCCATAAAGCAGGATTTCAGTCTTGTCCTCATTACACTTCAATTGTGATGACGCTAGCCAATTGAAGACTGAGGACAGACAGTTCTGGATCTGCTTTGTATCCAGTGCCTCGCCTGGCCAAGTGAACAACAACTGCGTGTCGTCCGCGTATGCTATAATTTTGGCTCCCCAATGTTCGGCTAGTTCAATCAGGGGGGTCAGATATATATTAAAGAGCAGTGGGCTCAATGTCGAGCCCTGCGGGACCCCTGTCCGGAGTGGTCTAGCCGAAGATGAAAACGGAAGGAGCCAAACCTGTTGAGATCTAGCCAACAGAAATGAGCTCAGCCAGTCCAAAGCAAGATCACAAATACCAATGTCGGCGAGCCTGGACAGGAGACGTTGGTGGGGAACCGTGTCAAACGCGGCAGAGAGGTCCAATAAAATTAGAGCCGCTCTGCCGCCCCCTTCCAAACATTCCCTGACCGCCTCAGAGACTTCCACCAGGGCCGACTCCGTACTGTGGGCAGTGCGGAACCCGGATTGAGCCTCGTGAAGAGCTCCAGATCCTTCCACAAACTCATTAAGCTGCTGGAAGGCCAGCCTCTCACCGATTTTAGCCAAGGCAGGAAGCAGCGATATAGGCCGATAATTGGTCAGTACCGCCGGATCAGCGCCGGCCTTTTTCAGCAGAGGTAGGAGCTTAGCTTGTTTCCACTCTGAAGGCAAACTGGCAGCTTTGAAGGAGAGGCCGACTAAGTGCGTCACCTCCTCAACCACCACATCAGCAACAGCGGCCAACACTCTTGCTGGACAGGGGTCAGGGGTTCTTCTGACCAATGATCGTAGAAGGTTAAAATGGTCTAGGCTAGCGGGGGATGAGACCTTCCAGGAGAGCGTTGAGATTGTGGTTTCTAACACGTCTAGCGAAATTATGCGCGAGGAATTGCAGGGGGGCGGATCTGTAAATACTGTTATTGACCTTCATGAGCGCTGTTTTAATGAGCTCAAATTTCTTCTCTCTCTACCAGGTCAGAAGGGTATTGTTAAACAGAATGCATTCCGCCAGAAATGGTATAACAAAAAGTGCAGGGAGGCCCACAGACATCTTGTTAAAGAGGTTAAGTCCCGGAATATGTGTGCGGTTAAGGCAGCTAGGGAGCAATATAGGAAAGCTCAGTGGGAAGCCAAACGGGAGTGGGAGGATATGTATTGGTCCGATCTTCTGGACGCCTCCACCTCAAATAACCAGCTTAAGTTCTGGAATCTAGTGAAATGGGGAAGGGATCCTGACTCACGCACCCCTACAAACCACGTATCCCCTGAAGTTTGGGTGACCCATTATTCGGCCCAATTCTGTGCTGAAACATCTGAACCTCCCTTTAAATTGGATGAGGTACCTCTGCCACCCATTCGAGGGGAGCAACTCATATTCACAGAAACCGAGGTAGAGCTAGCATTTGGCCTGTCTCAGCGGGGAAAAGCACCAGGTATGGACTTAATCCCTGTTGACCTGTTTAAAGCCAACCCCGCTCTTTGGGTGCCCTATATAACAAAGATCGCTAATGCAATAGCTAATGGGGCAAGGATTCCTAGGTCGTGGAAGGGCGCGGAGATACTCCCTATCCACAAAAAAGGCGATAGGTCTAATCCTGGCAACTATCGCCCGATTAGCCTTATCGACTCCCTCCAAAAAATTATTGCACGCATGGTTTTGAGCAGAGTTCAAGGCTGGATTGAACTAGAGGATATTCTATCTCCCATGCAAGCAGGCTTCAGATCTGGAACGAGCACCATCGATCAGGTGTTCAGATTCTGTCTGATCTACTGGAAGGTGGTTCTGCTCGGCGGTGGTACCATCTTTGCCGCATTTATTGATCTGAAGTCCGCTTTCGATCTCGTGCCGAGGGTTAAACTGTGGTGCGTCCTGAGGGACTTGGGTCTACCAAGGGAACTTCTTGATCTGATAGTTAAAATGCACGAGGATAATTACGCTAGGGTGAGGTGGGGAGGCCAGGGACAAGTATCAAAATCTTTCCCCGTGACCCGTGGCGTTCGTCAGGGCTGTGTCCTGGCCCCAACACTCTTCCTACTATTCATCGATCAAGTGGTCAAATTTTTTGCAGACACTCCCACTGACGCCCCTTTGTTGGCAGGGTCGAGGTTTCCAATGCTTATCTTTGCCGACGACACTCTGCTCCTCTCAAAAACACGCAGCGGTCTGCAGCGGGCGCTGGACCGCTTTGAGGAGTTCTGTGCCATCAATGACCTTAAGGTAAACGCTGGTAAAACCAAGCTTATGGTTCTTAACAGGAGGCATCTTGTCCGGAGCTCCGTAAGTTTGAGTGGAGTCAACTTGGAACAAGTTGAAACCATGACGTACTTGGGGGTCACCTTGGACCGTCGCCTGGGTTGGAAAGATCAGGTTGGCGCCCAACAGCTCAAACTTGCCCGACTCACTGGTTGCCTTCTGAGTGAGCAAAGGAGATCAATTACTAAACGGGTTTCCCCAGCGCTAAAAATCTATGACACCAAGATCAACACCGCAATTTTATATGGTGCTGATCTCTGGGGTTATACTGATCTCTCCAGCCTATTCAGAACCCAGTGTAAGTTCCTAAGGGGCTTGATTGGGTTACCCCAATCATCACCTTCTATACCCCTATGTTTGGACATGGGTTGCAACCCTATCAATGAGATGGCTAGATTTAGACTGGTGGCCTTCTGGAGGCGCTTATGGACATCCCCTGACCTTACCCTTTTTGCTAGGGAATTGGCCGAAGTTAGGTCAATTGGGGGATCTGGGAGAATCCCCTGGTTAAAAAGCGTAAAAACCATCCTGATTGAAATGGGACTAGAACATCTGTGGACTTCCCCAAGCACCAACGCTTTTCCATCCAAACAGGATTTCAAGGCATTGTACTGGGCCTCGGTCCGTTTATTGTTAATAACGGCCTTCAGCTCTGTTGGTCTCACGGGAAGGTTCCTGACTACTAAGTTGGATCCCTCCCGTGAGACCTACTGGGACATCATTACCAAACCGCTGGACAAGAAACTTTACCATCAGTTTCGGGTAGGATCATTGCCTTTGAATTCCTTTACAAAAAAATGGGCTAATGGAGTAACTGAATTCTGTTGTTGTTGCACAAGCTATAAAGAAACTGAGGGTCATTTCCTGTTCGCCTGCCCGGTCTACTCTGAGCCCCGTACAAAATGGCTAAAACCCTTGTTCCAGCACCTCCCTTTCAGAAGGTCCTCGGAGGCTATTCAGGTTTTAAAAACCAATACCTCAGAGATGATTGTGGTGAGTATAGCCAAATTCCTAGGGTGGGCCTGGGCCATTAGGGCAAGAAGCAGACAATTTATTAGGGCCTCTTAATTCTCTCATAAAGGCTTACCCATACCACCCCTAACTAAATTCTGAAAAATTGTATATAGTATGAGGTATGTTTCCTGTATCTTATGTCTGTCTTACAAATCTTAATATGCTATGGTCAGGTTTGTCTTGTATTTCTGTATGTTTAATAACTTTTTAAGATAATGGTGTTGCTGTTTTTAAAGGAACAATGTAATTATAATGAAATGTGTTTAAATATTGTCTTTTATGATTTTGATATCGAAATAAAGACTTTAAACCTGACCTGACCTGAATGCCATTCAGAGCCTTTCCGAGCGACATCGTAATTGAGCCCTTAGTTGTGTGTTCCGAATAAATAACATCCTACAGCATTTTCCTGTACCCCAGCAAGACTGTCACATAATTCACTTTACTTTTCTTTCTCTGACTTCAAAGTGAGAGGATTTTTTAAACAGTAATTTGTCAGAAGAAATATCCAGAGATTTGACCTCTATCTTTGAAGCGCAGCAAATGTGGCAAGATAAATACAGAATTGTGTTAAAATGCTTATAAGGTAGTCAAATGGGTCTTGTTAGATCCAAATTACTCTACACATAGATAACTCTGATTTAAATAATGAATCTTTGAATTTGCGACCACAATTATTTTGAACCACACTTATTTTCAATTAGTAAACGTGTCACTTTGTCATCATTGAGGTCATAAAGGCGCAGCATGTCCAAAGTATGTAACATTGGTCCATTAAGAATGGATCAAAAATGCCTATAATTCCTATATTTTAAAGGCAAAACAATGTAAAAGAAAAGGTATGATAACGGCTAAGTGTTCCAGAAAATGCCTTTGGCAAATAATTTCTTGGTTCATATTCTTTTCACTCAGATAGTGTAACAAAGGACATTTAAATGTCAAAGAGCCTGGACTAATGGCACTTACATTATAATTTGTGCAAGGAAATGGCAACATATTATTTGATATTCAAGGATCTGCTCCAGGTTCTGTAATAAAGGAATGTTTGTCTTGACTGTGCCTTTCTTATAGTACTCTATCGGATGATAGTCCTTTTGTGCTAGGATGAAATCAAAGTTGATTGGTCAGTTCTTACAAATTGCAACACCTATTTTTAAGTAGAGTATACATCTTAGACCAATCCATTGTTTATCCATAGTTCAATGACATCTCAGTAGCATTACCTCGCAGTTCACTCAGGGTGCTCTATGAAGGTATTGAGAAACAAACATCTTAGAAGTAGCCGAGGTCCGACTGGCTGGCAGGATGGATCACCTGTCCAGTCTTCTTCACCCACTACATGTTAACACTCAGTTCACTTTTCAAGAGTGTTTGAATTTCAGATGGTTGGAATCAGTCCTCAATTTGGGGTTCAGAAGATTCCAAAGCATAGGACCATGCACTCAAGTCGATCTGCCCACAGCTTTTAGTAATTTGAAACCTTGTTGTTTAATCAGTCAGTCAGTCAGTCAAGAAAACTTTATTTCGCATCAATTAAAGTGCATAAAACTACAGTAAAATAAGACTTTTGAAAGCAATTCAGCATTTAAAAACCATTCATAAAATTCTAAAACAAATCCAGTAAACTCTAAAAGTGCACAAATTGTTTAATCAAAATGGCAGTAGTTAGGAGGGTTTCTGCCGAGCTGTTGCATGGCTTAAGTCTCTATAGGTATCTCAGGCCTATGGGTCAGAAAAAATTGCATACAGTTCACTGTTGATTAATTTCACAGTTGGAGTAATGTGCATTGTTTATCTTGAAAAACTGGAAGCATTTTAAAATTATCAAATTTAAAGAGTGACAAAAATAAATGATTAATAAATAATTTGAATTTCTTTCAGAACCCTCATTTGATGTAGTTAGACCTTCAAATTGGATATTAGAAAGCACAGAGGCATGGTGACAGCACTGAGGTTCTAAGTCACTGCCTCAAATTCATATTAAATATTTGTCAACGGACATTCATGATAGAGGGTGGTAAAGAACAACACAATCATGCTGAGAGTGAGAAAGCTAGTTGGAATTCAGCTGGAAAGGGACGCAGATGGCCAACTCCTTCTTTTTAACTATGTGCAGAAAGACTTTCCAGTGGGCATGTTCATACATTAGCTCTTACAACCATGGTTGTATGACCATAGATGGTGAGGGCCTGTGGTGTGAAGGAACCCTGTGAGCCATAGGTATGTAGGTTGGTCCATCAGACCAAGCAATGTATGTGTTGATGCTGTATTCCAGTTATGAAAACTTCAGAAAGTATTGATAGCATATGAGGTTCTTGATGATGTGTTGTAGTGAGGACATGTTGCGGAAAATCATAAGGCTACTAGTGATGAATTTGTTTGTGGTTTAATAGTGGGGTATGCCCTTGGCTACTCATGACTGTTGAGTAGGCCACATGGTTCATGGTGTATTATGAAGCATTTTTGGAGCAAAATTGGAAGGTGCCTGATGTACCTGGTACCGGGGGAAAAGGGGTTCATGAGGCTCCATTTTCCATCTGCTTGATATAGTTGGGCGCATTAGCAGTTTGGTTTCTCATGCTGGGAAAAGCAAGTGTCATGTATGTCACTTTTGGTATTGATAGCTATTAGAGCTGCCTGAGGGTTGTGGCTCTAGAAGGTGGAAGGCAATGTGAAAAATGGGGTTTGTGGCTCCCACAAATGGCAGGGTTGTAGCTACATTTGGACCTGCTGCTCCTTTTGGAGGTAGGAAACATAACAACATGTGCTGTGTGGCGTCCAGTAGCAGTGGAGTTATATTGGACTTTAGGGGTTTGGTTTTATTGGCATGAGTACCGAAGGAGATTACGGCTGTTACTAAGATGCACACTCTTCGCTAGAGACCGCTTAACACTTGAGATATCCTCACGATTACGCACACCCACACCACACAGGGAGGGAGGGGAGGACGTATCACTGTTGGGGTAAGTTGAGGTGTTGTTGAAGGGGAATGCACTGATTGAGTGTGTTAGATATTGCAGTTTGTTGTATGCTGATGTACCTTCAATGACATGGGTTTGTGGGGGTTGTGGGGAGAAAAAGAAAAGACTGTAGCATATCATTATTGCATATCATTGTACTGGGTTGATTTGATTTTCTGCAGTCGCTAATAAACAGTTAAAAAAAATGAATACCGTAGGAGGACTGTATCTCTATGGTGAAGTATTTATTGAAGATGCATGGAGCAAATTGCTGTCCATGAGAAACACGCCCGGGTGAGCACAACCACAATCAGAACAGTACCATCCAAGGGAGGGAGGCGAATGCTCAGGTAAGATATTTGTGTGTTCCAATACAATGAAGGAGGGGCACAGGGCAGTGATGTTGAAGCATTGGATAGATTTAAAGAAATGGCCTGGGTTGTCTGTGGTTTGACAGATGTTGAGAGAGCTCCCACACTGCCCATGTTAAGGAAGCTGGTGAAGTCTTAGGTGTCAGGTGTTGACAGTGGGTGAAGGGAATGCCAGAAATCCCAGGAAGAGGTACACGTGAGTCTTCTACAAGGCACTGCATGGCATTCTAGGCTTTAGGTGAGCAGGTCTGCATTGCCTTACACACTTGGACTGGGCAGAATCTGCTTTGCCAGTCAGCTAGTGGAAATGTTTAGAGATTGTGTAAATTGTGTAAATGTATCTGCTCACTAAAAGCACTAAAAGCATTTTACAACTCAGTCTCACACAAATTGTCTATGCTTTTCATAGAGAAATAGGACCATAGGCTTGTGCCCAGCCACAAATACTGAATAGATAGTTTGCACATGCCCTTCCAAAAGTGTTTCGTTCAAGGGAGATGAAGGCCTTCAGTAGGGAAAACATTAAAAACAGAAAATGAACAATTGTGTCCTTGGCTACCTCTCTGGATGTGTCCCTCTTTAAGAGCCCCGTTTTTGGTGTGGGAACCCTAAATGTATAATGGCAAAAAATGTCCCTGATCCAATAGTATTCAATTACTTTTTCAAATTAATTCACGGATGGAATAGATTTCTATAACTGAATCAATTTTAATGCTTAAGATATAGATCGATAGATACCTAGATAGATAGATAGATAGATAGATAGATAGATAGATAGATAGATAGATAGATAGATAGATAGATAGATAGATAGATAGAAGTAATAAAATAGATTTACTGTGCCATGAACATTTCTTTCTGTATTCATGCATATGCTTAAACTGATTACTTAGCCAAGTATCTAGGACCTTTGCTGTAATTTCTAAATTTTAAACCGTTTGAGGCCTCTGTTTCCTTAAACTAAACCAGAATTTTGTGTGCAGCTTGCTCTCATTTGCAGTGCATTCTCGTAAAATCCTTTTGAATTTGACCCTACATTTGTTATTTTTATTCTGCTTCCCAATGTGGTTAACATGTACCACGCTAGCTGTCAATTCAAGATATATTTGGATATATTTTATGGAATTTCAACTCTGAAAGGGAAACTGCAAAGGAAGAAGTTTCGGTCTTAAATTTAATTTAAGTTTAACTGATATAAAATCCTAACTTTACTACTCCTAAAGTCCCTTTGTGAATACCGAAAGTCATAAAGTTAGGATTTTTTCTCAGTTAAGCTTATGTTACGGTCTTAAATTTAACTTAAGACAACAAAGTTTAACTGAGACAAAATCCTAACTTTACTACTCCTAAATGCCCTTTGTGAATACCGAATGTCGTAAACTTAGGATTTTGTCTCAGATTACTTTTGTGAATCAGGCCCAAGGATTTAAAAAAATCTCACTGTTCAAAATCCCACCTGCCGTGAAAGTAGATTACACCCACTTTTTGTTGACTGGCTCTGCTTGACATCCAAAGTGAGTTTGGTAGCCTGGTGTAGTCTGGAGAGAAATGTTAATACAACATAGCTCTCCCTTGTAATACTACAATGTTGCAGCTCAGCACACTAATCATTCATACATTACATGGATGATATACTGTACAGCTACAATGATGAAAAAACACAATTAAACATTATTCCGACCTTGAGGGCAGTCTGAAGGGCTTATCTGTGTGTCATAGCTTTAGACGGCTCTGCACCGTTGTAAGGGTCACTTTAGAGACTATCTCTACACCCTGGCAATATTCAGGTGTGTATGATACCCCTTTTTAAGTTTGATGATAAGATTAGATTAAAGGCCAGATGTATCACCAAGAAAATTGCGGAACGGAAATTGCGACTCTTTTGAGAGTTGCAATTTGCGAGGCGCAATTCGCGATGTACAACAGTGTATTTCACACTGTTTGTGATTCCCAATGGGGTCGCAAATTGCGAGGCTCATTATTATTAATGAGTCTCTCGCAATTTGCGAGTCCATTGGGAATGACAGCCCTCCCAGGGATGGTGGCCTGCTGGACTCAGCATGTCGTTGTAATGACTTGCGATGTAAAGGTATTGCGTACTAGCAATGCGGTTGTTGTAACAACTGTGATGTAATAGCACTGCATTGTAGAAACAGCATTGTAAATGCTGTTTCCCTAGTGTGGTTCATATTGATGTTTTGGAGGTTTTTCTTTTTTTCACAAGTTGTTTTCCCTTCACACAGTTTGGCATCTTCTTACAGTCCCAGATTGGCCCATTACTTCTAGAAACATCCTTACTTATGCATGAGCGTCCATCAGCATGAAGTTTGTATCCCAGGTCACATTCACAGGTGAATGATCCTTCTATATTGATGCAGGTTTGCTGACAGCCTCCATTCACCACATCGCATTCATTGACATCTAAAAACGATAGACAGTTAGCAGAAATTACAACGCCATAAATGTGACGCCTACAAAAGAGACAACATTACTTGACAGCTACTGTTGAATACGTGGATCAGTCAATTCAATTTTCATCATTCATCCTGTTCTACTGAAATTGCTATGTACATACTTCTTTATGAACAGAGGTGTCAGCATGTTTGTGAGAAACTGGCCTGCTTGGCTATCACAGCCCAGCCCACTGTGATAGACAGATATACCGATGGGTTTCTTGGATCACCATTTCTAGCTGGGCCTAAGCTGCAAGACAAACCCCAGATAACATTTTTGAGTTATTATGTGCAAGAGCACACGGAAAACTGATGCAAGACGCCAAAAACAACGAGACATGGTGGGACCTCTTTTTTAGTGTGCGTGCTAAAATCTAGTACGGCTTCGCCTTTCAACTCAGAAGCACAGAAATGGAATCAGCCTTCTGCAAATCTCTAAGAACCTGTTTAGGTTATATCTTATTTCACACATTCCTCTTTTTGTTCTCCTTGTTTGTAGCGCCGGGGCACTCATTTCTGAGTGACTGGTCACGCTATATCAATACCTTTCATGCATTCATAAATGTGAGAAAAATGTGTCAGAAGAATGACTGGAGAGTGCTAAATGGGATGTGGAAAAAATAATGCTGTCTAATCTCACCCAAAAAGTTTGGTCGCTGTCTTGCTGTGCTGCAGTGAAGAGGCAAAGGATCATGGTCTGGAATGGAGTGTGTTTTATAGTGTGATTTGCAGGTGTATACACTTGGACATCAGCGGTGTTGTTTTTGTCTCCACCCGAAGGCCACTGTTCTGGTGCTTTGCTGAGAGCGTACCGTGACAGCCTACCGCCATTGGGGAACTGTCGCAAGATGACTGCAAGTACAACTGTGTTTTCATAACAGGCTTGATGGCAAGCCATGGGCCTGACGGCGACTGAGTACGCATCACCAATATTGCAGTCAGCCGCGCCGCAGGCAGGAACCACTTCATCAGTGCTGTCAGCAGTTCAGGCCGCATATATCGTAATACAGCGTGTGGGATTCCACCGACCTAGTGGTCTTCTTGGGACTGCTGCCACGGTGGAACGGTGGTGAGACCACCAAAATCGCATTCAGGCCCAGAATCTTTTTGCACTGTTCACAAGCAAGAGATGAGGCAAATGAATAGAAGACATATCTGTTTGAATTTACAGCATTTTCCAGTTACCAATTCCAACATATTATTTAATGGCAATACGGAAATTCACAAAGAGTAGATTCACCAATGAGCAAGTAGGTGAATGGCTGTAAGTTGTTTGGAGTTACTTATTTTTGTCAGTCACAAAAGTGACAGGCTTACTCTTGTGATAACTAAGACTTTAGTGGATTTTCCCAGTGTACACCTGCAAGTCCTAATGCTACAGCTGTTGTTTATCAATTAAAAATGTTTAATAAGTTGAAAAGTATTTCTTTCTTTGGAGTCCAATACCGTATGAACCTATGAAAATATTTAACCTGTAAAATGTATTCTGCTGCATTCTGCCTTAAGAATTCCTCCTTGAAATTGTGTGTGACAATGTGGTACCCAGTAGCATCCACTTTCTGTATGTACAGCAATTCCTTCTTTGTTGCTTCTTGAGTTGATCAGTGGATCCTCACAAGAGAGCTAAAGTTGAGACACATAATGACTTCGTTAATTTCTTATTATTAGTGGACATTGAGGAGCAAAAATGGCTAGGGCAAGGTTACTTTAATTGCCACTTTACTTAGTGGTAAATAGGGGTAAAAAGTGCTATCCTAATATTGAGTCATTCAAAGAGCTTTCACAACCTCTAAGCTGATCGTAAGTAAATTCCTGTGTCCCTGTGTTGAAATAGTTGTTAAAATGCACTACCACCTACTCTCAAAGATGGATGTATGACTTTACAACGCATACTTTTACAACGCCTACCTTTACAACGCGGTTTTTACCACGCATACCATTACAACGCATAGCGCTTTGGGGTGCTGGATAGTGAAAAGTTTAATTTACTATTCCAACTCCAGTCCCCGTGGATAGTAGGGAAGGTTATTGGATAGTAAATTAACCTATTCCCTATCCTAGAGCGCCCCCCCAGAGCAATGCGTTGTAATAGTTTGCGTTGTAAAAGTTGCGTTGTAATGGTAGGTCGTTGTAAAAGTTTCGTTGTAAAGGTTACATACCCTCAAAGATCTGTCTCACAACCATACTAGACGATGTGGCATTACAGTCAGAGCTTCCAACTTTGGAACTGAACAACCATGGTCAAACCTGGTGTTAGCTCAACATTCTGTGATTCTGGTGAAATCACCTTAACTCCCCATATGTTAGATGTGTCAGCCTCTGGGTGGTCTTCCCCCTAACTTTTTGCTTTAATCCTCCATTTTTTTCCTAACTCGTTTTTGCTGGCCTTAGGATTTTACACACTTTACCACTACTAACCAGTGCTAAAGCGCTTGTCGTCTTTCCTTAAAACATGGTAACATTGGCTTAGCACCAATTGGCATATTTAATGTACTTATCAGTCCTTAGTAAAGTGGTACTACATGTGCCCAGGGCCTGTAAACTAAATGCTGCTAGTAGGCCTGCAACCCAGATCGTGCCACCCACTTAAGTAGCCCTTTAAACATATCTCAGGCCTGCCATTGCAGTCTGTGTGTATGCAGTTTGCCTGTTCGACCTGGAAAAGTAAAACTTTTGCCAGGAAAAACCTTCCTTTTTAATAAACAAAAGTCATCCATGGGTAGGCCCTAAACACGCCAGAGAGCAGGGTGCAGTTTACTTAAAAAGTAGGACATGTGCTTTTACGTTTTACATGTCCTGGTAGTGAAAAAATCTTACATTCATTTTTCACTAGTGCAAGGCCTACATCGTCCTTAGGACAACATTAGAGTTATCTTATTGTATTTTATGTGTGATTTCCAAATGGGAATGGGTAACCAGTTCATGTCTGCTGTCTTTTAAATCCTAATTTAAAACCCTAACGTATGGTGAAGTCGGATTTTATATTACAGTTTTGAAAATGCCATTTTTAGGAAGTTTATATTTTCCTGCTTTAGCTCTTTAGTTTTTCACATTCCCAATGGCACACACAGTTAATATAAGTATTTGATTTTTGGGTAATAATGCACTCCACAGTGCATGTGCTTCTTCAATTCTTGGGCTCAATAGGTCATTTATTCAAGTTGAGGTCTTCAAAGTAGTCAGCGTAGCCAACACGTGTTTCGTTGATAATATCAACTTCATCTGGGCTACAAATAACAAGACAATAGGATTTTTTTTACATATACACAGTTCCTATGGCAATGTCAAGGCACATATAATCGCAACCACCATTGATTTAATGTGGGAAACAAATTTAGCAAAAAGAATTTAACAAGAGAATTTCTTCCTAACTCTTAGTGGGCAGGCACGTGAGCTAGAAGGACATAGACATTTAGATAGAGAAAGATGGCTCTCCGATATACCCAAAATGGTCTCACGCTTCTTGGTGAGTCTGTCTTTGATTTGTGGCTTTAAATTCAGTATCCTAGATGGCGACTGTGCTGAACGCCCTATGTGCTGCGTACTCACAGCCACCTTCGACACTGACTAGATTAGGTGAGTGATATTAGGTATTTTTGAATCTTTTGATTAATTCAGGTACTCTTGCCTAAAATGGCAGCTTGGGATGTTTGATCTGACAAACCCCTTTTATTTCTTTATTTATTCACACTCTCTACAAGGCACTCCATGGATACATTACGGTAATACCAATTACGATTCTATTACATATTGTGCAACAATTGATTGGCCTCTCGTTTCATTTTATAGGTGAGTTTTTCCTCTAACACCTAATTTGTGTGATTTAACCTTAGCACAATAATATGGGCACTTCTAACACTAAAATAATGTTTTGTGGCTCTTACAGGTTATTGGACCTTGCTTATAAATATTGTTACTTATTCGGCGGATTGATCGTCTTTTCAATTACGGGGGTACGCTTATTGAATTATAATACCATGGCGCAGCCAAAATGACTGAGGAGACCTCTAGAATTAGCATTATTATGACCTTATATGCACCGAGCACAGGCCTTAGTGATATTGGCTGACTGGATGTACTTGTGTTGCCTATGGTGTTAATTGGATTGTTTTCCTTTTGGTCTTGTTTTATTTATTACATTTTCTAACTCAGTTGTGGGCTGCTTTTGCATTGTGTTTCCATTGTGCTACTGTTTAAAGTGTTGCATAAATACTTTACACTGTGCTTCTGAGTTAAGCCTGACTGCTCTTTGCCAAGCTACCCGAGGGTTGAGCACAGGTTACTTTAGGATTTTCTTGTGACTTCACCCTGAGAAGAATTGTTGTTGCTGCTTGTGAAGGGTTTCACCCCCCTCAACCAATAAACCAATAATCTTACACCATGTTAAAAAAAAATTATTAAATTGAATCAGACCTTGTGTGCTGTAACTTGTGCTCATGAAAAGTATTCCAATGCCCCTGGGGCGAGTTGCCACTATATAAAGCGCCTTTATAACATGAGCCCTAATGTTTTTAGCAAAGGCTTATTTTGATTTGGTATGCATACATTTTTCTCCATAAGTATTTGCTGTACCCTCAAAAGTCTGGAAAATCCCCTGCTCTATTACGTTTGATGTAGATCACTAGTTATGTTAAACATGCACGGGAAGATTTACAAGTCCCTTGCGCCACTTTTGAGTCACTTTTCCCATGTTAAAAGTGACGCAAAAGTGGCGGAAGGGGCTTGTAAATCTGCCCCACAGTTCCTATACCAATATTAAAAGAGCTCTTGTCAGATATTCCTATTACGCCTTTCCTGGCCAGCACCATATATCACTATCCCTGCAGTTGGACGTTCGCAGTGTTCTTACAAATCACGTTGGTCGTGGATGCAGAAATCACCTTAATATTGACAGTCAAGGAACTCTTGAAATGCATTTGGGTGAACATTTAAATGGAAATTTAAAAACATTCCAGCTTTACTGTGAAATACCTCACTAATCAATGAAGGTGTGGCAAAGATCTATATAAGCTGCAAGCTTAAATTGTGGATGGACTGATTCATCCTTTCATCCTTCAAAATGTATTACAAAGAGCGTCATTGAGTTGAGAAATACTGGCAACATTTCATTAAATAATTCCAAAGCAATTTACTCTAAAACACTTTAGACATGTTCTAGCTATAAAGGTTGTAAATTCCAAGCAAGACATGGGGAGCCCTTCATTAAAAATACAAATTTACACTGGTTAGATTGCTCAGTAGACTGAGCTCATACTGAAATATTTTAGTGTAACCAATATGTTACATGCTAAAATTTCATTTTTTTAGATTAGGAAGTTTAACTACCATTTAAAGGTGGGTGTGAGGGGGGAGAAGGGTCCTAGTGTATATATTTCCTAAAAAGGAAAACCATTGGCATTCTTACTGATTCCTGTTCACGTTGACATCAAAGGTAGGACCTGATGCATTTTATGATGTCATGGAGTTTGTCAAAATTAAAAGGTTTGGCCTGTTAAAAGTAACTGGAGCTTTTTTAATTTACCCAGCTAAACAAGAAACCCAGTTAAACAAGATGTATCGACAAAACTCCAACCCTGATTTCCCATTACGGTTTCCTTCTCTGGATTGTTTGTGGGTGGGATATTCTGGAGCAGGAATTGTTGAATGAGAAGGTAGCATCTACCCCCGATAGGTGCTAGGAGGTGTTTCAGGTGGGTACAGCCCTGGAGAATGGGATATTAAGCGTGAGTGGATGGGCTAGCTGGTTGACATTGAAAGCAGGAGGTAGTACCTGAAACGAAATATTGCTGGGAGATAGGGGAATGCACAGTGTGACTGCCTACTGCATCAGTCCCCGGATTGCCTGCTACCACAAAGGCACCATACCCGCCCACACTTGGAGTAGCTCCCCATCATTTAAAAAGAAACTATGAAAGTGTTGGGTTTTTTGAGATTTAAAAAAATGACACACCCGTAAACAAAGGAAGTATGACACACTTTCTATTTAGTATTTGGACCTTTGTCTCTGTCCTTATCTACTCATGAAGAGAAAAATATATAAAAAATATACAGTGCTGCTCTGACTTCCAAAGGATTTTATAATCAAAACAAAGGTTCACCTGGAATTCGATTATGGAATTATAAAAGTAGGCCAACACAAGTTAATGGCATGCTACTAATGCAAACATGAAACCACACTTTGGGCCAAATGGTGGTTGAATATGAATTACACTCAAGATGTAGATATTATCCGCAAAGCATAGAAAAACTTAAATTGTTAGTAATTGGGTCTCTAGTTGACAGAGGTATGCACCCTGTCCAAGTAGAGCTCACAATCCTAGTCAGGCTAAGTCAGATACACAACCTAAATTAACCTGTGCTCACCCTCCGGTAGCTTGGCACAGAGCTGTCAGACTTGACTTTAGAGGCAATGTGTAAAGTATTTGTGCACACTTTAATCAGTAACACTGTGACTCCACGCCAATCTTGAAAAACAGAGAATATTTATCTGAGTACATCAAGGCCACACTGACAAAGATCAGACCGACCGCAATGGAGGGCAGGCTGGCTACAAGACCCGCGCAAGGCCTGCTGAAAAAGTATCTTGGATGGAGGAAACACTGGCATTGAAGTCACGATGTGTCGGTTTCAATTCACGCAGCTGTGCTGATGCCTCATCGTCAAGCCACGAAGTTGGGTCCTGCGTTGTCTTTGAGCAGTGCAGGGGTGTGCTCGAAGCAGTGATTCATCATCGTTGTGCTTCGCAGGGATGTCTCTGAATTGGTGCTGCGTCGAGCCACGCAGTCCGGACCTGACTAGTTTTAATTTTTGAGCAGCACAGGGATGGCGTTGGATTGGCTCTGCATCAGCATCGAAGGGCACTGCCTCAGTTCCGATTGGCGCAAAGCTGTCACTGTGTTGAATTTTGCAGGAAAACAGCTGCAGCACCCTTGTTCAATGCCCAGGACTGATTTGCACCTCTTGGCAGGGCAGCACTCTCAGTTGGCAGAGTACAGTAGCTTTAGCAGAGTTAAAGTCTTTAATGGCCCTGAGACTTCAAGAACAGGAGGTAAGACAGTCATTCTCACTCCCAGTCAAGAAGCTGCAGGTAGCAGGCCAGCATAGCAAAACGGGTAACAAAGTGGCAGTCCCTCCTACAGCACAGCAATCAGCAGACAGCAGTCCAACACAGCAAAGAGTGTCAGTCCCTCCTACAGTGCAGCAGCTCTTCTTCCTGGCAGAATGTCCTTGGTTCCAGCAAAAGTTCTGATTTGGTGGTTTTGGGGGTCCCGTACTTATATCCAGTTGTGCCTTTGAAGGGGGGAGACTGCAAAGAGGCCTTTGAAGATCACAAGGTGCTTGCCTTTCCTGCCCTGGCCCAAGACTCACTACAGGGGGCTATGCAGCTCTTTGTGTGGACACAGGCATAGCCCTATTGAGGTGCAAGTGTCAGCTTCTCCTTCCCACTCGAGCTCAGGAAGGCCCTTCAACCTGGTAATGGGCCATCGTGATATAAATTCCACCCGCCAGCACCCTTTGTGTGTGACTGTATAGAGAGAATGCACAAAGCCTATCTGTCACCCAGCCCAGACATGTATTTAGAGACAGGCAGAGGAGCAGAATGGTTAAAGTATGAAAACTCCAACTTTCTAAAAGAGGCATTTTACCGTAAGTTATGATTTTAAATTGTGAGTCCACAGACACCAAACTCCAAATTTCTATCCATTTCCAATTGGAAATTACACTTAAAATATGTTTTAAAGCAATCCCGATGTTAACCTACGGGAGAGACACTCCTTGCAGTAGTTAAAAGCAAATGAATAGTTTTTCACTATCAGGACATGTAGGACTCAAATATACATGTTCTAAGTTTTATTAACACTGCACCATGCCCATAGGGCTGCCTTGGCCTGTACCGTGCCCATAGGGCTACCTAGTTCCTACCTTAGGGGTGACTTATATGTAATAAAAGGGAAGGTTTAAGCCTGGCGAGTAGGTTAACTTGCCATTTTGTAATGGCAGTTTAAAACCGCACACACATGCTCTGCAATGGCAGGCTTGAAACTTGTTTACATGCCCACTTAGGTGGGTGGCACAATCAGTGCTGCAGGCCCACTAGTAGCATATAATTTACAGGCCCTGTGCACACACGTGCACTTTATCAGGTACATTAAATAAGCCAATTATGGTTAAGCCAATGTTACCATGTTTAGAGTACAGATAATATACACGTAAGCACTGGCTAGCAGTGGTAAAGTGCCCAGAATCATGAAGCCATAAAAACCTAAATCAGCAACAGGAGATCAGAAGGCAAAAAATCAGGGCCAACCAAGCCAAGGATGACAGATCTAACACACACATACATAAAATATCACAAACAGGACACCAATTGTGCAGAGTCCAAACATTAAGAAACACACAGAAATGAAAATATTATGCATATATAAATAATATCCGCTTTCCAGTATGTGTTTTACAACATCTATGAGGTCAGTCTATATAAAAATGAATTTTTATGCCAACATCAGTTTGGGTGCTAACATATTGACGACGTTTCAAACCTGTTTGAATTATTGGGTTCTCTTCTCTACGCTGACGATACCATTCTTTATGTACGGGAACCCCACATTAATCTTGACCCCCCTCATTAGGGAAATAACCAGATTTAGTCAACACTCTGGCATGGGATTAAACTGGCATAAATCAGTTATTTTTCCACTGACTCTGAGTACCCTACATTGGGAATGTGAATTCCCCCTTGAATGGTGCACTGACTCAGTTAAATATTTGGGCATCCATATCTGCTTGAACAAAGAGCACATCATTCGTCTGAACTATGGTCAAGCAATCTCTGCTCTTGAAACCCAAGTGGAGAGGTGGCTGCAGTTGCCATTATCCATTGCTGGCAGAGTGGCTATAATCAAGATGGTGGTACTTCCCAAATTTTCATATCTTTTTAATAACACCCCTATACCCCTCCCGATCAGGTTTTTTTCAACAATATGCTCACACTTGATTAGGCTGATATGGGGAGGAAAGCAGCCCTGTGCACTTTGGCAAGTGCTGGCACTTCTATATGAGAGAGGAGGATTTAACATTCCTGACTTTCATTTGTACTACTTGGTTGCCCAATACAGCTATGCATATGCGTGGTTTCACCCAGATGCTCGGATACCCTTTCTCCGCCCTGAGGCTGACTTCATGTTTCCTGAAAAACTCTCCACAGTATTACCTAAAGGTGTACCTAGAGACCCCACAGACCTTCAGAAGGTTTCCACCACCAGTTGGGCATGGGAAAAACGATGGCACGTTACCGGCACCACCATGCTATATTCATCGGCACTCCCCATTCCCTACTCGCCCTGGCTGCCGATCTCTGGGGAAAAGCTGGTACAACACACCTTGACCAACTTTAATTTTACCAAAATGGGAGACCTATTTCCCAATGGGCAAGTCTTCTCCATCACGGACGAAGACCGCGTCAACACAGCCACCTTCATGGATTGCTTTGTACTAGGACGCATCAGCTCAGCGCTGCGAGCTACCCTATCCAGTTTCTCTATTGAACCAGACCCATTCTCTCCCTTGTCCACGGTAATTGAGAACCAGAGTGGGACCCATCTAATTTCTAAGCTATACAGGGCATGTTCAGACATTATTCTGATAATGGACGACAAGATTCGCAAAGCATGGGAGGACGACCTAGGGCGTGCTATCCCCAATAGTAGACACAAGATGCTTCACTTTAAATTTCTGCGCAGACTGTATGTCACACTGGCTAAGTCGCATAGGCTAGATCCGGCCAGACCGCACAATTGCCGCAAATGTAATGCACCATACGCAGATTTGGTACGCCTTACATGGACTTACCCTAAAATACGCTCATTTTGGGAGGCGGTACACAAAACACTGGGAGATATGACAGAATTGACATTAACCTAATGAACGAGATCGCACTCCTCGGATATGTGATGAAATTCCCTAAAGGAGTGCGGAGATTTGCCTCCCTTAGTCCACTGTTGGCCAAGAAAGAAATTGCTCTCCACTGGGGCCGTTGAACAGTTCCCACGCTACAACGCTGGTTGGGTAGCTTAACATACTGCAATACTCACAGCGAAGCTTATTCCACCACATTACCCCGCTCCTTACACCCCAAAGATATCTGGGGATTGCTTAGAACTTACCCTGAGTCTACACGTGCACTAGCAGCCTAGCAACTTGAAATGAGCATAGTCCCCACCGGAGTGGGATGAGAGATATATGACGCATATTAATCGGTTTTTGCATGTTACAATGCTCAATGTTAACATTGAATATTGTGCTGTGATCTAAGAGTAATGCATTGGTATTATTGGACGGGAGAAAGGGGGCGACGCTGGGTTTGACGTGATTTCTCTACTAGGGGACTTTGGTATTTCACTGGAACTGCCTATGTTAATCATACGTTATTCTTTCTCTCATCACCAGGTTTTTGATACATTGCCTTGTTATTTGACTGATGTTAAGAGATGTTTTAGTTAACTGAGAAATTGCCAGTGAACTTACTTTTTTTTGCGGTATCGCATTAAAATGGTAAACTTTAAAAAAATATATATATATTGGTTTCTCTTCAGGACAGTCAAAATGAAGGCACCTGGGAATAGGGAACCACAGGATGGAGGACGTCTCAGGCTACCTAAAGTGAAAGTAACCTATACCACACAATGGTGATGGATTAAAAAGGAAAATTACTTACTCGGGTGGAGTAAATGCAATCTGAGGGGTTCATAAAAAGCAGGCGCAGCCGTACAGGTAAGAGTGGTGGGGTCGTTTTCCCTCGTGGTCGTCAGTCGAAATCCCCCACACCGTTCACCGCTCTTACCTGCACGGGCCACGGCTGATAAAAAGTGAAACCGGCACTTGATATGATACGGGCGACAACTTCACAGAGAGTGGCTAGTCCAATTGAATGGTCTGGCAGTGATGGTGTGCTGCCTCCCCCGCAAATACTATTCCGGACATTGCTGTTGAGCATGCAAATTCACTAAACGGTCTCTGGTCAAGACTTCATACAAAATAAATTCTCCCCTGACGTCCTCCCTTGTTATCAAACCGTTTTATAAACATTTAAAATATACCAATTATTAGTAAAACAGGATAACCAAACTGGTGACAATCTCAAAGTTATATTTTTTATATGCACTTATTGCTTGAAAACAAATGCATAATTGTATTTTTAACATTTATAATACTTTCATTTTAAGAGAATGCCGATGGCGTTTTACAAGATTAGTAGAACGAGCTGGAAATTCTGTCAGAATGATAACTCCTTCCTGACGTGAAACAAATGAATTACACTTTCTGGAAGGCGCCGAGAAATTGGAAGAAAAAAGGCTTCTGATTTCTACAAGAAATATTGTGCTGGATTTCATCTATTTAAGGGGCCTGGTTTATGTATCCATTCAATTTAAACAAGGTCAGATAAGTTCTCAAAATGGCCGCTTCCACAGTGGATGTCATAGAAAGCAATTTAACAGCGTTGATGGCATCAAAAATGTACCTGTAATTCCAATTTTCATTTGTAATAGCTCAGTGCCTCGGGAGTTCAAAACATTGCCAACTGGCTCTTAAAGTATGCAGAGGAAATGAAAATGTCAGCTGAGTGATGGAAGAGAAGCAAAGGCGTACAACCTGTCTGGGAATTAAGGAGGCCTGCAGCTTTTAGCATGTCTGGAAAGTGTGCCTTCCCTATCTGTCTCCCATCATGATTTATTGATCACCACATCACCACTGCAGATTGGACATTTTTGGAAAGTAAATAACTCTCATGTAAATTTTTATAATCCGGTTTAATAATTAGTAAGTTAGCTTTATATGCTCAAAATAGGTTTCACATTTAATTTATTAATTTGTTATTTATCACAAATCCATTCCTCCAGTGCAGGCATACCTGGCCTTTGCAGTTTGAACTCTTCAAAGAGTTTGAGAGTGGTCACTGAACAAGCTTTCAGAATAAGTTTCCCACTGTTTTCACCAGTTCTGCAAAATCAATGTAAGCATGTGGTGAAATTCTCTCACATGCAGGGCACAAGTCCTAAAAAATGAAGTGGGGGGACGCTGACGTCACGACAGGAAGTGACGTCACGAAAGGTGGCTTGCACCACCAGACTCATTGCCTCCCCTCGCTCACCCCTTAGATGCATTTGCAACAGAGAAGCCAGCGCGTGAGCAGCGTTCTGAATGAGCTCCGATCTCGCCCCAGAGAGGCAAAAGAGTGAATGTGTAGCTCCATTTGCTACAGTTATCGAGCTCCCAGTAAAATAAGTGGGGGGACGGAGTACAGTCCACCAGGATGGCAGATGACATTACGTCCACCTCCCTTTCGGACTACCATCTACCCTATTTAAAAATCCACACTGGCCCCAGTGATCTGTCTACCTTAACCCGAACTACCGTTATCGATGGTTCTGTCAAGGTACAAAATGTTTGGCGGATGGCCGCTGCCGACTGTGGCGGCTGTTCACCAAGTTTTACGAAAGGTTTGGATTTTTTGAAAAACAAATAACGAATGACCCATACACCCAGGGAGTGTTTTTCTCAGGGCCTGTGAGTGATTATTTGTTTTATTTCTGTCCCTCCCACCAGGTTTTTCTTGGCAGTGATGGACAGAAAAAAAGACCTCACACAATTCACACTCAATGGACTGGAGGTGCAATACCCTTCCTCCATCGACTCCTACTCCATCAGGCCATCGGAGAAAGCTTTCTTTTCATGGAGCCAAGACGGGCTACATAGACAGAAAGATGGTTACCCTCCCGACCCTAAATAAAGTAGATAGATGATGCGTTTGGCAGACATAGTCCTCTACCACCTTTATAATGGAGTACCCTGTCCACCAACCTATAAATCTACACTAAGAAGTAAACATTCACATAATAAGTGGCTATAATGAAAACCTAGCTCAAATACAGCCCTTGCATACTCAAGATGGGCACCTCTTTTATAGGACGTTTTCAGTGTTTATGATAAACCTATTGTTAGTCAATTCTTGAGCTGGCTTCATAAAGTAGTGTAACATCAATCAATAGACATAAAAAAACGATTCATCACTGGGGCCCTTCTTACAAGTGGCCCACTTTCAGGTTCGATAATTATAACTCACACTAAATTTCCACAGGTGCTTTCCGTACCTAATGCTACATATTCTTATATATTTCCTAAAAATGTTCCCCATTACATTGGAAAAATTCAGTCTGCTGGAAATTTTCCATGTGATGTAGATTTTATGGCATTAAACTCATGAAATGTAATCAAAGAAAAGAAGATTATGACTAGCAAAGAACATACATGGAAAATATCCCATAAAATGATAACCTGTGTGGAATGGGAGCAAAGTACGGCATGTACATTTGCAGGAAAAATCAAGGTATGACCAAGAAAATAAAATAAATCAAGGTTGAGGTTCAAATGAACTATGTCCAGAGCAAATAATTGTAGTTGCCTCTGGAGTAATTGTAAAAAGAACAAATGATGGACGGAATGCTGAACAATGCAAACATTCACCCGCAGTCACAAAGATCTGGGTTTAATCCATCGTTCTTTTGCTTACCACACCACCCCAGTTTGGACCCAGCCATATGCAAATTAGTCTTGACTATGTTCCTCATGGGAACAGTCAAGACCGAACTGCCAAGTCGTGTCCTCCCTGGACCGGAAACAAGCATCCTGGGAAATTTTTCGATGGATTTAGGCCCAGATCTCTGCACTGGGGTGAATTTTATGTTAAGTTAACTAGTTTTATATAATATAGCGCGCAGCTGCCCCAGCGAAGAGGCGTCCCGGCGCTGCCAGCATCAGAATAACGGAACTAAAAACCAAGACAGTAAGGCACCAGAAACAGGAGAGAGGACAGAAAATGACTAGACATTGTTCAACATTCTGTCCATCAAATTGTTCTTTTTGAATTTTTCACCATCAGTGGGACGGTTATGCCCAGATGTTGGTCCAGTGCTCTCCATGCGACCGGAGTCAAGCTAGCCTGGCTGATGAGAGGTAATACCCCGAACCCGGTCCCAGGATGCTTGTTTCCAGTCCAGGGGGGAACTGGCCTGGCAGTTCGGACTGGACTGTTCCCATTGGGAGCAGGGTCAAGACTGATTTGCATACGGCTGGGTTTAAATTGGAATGGCATGGGGAGCAAAAAAACAAAGGATTTAGGCTGAGCCTAGGCAGTGAACTTCGATACGTTTGGGGAGTTTGTGAAGTTTTTTGCACTCAGCGCAACTCACAGAGTTCCGAAAAAACCCTCTCCTCGCCAACGGTAAGTTGGCGAGCGTGTTCAGAGAAAATCCAATGCTAGACCACTTCCCTGCTAGATTTCTCAATGCGGGCGGTTACGGATGATCGCTACCGCTCGCGTTGAGAAACCTCCTGTTCGCATTGAGGTAGCTGCCGCTCGAGTAGAACTTCTATTTGAGCGACAGAAAGAAGCAGAGCCCCCTTGCACTGTGCAAGATGCTGTTCTAGCTGATTTTACAGCACAAGACAAACACCAGGCACTAAAGATCAGTGCGAACGGTGTGAGGTAAACCACTTTGCCGCTCGTGGAAATCCGTGTAGCTTAGCTGAGTTTGTTTGCACTTCGAGGAGTCCTGCATGGCGGATCTCAGTGAACTCCTCCTAGTCCTAATTTAGGCCCAGATCTCCATACTGGGGTGAATGTTTGACATTGTTCAACATTCTGTCCATCAATTGTTCTTTTTGCATTTGTCACCCAGAGTGGGACGAGTATGCCCAGACATGGATCCCTTGCTCTCCATGCCACTGGATTCAAGCTAGCCTGTCTGATGAGGCGGTAATATCCCAAAACTGGTTCCAGGATGCTTGGTTCCAGTCCAAGGAGGACCTAGCCTGGCAGTTCAGGCAGGACTGTTCCCATGGGGAGCAGGGTCAAGACTGATTTACCCATGGCTGAGTTTGAACTGGAATGACATGGGGAGCAAGAAAACAATGGATTTAGGCCCAGAACTCTGTACCGGGGTAAATGTTTGACGGTGTTCAACATTCTGTCCATCAATTGTTCTTTTTGCATCTGGAGGAACTGTGTCACAAACATATGAGACTTTCTAAACAAAAATTTCATTGTTGCCAGTTGAATGGGGCTGCAAAGCAAATGGGGGGGAGGGCAAGAAAACAGTTTGAACATTTAACTATTGCTTTCATTTATCCAGAGGAAAACTATTTTACCCCTAGACAAACATATTTCCATATGCCCTCATTTATTTTAGCAGTATAATGAACAAGGGAACCCGTTTAAGGTAGCTGAGGACCTCGGGTAATTAGTACTTTTATCAAGAACACAGGTCCTGACCTTAACAAATAGATCTGTAAATGGCAAGCATAGACTTAAATAAGAGCTATGGCTTGGTTTACTCCAATGTTCAGCCGGACAAGGAATTATATATTTTCAAAATTTTTAAGGATTTGCGAATACGTGAAACACGACATGAATCAACTAACTGGGCACAAGCCTGTACCAAGTCAGGGAGAAAGAGCAATAAGGGGAAAGGATAAGGAAAGTTTGAACAGGGAAGACAGTTGGAGCAAATGGCGGCTTACAGTACAATGCAATCTTGTGTAACCACACACCAACAGAAACTGCAATAGATATATACAGTTGAGACATGCAGTTCTGTTAAAACAGTCGACGTGACGTTTCGATCCCTAGCTCCAATTGTTAACTGGGATCATCTTCAGGACTAATGTTTATGCTATTGCCTGAAATGTTAAAAGCCAGATCGCAAACAATGGGGGACATTCATGAAGGCATCTGGATATGAAGCCTTTTTCGGTGAAGTGAGTCACCTTGGCGTGTCCATGTAGAGCCTGGAGAGGCTTCTATGAATCTGTGGGCGGGACGACAATAATTTGGTTCGGTGATCCTCGTACTGGTATGGAAAGCCTGTGGCCCAATTAAATTGATTGTGCCTGGAGGATATGTAAAAGTCGGCTGCAAGGATATGCAGTCCGCTTCGGTTGGATCCTCAATGGGATCGCGTGCTGGGCGTGGTCCCGTCTGTCTTGCTCGGTGGCAGAGGTTTTTTTTTAGGGCTATACCCTCTCTGTTTCTAAGCTGGTCTTGCAGATAATTCAGCTTTGACAGTATTACATTTGTGTGCACTTTCAGGGCAGGGAGGTACTAATCCTTAAACTGCGACAAAACATAATTTTGAAAATGCAGAAAGTCCATCATGCTGTCAGACCTTAAACATTACCTAAGGCAGTGTAAGCAATGTAGATTTGACTCTAAGTATAGATGGAAAGTTGTGTGAGCCATGTGAATATTTTACTTACCTGAGTGAATTTTATGACCACAAAATGCGTTGTCACTCAAACCAAGAGTGAAGAGATGTGGAAATGGAAGGCTTGCATGATGTTTGAAGAGAGATGCAAAGTGGGCAATATGCATTTCAACAGGTTTCGGAGCAGAAAGGCATGAAAATTCACAAGGCTGCATCCTGAGTACGTTCTCTGACTGACACATTGATAATGGCTGTTTATTTCCACCACCCTGTTCAGTACATGTTGCCTCTAACCTCTGAATTCTCTTGATGCATACTTAGGGAGAGTGGCTGAAATCATGTGTATTAAAGATAAAAATAATGAAGGCTGGATATAAAAGAAAGCTAAGAGCGAAAGCTGGGGTCATTAAAACTGTTTAATGAACAGATCCGACTGTGTTTTGGAGCTAGGTCATGGCCAAGGGCAGCAGAAAGGAGATCTGATGAGGGGAAGATTGGCAGGCAGATTCAGCTCAAGGTGTTTGCAGGTCACCTCAGAATGCAAAAGTAATTATCATTTGCCTATATGGATATGTCTTGATAAAGTAACAGCAAAATGCTAGCGAATAGTACAGCCGCTGGCAATTAGAAGACAGTGTTATTTCAATTTCCATTTGATGTTTTAAGCATATCTTCAGAAGTATGGCTTTAATAGAATTTGCCATGTCCAAAGGGCTAATAAATAACAAAAAGAAGTGCCAATACTGTGAATGATTTCAAGCTAAATGTTCTAAACACATCCGAACTAAACAAGATGTTTTGGTCTCACATATGTGAGCAGAATTAATCATTTATTTTTTAACAAATAGTTTTTTCATAAGTTTGGTTTATGATTTCACCAACTTTACGAGTTATAAGACCTTATTTACACAACATTTACATAAATGCAACCATCATAAGTCACAAAAAGGTTCAATACATTTATAATCAACATTCATTCATACCTCAATCACCCTATATCTAAGACAACCACAGACACACATGCAATTTTACACTGGAATAACAATATTCACAGAAAGCCATATATACATTTTTCATTTTAAACAAAACAGGTTTGATATAACTTCTGGCTATAAATGTCCAAAGGGCTAGCAAGAAACTTATTTGCTGTCAGGTTAAATGTGTATGGCATTTAGGAACCCAAAATATTTCTCTCTAGGCACTGCCCAGAAAATATTAACAAGGACATTAATTACTTCAAAAGAGGCACAAGAATATGAGGAATGGTGGTGGCAAGGGTTCAGAGTCATCCGAGTATATCTCAGCATGTCCTTGAGGCATCCTGTACTTTGGGTGCTGTCTTTGCATTTACATTTCTCCTGTACACTAATTCCCATTAGGGTCAATGGCAGGGTAGTAATTAGTACAATTCTCTGATGCTTATATTTAACAACATGGCTCTAAAATGTATAGTTGCATTGCACTGTTGGGTTTCACAAATAAGGTATAAAGTTAAAAATGATACTCTGTAACCCTTCCAACACCATATCTAAATACCTGCAATGCAGTTTGATGGTTTTAAGTTGACGCAAAGGACAAGCTCTTCAAAGGTTACCTCATATCACGCGTCTTGTGTTTTGTCTAACCCTTGTAGTCATAGGGATAACCTGGCTATAGCACAGGTAATATTGCAGGTGTTGTCCACTAACCAGGATGCTGGTTTCTTGGTCTACCATGGAGAGATAGCTTGGTCAAGTAGTCATGACAAGAAGGCCATGTGAGTTTTAGTAATGTATTCAATAGGAGTTTTGGAAACCACTCAACTCCACCGAGAATATTTGAGAACACTGGGACAGCAACCAAAACATGACAAGAAACTACAAGAAGAGCAAATGTTATAAAGCAGGTAGACAGGCAGATGAAGAGATGTTACATTCTATGACTGCTCTCAAGGTGAAGTGAGTCACTGAAAGCCTCTTTAAATGGTTATTTTTTTTAGATATTTCCTGAACTGAAGGTAATAAGGTTATGTACGGAGTCATGGGCTAAGCTTGTTCTAAAGTTTAAGGCCCTTGGTCCACAATGATCTTTCAGGAGATATTAGTATGGTATGATGTTTGAACAGTAGAGCCGAGGAGGATTGTGAGCTCATAGCTCACATGTAGTGAGTGGACTGCGAGTTTTTGAAGGTAGACAGGTCCATTGCTCTAGATTGCCTTGTGCATAAGTCACTGTTTTAAATTTGATCTGGATTTCAACTGAGAACCAATGGACAGATTTCTGAGCTGGCTTAAAATGATCCCATTCTTGGGCATTTAGATTTTTGCCTATTTGCCACCTGTCCTGCTCTGCCGCCCTCTTGGCAGCAGTCTCCTCCTTGCCTGCTGGGGGCAGAGCACTGGCTGGTTGTTTTTCTCAAGGATCTTCACTGTGGATTGACTGTTAGATATGGAAAAAATGGGGACTGCACTAAGCACTTTGATTTAAAATGGGGTGTCTGGCGGGGCTGTATTTTTGCTCCCTTCTTTTTGTTATGTCCATCAATCTTTTGGAGAGTGTTCATGCTGATCAGGGTCCAAATGTCCCAAGAGCCAGGAGTGGACTGCACCTGGCTCTTCTTCATGCAGATGATGCAGTCTTGATCATCCGTACCACTAGAAGTCTTCAGCGGCTCCTAGACCTTTTTATTGATTTCATGGGCAGTATGCACCTACTTATTAATTTTAAGAAGTCTTGCTTAATGGTACTGGCCCGAAAAACACGAAAAGTGCCAAGTTTTAAGTAATGAGGACAATTTTACCCACTTAGGAATTTTGATGGACTCAGGTCTCAGTTGGCAACCCCTGCTAAATATGAACACTGGGAGCCTTAAGAGAGTGTGACAGAGAATAGATTTCTCAGGGCCTATTGGTGGTTGCGTAAAGTACCCCATTCAAGTACTTACATGATGAGTGTGGTGCAAGCTATACTGCTGACTTCATCCGTTGGCAACCACTTCTGCTGTGGTGTACTGTTTGGTTAAAGGACGAGTTAAGTCTTAATAGACTAGTTACTCTGGATTGTTTGAAACTGTACAACATGCACAATATTCCCTGGTTGACCTACATTAAGATGGATTTTAGAGCCAGGAAGATAAGAGATCTAACCCTGTGAACATTATTAAACAAAATATCACTTAGTTAAGGCAGGCCTTTTATCTCAGGGTGACAGCCAAGAGGGAAGTCTCTTTCTTGGCTAAACAGAAGTACTGGAAATTTGTTATGGTAAAATTAGTACTCAGGATAGAGCCATATCTCCTCCCTGAAATGACAAACGACCAATGTTGATTACTGATATACTTCAGATTGGGTCTGTTTCACCAGCTGCTCTATCTAGACGATACTTGGTATAAGTTTCCTAAATTGTCTATATGCACTTGTGATCAGGTTTCAATTTGTGATACTTTGCACATTGTACTCATATGTCCTTTATATAAAACCCTCGGTCATATGTTTTTAAGACCACTCTTTTTATTTACAGATTTTTATCAGGTAAGGCCTACTCTTTTATATTTATAACTTTTAGCAACATATAAAATCAGTTTTAATGTGTCAAGGTATCTGTCCGGGGAATAAAGCTCAAGACATTAGGTCCTGTCATCTGCGCTTTTCTTCCCTAACAGTGAGTGCATAAGTTATGTACTCATGTGTGCTGGTTTTTAGTGTTAATGATCAATGACATTTTTATAGTTGTTTTAACTTGGATGCCATTTTTGCTTCTAAAGTGCACTCACTTTAGCCACATCACTAATGATTGTATTTGTGAATAACTGTGATGAATTGGATGTTTTATGGACACTTGGAGGATCATTTTATTTATTTTACAATCAGATAAAGTCTTTACTTACTTACCTTCCTCCAATTTTAGCTTGGCCAGCTAGCTACAGCTGGAATTCTCTCTCTGCTCTCCTGTCTGCCAACTTCTCTAGGGACAGGCTTTGGGAGGGCACAATGCTCTCTGCCATGGCAGGGAGTTCCATTCTGGCAGGTAAGTTGTGCTCCTCTGGGTGTTGCAACTCAGAATCCGTGCCGAGGACCTCTCTCTGCTCCTCCGTACCCTCCTCCTCATCCTGGTCCTCTGTTGTTGCAACAACTCGTGAGCCTCCGCCCATGCCCTCAGATTATTCTGGAGCCCCAGCTTCCTGGAGCTCCTATCTGTTGGAAGCCCCTTTCCTTACAGAACTTCTTGAGCTCAGCCACAGTGATGCGTGGCTCTATAGATTGTTAGAATCAAATTCCATTCTTGCAGGTATGGTCACAGGCACTTAGAGTCAGCTAGAATGTGAGTGAATTCGAAAAAAGGGAGAGCCAATCAAGGAGAATTTAAATAAAAATTCATGACATCAAATTTAGGTGAGATTGTTGTGGTGTACAAAATCACTCTATGGCACTGCACAAACACAAGTACTGAATCCCACCACTGAACATCATTGTGAGAAATTAGGTTGTTGGTTGAGGCGGGTAAAACCCTATTCAAGCAGCAGCCACAATTCTTTTCAGGGTGAACCACAAAAAAGGCACTAAATTAACATGTGCTTACCCTCTGGCATACAATACAATGGGGCACCCAATATCCCAAGAAACTTGGATAAGGAAGTTAAAGCAAAAACAATGTGCCCCTAGGAATCACTGAGAGAAGTATTATATTGGCCTTTCAGAGTCCACAATAAATGCAGATAGTACAAATTCATCATTCATTTGTATTCTTTTATCTTTTAGAAATAGAATCTTGAAAAAAATGACCATAGAGATGGTGCAGTGCAAGTGTAAAATGGTGAGCCACACAACATGTAGCACACAAAGTGTAAGAAATTTACACATTAGAAACAAACAAGGGATAACCCAAATAGGACACAGGATTTGTTTAGCCCAATAGTCCCACTATTCAAGTTTCAATAGTCCAACCTTGCTTAATCTGTGTGTAGCCCTCATTAGTCAAGGTTTTGCCCCTTACAAAAAATTACACGAGGTCTTTATTGGGACAAAGATGAACTGGTAGCACCCTACCAGAAATGACATGATTATTCATCCGAGTTCTAGTCACTAAGCAATAAAGAACTTTAAAAAAGATGTTTAGGCAAGGGCAGGTAAAGTCTCACCTGACCATCAGGACTATGGTCTATAGTAGTTAACACTCACGAAGCCTTGTCAGAACAGATGTGCAAAATTAATAAATCCATCAGGTAATACATAATAAAGAAAAAAAGGCCTATGTCCAAGAAAAACAAATTGAATACAAAAATAGAAGGGGAGAAGGCAAAAAGTGTGGGGGTAACCCAGCAGAGAATGCCAAGTCCCACCGTGACTGTGTGATAGGAGCTGAGGAAACTGAGCTGCATTTAATGCTCTCATGTACCAAACCCATGCAGACTACACACAGTTTCTTCGTCCACTTTTTAAGAAACGAAAAATCAGTTGCTGCAGCAGGGCAATGACTCTGTTGTTATATGGACTCAGATGCTTTCTTTATGCCGGTAACCTCCTACATTTTTCTTGTTTAGAACTTCACTAGGTCCTGCTGTTTTCAAGGTTACAACTATTAAGTTTTAACAATTGGTCTATTTGTTCATTACTTTTGATTGACTGGTTAAGGAGACCTACTTCATTGAGCCCTGAATGCAATTACTTGGAAGATTAATTTATTTTTTAAATTTAAGCTTTTTATATGGCATGTTCTAATTTGTATGGCTTGTTTTTAGCTGAATCAAATAACCAAACACACACTCACACCAGAAGAGGATGGCCCTAAAAAAGGGAAATGCAGTCAATGGGCCTGTTTTTAATTCTTGTCCTATTAGCAATCCATTACAACCCAAAAAATAGAGAGGTAATGGGAATGCCACTGTTACGACGTTTTAACTTCCCAAATTCAAATAATCTTAGATGCAGTTCAGTCAATTATTATTTTCTAAAATAAAGTACTCTAGTGTGACTTTCTGATCTGTGATATTTAATGATATTTTCATTTTTTTATAGTTCCAAAAAATCATTTTGCAATCACTTAATTGGCAATATCAATACAAGATGTAACTGTTATGTTATCTCTGGCCAAATAGAAACCTACATTGGAATGAACTATTTTTTATCACTGAATTACCTACATTCTTCCAAAGAGCTCCCACCATCCTTATTAGGGAAACCAATAGAAAATGCACATTTAAAATATAACACACTTGAACAACTTACCTTAGCAAATCTTCTCGGGCCTACAATAATTCATAAACAAATGTAAATAAATTTCAATTGGACACTTCTATTCTTAATTAGATGGATTGTTTTAACTTGCATCATAACCATACTATAAATCTTAAACTCTGAATTGTGTTATACTTTGGTTTTTTAATTCATATTTAGGCCTACCTTGTGGCTTTTCATCAACTCAGAAAGAGTTTTGATTATTTTCTCAAACTAAGGGGCTCATTAGCCATCCTGTCGGAATTAGGGACCGCCCGCCATTAGGGCGGGGGTCCCGTGGGGGGTATTAGGATGTGCCCGCCACAGTGGCAGGCACATCCTGCATTAATAGCATTGTGGCGGGCGGTGCTCTCTGCACCGCCCGCCACAATGCTATTAATGCATAAATGCATTTGCATAAACAAAGCGGCAGGCAACGTGCGGTGCCTGCAGCTTTGTTTATGGAAATGAAGGGGGGTACGACAGGTACCCCCCATGTGCAACCCCCACCCCTCCTTCATCCCCCAGAGTGAAGACCGCATGCCTTTCCGTGGCGGCATTGCCGCCACGGAAAGGCATTAGTAATATGTCATCTTAATATGGCAGGCGGTGTCTGACAGACACCGCCACCATAGAAACCCTTTTCCGCTCCGGTCGCCTTGCGACCGGGGCGGAAAAGCGGCAGAGGGTCTTTCCGTCTGCCGCGGTCCCCCCCGCCATTCTAATATGGCGGGGGGAATTCTGGTGAGGATGTCGGGCGGATTGCCCCCGCCAAGCCGGCGGTGGCTACCACCTGCCTGGCGGGGGCAACCCGCCCGACATCCTAATGGGCCCCTAAGACTGTATATAACTTTACACAGGTCACGATGGCCGATGATACATTAAGACAACAGAAGGTAACTGCACAAGGTGGTGTCACATTGCATCAAACTACCTTTAGGATAGCCTTGTTGCTAAGTAAGTGGGGATACCGGAATAGCAAGCTATAATTTGGTCCCAAGAAGCTTTCATGCGACCTGACATTGAGTTATAACTTCATATTACAGCTATTCACCTGGAATTCAAGAAAACAAACTACATTTTATTTGTCATTCATCTACAGATCATATAAAGTAAAGTAATATAGAACATATAGAACATATTTGGTTTACCTTCACAGGATTTGCCATTGTCCCCCAGTTTGTAGCCAATTGGACATTTACAGTAGTAACTACCGATTGTATTACAACACTGGTCATGGCATCCGCCGTTCTCACTGGCACATTCATTTACATCTGCAGAAGATCAAAGTGAAAAAACAGTGTAAGGCAGATCACACAGAAAAAAAACAGTGTAAGGCAGATCACACAGACGTAAAACAAATCAGGTGTTTAGAGGCTATGCTGATGTTGAAGGCTGAAATGCGTGGAGAGACTTCTGCTCTGTGGAAACCTGAAAGAATTTAGCATTGCACTGGAAAAACCAAGAAATAGATATGTGGTTAGAATTCTTCTCTAAAGCAAATAGTGAAAAACATGGAGCTAATTATCGCAAAATAGCCATCCATTAGCGGCAGTATGTTATTAACTTTCGTTAAAAATATTATAATATGAAAAAATCAGAATTAAGTCATTCTTTGATGGCAGTCCATATCTCAGTTATGATAGCCATTGACAATTATATTGATTTTTGATAACTGTATCTCTATATCCTTCAATAACATATAAATAAAAACATATAATCAAGCCACGTCCATTGGTTTACGTCAAACTTATGTTAAACATGAATAAAGAGAATTAAATAAACAATGCCTGGCCATGGTCACACATGATATTGCAATCTACTGCTATCCTATGAAGTGAATTGCAAAAATATAGGTGTGATTACTTTTTTCGTAAGTATGTCACTGGACTAAAATTAGTTTTTTGAGTTACCTGTAGGGGTGGGTGTAACTTGCGCAATTCCGTGTAGCGAGGAATTACCCAAAAATTCTGCGAGATTTTATGGATTACATGAAAAGAAAGAGTAATTCTACATTTAACGATATTTTCTGGGCGCAAAAATGCCCCACCACATCCAAAATGGACGTCAGGATGCATTTTGTGCTAGGAAATATCACTAAATGAGAGATGATGGGGAGAGGATGTAGCCTTACGGCTAGAGCGGTCGACCTAGAAGCGGGGGAATCGCGTTTGAGTCTCAGCAACGACGCTCAACATCCTGTGATTCTGGGCAAATCACTTAATTTCCAGTGCCTAACGAAAATGAATGTGTCCATCTGTAAAGAAGCTGTTGCTCATGTAAATCGCTCTGATACCCGATGTCTCAGGTCTAGTTCACACTATATCAAACTCTAAAAAAAAATGCAACAGAACATGAATGGCGAACAGGAACAGCCACTCAAGATTGTTAAATGTGCACTTGGATAGGATTTTCTTCCAATTTCTTCCAGCATTTAGCACTAGTTCGTTAATGTAAAATGCACCCTCACATCCATAATGGATGTGAGGATACATTTTGCACTAAGAAAATATGCATTCATGAGGTTATTCTTAAATTCTTAAAACGTATTCCTAAAACTAATAAGAGCTGGCAGCTATAAACAATCCTTAAATCCTCTGCCTAAGACCCACCACCTTGCATGGCCTTACACCAATTACATGGGCAAAATATTGTAATTGTAGCTCCAATGTGACAGCCAAGGTCAGCCCTCCAAAAAAACTTTGCCTCCATTCTTCCAGGTAGGAGTGTTCACAACATTGCAAACACAAGGAGTCTTTCTGCTCACTTCATCACCTTACTAACAAGTTTTTGGCCACTAAAACAGAGGCCAAAAGAGCACTTTATCAGCACCATTATGTCTTCTTATGATTTCTGTGTGTAATATCCACTGCTAATACCAGAGACTGTGACACTAGAGATAACTATGAAACAATACCGTATGGAACAGTAGCGGTCATTCCCTCCTACACTGCGCCTGTTAGCTCTGTAAAAACGCCTTATAGGCTTGGCAGCAGGAGAGAGATAGAAACTGATATATATGTTTAAGACGTGGGCAAAGTGGGCAATTGAACAGGACGTCTACGTTCATAGAGGCCCCCTGGGAAAGTGAAGTTTATCTCTATTTGACTCCTGTTTATTCTCTTTCTGTCTAAAACTTTCTGCCTACCTCTGATTATCCACCTAGTGTCATTTCAAGTGTAATCCAAGGCACAACGCAAGAAAAGTTTCAGCTATTTTGAGTGGTCCTGTTAAGGTTTAACATAACATTTACTTTTGTTTGACATCCAATGCTCTTGAATTGGCAGTAAATGGATAACATTCAAACTTATTGTATAATGGGGACCTTAAAATATGTGTGGCCAGGACCCCCAAAGTTATTACATTCGCACCGGGAACTGCATAAAATATCATTTCATCTCTTATATGACCAAACATTTGCAGAAACATTAATACTTTGTTATATTCCCAAGTTAGGCCCATGTAGCGAAGCAGTTTATTTCTTACATTGTCCTAGAAAATATTCACGGCTGAACTTTTGCCTACATTTGCATGCACGACAATGTTGGATTAGTTTTTCTGAAAGGACTTTGTTTACACATCCCGCTTCGCACAACATTATGACTGCGCACTAGGTGCAAAAGTCGTCCTATCTTCATCCACGAGGCGACAGTGCTGTCTAGATATCCATAATATCGCTAATCTGACATGCACATTGCAAAGGATGCTTTCTATTTTAAATAATAGGCATCCTAAATGATTGGGAGACGAGGCACTTCTGCAGACACTGAAGGTTTTTGCATGTTGAGAAATCATCATGCACAGGTCTGACATTCCATGAGGGGTGCCCAACTCGAGACCAAGACAGGGTCCCTCACTCTCTCATATCAGTTAAGAGGGTTAGATCGTCCCTTGGGGGGATTCTTGGCTCTGCACCCATGCACACTCTAGGTACACTCAGAGATGGGTCTGCCTTGTACGAGTACGTTAGGTTACCATTTTTTCATATATGCCTGCATATATTCATTGCTTCAGCTCCATGGTAGGAATGTATCTACTGTTCACTCCTTTGGTGCTTGTAATCTGCTTCATTTGCTTCTGTCTCCTAATCATTGCAGCACATGTATTTAATACAAGAATAACGTTGGTTCAATAAATATATTGAAAACGTCCCACTGTGTATTCTGTTTACTTCTCTCGGAGAAAGTAAGCATGCGTGACTGAACTAATTATTCTGTACTGTTTCCACGATCCCTGAGTGATTAGGTTTGTCATGTTCAGTAGTTGCCAGAGTCCATTTGTTCCCTGGTGAGATTAGGGGGGCTCATGGTGGCACTATGAGCTAGCTGGTTTATAGGCCAACATATTCTTCGGGGGTGTCCGGAACAAATCTAGACACCCAGCCTTTCGTTTATGTTGTTGAAACAATGCGCAGATCCTAAGGATTAGTAGGAACTACACAGCAACTTCAACATAGTACATTTCTCAAATATTAGCAGTTATATTATGCTTTTATAAATTAGAAAAATAGGCAAATTATGTAATTACAGGGTTTCACCATTGGTGCCGCTATGATTTCCCACACAAAGAATATATTCAAGGGCTTTATTTTCTTCAGAGCCTGTGGTATTCACCAGAGCAAATCTATTGTTTCTTTTATGAGCCACCACCTGTGTCACAGAAACCCTCACTATCATCAGGACTCAGTGATGTAAACAAAGCCAAACTGGACACTTCTGCAGCACACATAGAAGTAGGAAAAATCACCATTATTTAATGTTTGTTTATGTGCAGGAAGAGCTACCTTCCTGCACATAAACATTAAATAATGGCATTGTGCTCTTTCTATGTGTGCTGTTAAATGCAGCAAAATAGAAAAAGCAAAAATGAGGAGAAAAATAAGTATTTCTCCACATTGCGTCATTCTAACAGCAGCTTTTGCATGGGGTTAGATTTTGGCACTGCCTCAGATTTACAGATCCTTGTAAATCTGGTGCAGCATGAAATAGCATAGAGTGTTGTGGTAGAACGCCCACAGCAGCACCCATTGCGCGCCCCTTCTGTGCAGATATCTGCGTAAAAGGGTTACCATATTGACAAAGCGGTGTTAAGCCACAAAAATGGGCTTAACACCACTTTGTAAATATTGTGCTGGGCATTGTGCCACTGGAGCGTAAAAAAAAGTGACTTTCTGATGGTGCTACCCAGTTTTAAATATGCCTCAGGGTTTAAATAATTTCAGATTTAGGTGAACCAACTGACTCATTTTAATGCTTCTGGGCCTCTTTAGGGCTCAGATGTTCTCTACAAATGCAACTACAAATCAAGAAGTCAAATAAAGGGCAATTATATGACTGAAGTAGAAAGAAACTCGTTTTTGCTGTGCCAATAAACTCATTATATTATTTTATACAATAGGTATGAACTCCCATGACAAGTTCATCATGACATGCTTGAAAAATAACAGGTAACATTTTATGTAGGTGTCCAGATCATTGGAAGACAAAAACCAATGCGCAAAGCTAGCTAATACCAGAAACACTGGTGAAAACAAAAAGCAACTACGTAAACACAAAACCAATATACACAGTGAAAAATAGAAACGTTTATGTTGTTTGCGACAGCTAAAAAATATTCCATACTATGGGTTTAGCGACGCACATTTTAGCAAAATTCCCAACTTGCACATCCTAGTTGGTTACACATGTTGAATTGCTGAAGCCTATACATATATAGTGTCCGTGGCAGCTGAGTGATTTCGATTGGTGTGGATTTGTATTTTATAACAGGAAAAAGTGAAATTGTGATTTGAATAAAATCACAATTACATCGCAAATCTATGGTGTAAACCAGTAGTTGCAACTAGCAGTCTTGAGGGTCATTTGAGAGTAGGTCGACCTTCCGCCATGGCAAGCCAAAAGTTGCATGATAAGGCTGAGCCTGGCAGAACAAGGAAGTTCACTCGCAATGAAATACAAATACTTGTGAAAAATGTGTGCAGGAAAATGAAAAACCATTTGAAGACTCCCAATTGATTCAAAAGCAACCCAAAAACATATTTGAGTTCTTAAAAATCCAGCAGAGAATAAATGCTGTTGGTCTGAGAAACAGTCCTGTGCATGACATATGTAAAACATGGCATGATCTGCATTCCCGGCCCCAGGATATTTGTTTCTTGTCCAGGGAAGACTGTTCCCATGAAGAACAAGGTCAAGACTGATTTGCCAGTCAGTTAAATTAGCTTTATTCGAGATGTATTCATAAAAGCATAAATAAACATTCCATAGTTTTTGCAAATATTTGAACAATAAGAATCTGCGAATCACATACATATGGATAAAAACAATCCTAAAACAATGATATAGTAAAATTCATCTCGATTGCTGTGTACAAAAAGTCAATTATGACTAATTACAATAAAAACTTCTTGCACGGTCTGGCTGGGCAAATTTTCCTTAAAAAGAAACACAATAGACACACAATCAATAGTCAAAGCCTAAAATTTCTGCCTTAGCACCCACGCCCATCCTAGATATTTAGCAGTTGATATTGAAATGAGCGGTAAAGTGCTGGTGCATATAAGTCTTAGTGCTTCGGCACTACTGCTCGTACCCAAAGACTTGCACATTGGAGTTAGCCAAACGCGCCTTGGGATTACATATACAGGACAAACAAAGAGGAAATGAGCGATGGATTCCTTATCGTCCCCACATGCAGGGCAGATATTACTGCTTGCACTAGCCCACCTACCGGTTAAAGACTTGAGGGGCAGAGATCCTGCTCTGAGCTGGAAATAGAGCTTCCTATCCCCAGGCTTAGTGATGACATCCCAATTTTGCTCTAACTTGGGGATAAGCTTTGCCTCTAAAAACCCCCCAGTCATAGTTGAGGAACCAATGCCACTCCAGATTCGGTACGCGACCTGCTCCCAATAGATCTCCTTTAGACTATTTTTAGATGGGAAAGTAGCTGTCGCCGGATTTTCCCACAGCATCTGAATTCCCAAGCCCACTAGAGTGTTTCTAAGTTCCTTTAACCAACTGATCTTGTGGAAGACATCGGATTTTATGACATCCATGAATCCTTCAGCATAATGCGAAAGCTCCGGTGTAGTCCAAAGCCTGCACCAATATAAGATAGGGCGGAGCCTTGCTACATCCGCGATGGCCTTCATACCAAGATCATACCTGAGTGGCTGTAATGAGGTACTCTGGGGAAGTCCAATGATACTGCGGAAGAACTTGTTTTCTGAAAGTGTCAATGGTCTCAGTTTCTCAAACCCCCATAGCTCGGCGCCATAAAGCGCGGAACTAAGGGCTTTGGCTTCATAAACTTGGAGTACAGACTTTATCGGTCTTGTTAATGATTTTTTATGCTCCAAGTTTAAAGCCCCTGTGTGCTGCCGATGCCTGAGTGCTGCTATGTCTATATGTTGGTCCCATTTAACAACTTTCGCCAGATGAATCCCTAATTAAATAAAAGCCTTGACCATTTCCAACGGTTGTCCATTCATAAAAAAATTTCCTCTAAAATGATGGTGCGGATTAAAAACCATGAGCTTAGTTTTTGCCACATTAACTTCCAAACCATGGTCCAAACAAAACTCCTCAAAAATTAATAAGGCGCGCTGTAAGCAACTCTGAGTTTTGGATAAAATCAGCGTATCATCCGCAAACATTAAAATCGGTATCTTCACGCCAGCTAGAGTAGGAGCATCTATATTTACTGATGACATGCGGGCAACTACCCCATTAATGTACAATGTAAAAAGCATGGGGGCCATTGAGCAACCTTGGCATACACCACGCTCCACCGGGAATTCAGAGGTAACTCTAACCTGTCCTCCCCACTGTATCTTTGCGTAGTTTGCCTCATGCAGCCTCATCAATAATGTTAGAATTTCCTCAGATAGACCTCGTTTTTTTAAAAACTGCCCATAATTGTGACCGGGGGGCTAAATCAAAGGCTGCACGTAGGTCAACAAAGGCAGCATAAAGGCTGCCTTTGCCTAGTACCACAGTCTTCCATTGGTCACCTGGTCAACCGTACTTGTGAGTTTACAGAACCCCACTTGGAAAGAAGACAATCTACTATTTTCCTCAACCCAATCAAGTACATTATTCAAAATCATTCTCCCAATCACCTTCTGCATAGTATCTATCAAGCTAATAGGCCTGTCATTTGCTGGCTGTGCTTTGTCACCTTTCTTATATACCGGTATTATTATCGCTCCCTTCCATGATACCGGGACCGTTGCACCCTGGGCCACGGCATTAGCATGATGTACTTGCCTCAGCGTTCATTGTCACAAAGAAAGACGTCCGCTGGGACCCCATCTGGTCCCGGTGCTCTACAGCTGGCCACCGTATTAAAAGCCACTAAGACATCTTTACCATTAAAAAGTTGAATACATAACACCTGAGCACACATTCTCATTATTTCTATGATCCAATATGTTTGTGTTACTCTCCAAACAATACCGCAGTGTCTCTATGACCTACAGTCCAGAGTTTGTATTATCCCAAAGAAAGATGCAATGGTCCAGTCACAATCTTCTGTTGGATGAAAGCTTTTAATTTCAAGTTAACAATGAATAGCACCACAGCAGCCGACGCGCGTTTCGCCCACAGGGCTTTTTCAAGGCTTTATTGACTTTCTTAGAAACCCAAATTTGATAACTCGGGAAAAGGGAGCCCGTCCTTCTTTCAGATTAGTGATGGCCCGGATGTTCGCAATTGTAATCTCGAGCAAGTTGGAAGTAGTGACGCCTTGTGATATTCCTTAGAAATGTCTTATAGTCGGAAAAATATCAAATTCTTTGGCGTCATGTGATCATTTGTATCCAGGCAGTAAAAGTGGTTCAATGTATTAAACCATGGCGCGTAGTGAAAGGTTCATGACACATCCCTACGCCTTGAGGCAATCACTCAGAGATGGTTACGGCAACTTTCCCTTTGATGGTCTGCATGAAACACACAATTTATACTGTATAGGAAAGTCGTACATATATAAAATATTTACCAGTAAGCTACTATTGTACCTTATCATGAATAATATTATACAGATTCACTTTAGTCAATGGTCTCTATAACCACGCAGTTCAAATAGCTTTAAACATGTTTTGGAGATGCTCATTAAATATTATATTGAAATTGCTGGAATATATTCATCACACCAAAAGGTACAAATACAAAATCTGTCATTTCTACTGTTAGATCAATCGGCACATAAAGCAGGTACCCTTATTTCCATTTACTGTCAATTGCTCTCTAGGTTTTTTGCACTTAAGTTATCAAACTGTTGATTCATTAAAAATATCCAGTATATATGTTATTATGTCCATTACATTTTGCTTTAGGTGCACAACATCTTTGAAAACTTGACACTTGTTTCATTAGACCATACAATGGAAACCATTAGAAGAAAAACTGGAATTATTATAGTTTTTTTTTAGAGAAATTATTATACCGCTCGAGTTCACTGCTGCCCCAGGCATCAAGCATATGAATTGTTTACTATACCTTCAAGATTTACTTCAACTGAGTTGTTTTACCATCATCGCAAAAGTCTAAAAAAAATGTTTTCTATCGTAATGTATTTTAGCTTAGTGTGATAGTCATTGAGCTAACACAGGAAGAACAGTAATATTTGTGTAAAGTGAAGATCAAAGTTGCAAATTTATTGAGATGATTTCATTATTCAACGTTATGGGGTCATGTGGCTAGTCAAAATCTCATTACTCAATGCAAGACACACAATGGATGAAGCAGACTGACACACCGCCCCATGCTTTATGTTGTGGTGGGCGGAAGCGCAATGTGAATGGCACTTGAACAGACCAATGGATGGAAATCCTGGTAATTTACATATGTACCCGCACATTTTGAGTATGATTTACTTGAAAAATATGAGGCTGGCAAGTCAGCTAAATCTGTCACTAGGTCAGATGTAAAAATTAGCCTCTGTGAGGTCTTTTGCTAGATGCAGATCGGCCTCATTTGTTCAATTACAGACAATAAGAAGCGGTTTCCTGCACAGATTGATACTCAGTGTCGTAGTGGGGGGGGGGGGGCAGCCCTCCCAGGGAGGGACAAGTTTTGGGGGCGGCGGACAACCCCCACTCTTACCTGTGGGCGTCGTAAGCAGAAAACACAGGGACCCTCGCCACCTCGCCTCAATTGCGCCCGTCACGGGCGGCAAATGCCATTACCGCCACGGGCGTAAATAGGTCTATCTACACCACTGTTGATACTGTAAGTACGAACCCAGCACAGTTCACTGTGCACTAACAGGGTCAGCATTTCTACTTGTTATTTAGTGATGGTGTGCATATATCCTTCTTTGTACCCTCGCTCATGGATACATAAGCAATCCTGCGGAATGCTGAATGCAGGAGTTCCCTGACTCTGCCACAGGAATTTCAATGATTGATTACATAAGTTGCCCTCCCTCTATTGCACAAAAAGAGGGCGGCAGAAGCTCTGAGGAACTATTTTGCTAACCAAATACCCTCGATCAACAAAGTTACACAAAAATAGACCACCTCCAAAATGGTCTACATACTCCTCCTCTGTACTACCAGGAAGGACGTGCTGGCTCACTACAAGCTCCATTTTGGTAGCATCTGATGGGGGGTTCAATTCAATTTCAATTCAAACAACTTTATTCGGTTTTAGCATTTTAAAACCATAAAAGTTACCAATACATAGAAATCCATTAAAATTTGCTCAATTCATCACATAATAATGCTAGTACAAGTGAAATGCACAAGCCATTCAGCCCTTTAATCGAAACAAGACCTAGCCTTTACAGCAGATTTCAGGAAACTGAGGACAAAAACATACATTCTTCATGCAGCATTTGAAAATAAATAAGCGCTGGGCGAACCTGCTTTAAATTCGCCCTCTTTAAAATAGGGATAAGTTTTCCGGGGAACCTCATAAAATGTACAGAATATCAAAAAATTTAGCAAATCCTGTGGAGACTCATGATCGTGGCCACACAGTGCCAACAACTATCCTCTATGGCTCCTCTGTGGCACAGCCAACAAAAGATGAAAAAAGGCCAGTCGAAACCTAGTCATTAAAAAACATTTGCATGTACATAAAACCCTAATGAATATGGCTCGGTCAATTTTATCCACTCCAAATCCTTTTTGGTTATTGACTCTGGATTGGTGTACAATTCCCCTCTTCCTAGACATCCAAAACTCCTCTCAACACATCAGAGCCAAGGTCTGTGGTGAGCAAGGTCCAGAGTCATACACTCTTTCAGTAATAGTTGATTTAATGATAATCCTTCACTCAGCCAGATTTTCAACCAAAATGTTAAAGGGCGGAGGGCCAGTTATCACTCAGGTAGGGCACCCCCAGTTCCTCATGTGCCACCATGTTAGATGTACCACACGGCACACCCAACAAGCGCTTCAGGAATGCGTTCTCGGCCACTTGTAGGATGTCTGTGGTAACATGCCCCCCTACTTCACTGCCATAGGAGGCTGTCGCGACACACTTAGGGGCTGATTCCGATTCTGGAAAAACGGCTCCGTATAGCCGTACGGAGCGTTTTTCCCGTACGAATCGTACACCTTCAACGTCCCCGTACGAATGACGAAGTACGATTCGTACCAGGAGCTGAACTCCGTACGAATCGTACAGAGACCGTACGACTCAAATCCCCGTACGATTCTCCCGCGGACGCGACATCCGGATGGTTCGCGTCTGGTATTCCCGACCTGGCAAGTACGATTCGTGTTGGGTACGCACCGTACAACGCTTTTTTTACGGGAGCCAAAAACATCCGTAAAAGCAGAGTTTGCCTCGAAACAGGTACGGAACGGCCCCCCTGGGACGGTACGTACACCCCATGATCGCATGTACCCCTGCGATCATGCGGTGTACGCACCGTACCCAGCGATCTTGGGGTGTACGCACCGTACCCCATGTTCGCTGGGTGTACGGTGCGTACACCCTGCGATCGCGGGGTACAGTGCATACACCGCATGATCGCAGGGGTACGGTGCGTACCCATGCGATCTTGGGGTGTACGTACCGGACGGTTCGTATGTGATGGTGCGCTATTCCGTACGAATCTTACCTACCTGACGTGGACCGCACAAATCGCGTCTTGGTAGGCCGATCCGGATCGTACTCGCCAGGTCGTACGGGATGTGTACGATTCGTATGGAGATGGCTCCGGATACGATTCGTACGGGCAGTTTTTTTCCAGGATCGGAATCGACCCCTTAGTCTGGTATATTTTTAAAAGCGCCACGATCAGTCTCCTACCCAGTTTGGTGGCAAAGTTAAAAATGGCAGCATTCAACCTCACCTGGTCTCCTCTCTTTCATTGTTTGAGGGGCCCCAATTTCATCTGGTCATCCATTACAACCCCCAGATACGAGAAGGAATCAGTGCGGGGAACCTGGGCGGATCCTACCCTGAATTGAAAGGACTTTTTCGGACGGGGGCCCACCGGCATAACATAAGATTTGGAATCATTAATCGAGAGATCCCGGTCAACCATAAAGGTGGAGAAGGAGTCAAGCAGCGTTTGTAGGCCCCTCTTGGTCCTGGATATGAGGACTGCATTATCCGCATATAGTAGAACTGGCAGACCACGTTGTCCTACCAGCAGATAATCAACCTCTGTCATCAATAGCACCCTTTCCAAATCATTGATATATAGGTTAAATAAAAAGGGGGCCAGAATACACCTTTGGGGTACTCCTCTTCTTATATCAAATTCTGGGAGACTCTAAGATCCTGCTAGTGTCTAACATGGACCTTAGGTGCTCAGTAAGGATCTTCTAAGAAGGCAATGATGTTCCTGTCTACCCCGCTCGCCAACATGGATTGCCAAAGTTTAATCCTATTCACGTAATCAAACGCGGAATACAAATCCATAAAAGCTAGGTAGGTAGTACCAGGGCGAGCAAACGTATATTTTTTAAGGATCATGCATAAGTTAAAGCACTGAGCCACAGCGGACTATCTCGGGCGAAACCTGTACTGTATGTCCGATAGAATGGAGTGTTTCTCAGCCCAGTTACTCAACCTATCTAAAAGTACCTGACCCACCACCTTGACAACCGAATCCAGCAAAGAGATTGGTCTGTAGAAACGAGTACTATTTCGATCCCCTCTTTTAAAAACGGGCACTAGGGTCGATTTAGCCCACGAGTGGGGACAGCCAGTTTTCACTGCTACGTTAATTACTGCGGTGAGGACCTGAGCCCGGAAGGATGGGTCTGATTTGAAAAGATCCGATGGAATACCATCGGGTCCCTGGGCTTTGGTGCTTGATAACCCGTTGATGCCCTCCTTGATCTCCTTTATGTTAAAAACCAGGTCAGGATATCTGCCCCACGACCCAGCGGGCAATTTAACTCCGGGAGACTCTCAAACATGGATTCAAAATGAAGTATCCACTCCTCCTCACTAATGTGTACATCCACTGCGCTTCCACCCTGATTGCTTAAAAAGGGGCGGTTAATTATGCTCCAAAACCTTGAGCTATTCCTCAGGCTGCTGGCCTCAATTAACCCCCTCCAGGCTTCCTCCTTTAAAACCGACTTGTGTCTGACCAGTTCTAATTTATAATCTTTTCTCATGATGTCACCAACGTTGGGTCTCTTGGACTCCTGTTAGGGCTTCCCGCAGTTTCCTTGCTGCCCTAGAGCAGGAAGAATCAAACCATCTAGGGGTATGTGTGGCTGTTCATTGAGCCGATGTGCTTAAGAACTCACCTATTTTAACAGAGATAGTATTAAAAGCACAAATAACCTTACCCGGATGTGAAAGCAGTGTGGAACATAAGGCTAACTCAATGGCACATGAGTCCGAAATAGTCTTATAAAATACTTCTGGCGAGATATGAGCCCATTTTAGCCGTCTCCCGCCATCTGCTGGCCTCACCACCCCGCTCTGCCATGCTCCTCTTTTGGGAGATAACAATGATCCACGTAGCTTAACACACAGGGGATTATGATCACTGTACTCACTAGCTAGTATGGAAAAACCGACAAATAAGTCTTGTAGAGAAGATGAAATTAATATAAAATCAATAAATGAGCCACCTCCCCTGCCATTAAAGGTTGGGGTAACGACCTTACTGCTTATTTCAGATAAGAACATGAGGGGCATTAAATCAAATTCCTGGAAAAGATCATTCAATAGGTCCCCCTGTACAGAGTGGTTAAAGTGATTCCCCCTCACGTGTGGGCCGCCTAGATCAGCCTGATTTGAAACTCTGCGTTCACCACATGGATGAATATTGAAATCCCCAACAATCATAAAGTTTAGGAAGTCAGCATTACAGTGTTGCCTGGCAAAGGAGCTTAACTTGATGATATTACATATTTCCTTGGTACATGCTGTTGAGTTATAAAAATTGCTAAGCCCCACTTTGTTAGACCCCTTGCCTAATACCAGTGATTGAATACATGGACTAACTGTAGACAAAACAGATATCTTACATTCCACTGCTAAAGAGATGTAAATTACAAGACCACCTTTTGGTCTTCCTACAGGTGAAGGGATTTCTGGAATAAAGAAGGACTTGTAACCTTCTAGGAACAAACTATTATCAGTCAACCATGTTTCCTGTAAACATATCACACAAAATTGTTTATAAATGCAATCCACAGCAGGTCAGAAAACGTGTTTGCTAGCCCTGCAATATTCCATGATATAAAATTACTGCCACATACACACGGGTCCCATGGGTATGCCCTGTAGTTTCCTGATGGACAGATGGTTTAGCTATATCCATAGGAGAGGATTAGCTAAGTCAATCACAATAATCCATGGCAGCTAAGGATGCAAAGCGGTTTGTCAGTTCCAACGAAGGTGGACCTGGGTCCAGTCGGCCTTGAGCCATCCGATTCAAGTGAGGTGGATTAAAGTAAAATTAGGGTGGACGTTACTACTATATAGGTTTAATGGTGTGCATCTATTAGATGGGGCCCTAAATGCATTCAACAATAGTTACGTTCCGCTAGCTCAGGTTTATAAAAAAGGCCACGCGGTAGGGCCATGATGGTTGACATAGGACCAAAACGACCAGAGTTCAAATTTGTAGCCAAAACCCTTCTGCAATATGGGGTCAATTCAAAATTATTATCACACAGTCGCCCTTGCAGGACTTAAAAGAGCCGCCTATTCAGTTACCTCTTCACACCATGTTGATATTCTTATCCACTCTCATACCCAAGGTGGTGTTACAAGATAACCAGTGTGGGACTTTATTCTTTAGTTGGGAAAAATCCTCCTTAGCGCCCTGTGGGAGAATTGGCACGTTCCCCAATATCACAACGTATGGGGTTGATTCTGCTGGTAAATGAATAACAGGCAAATTCCTCATAGAGGCCTCCCCTTCCGCCCCCTCCAAGACAGATGAATCCTGTATAACCGGGCAGTCTGCATGTCCGTGATTTAGACCAGGGTTTGTCGCTGGACAGGGGGCACCTGCCTGACCCCCTGATGGCGGTGATCGATCCCTGTTATGTGGGTGTGTAATTGTCAATATAGGGCGTTCCATAACTGGGCAAATCGTGGAATATCCTGTTACTACATTGGCATCTTTTCCACCTGATGATGAGCTGCATTTCAGGTCCAGCAGGCCCTGTTCAATCAGAGTTAAACGTTGGTTTATCAATCCCAATTTCAAGTCTATCAGAGCCTTCAAGGAATCCTGAAAAGATTCTAACAAACACATAAAATCTGCCTTAGTAAGTGCTTGAGCAGTTGACGACTCTAGGGTTGTCTTATCAGCTTTTGGCTTTTTAGCCTTACCCCCTAGGGTTTGGAACTTCCGTTTTGTACCTGATCCCCTGGTAACAGCCTCAATGCTTCCGGTCTTCACCTTGTGATGAATCCATCAGCTGTTAATTTGTCCCAGTACTTGGCGAAGGTTACTGCCGCACCCCCTTGGCCTAAAGGTCTTTTATCGGCCCTTGGATCATTGAGCAAAATGGTGGGAGAAAGAGGTAACTGCTGGGCTGTTACATGGCTATTTAGCCCATCGAGTCCCTGTACCGGTTCATTGGCCCCCAAGTTGTTTAGTGATTCATCATTACTAACTGAAGGTAATTGAGTATCCTTAGGCTTAGAAAGGAGACCATTAACTGGAGGGGGTTTAATATTTGCCTTGTTATGGAAAGTGCTCTATGGTGCTACAAGGCAGCAACTAGGTTTCCGACAATTAATAACGCCCCACACCTCCACTGAAGCCAGTAGGTGTGTCCTACATGAGGACGATTTTTTCTAATGGGACAGACACACAGTGAATCACCACTTGCTGATTGTATCAGCAGACATGGAATATTTGCAAGGTTTTGTTTCCCTACAAATCAGCTCTGCTGCTATCATATTTGGTAGTGGAGGCCTATGTGGTACTGCATATATGCAGGGCAAAGAGCATAGACAGGTAGCTTAACACAAGTGCCATGGGCCCTTATGCAAGCAAGAATATTCGGCTTACGGTACCCCATTGGGTAGTAAAATAAACGCATTAATGGAGATCTGTGTGCCCCATAAACCCCTAGACCCAGATGGTGCTCCACATGCTGCAGTAATGATAGCTTCTCCCCAGCGCATAGCACTGAGAATGTGACATCCATTCTGACCATCTAATTCTGAAAGCTAACTGCTGGGGCATTAAAAAGTCTAGATGCCTCAGGGTGGGTAGTACCAATGGAAAGTGAGAAAACACTGGTGAGTGCATCTAAGAAACCTTTTTGAAGAGAGGGGATCACACATGGCCCATCCTCCTCACCTCAGCGCAACACGTCTAAATCTAATGGAGCATGAAAGTTGAAATTTTGTGGTAGGCTAAAATACTGTGGGGGGGTTCTGGGTCATGCATATACCAACATAGAAGATGGACTACTTTATTTTATCCCTCTCATCTTCATAGACACCACTCGCTATTTTTTTTTCCGTTCCTTTTTACATTTTTTTCCTACTCCTTTCCATTCCATCATAGCTCCCTCTCAAGTAGTACAAACTCACTGACGCAGAGCACAAATTACCTAAAATTATTAAGAGGACATGAGTATAAGTCGTTTGTTTGAGGACTCATGACACTGATTCTGAGTATTGTTTCCTCACAAAGAGAAGTTACTGGTGAGGAATACTCCCCCCACCAAGTTATAAATAAAAACTAATAATAATAATAATGAGCATTTTTGCAAGCAATGCAGTTTGAAACAATTAAGCTGTAGGACATAATTAATAAGCAAAATGTACACTGCTATAAATGAATGCAAACATTATCCAATAAAATACAGTCTTGGGAAGGAGACTAGAGGAAAGTAGTATATCCAGTAACCATTCACAGTGAGCAAAGGAATAAAGACACTGGTTAGACGGACCTAAATATCAACAAGCTTATGAAAAAAATAATAAGACTGGATTTCACTTGCTACCACATGCAGCGTTAGCACATTAGAGTAAAACATATGTGAGAGAGCCAGCAGGAGTGGCTAGAGAGAGCTATATTTGTAAAATAGTGCATCAGGACGATCAATGCCAGCCAGAGACGTTGATTCATGAAAAAGCCAGGGGCAGCGGAAGTGACATCACACTTACTTTAACCTCAGTGGCATCACAGGAAATTAGGTCATATGACCTTTGACCCACAGTATGTGTACAATTAATATAATATCACAAAAACGTAGCTATTTTAGATTCCACCTGTATTTTAAATATCATTTTGGCATGATCTGCCAAGTACGCTTTAAGCATTTCTTTAAATTTGGAAGATTTAGTGCCACGAAACAAAGAATAACACTGGGAATCAAAATTATTATGATATAATGGTTCCTGAAATGCACACCACAAAGTCAAAATGTATTGATACATAACAGGAAAACGCCTTAAAAAAGATAAACTTACTGTTATGCCCGCCTGTACTCCATTACACAGGCCATTCATTGAATATGGACCATACCACTGCCTACAGTATTCATCATCATTGTTTAAGCATTTTGATTTATAAACACTTTAAAGGCGCTAACACTGCTGCTAAGCACAAAGTTCAAGGTTTTATTCAAACAGATAATTTTTTATGTATTCAGAATAAGATAAAATGATAAGGTGTTTAACAATGTGCTTTTTTATTTCATTTTTTTATTCAGAATTGTGAGCATTGCTTTGCGTAATTTCTGTATTTGAACTTGATCTCAGTCAGACCTGCAGAACAAACAGTGCTCATCAAGGAGACTGTTTACCTTCTGCTTTTGGGGCTGCTTTTACCGCCTCCGAGACAGTTGTCACAAAGTCAGTGCCAGGAATTGCAAGTGAAATGCCAGGGCTCGTAACTGAGGGCTAGATGTAGGTAATTTAGAATTACCGATTCGAAAATACCAAATTTTACCGATTCGTTATATTCGAACCAGTAATTGCAATGTAGATAAAAATTCGGTAAAAAATACCGAATCGGTAAGATTCGGTATTTACCGAATAGGTATTTACCGATTCGGTATTTGCCATTGATTCCTATTGGCCTGGAGGCCCATAGGAATGAATGTCAATTACCGAATCGGTAATTACCGATTCGGTAAATACCGAAAAATTCAAGGGTGGCAGGGTGTCACTTTGACACCCTGTTGCACCCCTGATTAGGGCATGTATGTGTGCCACATGGCACAGGTGTACATGCACAGATTTGCATATACACAGGTATTCGTTATTTACCACCAACTAATGGTGGTAAATAACGAATCCTTAAAGCCCTGTGACACTGTTCACAGTGCCACCTACATCTTAAAATACAGATTCGGTAATTTTACCGAATCGGTAATTTTACCGATTCGGTAAAATTACCGATTCTGTATTTTAAGCTGACCTACATCTCGGTATCCAAATACCGGTCGGTAACGGCTGAAAATCGGTATTTTTGGCCATTACCGACCGGTATTTGGATACCTACATCTGGCCCTGAGACATCAAGTGGCCCCTAAGTGACGTTCATGATCCCAACATTGAAGTGGAGGTCAAAGGATACACCCAGGCAGCCAATAGAATTAAGGGAGAAGTGAATACTCAACTGGGTGCAGCAGGTTGTGATTGACAAAGCCTCAAGCCAATGGCTGAGAGAGCCTAGTTAAGGAAAGTCAATGCTTGAAAGGAGCAGACCGGGTATCCACTCTATATATATGTATCTATATTTATGTAGCTCTCTCTCTCTATATATATGTGATCAAAGTCCGAGGAGGACCGAAACGCGTCATGGCGGAGGTGCTGGGTGAAATATAATAAAAAATATTGCAGCCCGACTTTGGGTCCGCGTCGTCTCTTTGGAGATCGTATTCCTGTGGGTGAGACGACTTTCAGGATATATATATGTATATATATATATATATGAAGCTCGTGGGGAATGTCCAGAAATTGAATTGCACTCGACCACAGAGAAGCTTTCCCCAATGCTTATTTATTGGTAAAACATTAGCGCTTTCCTAGTCAATCAGCAACCGACTGCAGCCCTGACGCGTTTCGAATAATCTTTTTCAAAGGGTGGTTGCAGTCCAAAAGAGCATGTGCGGAAACACCTTCCAATTAATGCCATATCGTGTGTCCTGATTGGACAACTCTGGATGAGAGAACACGTTGCATGCTGGTCGGTGAAGTCCGATTTCGATCCCCAGATGGATGCGCTTTAAATTCAATGCAAGTTCAAGGCTCTCCGTGAGCCCCGGAAAGCGCCGCTGTCTCAATCCATGCTCTGTGCCCCACACGTGAAGCTCCTGCATATCAGAGGCTCCGTGACCATCTCTTTTGTTGTGGTGCAATTCAGCAGCAGGACAGCCGCCAAAACATGAAGCTCGTGGGGAATGTCCAGAAATTGAATTGCACTCGACCACAGAGAAGCTTTCCCCAATGCTTATTTATTGGTAAAACATTAGCGCTTTCCTAGTCAATCAGCAACCGACTGCAGCCCTGATGCGTTTCGAATAATCTTTTTCAAAGGGTGGTTGCAGTCCAAAAGAGCATGTGCGGAAACACCTTCCAATTAATGCCATATCGTGTGTCCTGATTGGACAACTCTGGATGAGAGAACACGTTGCATGCTGGTCGGTGAAGTCCGATTTCGATCCCCAGATGGATGCGCTTTAAATTCAATGCAAGTTCAAGGCTCTCCGTGAGCCCCGGAAAGCGCCGCCGTCTCAATCCATGCTCTGTGCCCCACACGTGAAGCTCCTGCGTATCAGAGGCTCTGTGACCATCTCTTTTGTTGTGGTGCAATTCGGCAGCAGGACAGCCGCCAAAACATGAAGCTCGTGGGGAATGTCCAGAAATTGAATTGCACTCGACCACAGAGAAGCTTTCCCCAATGCTTATTTATTGGTAAAACATTAGCGCTTTCCTAGTCAATCAGCAACCGACTGCAGCCCTGACGCGTTTCGAATAATCTTTTTCAAAGGGTGGTTGCAGTCCAAAAGAGCATGTGCGGAAACACCTTCCAATTAATGCCATATCGTGTGTCCTGATTGGACAACTCTGGATGAGAGAACACGTTGCATGCTGGTCGGTGAAGTCCGATTTCGATCCCCAGATGGATGCGCTTTAAATTCAATGCAAGTTCAAGGCTCTCCGTGAGCCCCGGAAAGCGCCGCCGTCTCAATCCATGCTCTGTGCCCCACACGTGAAGCTCCTGCGTATCAGAGGCTCCGTGACCATCTCTTTTGTTGTGGTGCAATTCGGCAGCAGGACAGCCGCCAAAACATGAAGCTCGTGGGGAATGTCCAGAAATTGAATTGCACTCGACCACAGAGAAGCTTTCCCCAATGCTTATTTATTGGTAAAACATTAGCGCTTTCCTAGTCAATCAGCAACCGACTGCAGCCCTGACGCGTTTCGAATAATCTTTTTCAAAGGGTGGTTGCAGTCCAAAAGAGCATGTGCGGAAACACCTTCCAATTAATGCCATATCGTGTGTCCTGATTGGACAACTCTGGATGAGAGAACACGTTGCATGCTGGTCGGTGAAGTCCGATTTCGATCCCCAGATGGATGCGCTTTAAATTCAATGCAAGTTCAAGGCTCTCCGTGAGCCCCGGAAAGCGCCGCCGTCTCAATCCATGCTCTGTGCCCCACACGTGAAGCTCCTGCGTATCAGAGGCTCCGTGACCATCTCTTTTGTTGTGGTGCAATTCGGCAGCAGGACAGCCGCCAAAACATGAAGCTCGTGGGGAATGTCCAGAAATTGAATTGCACTCGACCACAGAGAAGCTTTCACCAATGCTTATTTATTGGTAAAACATTAGCGCTTTCCTAGTCAATCAGCAACCGACTGCAGCCCTGACGCGTTTCGAATAATCTTTTTCAAAGGGTGGTTGCAGTCCAAAAGAGCATGTGCGGAAACACCTTCCAATTAATGCCATATCGTGTGTCCTGATTGGACAACTCTGGATGAGAGAACACGTTGCATGCTGGTCGGTGAAGTCCGATTTCGATCCCCAGATGGATGCGCTTTAAATTCAATGCAAGTTCAAGGCTCTCCGTGAGCCCCGGAAAGCGCCGCCGTCTCAATCCATGCTCTGTGCCCCACACGTGAAGCTCCTGCGTATCAGAGGCTCCGTGACCATCTCTTTTGTTGTGGTGCAATTCGGCAGCAGGACAGCCGCCAAAACATGAAGCTCATGGGGAATGTCCAGAAATTGAATTGCACTCGACCACAGAGAAGCTTTCCCCAATGCTTATTTATTGGTAAAACATTAGCGCTTTCCTAGTCAATCAGCAACCGACTGCAGCCCTGACGCGTTTCGAATAATCTTTTTCAAAGGGTGGTTGCAATCCAAAAGAGCATGTGCGGAAACACCTTCCAATTAATGCCATATCGTGTGTCCTGATTGGACAACTCTGGATGAGAGAACACGTTGCATGCTGGTCGGTGAAGTCCGATTTCGATCCCCAGATGGATGCGCTTTAAATTCAATGCAAGTTCAAGGCTCTCCGTGAGCCCCGGAAAGCGCCGCCGTCTCAATCCATGCTCTGTGCCCCACACGTGAAGCTCCTGCGTATCAGAGGCTCCGTGACCATCTCTTTTGTTGTGTTGCAATTCGGCAGCAGGACAGCCGCCAAAACATGAAGCTCGTGGGGAATGTCCAGAAATTGAATTGCACTCGACCACAGAGAAGCTTTCCCCAATGCTTATTTATTGAAAAAGATTATTCGAAACACGTCAGGGCTGCAGTCGGTTGCTGATTGACTAGGAAAGCGCTAATGTTTTACCAATAAATAAGCATTGGGGAAAGCTTCTCTGTGGTCGAGTGCAATTCAATTTCTGGACATTCCCCACGAGCTTCATGTTTTGGCGGCTGTCCTGCTGCCGAATTGCACCACAACAAAAGAGATTGTAGTGTAGTTCCTATTATCCCAATAGGCTCTGCGCATTGGAATAATACCTTCAATAGTATAGGCCTAGACCAGACGTTAACTAGGTCTACTACTGTCGATATTAGACTTAAAGTTTTGGGTTTTGCCAGCTAGCTCAGAGTTCACTAGAAACTTTCTCGAATAGGCAAGGAGGAGTTGAACCTCCCTGGATAGACAAGAAGGGATTTAGTTTCTGACAACCATAGAACATGACAACTTTGCTCTCCCCTAATCAAGAGTGTATCTCTAGAGTCGTGTGAAAACAAAAGACGACTTATTTTACTCAGTCAGTACGTGCATTCTTAGTCTCACCAGATTGTAGAGAAAAGGAAGAGACGGGCGTGTTCAATAAAAGATGGTATTTATTGATCAGTCTCTTTTCTCATACAAGAGAAATGGATCGATATTATTGCAATACTTATGGTTAAGTAAAGTGCATACAATAAAAGCAGAAGTATAAAATAATACTGTAAAAACATTGATATGGTTTCTAAGCCATATGATGGTTTAAAATGAATAAAATGAATACATACACATATACATTTGACTAATCGTACTCAACTGGTGTTTCTAACTACGCCTACCCCAGATGTACCTGACCTAAGCCTAATACGTGGGCGGGAATAGAAAGTTACAGTTTAAGTTAAGTTTGTTTTGCCAAGTGACTGACTAAAGAATTCTCTGTGAGGGGTTATTCAGTTCTGTACCTGGAATCTAGGATGAATGAGGGATGGTATCTCTCGTCTCTGGTCTCGATATTCCAGGCGGCCTGCGAGGGCTACCCGGAAGCGCCGGAGCTGGATTTTCTCGGCAGGAGAAAAGCAGCGTCTCGTTCTCAGCGCGTCAGGAAGGCGGGGCTGCGCCAGCGGGGTCTGCTCTGCTCTGGGCTTCGGCAAGTCTGGCTGCTCCGATCTCGTCACCACCGCGTGTGTTTGCATAGGGCAATATCGGTAATATTTATACCTTTAAGGTGCCGAGATTGACGTAAGGATGGACATAGATACGTCAATAAGGATGTCATACGACCTGGTCGTTAGCACATTCTTTTGCTGAAGTTCTCGGTGAAATCAAAACAATGGCCGCAGGGTTTTTCCCAGGTCTGTCATAGGTTTGATTTGTTTTGAGAACTCCGTATGCCTTATCAGGGGCTGGAGGAATATCGCTTGTCTAATTAGATGGCAAGCGTTATGACCTAATCAGATAACACGTTCCTGTGCCGTAGTGTGGCTTTATCAGATAACGGTTCCTGCATCATGGGGGTTTTCTGCCTCATGGGATGGCTGCTAGTTAACTTGCTAACCAGAATAGGGTCAGGAATAGGGGGATCGATACAGAACCTATAGGAATACATCACACCCACTCCACGCTAACTATGGACATATTTACGAATCTATGCATAGTAAAACATACTGTAGAGTATCGTGTATACCTTACCACCCCAAAATACATAAATGCATTTTGAAATTATCAAATATACGGAAAAAACAGTCACATGTAATATATGCACTCAAGCTGTAGAATAATGCTAAAGTAATCACGCATATCTATACATTATCACTAATTTGTATATGAGAATTTACACATGAAATGGCTCTTAATACAGAAAAAAGTTTCGAGACCATTCCATCACAGAATAAAATAATAATGAACATACCAGCGGGTAGCTAACGTTTATAAAGTTTCTAAAAATAGAAATTTTAGTTCTCTAAGAATAGTTCCTACTTTAAGCAGAAGATAGGTGTCCCGAAAAATATGTAAAAAATATTTTGGGGCTGCTGAAAAAATTGCTGTCCGTGAACTGGAGGGAAAATTGTTCATGGTATTTTGCTTTTCTAGTTGAAGGCCAAATTCAGGGAACGCCGTGTGCGAGCTTGCTCAAAAGTCTCTATTTCTGCTCTGGCGAGAACATCATATCATTTAGACTCTCGAAAAAGTTGTCAACAGCTTCCTGGGAGAGTTCCACTAACTCGTAAAAAGGTGTAACCATGCATTCGTGCGCATGATTGTCTCCATTGACGTTTTGATTAGAATTGCTGACAGAAGGTCGTACCTGATCAATGCTGCTTTCATCTTGAACTTCACTACCCCTTAATCGTAGTGGTAAAGCTTCCACGAATGCCGTCATCAGGATTGGTAGCCGTTGAGGGCAGCACAAAGTATGAGCCTTTATTGGACTCAACAATGTTTCTGCATCCATTGGCGCATCTGATTGTAGAGTCAGACAGGTGTCTAACACGCATTCTTCTCCGCATAGCAAGCACCACAATACAGGTAAAACACATCGATGCCACATTGGTCGAAATGAAAGAAACCAAGTCATGTTCAGGTCTCTAAGCCGGGATAGTCCCAGGATTTTTGATATCCGGTCCCGGTATCCAATGGCTAGGATTGTTTCTTCCCTTGTCGCAGGTGTTTTGTCTGTAAATATGAGGACTAAGAATAGGATTCCTGCAATTAGTCCCAAAATGAGGGGAAGTCCGCCAAAAATCGAATGGACGAAATCTCGAAAAATACCCAGTATGGCTTTGAATGGTGTTAATGCCATCGAAAATACTGTCTTAAATACTTTTGAGACTCCACTGGTATCAGAAATATTTAAGATTTCATTCAGGATTTCTGCGAAATGTATGGGGGAATTAGTTGATAATAAGGAATGAATCTCTGCAGTCGTCCTTGCGACTAGGAGATCATACGTTTCTTTTGATGATGTGAGTCTGGTCGGCGTCTGAAGAAGCACTGTTTTCATTCTGCTCAAAGTATCTATTCGAATAGAAGTAATTTTCAAGTTGGGCCATGCCCTTGCCTCCCTGTCTGGAAGGGAGCTGGGGAACAATAAGCGTCCACAGCACTTGACCTTCGCAGTCGTAGTTACGAGATAAGGAGTCCCGGGCATAAGACTACAGCATCTGCGATCTACAATTAGAATGTAACTCCCATTATAGAGTCTTTGAAAGAATGGTTCTATCTCTGTTGCAGGTGTGCCTAGCTGGTGACATGAAAGGTTATTTGAGTTCCCTTCACAGGCTCCATGCAAACTAATTCCGTTACACAGAAGTGTACCGCTTAGTGACATTGCACAATTATTGCCACTGAGAAACACTTTCTGTCCTTTATTACTGACACATGCATGTGAATAGGGCAAGTTCCATGTTGTTTTGATGTACCCCTTTCCCAATTTTTCGTACATGCCAGCCTGTATATATTTTTGGCAGTATTGAAACCTGAAGGTTGATATTGGAATATTAATTATTCCATGTATTATCCATTCACTGACAGGTCGTTCTGACATTGTCACTGGTAATCTCTCAAGTTTCTCAATGCTCAGGATTGTATAATCAGCACCCTTCTGGGCCATACTGATTTGTTTATCAGTAAGGTTAAAGATATTGAATAGTGACGTTGTGTTGATTAAACGCCAAGGCACATAGCCTGAACGCAGATTTTGTAACGTCCAGCCAAGCTGTACAATAGAACGCAATTGAGACTGACCGTGTTGTAACAACAGTAAGTCTTGCGATATTATGTCGATTGCTGAAGACACAATGCTGTCCAGAGAAAAAATTCTGGAGGACAGAGTCATTAACCCATTGTCCACTACAGAAAGTGATTTTTCCAAATGAATACGGTCAATTTCCCGTATTCTTTCTGCTGTCTCAATTTGAGTCACCTTCCAGGCCTCGTTGTATGCTGCATATACAGAGGCTGCTATGAAACGTTTCTGACGCTGTTTGCGCGGTCCCATAATGAAATCACGCAAGTCAGCACCATCAGTAAGTAAAGTTAGGTGTTGCTTAATTTCTGCCAGTGTGGAAGTTTGTAGCCACTGAAGGCATAATTTGCCCACACTGTAGGTGGTTATTATTCCTGGGTGTTGTCTTTGGGAATATCTAGGGTCTGGCCTGGTCATTTTGAACCCCTGTGTTTTGTTCAGGAATCTGTTTTGACAGTTATTAGTATCTGTGGGCCAGATCAACCACTGTTTCCAATCAGTATGTGTTCTGTTTTGGTTTAATACATAATATACGTCTATCTCTTCATCTGTGGAGCTATTGCTGTTCATTGTTGGTTTTGGAATAGACGGTTTATTTAAGTCTTTGATTTTGGCTAAGCCAAGACAGGTAGTTTGTTGAACAGTGTCATTTAAAAATATAATTTGTTCTGGGATCATGCAGGCTCTAAACAAAGATTCCATACCCTGTACTTGCCATTCTTTTGTACCCCAAACACTTTTTACTTCAACATTTTTGTCCCAATAATCAAAACCAAAAGTATTCATTTGTTCAAAGAATGAGTCTGAATATATCAACTTCGTGTTTGTTATCATGGTCTTTGTCCCTGTCTTATTTGACAATTTGAAATAAAATGTTTCGGCATTACTTGTGTTAAAACCTGAAAAGTATGAATATTTGTCATAAACGGTTCTTGAGCTTCCTTTTGGAGGGGTTGCACAATGTTCCCATTGATTATAATTTAAAACATTTCTAGGTTGTGCAGATCTATGTAGAAAATGGTTACCATAGTGGTTATAACAGTACATACTATCATAATTTGTCGAACCCTGCAAATAATCATGTTTGGTAAATTTAGCAGACATTACTAAGTCAGACATCATATTATTTATACTTTCAAAGTCCCAATCATCAGCAAATGAGCTTGGTTTTACAAAGTCACTCAACGAGATCTTAATTTGGTGTGGATATTTCAGGATTTCAACCGGACCATAAATTTCGTAGTCAGTTTTGTCCCATGCTACCCCACCCGGTATAGGATTGGCTGTGAAGTTGACTGAAGAAAGTTCTCTTTTCTCGACGTGTGAAGATGTGTGTGGTTTGAGGATCAAGTTGATTTTCTGACTTGCTGTGTCCATTTTAGCATATTTTCCCTCAATGAAGCGTCCCAAAGTTAGTACCATGATGAGCCAAAGTATGAGGATAAATGCACCAAAGCCCACCCAAAATTCAATCCATGGAGAAATTAGATATGTTTCTTTCAGTTGTTTCAAAAGTACTTTAACTTTTTCTTTAAAGGTTTTTGTTGATGGCTGTGTTTTTGATTCAGTGAAGCCTTCAGAGGAATCATCGAAGTTTATGAAGTAGCCGGATGCAGTTCTGTCAAGTGTTCCAATTGCTTCAGGATTACTGTTTCTTGCATAGTCGTTTGTTACTTCATTATAGATTGGTGTGTCTCTGCTAAATGTTTTTATTTGGGTTTTCAGAGGTCTAAGTTCCATTGCATTGTTGCATAGTCCTTCTTGTAGTTCTGTAGGCGTTTCGAATGTGATTAGCCGCCTAGATTGAACCTCTGTGTTAGTAGCAAATCTTGGTGTTCTACTACTTCTCGGGAGTCCACTTGGCCTACTATTAGTTATCGGCCACATGTTGTGGTTTTACCAGGTCGATGGATACAACTCGGTTCTCCTTTTTACCAGCAAGCGGCGGTAGTACAACTGATCTTGTCCCGTTGACAGACAAGACAGGAACTGCTTTTCTATAAGAAGGCCCAAATTCCTTCTTTACCGCGATCTTTTCTCTGACTAGATATCCGACTTTTGGAATCCAGACAGGTCTTGCTGGGACAGGTGGTGGTTCTTCAGTGGTTGTTGGCTGCTGTTTCAACTTTATGTTGCTCAGGTCTTTTCTTGTTTTGTTTAAGTCCTGCAAAATAGCCAAACGATCTTTGATATCAAAGCTTTTTTCCTTCACCACTGAAGTCTGACTGTCAAGATCTAAGACTAACATCCTAGTTCCAAACAATAATTCGTACGGACTGAATCCCTTCAGAGAATTTCTTGGCAAATTATTTAGACTACGTTGGACACTTATTAGATGTTTGACCCACCCAGCTCCCGAACCTAATATCCTTTCTGTTATAGATAGCTTTATGCCTTGGTTTTTTCTTTACACCATCCCGTATCCCTCAGGAAGGAAGTGAGAAGAGTCCCGCTGTGCTATGCTCATTTGGCCATGTTTCCCCTCAGGCTGGAGGGCCAGATTGAAAACAATGGTCAAACGTAGCATGCTCTTAGCGTATATGCCATTTAGACTCGCAAATCTTTGTATAACAGTCCAGACGTCAGCCGAGTGCTGGTGATCTTCATTATAAGTGGAAACTAGCCTGTAAATGTTAATCGGACGCTTTGCTTTTTACTGTTGATCTTTTCTGGAGTGAAACGACACGGTATTACACCGTTTCTCTCACCACTGCGATTTCTGTTACAGTTTGGGCAGTTCTTTACAAAAATGGTATGATGCAGGCTCATGCCTGGCCACCAGTACCTTGATTGTAATTCTTCCAGAGAATCTTTTAGTTTGAGGTGTCTGAGACCCTCGCCCATATGTGCGTCTGCTATTAACAAGTTTCTCCTGTCCATGTTTGGAATCACTCTATCCCCCACTCCAGGGATTCGAGCAAAAGGGACGGAGTTTGCATCGATTATGTATGTATAATTGAGTGGATAGTTGATCGGTAGCGCTGAGCAGTCGCCTTTTGATGACGTTTTCACCGCCAGCACTGTTTCACCGTCAATATACTTCACTGTACGCTTATTTCGAGCTACGGAAGCCGATTTAGTTGCTACCGCTGTGGCTGTCTCAGCCAATGAATTCCCTGCAACGTGAACGCCATCACGCTGATGAATCAGTGAGTGTGTCACGTGAGTCTTTGGTAGTTCTTTTTGTAAAAGAGCTATTTGTTCCCAGAGCAGTTTTTGCTTTATTGTTGCACCTGTGTCATCTTTGTAACCGTTTTGAATCCATGTCTGCAAATCGTTGTTATATGATTTGACGCAGTAGTACGAGTCGGACACTATAAGTGTCGGGAATTCGCGATCTGCATTATCTAGCGCCATTTTCAATGCTATTATTTCAGTCTGTTGTTCTGAATTAGTTTCTACTGAGTGTGTTTTTGTTAATAGAGGTCTTAGTTTACCTCCGCGCCACACTTCTTTTGTAATCTCACATGTGGGGTTGTATGCTTGTTCTCCCCAAACGGAGGGTTGAGCATGTCCGTCTGTATAGATTACACAAGCGTATTGTCGTAAGGGCAGAATGTCGATAGGCAGAGGGAATGTTCTTTCATATTCTAGATTTTTCAATTCCTCTAGTTCTGGATCAAAGTAGTAGTATACTTTGTCCGTTGTGATTGAATTCACCCATTGTATCCATTCCGGATTCAATGTTGTTGTTGGTAAATTACACGGTGTTGTTAATGCCTCAAAGGCTGATTCCGCTGTTCTGACTGTGATGTGTCTACCGTCCGCTTGATCTTTTTCTCTAGCTATTGCGGTTTGAACTGCATGAACAATGTTTTCTTTAATGCTGAATTTCTTTTCAGCTTCTGTGTACAAGTGTGATTTGAATGCAATTGGTACCTTTTCTCCCTCATTAGAGGTCAGGTATGTGAATACGCATCTTCCTGGGATGACTCGAATCACAAGATTGCGTGTGTTATCACGTGTTTCTAATTTTGTTTTAATTAACATGTCTGTTTGTAAGGATCTCAGAATTTCTGTGTGTATTTGAGTCCAATTGGTTCTTTTAAAATCTGGTTTTATTAGATCATAAAGGGGTTTGACCCTTTCTGCGTAATTTGCAATGTATGTTCTTCCGAAATTTAGGAAGCCTAGAATTGACTGTAGGTTTTTTAGTGTTCTAGGTGCTTGGAGTACGGCACATTTCTCTAGGAAATTGTCAGCCAGGCTTTTGCCTTCACTTGATAATTCGTATCCTAAGAACAGGACTGTTAGATGGGCAATTCTGGATTTTTTAAAGTTGAATTTGTAACCCTCTGCTGCGAACCCAAGTATTATGGTGTTCACTCTCTTCAAGTGAGTATCCAAGTCATCATCTGTTAAGTATATGTCGTCGACATAAGATAATGCTTCGTCATCATATGTTTGTAGTAATTCTGTTACTCTCGCTGAGAATACCCCTGGGCTATTCTTGTACCCCTGGGCTAACCGACAGAATTGTTTTTGAGTGCCATTTATTGAGAATGCAGACAAATGTCTGCTCTCTGGTGCTATGTTTTGACAAAAGAATCCATTAGAGATGTCTAATGTTGTTTTGTATTTTTTGCGCACTATGTTATTCATTAGTGCAGCACTGTGCGAGTTTTGTACTGCAAAGGTTTTGCAACATGAGTTAAGGTGTCGGTAATCCAAAACTAGACGATATGAATTGTCTGGTTTGGAGACCGGAAACAAAGGGTTGTTCATTTGTGAGGTGCAAGTTTCAATCACATCCTGGTATTCTAATTGATCTAGGATTTCTTTTACCTGTTTTTTAGCTTCTTGCTTAATTGGGTACTGCCTTTGTGCAGTAGGTTGTGATTTTAACTGGATTTTGTGAGGAGGAGAGTCCTCATCCCATCCTACATGATTTTTATATAAAGCAGGAGCTTGAGCTACTGCCCACTTTCTGGCAAGTGTGTATTTTTTATGAATTGGGATATGATTTGAGAAGGCAGGCATAATTATTTCTTCGCCATGAGGGCACTCCCTGACAAACTCTGGTGGCCAGTCTTTTTCAGCTAGAAGGATGTCATAGCCCTTGGAGAGATTATCCCAAAATAGTCCCCTTATTTTTCTAGTCTTATCCCCTTCTATACGTAAATTTATTTCATATATTTTGTGAGGTTTGCTAACTCTGGTGTCTGCAGTTTCCACTTGAAGATATTCATTCGTGTCCACTGTCTCCAGAAGATTCATAAGGACTTTGCGAGCTATGCTCACTTCTGCTGCGCTGTCTAGCATTGTCTGAGCCCATTCTCCGTTTTTCAGTTGTGTCCTCAGTATTCTCGGCATTGTTAACTACCTTGATACTGGCTACCTTTATTTTTTGGAAATTGTAGTTTCTTTTTTAGATGAGCAGGTTCCTTGTCTTTGGACTTGGCGTGCTCTTCTCTTTGTTCTGATCGTCCTCTTCTTTCCGATTTCTGCGAGGAAGTCTGAAAAGATTGAGAGGGACGTGTATCAAAATCTTGATATCTATCAGGCTTCTTTATATTATCCCTATTTCTAAGGTTATATCTTTTCCCAGAGGGGTCACTTTGGGGTGACCTGTGTCTCTGGTTCGGAGATTTTTCTCTTCGCTGAGGAGACCTTCCTCTGGGCTGGAATTTCTTTTCTTTAGGATTGGATTGTTTGTTTCCATCCCAGCTCTTCTTTTGTGATGTTGAATTATTATTAAAAAATATTTTTTCAGGACTTTCAATCAGTTGCGGTTTTACTGGTATTCCACCTAAACTATCTCTACCTAGTTCCTCATAGGATTTTTCTATAATTCTGGCAATTTCAGCTGGTTGGTCTGCTATATCTGTCTCCTTTAACCTCTGGCGGATCGCCACGTTTGCTGCTTCTCCCTTTATGTTGGCTAATAATATAGCCGAGACCTGCTTGAAGTCTTTTAGTAATTTCATACCAAGAGTTAAAGCGGGTTCTGGACCGTATTCGTCTTGAATTTGTTTTAGCACATCTGGTATTACCGAAATGGATGGAACACCGTGCGTTTTTGTGTAGATGGAAGCAAAGACTGTACCCCAAGTGTCACAGTCCTCCACGTGTGGTGCGATTCCCATTGGAAGACAGATAGTCAGAATCCTGTGTTTTTCTAACGGGGTGGTGTCTGGAAACACCGCCTCTATTTGGGTGATTTTTTGTGCTAACCAGAATGGTATTTGTTCCCGTTTAGCTGGTACTTTACCTAGGCAGGATTGTATGTTCTGTGGTGTAATTTTATTTGTGTTCCCCTGGTGAGGGGTCAGCTGTGGAATTTTAATTGCTGGTTGAATTGTTGAAGTCCGCATCACATATTGGACTAATTGTCTATGTAATTTTATTAATTGTTTTAGCTGTGTTAAAAGCTCTGCTGCAGACATCCCATCGATGTCTGGATGTGGTGTGTATCCGGCTAGAACCGGCCACGTTGCTCCTGGTCTACCTAAGGGACCGAGCCTGGTGATGTGATTGTTATGTTTTAGGGCGCCATTAAATAAGACCAAATGCTCTTGAAATTTAAGTGGTACTTCCACCTCCTCGAAAGGAGTGTACTCATTAGGAGGGTCCTCTGTTTTGTAATAGTGGAAGTACTTTGTTACAGCATTTGCTGCTGGAAAATGTATCCATGAATAATATACCTCTGTCTGCCGATATTCGTGTGCCTCAATCACGAATATGACTGTGCCACCTCTAGGTGTCAGTCCATTTTCTATAAGTTTTAAAGTTATAGATTTTCTTTTGATGACCGGGATGAGTATTATATCCTGGTCAGCGTCTTGCAGTGCATTATCAGCTGCTGCGAGTTCAGCTGCTATCCTAACTGCCTCTCTTTCATCATCACTGTCTACCATTTTACCGACAGGAATGTTATTTAGTTTGTTTGCAGATCAGGTTTCTTATGGAAACAAAGATTAGATGCACAATATTTTGGAACAGTGTATCCTTCAACGTTGACTAAACCAAGAACCATACATAGGAGTTTCCTCCTGCGAGGTCTGGCGGATATTACCTTTTACCCACTCCAGACGTCTTTGGAGTATTATGGGAAAAAAGGGGTCTGAGTGAAAAAGCACGACTGAGTTACTTTAAATGTCTTACGTTAGTTTTATCGCCCTTCCAAACGCGTTGGGCGCCATGTAGTGTAGTTCCTATTATCCCAATAGGCTCTGCGCATTGGAATAATACCTTCAATAGTATAGGCCTAGACCAGACGTTAACTAGGTCTACTACTGTTGATATTAGACTTAAAGTTTTGGGTTTTGCCAGCTAGCTCAGAGTTCACTAGAAACTTTCTCGAATAGGCAAGGAGTAGTTGAACCTCCCTGGATAGACAAGAAGGGATTTAGTTTCTGACAACCATAGAACATGACAACTTTGCTCTCCCCTAATCAAGAGTGTATCTCTAGAGTCGTGTGAAAACAAAAGACGACTTATTTTACTCAGTCAGTACGTGCATTCTTAGTCTCACCAGATTGTAGAGAAAAGGAAGAGACGGGCGTGTTCAATAAAAGATGGTATTTATTGATCAGTCTCTTTTCTCATACAAGAGAAATGGATCGATATTATTGCAATACTTATGGTTAAGTAAAGTGCATACAATAAAAGCAGAAGTATAAAATAATACTGTAAAAACATTGATATGGTTTCTAAGCCATATGATGGTTTAAAATGAATAAAATGAATACATACACATATACATTTGACTAATCGTACTCAACTGGTGTTTCTAACTACGCCTACCCCAGATGTACCTGACCTAAGCCTAATACGTGGGCGGGAATAGAAAGTTACAGTTTAAGTTAAGTTTGTTTTGCCAAGTGACTGACTAAAGAATTCTCTGTGAGGGGTTATTCAGTTCTGTACCTGAAATCTAGGATGAATGAGGGATGGTATCTCTCGTCTCTGGTCTCGATATTCCAGGCGGCCTGCGAGGGCTACCCGGAAGCGCCGGAGCTGGATTTTCTCGGCAGGAGAAAAGCAGCGTCTCGTTGTCAGCGCATCAGGAAGGCGGGGCTGCGCCAGCGGGGTCTGCTCTGCTCTGGGCTTCGGCAAGTCTAGCTGCTCCGATCTCGTCACCACCGCGTGTGTTTGCATAGGGCAATATCGGTAATATTTATACCTTTAAGGTGCCGAGATTGACGTAAGGATGGACATAGATACGTCAATAAGGATGTCATACGACCTGGTCGTTAGCACATTCTTTTGCTGAAGTTCTCGGTGAAATCAAAACAATGGCCGCAGGGTTTTTCCCAGGTCTGTCATAGGTTTGATTTGTTTTGAGAACTCCGTATGCCTTATCAGGGGCTGGAGGAATATCGCTTGTCTAATTAGATGGCAAGCGTTATGACCTAATCAGATAACACGTTCCTGTGCCGTAGTGTGACTTTATCAGATAACGGTTCCTGCATCATGGGGGTTTTCTGCCTCATGGGATGGCTGCTAGTTAACTTGCTAACCAGAATAGGGTCAGGAATAGGGGGATCGATACAGAACCTATAGGAATACATCACAAGATGGTCAGGGAGCCTCTGATACGCAGGAGCTTCACGTGTGGGGCACAGAGCATGGATTGAGACGGCGGCGCTTTCCGGGGCTCACGGAGAGCCTAGAACTTGCATTGAATTTAAAGCGCATCCATCTGGGGATCGAAATCGGACTTCACCGACCAGCATGCAACGTGTTCTCTCATCCAGAGTTGTCCAATCAGGACACACGATATGGCATTAATTGGAAGGTGTTTCCGCACATGCTCTTTTGGACTGCAACCACCCTTTGAAAAAGATTATTCGAAACGCGTCAGGGCTGCAGTCGGTTGCTGATTGACTAGGAAAGCGCTAATGTTTTACCAATAAATAAGCATTGGGGAAAGCTTCTCTGTGGTCGAGTGCAATTCAATTTCTGGACATTCCCCACGAGCTTCATGTTTTGGCGGCTGTCCTGCTGCCGAATTGCACCACAACAAAAGAGATGGTCACGGAGCCTCTGATACGCAGGAGCATCACGTGTGGGGCACAGAGCATGGATTGAGACGGCGGCGCTTTCCGGGGCTCACGGAGAGCCTAGAACTTGCATTGAATTTAAAGCGCATCCATCTGGGGATCGAAACCGGACTTCACCGACCAGCATGCAACGTGTTCTCTCATCCAGAGTTGTCCAATCAGGACACACGATATGGCATTAATTGGAAGGTGTTTCCGCACATGCTCTTTTGGACTGCAACCACCCTTTGAAAAAGATTATTCGAAACGCGACAGGGCTGCAGTCGGTTGCTGATTGACTAGGAAAGCGCTAATGTTTTACCAATAAATAAGCATTGGGGAAAGCTTCTCTGTGGTCGAGTGCAATTCAATTTCTGGACATTCCCCACGAGCTTCATGTTTTGGCGGCTGTCCTGCTGCCGAATTGCACCACAACAAAAGAGATGGTCACGGAGCCTCTGATACGCAGGAGCTTCACGGGTGGGGCACAGAGCATGGATTGAGACGGCGGCGCTTTCCGGGGCTCACGGAGAGCCTAGAACTTGCATTGAATTTAAAGCGCATCCATCTGGGGATCGAAATCGGACTTCACCGACCAGCATGCAACGTGTTCTCTCATCCAGAGTTGTCCAATCAGGACACACGATATGGCATTAATTGGAAGGTGTTTCCGCACATGCTCTTTTGGACTGCAACCACCCTTTGAAAACGATTATTCAAGACGCGTCAGGGCTGCAGTCGGTTGCTGATTGACTAGGAAAGCGCTAATGTTTTACCAATAAATAAGCATTGGGGAAAGCTTCTCTGTGGTCGAGTGCAATTCAATTTCTGGACATTCCCCACGAGCTTCATGTTTTGGCGGCTGTCCTGCTGCCGAATTGCACCACAACAAAAGAGATGGTCACGGAGCCTCTGATACGCAGGAGCTTCACGTGTGGGGCACAGAGCATGGATTGAGACGGCGGCGCTTTCCGGGGCTCACGGAGAGCCTAGAACTTGCATTGAATTTAAAGCGCATCCATCTGGCGATCGAAATCCGACTTCACCGACCAGCATGCAACGTGTTCTCTCATCCAGAGTTGTCCAATCAGGACACACGATATGGCATTAACTGGAAGGTGTTTCCGCACATGCTCTTTTGGACTGCAACCACCCTTTGAAAAAGATTATTCGAAACGCGTCAGGGCTGCAGTCGGTTGCTGATTGACTAGGAAAGCGCTAATGTTTTACCAATAAATAAGCATTGGGGAAAGCTTCTCTGTGGTCGAGTGCAATTCAATTTCTGGACATTCCCCACGAGCTTCATGTTTTGGCGGCTGTCCTGCTGCCGAATTGCACCACAACAAAAGAGTAGGTCACGGAGCCTCTGATACGCAGGAGCTTCACGTTTGGGGCACAGAGCATGGATTGAGACTGCGGCGCTTTCCGGGGCTCACGGAGAGCCTAGAACTTGCATTGAATTTAAAGCGCATCCATCTGGGGATCGAAATCGGACTTCACCGACCAGCATGCAACGTGTTCTCTCATCCAGAGTTGTCCAATCAGGACACACGATATGGCATTAATTGGAAGGTGTTTCCGCACATGCTCTTTTGGACTGCAACCACCCTTTGAAAAAGATTATTCGAAACGCGTCAGGGCTGCAGTCGGTTGCTGATTGACTAGGAAAGCGCTAATGTTTTACCAATAAATAAGCATTGGGGAAAGCTTCTCTGTGGTCGAGTGCAATTCAATTTCTGGACATTCCCCACGAGCTTCATGTTTTGGCGGCTGTCCTGCTGCCGAATTGCACCACAACAAAAGAGATGGTCACGGAGCCTCTGATACGCAGGAGCTTCACGTGTGGGGCACAGAGCATGGATTGAGACGGCGGCGCTTTCCGGGGCTCACGGAGAGCCTAGAACTTGCATTGAATTTAAAGCGCATCCATCTGGGGATCGAAATCGGACTTCACCGACCAGCATGCAACGTGTTCTCTCATCCAGAGTTGTCCAATCAGGACACACGATATGGCATTAATTGGAAGGTGTTTCCGCACATGCTCTTTTGGACTGCAACCACCCTTTGAAAAAGATTATTCAAAACGCGTCAGGGCTGCAGTCGGTTGCTGATTGACTAGGAAAGCGCTAATGTTTTACCAATAAATAAGCATTGGGGAAAGCTTCTCTGTGGTCGAGTGCAATTCAATTTCTGGACATTCCCCACGAGCTTCATATATATATATATATATATATATATATATATATATATATATATATATATATATATATATATATATATATATATATATTACCTACTGGCAGTCGCCAGTAGGTAGTTATAGTTAGGATTGGCTACCATAGGAAATCCGCAACATTCTATTGGGAATAACTCTGGCGCCGCTTGAGGAATTTGTGTGTAATTTTCCAAAACTTTGGCCAGCTCCGCTGCGCTCCTTCCCTTAAAGTTTCGGGGGGATTCGTGAAGTGGGGGCTGAGAAAAAAGGGGGGTCCCAAAACGTGTTTTCCCCATGTTAATTTCCATAGGACGGTCTGACAAGTCTACAGCCCGAACTGCTGAACGGAATTACGCCAAACTTGGCAAAATTGTAGGGACTGGTACGCAGATGTGCCTTTGCTATATTTGCTGAAAATTGCTCCAGTGTTTTTTTTTTAAATTAACTTAAAAAACACATATATATCTATAGGCGCGCTCCGAGCGCTCTCCGGTACGCGTACCGGGGAGCGCACCCGGCGTGCTACGGGAGTGCGCGAGCGGAAAGCTGATTGGCTGTCGGGTGTCTGTCAACATTTTAAACTGTCCGGAGAGTCCGCCATCTTGTGTTTCGGTAGAATCGAGACACAAGAGGTGAAAAAGAAAGGGGGAAATAATTAAAAGGGGGCAGAGTAGACACCCCTTGACACCCTAGGTTTTCTTAGGTGGGCCTAGAAAGATTCTTAAGGGAAAATTTTTTTTTTAAATTTTCGCGGGGTAAGGGCTGGATGCGCTCCCAGGTGCCCTCTCCGGTACGCGCACCCTGAGCGCACCACGGGGAAAAACAGTGTAAAAAAATAGAGTAAAAAAAAAAGGTGACGCATTGCTGGAGTGTGTCACAAAAGTGACGCAACTCCAGCAATGCATCCTTTCACATGGCGCAAGCCCCATGTGAAAGGGCCTGCGTCAGTCTTACGCCTGCTGTGAGGCAGGCGCAAGATTTTGTCGCAACGGCGTCCTAAAAGTGACGCAGTGACATCTCATAGATGTCACTGTGTCACTTCTACGACCCTTCCTTGCGTCAATATGCCCCCTTTGCATACATTATACCTGGCGCAGGTATAATATGGCGCAGGGGTTTACAAAGTGACACATCTACCTAGATGTGTCACTTTGTAAATATGACTCAACAATGCCCTTTTTTTACACCACTGGTGCGTCACAAAAAGTGACACACCAGCGGCGTAAAAGTGACGCATGGCCTCATAAATGAGGCCCTCAGTCTTCTACTCTCACTTTTTCTTTCACTTTCTCTGTCTCTGTACTCCCTTACTCACCTTGTCTCACACTCACTTGCCTTTATCCAGTCTGTATCTCCACTCTTTCCTAAACATCACTGCTCTTTTCTTACCCTTCCACACCCCCGTTCCTTTACTACATTTTCTTCACTTATCCTCATTCCCCATGTTCACACTCCTTCTCCTCACTCACCTCCCACACTCACCTTCTTTCAGTCCCCCTACTTCACTTCCCTTCCCCTCTCGTCTCTCGTCCCTTTCTTTGCTTTCTCACTCATTTATCCTCTCCTCTCTCACTGCACTCCACTTCAGTTACTCTTTTTCATTTTTTTAAAGAATACAGCTCTTTTTTGAGAATTGGAGGTAGTTCTAAAAATAACTTTTTATTTTCTTCTTTTTTCTTTTTTTTCAACAAAAACAAAAACAAGGAATGGCAAACTGCTCAATAGGAGCAACAAAAATATTCCAAATTAGGGCTGGGGTCGGCAGCGGTGGTTCTCCAATGCTCGAGCAATGATCAAAATACTTTGTTCCCCGTAACAAAGTAGGGCATCACAATGTTTGCATTTGATGGAGGTCTCATTAAAAATATGCTGAATATTTGGGATCAGCTCCTCTGGTCGCCCCCTCACCGATGCAGTTGCTCCTCCAGTTGAAGTAGAGGCACCATCTCTTGGAGCCTCTCGTGCCAGAGCCCTGACACTCTACTAGACATAGTTCTGGGGATGCCTTCTCTGCACGTGGCGAATCATGGTAGAATTAGCAAAACTGTTCTTCCTTCTGGGGTCTCCTCGGGAAAGTACAGTATGGCAGATCTTACACTCCACCTTTGGAGCATTTACTTTTTTATGTCCCTCAGGAATATCAAAAAATTTCCAGATGAAATGTTCTTTCACCTTCGGCTGAGGAGGCTCTTCATCTATGAATCCATCTGACTCCTCACTGCTGCTGGATGCTCTGGCAGCCATTGTATCCACAGATTATAAGGAGAGAAAAAAAGAGGTCTTGCTCTCACCAAAGTGAAAGAAGAAGTGAAGAAAAAGGGTGGGGTTTTCATTCTTTGGAAAAAAAATCTGTTAGCAACCAATGAAAATTGTTATTTTAAGGTAACATGACTTGACGCGCTTACGCTACGCGCACCGAGCACTTCCGGGGGCGCTCACGCGGCGCGAACGTAGGCGCTTCTGGGGACGCTTACACGGCGCGAACGTAGGCGCTTCCGGGGGCGCTTACGCGGCGCGCCTGAGTGACGTTTTGGTAGCTTTACGGAAATGCAAAATCCTTTTCATTCGGAAAATCAAAAATACTGCTTTATAACTATGGTACAGAATGTCTTGCATTATTATTTAGTTTTCATACATATTTTTTTTACGAACGTAGAAATAGCGCTCTCGCTGCGCTCTCGGGAGAGCTTACCGGTGCGCGCACCCTGAGCGCACCAGGAAAAAATGATTAAAAAAAATATATATACATTGAACAAATATATATATTTTTTTTAAAAATATAATTATTATTTGTAAAAAACAGCTAATAAAAAAAAAATCGTAGGTTACAAAGTCGATATACAAAGGAATTAGCTTTTTAAAAAACTATGAAATTCACTGAAAAAACCATAGGTTTCACAAAAGTTATAGTTAGGAATTAGCATTTAAAAAACCTTTGAAATTCACTAAAAAAAACATAGGTTTCACACTCGTTATAGTTAGCAATTAGCATTTAAAAAACCTTTGAAATTCACTGAAAAAACCATAGGTTTCACACCAGTTATAGTTAGCTGAACATTTTACTCATACAAAACCATTGAAATTCCTACGTTATAGTTAGTTGGACTCACTATAACTCGCGCGCCCGCAATCCACTGCTGATGATGTCACATATTACATCATTCATGACATGGTCAGTGACATCACTGATGACATCTCAAATGACATCACTGATGACATCTCAAATGACTTCACTGATGACATCACTGATGACATCATCTAGTGAATGTGTGTTTCTGTAAAGTTGAAATATGTTTTACATATTGAAACCAGGCTACTTGGATCATAAAACACATGCCAACCAAGCAATCATTCGCTATAATGAATAAATCAGTGTTTTGGGTGACAACTGCTACTTCACAGTAGCATTACATTATTATTAAGGCCATGATTAACGTTAAGGTGCTTAAAACTGCAAATACCATCTCAAGATGGGATGGATTTTCTGGGCACAGCATGAATTTTAGCTCTAATGATAGATGCTTTTCCTGTCACATCGCTTTGTAAGAAGTAAACAGCAATAATTTTAGCCTATGACCCGCCAGTTGTACTGACTTCCCTGCATAAGTAACTCTGTCTTACAGAGCTATTTTACAAGTTTCAGATATGTGTGCTCTAATTCTGTCTTAAATCAGAAATATAAATATATTGTAAAATGATAGCAGTTAAGACATAATTAGGGAGAAAAATGTGTTTTGTTTGGTAGAAACTGGAAGGTGCTCAGGAGGATAAACTTTGATACCATATATTAATCACAGACATATTTGATGGTGCCCAGGGCTAGTTGGTCGGGGCAAAGTTGTCTGGGGGTACGTGGAATGAGAGGCAGTGGTTCAGATCTGCTGTTCCTGAGTCACGGAGAGCTTTGTAGGCGTGTGTGAGGGCCTCATTACAAGTAGCCCTGAATTTTAGAATAGAGTTACAAAAACCAAGGTAACTCCACAGATCCTGTAGAACTCACCTGGACACTTCAGCTGGTGAAAGCAGAAGACAGTTCTAGGTGAAACTCTGGGGAGAGTTGAGGTCTCATCAGGTGAACTGGCTGCACCCACCAGCAATTCCTAATTTCTGAGGGAACCTTCACGGTGCACATTGTCCTACAAGTATTTCAACTTGTAGATGCTGATACCCTCAATACTGATACCTGAGGGTTGACGGGACAGGACCTGATGCCAGGACACTTGTGATGACGAAACTCTCCTAAATCCTACAATCCCCGTAGTTCACCATTTTTTAATATGGAATGGGCATGATTCACAGAGTTTTGTGTGAGGGTGCCTGTCATTCTGAATAGCCCAGAGTGAGACACACACTCTCATGAATTATAACTCTGGGAATCTGGCCCAGTGCCAGGATGATATGGGGTAGTTTAAGGAGGACAGTTGACATTCAGTGCATGAACACTTGATTCACAAATACTTCTTCACAAACACGTGCCTTTTTCCTTCTCAAGTCACAACTAGGCATGAGGAAATTTATTGTGAATTGTGTTTGGATTCATTTCCCATTTTCACTAATTGCCCTGTAGAGATATATTAGTCAGTGACTGCCACTAGTGAGCACGAAATTATTGGGATGCAGATAGTATGCTCCTTACTTTTACTCCTCTATGCTCTCCTGCACCTTATTTGTTCTGCTCTCCTGCACCTTATTTGTTCCCCGCCCTTCCTCAGCATTCTTTTCTAATGTTAACTAGTCTTGCCTCTACTTATCTTTTTCCTTTTTTTGGGCCTCTTCCCACCATCTGTGTCCTTTGGTCACCTTGGTCTCCCATCTCTTTCCTCTTATGTTTCTCATGCATCAGTCCTCCTCCCTTCTTGTTTTCTACTATCCTCAAATCTGCAGTTCTTTAGTCACCCCCAATTGGCAACCTTATAGCTCTTCAACCCCTGTTCCATTCTGATGAACCTTCCTTTGCTTGAGTTTCGCTTTATAGAAAGTAAACTAAGTAATATTCCCACAATGTTCGCAAAGTTCTTAAATGGTACATTTCGTGGATTAAGCGGGCCTGATTCATAAATAATCTTCTATGATTCACACTTGGAGTGCTCCCAGCTTACTCCTGGAATTCAGTAGCAGGCTAGGATTACTCCAAGAGTAAAATGCACGGATGTATGGCGGTACAACGCGTGGTGTTACCACGCGTACCGTTACAACGCAGGTTTTACAACGCAAGTCGTTACAACGACTTGCGTTGGGGGGCGCTGGATAGTGAATAGTTTAATTTACTATTCCAACTCCAGTCCCCGTGGATAGTAGGGAAGGTGTTGGATAGTAAATTAAACTATTCCCTATCCTAGAGCGCCCTCCAGCGAAAGTCGTTGTAACAACTTTCGTTGTAAAACCTGCGTGGTAATGGTACCACGTTGTAAAAGTTTTGTGGTAAAGGATGTTCTCCAAATTGGATGTATGACGTTTGCACATACTCATAACAAATTCTTTGTGAATCCGAGCCAGGAATACGACATACTTGCTCATAATAAGGCATGCTTCCATGTCAGTGTAGTACAAAGTACAAAAAAAGGTTTTGGAAGAGAGATACCTGGTCTTCAAATAAGATTTCAAATTTAAAAGATGACAAAAAGAAACTCATGACATCGTCAAAGTTTTCAGCAGAATATACACTTCAACACACACGCAAATCTATTTTTCTCTGCTTATCTTTTAATAATATATCCTTGAAATTTCAAAATCAAAGATGGGTCTCTTAGGAAATGTAGTGAATATTTTATGGAGTTGAGAAGAAGCAGTGGTGTCCCATCTGTTACTCAGTATGAACTGAGACCCTTATCAACTTGGCTCATCTGAATACTTAAACAGAAAGCAGACTTGAAGACAGCCAGTACCTTGAAAATGCATTTCCCTAACTCCCAGACTATGTTTATGTTGATATACACCCAGTGCTTTCACGTCACCTCCCCATGAAATCAGGAGACAAGAAACAGGCAGGAATATCCGCAGTCTATGAAACACTTTACCGACCATGTCAATCTTGATAATGTTTAATTCACATTTTCTGTAAATAAATATATCTTGATTGTATATTTTGAGGGCTTGGTGTACTGCCAATACACTAGCTTGGGCAAAATGAGAGTTTATCCCAGATGGATTAAAAATGTAATGTTTCTATAGAGAAACCAACCACTTTTAGAAATGATGCATAGGTTCAGCTTCCAGAGAAATCATGGAGTATGTTTTCTGAGTAACAGGTAATTGTGTAGGAACTCTTCTCGAATAGTCAAGCAGGAAATAGAACTTAGAGGGTGTGTAATGCATTAGACTGAGGGGCCACAGTTACATGGTTTCCCTCATAATTTCCATGTTTGTACTGTAGATTGTTTCTCTCATGCTCATCCATACTATTGGTGGCAGCAGTTATTAATTTGTAATATAAATAAATAAGTAAGTGCACAGGCCTACAGTTTTTCTTAGGAGCTCACCGCCAGCACCGCTAGGGTTGCTGGCAACCCAGGCTGTCTAGTGTTGATTCCGCCTCATATCCCTGTCTTTTGCCACCTACATTTACTTTCTCTTTATGCAACTCGTTCTTTTTTTTTTATCCCTGCTTTCTCCCTTTGTCACTATTTTCCCATCTTTCTCACCTCTTGTACATTTATCTCATCCCCTCCTAGGTCAGTTTGATGATTAAAAATAAGACCTGGTCCCAAAAAGTGAATGTTGGTGTCCCCCACCTGCAACCACAGACACAAATTAAGCATCGGGTGTGAGCCATTAGAGGCGAGATGCTGGCAACGGCAGCTTAGAATGGCCAGTTGTCTTCATTAGGACTTCCTCAAGGGAGATGTGGCTTTACACTTGTGGGGATAACTCCGGTTGAGCTAAAACATAGAATAAGCAGTTAGCAAATTCTCAATTTATTTGTACCCTTATCTCTAGTTAAGCAGGTGCAATAAAGCCTCTCCGCAGGGACCAGGGAGCAACATCACAGCCCTACTCCAACAAGCTATATCAACATAATATGGTGTGGTGGGAATAAACATTTCTTTAGGCCCTCTCCATTAGTGGGGCAATAAAATATATCACTGGCCATGTCGTGTGATATAATTTTTTAACAGTGAGCGCTACGTACGATTTAAGAAATGTAAAATTATGATATTGTCTCATTACCTCCTTTCGCATTTGAAAACTACAATATATTTCCTGCATTTTTTATAGTTTGAACCAAGAAAAAAGTGAAAAAATGAGTAGGATCTATTCTGTACCACGGTGCAGGACTCTGCTCTATTTTCTACTACACAGGCAGCGATTCCACTGATATTAACGCTCTGCTTATGAGAGTACCGGAATCAGGTGACTGGCGCTGCGGGTGCCGTAGTTACCAGGTGCGATATCTACCGCCTAATCCCAGGGGCGGCTCCTCCACTAGGGCGGAAGAGTGTCGCCCCACTGCTTTCTCACAGTGTGAGACGCAGAAACTTTCAGTTATTACCATTTTATGTTTGGTTGCGGGGCTGCTCTGCAAGCAGGCAGGGCAGGGGAAGAGTAGTGTGCCCACGCCTGAGTGCTTAAAGACTGTTTAGACGACCCTCTGGGGCCACCCAAACCAGTCATGCACACACTGCCCTTTTCCATGCAGGCTGCAATGCAGCCTGCATGGAGAACCTCCCCATTAGCCCCTGGCTGGGCGGCGTCCCGACCGCAGCATTTTTATTGGCTTAGGGGAGGGAGCCTGGCTGCCTTCTTCCTGTTCCTGCCGGAGGCAGGAGAGCAGGAGCAGAGAAGACGCGGGACCTGACCGTCGGAAAGGTACGTCTATCTATTTATTTTTATTACCATTATTAAATTAACCCTCCCCTCGCATGACCTCCCTGCGCGACTCCCCTTCAGCCGCCCACCAGCGAACCATGTTGGCCACGACCAAGTTTCCAATCGGAAAATAGGGAATACCTTGCAGAATAGTGTGCTTGCCACACAGAATTCCGTGTGTATCAGCATTTACCATACATTCCTACCCAGTGAATTTAGGCAGATGAAGCAAATTTACCCGTAGGTGCAGTCAGGGTTTTAAGTGGGTTGCAAAAACTGGGTGGGTCTCTCAAAGGGGCATTACAGATGTAATTAAGGGCGTGGCTTAAAAGTACATAAACTGAAAATATATGCTTAGCATAGCGTGCCGTCTGATGGGTGTTTTGCTGCTTCTGTCATTGCATCCAGATATAACATACAGCAGGTAACATTACACTTACAACATGCCAGTATTACTTGCTTTGTCAATGGTTGTTAGTTGTACAAGCTGAATAAGCAACAGCCATATCTTCCTAGTATAGCAGATTGAAAAGGCTTCAGTTCTGCAATGGTGAGACTGTGAAAGAACTATAAAGAGTCACATTGAAGTTACATCAAAGGCAGTGGAGGGCGGTACAGCTGCTGAGTTAAGATTTATTATTTTTCATCCTAAAATGAGGGCAAAAATTGAGAGCCCGATAGGGACCCGTCTCTGCACCTACTTTTTAGAACTGCGGGTTCTGCGCACCGGCAAGACCCGGTCCACTTAAAGTCTTGGGTGCTCTGAATTTTCCATACATACATGCGTTAAGGCAGTTACGTAACATATCAGAAATCACTATCTCACTCTTAATGAGAGCCTAAGTGAATTGGCAATTTTTTATTTATAGGTGAAGAAACTCCGCGACATGTGGCCCGAATGTTTTGAGTACTCTTCCCTTTCATGGCAAAGGAAATCATCTTGGAAATTCAGTGAGTGACTTTTTTAGTATAGGAGAATGAAGAGGAAAAGAGCTTTACACTTAGGAGAACGTGTATAAAATGCTGGGAAGCTCATGGAAATCTCCGTAGTTATAACGGTGAGGTTTTCAACTTCTGTTCACTGTTACAATGGAAATTTTACTTGTTGTGGAGATGGCTTGCTTGCTAATTCCAAAGGAGGCAATGGAAGCCTTCATTTCCTTTCAGACTCTCAAAATTGATTTGTGGTAAGCTTAGCGTGACCGGATGTCAAGAGACCTGATCAACAGAAGAAACTATGCCAAGGAGAATAGACGTAAATCTTTGTCTGGCCAAAAAGTACAGAATTTCAAAGGATTACCTATGCACATCTTTCACTGCCATAGCCTTGCCTGTGTAAATTTTTTCCCTAGCCCTATTCCAAGCACTTTTGGAGATTTACTCCAATGGTGTTCTGTTGATTTTGCTTTTCTTCTGTTTAAAATCTCGTTTTATTGCAAAACTTTCCTTGGAAAAAACTTTCTTACACTGGTACGACATATGTGTGTGTGTAATATCACTTTCACACTCTGGAAAGTCACTTCTGCCTATTGTAGGAATTATTTCTGTTTCCAGGAAGGTAAACAGTTTACACATTTTTGTGAAGATGTAGAGTCCCTCAATAATAATTTTCTATTGGTTGGTTGGTTGATAGCTTTATTTCGATATGCAGGTATCATAAAAGCATTACAAGATATATAAAAACAGCACATCGTCAAAGACTGTACATTTAAAAACAAAACAGATAAAAGATAACAATAAAATCAGTGATAAATTATTTAAAGGTATATTACATAGATAAGGACAGTCTTTTTAAACGGATCAACCAAGCCCATTTAAAAAATTTAGATACAGCACAAACTACCCGAGAGGATGTATCAGATAGTAAAATCCGTAGAGCCACCAAGTGCTGGCGAGTGCCCAATTGTCTACAAAGTGGTTTCACCTGCTTCAAGGCACAAGATCTGGGAAGAAAACTGAGGGAAAATGAGCAATTATAAGAGGCGGTACAGCTTACATTTTATCCCCACTCTTACACGTTACCATTACGTGTACTTAGCACATGTTTCTTGTGTGATCGAGCGGCATTAATGTAAGTGTTGCATTTGACATCATTATTGAAGTGCACTCTGTGTGGAATTAGAGAAATTACATATACTGTATTACCTAACCATATTAAATGATATATTCTTTGGAGACTTGCCATATGTATCAACATTCCGTTTTGCGATTCCTAAATAGCGATTTTTAAGGAATCGCTATTTAGGAATCGCAAAATGGTATGTATGTAGAAATCAGCTTCTTTTTAGCGATTTCTTAAAATTCCTTAATTGCGATTAGCAAATTGCTAATCGCAATTAAGGAATAATTTCCCATACATTTCTATGGGCCAGGAGGCCCATAGGAATGAAGGGGAAATTTGCGATTCGCAATTTGCTAATCGCAAATTGTGAATATTTTCAAGGGTGCAGGGGTGTCCAAAGGACACCCTGTTGCACCCCTGAAATCGGCTTGGGTGCACATGTGGCGCACATACATGCCCTAAGGGCATGTATGTGCGTCACATGGCACTTAGAAAATTGTAAAAATATGCATTTTGAAAGAAATTCGCAACTTACCACCAACTAGAAGTTGGTGGTCATTTGCAATTCCTTAAGGCCAATTTGCAAATTTTTTGGGCTTTTTACATTGCATTTAAGGAATCGCAAAGTTTGCGATTCCTTATATGCAATCGCAAGATAAGGATTTTGCGATTCCTTATTTTTCAAGCAGGTTTGCTTGATGCATACCATTAGTCCAAATTGCATTCGTAAACGGCGTTTGCGAATTCAATTTGGCTTGATACATACGGCCCTTGATGAATAAACCATCCTCACTTAGAATGTGTTTACTTTAGAAACGACAATGATTTATGTAACATGAGCACTAATGCTCCATATATTTCGTTTAAATATAGTTCTTAGCCATATTTACACACACTCATTTAAGGTTTTACTGTATGCCATATGTGATTAATTGAATGTACTGACATTTTACATTTGTGTTTGAAAGTGCACACTCCTATTAAATGTGCACCATTGAGTTAATACGCTAAATTGACATTGTTAGGCCTACATTTCCAGTCTGAAGGAAATCCCGTTTTCCATTTTCTGCTTACACTTTTTCTTACAAATGCAAGGTGCAGGTTCTTTCACGAGGATAGTTGGTTTGAGATTAGATAGAATACAGTACTAGCGATAGAGAGAGAGCCTGAGAAGAAGACCTTGATGAAAAAACATGGAGAGCCAGAGCGTTAACTGAAAGGTTTATTTAGCATCTTTTGCAACATGGCATGAGTGAACCAGAACAATGTCATTCCCATGTTTAGTGTGGGACATTTCGTAAATGTTGCAGCTTACAACCTGAGAATGAAAAAGGACAAAGGAACCCCTGATGATGTGTCCAGAGGGTGTTACCTGGGACGTTCTAGTGCATATAACTGGAGTATACTCTGTCCTATACAGGATTTTCTTAGCTCTTTGAGATTGTTTTAGAATACAACCATCCTCTTTAGTTTCAAGTTTAACTTAGATGATTTTAGACTTTTCTGATGTATAAAAGAGAGAATCTTCTCTGAGCATCAGATATTACTGCTAATCTTTTGTATTGCTGTGGCTGAATTGTTACTTTGGTTTGCTTAATACTGGTACACCTAAACTTCTTTAGGAGGATGGGTTATTCAGTTGTAATTCTGTACCTTTACAGCATGGTGCAGAGGTTTGTGTACCTGAACTTGACTGCTAGTTTGTAATAAACGTTCTTAACTGCAGTCACTGATTCCTAGTCAGCGCCAGGCGCTCCCTAAGATCAGAGGAGCGCTGCGCCCCGCCACCACCAGCAAATAAAACAAAAATAAAACAGACTTTTAAACCGTTTTATTATTTTTTTATTTTAATCCCCAGGACCCACCCCCAGGACTCTGATGAGTCTTGGGGGTGGATCCAGGGAATGACACTGCATGTGGGGTAATGGTGTGCACACCCTTCACTGCGCATAAGTTGTTTGGCCGGCCGTCTCAGGCCGACCACACCCTCCTGTGCAGTACAGCTCTCTCCAGCCCCAGTTGCATTACTGGGGCTGGAGAAAGCAGGCACCGGCTCCCAGTCTGCCTGGGAATGCAAGTTGCCAGTGCTCAGGCCAATCCCGACGCTACTTTCATGCAACTTCAGAATTGGGCGCAGTGCATTCTGGGAGTATGTGCCCAGAATCAGGAAGAGTGCAATGCGGTGGAAGACGCCAACGTTAAGGTAAATTTATTTTTTATTTGTTTCTTTTGTCCACAGGCACTCCCCCCATCTCCCTCCTCTGGCCCGCCCCGCCCTGCCACTTTGGCTGAGGGCGTGCGGCTACTGTTCTTGGTCCTTATTATGTATCAAAATAGGTTACACTGCTAATTGAAATTTGATTAACTTACTGTTAACTCCCATCACCTCTAAGGCGGGAAAGAAAAAGGTCTATAGGAGACCAGTTGGTAAGAGGGTTAGCCCAGAGCGCTGGATCAGAGGAATCTGAAACGTTATTACCAATTCCCTGATGATTCCTAATTTTGCAGGGAATCCCACTTGTAAACTAATGTTAACTCTAGGCCCCTGGAGTTACCAGTACCCCTGGAAGTGGGGAAAAAATTACCAGGGTAATCAGACAAGTTATTACCAATTCTCTGATAATTTCTCATTCCACAGGGAAGCATAAAAGTCTCATGTATTTTCTAATCTCCTGCTCGATCTAGCCCTGTCAAGCTACCAGTACCTCTGGTATCAGCACCTTAGTGGGGCAAACTTAACAGGGGATTTAGGGGACCCTTCTCCTGAAGCACAATATAAGTTTCAATCCATTACAAAACAATTTTTAAACAAAATCTTTAAAATATGCTTATGATGGGGTGTTGGAAATGTTTATTTTATGTAACTGCGTAATAAATGGGTTTAAGTGATGTGTGGCTGCAATTTTAATAGCTCATCATTTTAATGATGAATAATCATTTTGCAAAGCACTGACTTTGCATTGAGATGCACAATAGGTATTTGAAACAGTGCCAACATACATAAATTCTATTAAAACAATCACAAAATAAAAAAGTAAAACATTGGGTGGAAAAATGGACTCAACTCCTACCACATAGAGAGATGGCAGTCATGGAGCTTGAGTGGAAGCGTCTATACTGAGACACCACAGGACATTTGCTTTAAAGTCTTACTTTCATGGAGTATGGGTTTTTGAGGGCTTAGGGCAAAGCACATATATGCTTTTTAAACTTTTTTTTTGTTTTCAAAACCTTTATTGAATCACAATCATGCATGAATTTCGGAAAATGATATTAGACATTCGAAACCATATTTAGGCCATCTTCCCATGCTGTATCATACATATCATGAATATTTGAAATAAAGAGGTAATCAAACAGTTCCCCAATCCCTCCCTCCCCCCCTTGATCTAACAAGGATACATTTGTGAAGAATAAAAGTCCTTAGTAGTCCGGAGATAGTCTATATGCAGAGCAACGTACACATAGCTGTGTAAGGGTGTCGTCCACCTCTGTAGCCCGCCCCTCCAATTGCAGGGAGGGAAACACACCATCCAGTTCCCGACCCTGGCCCAGAGACCTGGATTAGGTCCTACCTTGGTTGAGCAAAGAGCAATCCACAGATATAAGACAGGCCTAGCATCAGTGAAGCGACATTAGGGTATGAGCCGGTAAGTGATCACCCCGATGTCTCAGTGAGTAGCGTTGCAGTGGGTAAAGTCTCCCCAACCTGACTTCCTTCCTCCTCCGCACTCAACCTTAGGAGATATGTCGTGAGTGGCGCCCATATGTCTTTCGGCTGTGATGTGAGGGGCAGGAGCTCAGCATAATCATGTAATCTCTCTTGCCATGTGGACAGGGAGTGGATCCAACATTTAAACTTGGGGGCGCGGCCTCTGCCCCAGCGGCATGCAATCAAACGCTTAGCAAGCAGCAGACTCAGGGCTAGGAATTTTTTGTGTATTGTGACTACAGAGTGCGTGAGTCCCAATAGAGCCTTGAGTGGGCAGGGGGCAATAGTCACACCAAGCATGTTCGTAAGTCCTTCAAACACCTGATCCCAGTACTTAGCTATTTGGGGGCAAAGCCACGCTAAATGCATAAAATCAGCTCCATCGGCACCGCATCGGAGGCAGCAGTCAGTGTCCTTTAAATGAAACCTGTGCAATTTAGCAGGCGTATAATAGAGCCTGTGAAGGAATTTATAATGGAGTAGCCGCAGTCTGGCATTGCCAGTAATAGCTTGTGTTTGAGTGCAGCTGGTCTCCCATTGTTCGTCAGAGAGGGGCGCATCCAAATCTGCATCCCATTCCAGTCTGGCCCTAGCAGGTGCGGTGTTGGGCGCAGTCAGCGCATGTCTGTAGAGCATTGATATGACGTGTCGGGGGGCTTCAGGTTGTACTAATGCATGAAGGGGAGCGAGTGTATCCGGTTCAGCGGGGAAAGAGGGGGTCAAGGCTCGCACATTTTGCCTCAATCTGGTAAAGAGAATGGTATCCATAGTAGAAGGTGTCACTTCCCCAAAAAACTGGTCCGCAGTGCGGAATGTGCCCTGCGCCTAAAGGTCCCCCCAGCAGGACACTTTGAATTTATGGAGCATAACGTGACATATCACTTCACAAGAGACCTGTAGTCTAGGGTCGTTAAGCAATGCAGGCCGGGCGAGTAAGCAAATGGGTCACCCATTATGGTGAGAAGCCGACCCCAGGCTTGTACAGTGCAGTCCACAGTGGAAGGATCACGGCTCCTCTGACTCACATGAGTATGAATATATCCAGTGGGGACAACTGGGCTCATATAGCCTGCCTCTACTGCCAAATGAGCCATATAGGGTGGGGGGTGATACCAGTAGACCGCGAAGTGAGCCTGCGCGCAGTCGTAATATCTCTCAAAATTGGGTACCTCAAATCCACCTAGATGGAAAGGGAGCATAAGAGTATTGAGGCTAAGTCTGGCTTGTTTCGCCCCCCATATAAGGCGCGAAAGCTGTGAATTGAGGGTGCGGAAGAAAACGGTGCCAGGGTTGTAAGGGATATTAACAAACAGGTAACGCAGCTTGGGAAGTATGTTCATTTTTATTAGTGAGATGCGGCCCGCCATGGAGAGAGGGAGGTGGAGCCATTTCGTGATGTTGTCTGTAATTTTGTCCATCGCGGTGCCATAGTTGGCATGCATCATTGGTTCCTTATCTCTGAGTATATGCACCCCCAAATATTTCACCTCCTCCTGCTCCCATTGTAAGGGATAGTCAAGTGGAAAAATATGTGTATTATCCGTGAGCGGGAAAATAGCAGATTTAGGCCAATTGATCTGGATTCCAGTGACCCCCCCAAATTTAGTAATTTCGCGAAGTATCGGATTGAGGTTTACACTGGGTTTTTCAATATACAATGTGATGTCGTCTGCATATAGGGACACTAGGAGAGGCGGGGAGCTATAAATAAGGGAGCGGTGGTTGTGTTTTTGCCTAAGCGTCGCAGCCAAAGGTTCAATTGCCAAGGCAAAGAGGATGGGGGATGGTGGGCAACCCTGACGGGTCCCTCGCTGGACATGAAACGGAGCGGCTCTGGACCCATTAAGTAGTACAGTGGCAGTGGGCTGTTGATAGAGTAGTTTCACCCAGTCAAGGAAACTGAACGGCATCCCCAATGCTTTTTAAACCTTGAGGCCAAATGGAATTCCTCACAACCACGGGGGACCAGGCAGGCAAGGATGGCCAAAATAACTATCTCCAAAGAGGGATGTATGATAATATCTTCGGGCTCCAACAATCTGACTGACTGCAGGGTGGAGCTTTATCCACAGGATTGAAAGAGGGGATGTGGAAATGTCAGTCTTAATTGTATTTCTGAAGTCATCCTGGAAATTTTAAAGTTCTACAAACTTATTCTGCAAGTTAAATTAAAGAATAAAATAATAGATTGAAAGCAGCAAGAAATACATCAAAATTACCAGCAAAGAAGACTTATACATACTCAGGGATTCCAAGATAAAACCCAGGAAAACAACCAGGGTGTCTTAAAGGGATCGACATCAAATACAGAAAGTTCACTTGATTGCATCTCAATAGCATCAGCATTCAGAGGAGCCATTTGCTGCATAGACAGATTATCCATCACAAGTGACAGGAATGACTGTGAAGTGCACTGTAAAAACAATTGGTACATATGTCCCATGCTCCACAACTGCGATCGGCTACATTGGAAGATGAAGAACACCGGAGACCAGTTCTGTTAAGGTTTTGCATAGCCCTTGCACCAAGCAGGATGAGGCAAAATGTGAAATGAGATTTACCAGGCCACGCAAGGCCACCCTGCATGGCTTGATAAATCTGAAGTAACGCTAGGCAGCACAAGGTGCTGCCTTGTGTTACTCTGTGTGGTGGGGGCATTACATGTCTGGAGCCTGGTGTGTTCCCACGCATCCACCCATGTATACTCAAGGATTCCTAGATTTACTTAAACTGGTAGATGTGGAAATGTGTCAGAAGGGTACACATTTGTACCAGAGTTGCAACGAAGAGAACTATTTTTATTTCTCCTCGTTGTTTCCACTTTCTAAGTGCACTGCATTCTGCAAACACCACCAAGTATTGTTTTTCTGCAGGAAGGTGTCCCTTCCTGCACAAAAACAATACTGTCTGTAATGCAGGCCCCTTCGATCAATAGCACAAGGGTGCCTCCATTAGTGCTAGGCTGCAGATAGTGTGCTAGTGCAGGCAGAGGACAGGAATGTGCTATATCTTGGTAGATATAGAGCGTTCCTGCCCTTCTCCCTTTCACTCAACACAGCCCAGCAAGTTGTCTTGCTGCGTTGCATAAATGTTTTTTAATTATTGCCCATTGTTTTTAATGTGCGTGCCATTCAACGTACTCTCTGGTGCTCAAGCAGTTGGCAGTCAAGCCATAAAAACCTGGTCTAATCCACATTTCTTCACAGAATGCGATTGTTAACAAATCACGTTTTATTTTTCATTTAGATGCATTTTTTTTAAAATCAAAAACATTCAAAAATAGTTGCTTGGTGTTGCTGGAACAGCATGACTGATGGAAACACATTCACAAAAGTAAGGAGGCTGAGATGGAAAGACTCAATTCTTCATTTGTTTTCGAAGTTTCAAATGATCATTGAGAGCACAAAGATAGTTGGCTAGTTTGCTGTAGCTTCGAGCACGCTGAACACGAAAGGCTACATAGCCTACCTCTTGCATGTACATTTGGACACTACATATGTGAGCCAGAATTTATTTCAGATTTAACCACATATTTTACAGATTTGTGAGAAAAAAAAGAGTAGGACCTTGACCATAGCCAATTTAATGCATATGAAAGGAAGTTTCAAAAACTATCTTCTTGGACACAGAAAGCCACAGAGGATGTGTAAAATTTACAGACACTAATCCCATTCATTCAAATTAAGAAGGATCCTGTCACCAGTATATTGGGTAATCTGCAGGCTGCTGGCAGTGGAAACTCCAATGTAAACTGCATTTTTAAAGTATTTGTGAGACTGGATAAACTCCTTGACAGTGATGACAAGGTGGGAAAAGGATTGAAAAGAAAGAGATGATGTAATAAGCAAAAACTGTAGAAGCAGAGTTTGTATACTGATGAAAACTGTTGATTCAAACTGGACTTGGTGGAGTGCCAATGGTAGAAAGTCAAACCTGATATCACTGTTGACAAGGTGCTTCTGGTTGCCCTAAATAAGCTCCTTTTCCTCAAAAAGTGTATAGCTTCTAAGGCTTGCGAAAGGTTGCTTTATATTTGTGTATCATCTGCATTCATGGACGCGTTTATATTAAATTCATGTAGAAGGCATGCAAGCGGATGGATATGCAGATTAAACAATAGCATGGTGATTGCCAAGCTTTGCGGTACACCCCAAGATACCTATTTTAAATAGCATTGACGGATCCCAGCTGAACAGCCTGAGAACATTTGATCAAAATCTATTTATATATCCAGGATCTTTATCTGTGATCCCATTATTGCCTAATCTTTCAAAGAAGTTGTACAAAGTGACTGTGTCAGCTGCAGCTAATAAATCTACTAATCCAACACTGTTATCGACAAGCATTCTAAGATCTTCTCATAGTTTTAGTTCCCAAGCAGTCAAAAAACAGTGTGTTTCTCATCAAGAATATCATTTGACTGAATAGAATTTTGAAACCAGATTCTAACAGCCTTCACCAGTAATCTGGTTAGGTGAGGAAGTAAAGACAAAAACGAGCTAAGACAATAGGGCTTGGAGAGGGATTTTTAAAAGAGGGCACGTCACAGCTGGTTTCCTCATGGAAATCCCGACGGCTACAGCCTCCAGCTTGGTCCCGCTGGAGATTTTTGGATCTTTTAACTGTTGCATTCAGCACATCAATATTGGCCAGACACAATTAATTCCTTCAATCAATCAATCAAGAATTTGTAGAGCGCACTACTTACTCGTGAGGGTCTCAAGGCTCTGGGGAATAAAAGGGGGGGCGCTACTGGTCTAACAGCCGGGTCTTGAGTAGCCTCTTGAAGGTCAGCAGGTCTTGGGTCTGTCGTACGCTCAGTGGGAGGGTGTTCCAGGTCTTGGGGGCAAGGTGGGAGAAGGATCTGCCACCAGTGGTTGTTCTTCGGATGCGAGGGATGGTGGTGAGGGCGAGGTCGGCGGAACGGAGCTGGCAGTTGGGGATGTAGAAGAAGAGTCATCTGTTGAGGTAGGCTGGGCCGGTCTTGTGGAGTGCCTTGTGTGCGTGGATGAGGAGCTTGAAGGAAATCCTCTTGTTGACGGGGACCAGATATTTAAATCCTAAGGTGGAAGATTTGTTTTTTTCCCTTATGATTGGCAGGAATGCCTATGGAAATGGACACTCAAAAGAAGACAGATGACTTAGCGTAGTTGAGTCAGACTTTGTTGCCTCTTTGGCCCTCACTATGGATCAGGCAAAGTGGAATTACCTCATGGAGATTCCAAGTGAGTTGGTTTTTCCACACCCAGACCAATTTTACCATGTGGTCATTCTGTGTTGGGGGTTGTAAAATTGTGAAAGGCTTTGGCTGCAGTAGCAACAAAGTCTCAATCCCCTTTTTTATGTCAGGGTAGCACAAAATGCTCTCCCTCTGCCAGAAAACACCCGAAAACACCTTCTCACAAAAAATAAATTGAGATTCCTCTTGGGACTGGGAACCAAAATATTTAAAATCCTCAAAGAAGAAATACACTGATAAAGTAATAATGAGTCACCTTGACCTGTGTATGCAAAAATCTGTCAACAAATAGGTGAGACCAGGTGGAGCCGAAATAAGAGCCGGTTGGGAGTATATTAATAGCAATTTACTCCTTAAAATGCAAACATGACCCACTCCACTTCGTTGGCAAGTGCAGATCCTTTAAAATGCTGAATAAGTGGTTCCATCTGGAATTTTGGCACTCGCAGAACCTTAAATGGTTGGCCTTATTTTCTTAAGCGGGTCTTCAGTGTATACTTCGCTTTTTCCCTTCTCCGCTCCTTCTTTGAAGTTGCCCTAGCATCACCACAGCCGCTTGTCATGAAAATGCCTGTCAAAGGCCATGTAGAAACCTATACCTGTATGGCCATGTGCTGCAATCCACCATCTTAGGATGGAAAGCGGGGGCATGCACATCCCTCTCTATTGTACCCTAGCCCAGGCCTTCCTTTGACCCCAAAGCTGAGAAAGCACCTTCTTGGGTAGTGTGACATAAGTCGCGGAGCCCGTTGACACGCATGGTATACAAAGAAGCCCTAAAAGGATGTATTTGTTGCCAACGGTTCCAGAGGAGAACTGTAACAGATGTGTTGTTGCGTGTTCATTTGTCTGTGGGAAGCGATGTATCATCATGAGGCTCACAGCACTGCTGATTTCACACAAAAAAATCCGAAATTGAAAAATCAATGCTCCCCTGACTTTCCAAAAGTCTGCCAGTGGGTCATGCGACCAAATGAATTGAGATATGTCTAGAAAAGAGGATCTCACCCTGTAGAAACATGCAAGCACTAACATTTTAAAGGTAAATATCCAAATGATTGCATGATATCTTAAGAAAAGGGAGCAATGAGAGCAATTCTTAACCATTTTATACAGGCCACTAAACATTTAGGTATTTTGCCATCAATCTCGCCCTTAAAACAAACCACATGCATGCATCAGACCTAAACAATGCGAGCACTTTACTCAAGCTGGAAGGAAAACCAATCAAAGAAATTAAAACATGCAACTATTTTTTTTAATTTAGAAAACCACAAAAGGTCCATGGCTAACATCATTTTGTAAACTCCAAGCCCAAATGAAACAAAATGTTTCAAAACCCATCTGAGAAGTTCAGCTGTATACACTAGGAAATTATTATTTAATCTCAGTCCAGCTAAGTAGCGAATAGGTAATGTCTGCTTTTAAGACATCTGGCACACACATTGTTTAATTTAAGAAGTACAGTATCCTTAGGACTGGCAAAACCACAAACACGATTTTCTCTCTCTCTTTGCTTTCTCTCTGCCTTCTTACTCCCTCCCTTTCTCTTGAAGCCTTCCTGTAACAGAGGTTCCAAGAGGGGCCAAGTGCTCCAGCCCACCAGGGAAATGCCCAGTGGAATAATAGGCCTGTCCGGTGGAATTAAAAGGCCTTTTCCTGATTTAATCAATAGTCCACCAGCGCTGCTGGCGATTCTATTGTTAAGAAAGTGCAGATGCAGACACAACAGTGTGAATAGTATTAGATTTATCAGCTTGCGTGCACTTGTGATAGCATTGTGATCTTTGGTCTTTTGTTGTTTAGTAGTCATAGGCTTGGCTCTGTCATAGTCACCAGAGAGCAGGCTTTACATTTCATTTGCTGTACCTTACATTGTTGGACAGCAAGGTTTCCTTCAAGCCACACCTTTCAAAGGAGAATATGACAATCCGATCCACAAAATATCGAAGCTACACTTACATTGGCCACCAAATTGTCAAGGCAAGTGTATATGAAGTTAAGAATAGTAACCCTCTAATTGCCTTTATGTGTTTACCATGCTGATATGCTGTTAGTCGATATTATCGAGTTGGTAACCTGTCGCAATTGACTACAGACAAGTTGAAGAATTGACATATAATCAAGTTTATTCAACACCAAGTAAAGAGCTGCTTCAGGAGTACATGCAAGTACTCTTGGCTTTCCCCCAATCTCAGCAGCCAACTGCCACCCACTTCAATTACCAACACTCCACCATAGAACCTGATGCGTGGAACCTCCACCATAGAACCTGATGTGTGGATTCTCCACCATAGAACCTGATGCGTGGAACGTCCACCATAGAACCTGATGTGTGGAACCTCCACCTTAGAACCTGATGCGTGGAACATCCACCATAGAACCTGATGCGTGGAACATCCACTATAGAACCTGATGTGTGGAACCTCCACCATAGAACCTGATTTACAGAGCCCCCACCATAGAACCTGATGTGTGGAACCTCCACCATAGTACCTGATGTGTGGAATATTCACCATAGAACCTGATGTGTGGAACCTCCACCATAGAACCTGATGTGTGGAACCTCCACTGTAGAACCTGATGTGTGGCACTTCCACCGTAGAACCTGATGTGTAGCACCTCCTTGATAGAACCAGATGTGTGGAACCTCCACCATAGAACCTGATGCATGGACCCTCCACAGTAGAACCTGATGTGTGGAACCTCCACCATAGAACCTGATTTGCGGAACCTCCACCATAGAACCTGATTTGCGGAACCTCCACCGTAGAACCTGATGTGTGGAACCTCCACCATAGAACCTGATGTGTGGAACCTTCACCGTGGAACCTGATGCGTGGAACCTCCACCGTAGAACCTAATGCGTGGAACCTCCACCGTAGAACCTGATGTGTGGAACCTCCACTCTAGAACCTGATGCGTGGAACCTCCACAATAGAACCTGATGTGTGGAACCTCCACGATAGAACCTGATATATGGAACATTCCACAGCAAAGAAGGAGAGTTGTGTCCCTTACCACAGTATACACTCTTAACACTTCTAACACAGTAATACTGTATGGTTAGATATAACATATGTCAATGATACTCAAAGTACGATCCGGGAGCCACCTGTAGCCCTACTGGCCTTTACATGCAGTAATAGTAATGATAATAGAAGCACTTGGCAGCTGTTTACTTGTCTCAGCTGACACAGAGAAATATCTTCATTAAATAGACAAGCATTTATTACAGGTACACTTAAGTTAGAGAAAAGAAGTAACTAAGATATCCTGCACTACTTAAATGTAGGATCACCTTCATTTTTAAGCCACCTTGCAAAAAACATGATAAAGTCTCTTCAAAATTCATAAAGTGCATTTTGTTAACATGCAGAAGCATTTGTCTTAGTATATCAGATTATATAACTGAAGTGAGAAGTACTTTTAAAAGTAATACGTTTCAAACAGGAATTTAGAAACATACATGGTTCCTGACACCCCGGCAACAATTCCAAATAATTAACTAAGATGCGAGTCAGTTGTTATGTGCACCTTCGGTGTGGCCTGGGTTGCTATCATACATGGACAACATTATAGTTTATTACATCAAACACAAGAAAATGTTTTGTACAGTACATGTCCTGAAGTCAAGTATTTCAACTTCCTCTTATATAAAGATAAAAAAGACTTTAGTCAAGTTGGGAATCTGGGATTGATCCCAGGTTTCACATTATGCAATTCAGGCACTAGATGTACATGCTTAGCTTCTTGTATGCCCACCTTACACCCCTCCTTGTCCCCACACCACTGGCGTAACGAAACATGAGGGGGCCCCACTGCAAGGCACGTGGAGGGCCCTCCTCCAGGCTCAAACAGGAGCTCTGCAGGCAGAGTGGTGTGCTGAGGGGGCCCTCCTGGACCGCGGGGGCTGCGGGGGCCTGTGTTACGCACATGCTCCACACCACCCTATGCCCTTGATCACACCACAGATTAAACATTTTGTCCTCAGGGAAAATGTTTGTGAGTACACATGCATTTCAATATTACTGACATCAATACTGTCACATACAACTGTAGAAGTCATTCTAGTTCAAGGATTTCGACCATACTGTGAGATGAATATAGGTTGTGCTGCAGAACATCCAAACATACTACACTGTGCATGTTGTTGACATTAAGCATAATCTAACAGCTAAACAGTGTACAATTGATTACAAATATATAACTAGAATAGGTCAACTATATTGAGGCAAAGTAATGGCAAGGCACAGAAGCGGAAATTTACAAAAAAAAGATGCAATGCAGCCAACCAGCCAAAACTTCTGCTCTGCATTGTTTGATAGAGAGAGAGAGCAGAACAGAGCCATATCTACTAAAATGTGATCCTTTCTTCTAAGCCCTAGTGCTGGTGAACTTATGGTAGTCATGCACCAATGCACATACCTCTGCACCACAGTGCAAGGATGTTTGTGTAATGTCAGCCATAGGTTTTGCACTGGAAGGGTAACCTTTCAGTACAAAAGAATATGCTCAGACTTACATAAAAAGATTTCTGACTTTACATGTGCTATATATTACAGCATACAAGAAAAATGTCTCCAACTTGACACCTGCCTTGAGGAGCTGTACATTTGTGATGCAAGTCTCTTTCTGCCAATGTTAGTAGAGATGGATGCAGGCGGACAACTAGAGCCAAATTTCGGGGAGGTCTGAAAAAGATTTGGGGGGGAGGGGGAAATCTTCCAGCTATAGGCAGAGTGGCTCTAAGAAGGGGTAAAAACACAACAAAGCCTCATAAACAAGTAAATGGTCTTTTAAAGACCTGTGAACTACTCGGATGAGGCTGCAATTAGAGGGTCGCCACCCGCAAAGGTGTCTCAGCCCAGGCTGACACACACGACGGGGGGGCTGAAGCCTGGTGAGCCCAATGGGTGTTGCGCGCCTGGAAGGATTTAGGTCAAAACCCATAGGTGGTTGCAAAGGAATACCCAAGCACCACACATGGAACGCCGATTCTGTTTTGTTTTAGGCTACTTTTCAATGGAAATAAGGATTTACTTTGGAAAGGAAACTCCAAAGTAAGGCTTTGGCCAGGTTTGTGTCACTTTTGTGACACAAACCAGGTGCAAAGTATTAGTAAACTTACCCCAGAATGATTCCACTCTTGCAATATTTGGAGAGAGGCCCATAACATTTCAATGATACTGCTCGCGGGGCTTGGCTCGAGCGCACATGGCAGCGGTCGGTAGAAGAGGAGCTCCGGCACTGTCCCACCTGTGGGCCAGTAATCCTTCCCCCTGCGGATCCCCACACCTCCCCTAGTTAGGGGCAAGTGGGAAGGGTGACAGATGCTCCCTGGATTGTGGTGTGGCTGCCACTGGAGGCTGCATGCAGGTACGCCCAGTGGAAGCTGGCCCCAGGGAAGAAACCATCATGGTGCCTGTGGCATGTTGGGGCGCTCATGCCGTGGGGTGCAGTGGTAAGGAGCCTTGCAAACTACAGTGAGGTGGCTGCTCCCAGGGGTGGCTACCCCATAGAGCTACAGGTGGACGTACTTGGGCCGGTAAGGGGTCAGACAGATGGACAAGTGGCCGGTCGCTTGGTAAGATGTAGCCAGGAGATGCAAAGGCCCAAAGCGGTGACGCAGTGCTGCCCTGGGGAACCAGAGCAGTGTGTGGGGGCAATAGGGTCCTTGGCAGCAATGAGACAGATCTGGCCTTGCGGGCACACATTGCAATGATACTGGTGGAACTGCGAGAGGCCAGGACCGCTTTGGAGGACAAGATTGATGCTGTAGCTTAGAACGTGGGACTCTTATGGGTGAACAACTGTAAGTTGGTGCATAGGGTCTCGGGGAGAGAGAATATGCATTACCTATTTGATGCGGCAATGTTTGAGGAATAAGTGCATATTGAGTCCTTAGAAAAGACAGTGGCGGCCCTCAAAACTAAACTGGATGATGCGAAGAGTCCTTTTGATGGTCCAGGGGGAATCTGGTAGGGCCAAGGTCAAGGTGGCATTGAAGTAGAGCCAGGCCCTGGAAGTTGTCAATCAGTGAGAAGGTCTGGCAGAGGACTTCAGGGCATCTGAGACTAGCTCACAATCCCGGAGCAGCTTGGAGAGTGGGGTGTAGCTTTCTGCTGTGATGCCAATGATGGAAGCTGAGAATATTTGGAGGGGAGTGGGCTGCTAAGTACATTGAGCCTTGTGAGACGCTGGGCAAACAGAGGTGGTTCATGGAGCTGCAAACGCACAACCATAGGTCAATGCAGCCACAAAGGGCCTCCTGCCACAGTAGAGTACATTAAGTGGTGAATGTTGCAAGAGTTGGGGTGACAGACACATCAGTAGTTGGGGATGCAGGCAGTTCTGAGACGAGGGTTTAGGGAGGGTCTTCGAAGCTGGGGGGGGGGCAGCACATCACCTTCAGCGGGGGCCTCTCCATCCATGGACTGGATATGACAGGGTTTTTCTCTGTGACAAGCAAAGGCTAAGCCCACAGTTCGTGTATGCAGAAGGGGACTCTCCCTGAAAATATTGTCTTAGAATGTCAATGGCTTCGGCAGCAAGCTGAAAAAGGGGAAGAGAGCTTAGGTACCTGGCCAGACATGATCCCAAAGTGTTTTCGGTATATTTAATTGTGGCTTCTTGTGCAATGTGCGGAAAAGGCTACTGGCCCATGCTGGGCTCCCTAGGATATCGAGGGGGTGGGTGTACAGGCAAAGGTCACTGCTGCTGCAGGTGTCTTGTACTTGGATAGACCCCAGGGTTGCTATACATCAGTGGCGGGTAGTTGGAATGGCATGGGATTGGCAGTAGCCTCCTGGTATTTTATGCTAGGCTTGCAGGGGGAGGGGCTGGTGAAGTTCAGGGAATGGGTAACACATACTTCAGATGCCTTATTGCTGGTAAAGTGTGACCTTAACTTGACGCTTTAGGGAGACTTGTACAGGCTGACTAGTTCGAGTGTTGCCAACAGGGAAGACACTCGCCTGGCCATGACCGGACTAGTGGACTCTTGTGGCGGATTGGTAATCCACAGAGGCATCACTACTTCTTTGATCTAATTCTATGCCACATCATTTTGTGAGCACCATTGGGAACACGGACTATTTGTCTAGGGGAATATCAGGCCATGTTCCCGTGGTGATGATGCTCTAGACAAAATTGCCCTGACCTGTGAGTGGGTGGAGATTGGACCCCTAGGAGTTGACAGATGACACCATGTGGGCCCTGATTTGACAGGCCATTGACCACTATTTTAAGGGGATTGTGAGGTTGGTAAGCTCCAGCACTTTAGTTTGGGGGCTATATCTGGAGTGGTGTGGCTCACTGGTTAGAGGCGGCAGACCCGGAAGCAGAGGATGGCCTGGGACCAGGGTTAAATTCCCGACGCGGCAGGGTCGTGTACCAGGGTCAGCGGACTCGATAATTCTCGCCTCGGTTCCTACTCTAACCAGGGATCACACTCGGCAACTCTGGGCATTACCTTGCCTCATCTCCACAACGGCCTCCCACATACGCCGGGGATGCCTGGTTTCACCTTGGAGATACCCAGTAGGGACCATCTCACAGGGAAAGCCAGGACGGATTCCCCAGCGGTCTATAGCGCAGAGATACTCCTTCGGGAGTCGATTCTAGCGCACTAGAAACCCACAATTAATTAATATCAAGTGGTTCAGCAGGGGAATTCAATAGTCCACATCATGGGGAAAAAGTGGAAGAGAGAGGGAGGACTGTTTATTGGAGGTGAGGTTGGTGCAGGTGGAGGTCAAGTATGTGTCCCACCCTAACACAGAGCGGGCCCAGGACCTGGAGTTATTGAAAGAGGACTATGGGAGTCTAGTCCACCAGGAGGCATGATGGCAAAGTTGCAGAAATAAGTAGGGTAGCCTGTACAAAATAGGAAACAAGGCTGAGAAGCTGTAGCCCTTGCTGGCCTGGAAGGAGGAGGGTCAGAGATGGATACACTGGGTTGCGCCCCTGGGGGGTTCCAGGGTGGTGACTCCAGACGCGATAGCACAGGCTTTTACAGGGCATCCGAGTGAGGTGTATATTTCAAATCTGGGGAAAAACCCGGTCAACGTGGTGCAGTTTGTGAACAATCTTCCGGTTACCCGCCTTCAGGAGGAGACTTGTAAGTCCTTAGAGGGGTAACTAATGGTTGAGGAGTTCTCTGAGGCAGTGTACCAACTATGGAGCCGGAGGGCCAGAGCCTGAATGGGTTTTATAAAGGGGTAAAATCCCTCAAGGTGGCCTGCATGAGGGCGATTTTTGATGAAGCTTTATGGAGCGTTAGTCTTCCTAGAGATCTGAGGCAGGTGGAAATGGTCCTCATCGATAAGGATGTGAAGTCCTGGGACAATCGTGCCTCATACAGGTCTATCTCCCTAACAAACATAGAAGCAAAAATCCTGGCTAAAATGCTAGCTTCTGGGCTCCTTAGTGTGATCAACGCAATAACCCGAGGTCAATCAGGGTTTATGCTGGACCATCCGACCAGACACAAACTGTGATATTTGCTTGGATATTTGGCCCGAAGAGATGCTGAAATGAAATATGACTCTGTAGAATGGCCATGCTTGATGGCAGTGTTGCAGAAAATGGGTTTTGGCCCTAAGTTCCTGCATTGGGTTGGCCTGCTGTATCAAGACCCGGTGGCCCGGGTCCCCATTAATAGGGCGAGGTCAAGGAATTTAGGCTACGGAGGGGCACCAGACAGGGTTGCCCCCTCTTGCTGCTCTTGTTCGTGCTCGCCATTGAGCCTCTGGTGAATTGACTTCAGGGGGATGCACAGGTCAGGGGCCTGAAGTGGGGCCCAGACTGGGAAGACATGTCGCTAAATGTGAATGATGTCCTCCTGGACTAAGGGGTCCCAGAGCACTCAGTACCATATGTTCTGGCCATCTTCGATGAGTTTGGTACACAGGCCAGGATATGCATCATCTGGAAGTCAATAGGATTCCCACTGACGGAGGGGTTCCCCTTTAGGGTGAGGGATAGTCCAATGTGATGGAAGCAGCCAGGATTTAAATACTAGGGCATTTACATCACCAAGCAGTTAGATGGCTTTTTTGGGGAAAACCTGGACCGTATCCTGCAGGACTATAAAAGGGCGGTGTCACAAGACGGAGACTCCCCATCTCCTAGCTGGGCCGAGCAGCAGTATATAAGATGACTTACCACCCAAAGTTTTTGCATGCCTTGCCGAATTCACAGTTTAAGGTTGCAGACAAATTCTTTAAAGAGGTCGAAATGACAACTAGGCAATTGCTTTGGGACTTGGACTCACCAAGGATAGCCTTGTATGTATTGTCGAGGAAGCCAGAGGTTGGGGGGTGGTCCTCCCAAATCTAAAGTTATATTATTGGGCATCCCAATTGCAATGCATCAATGATTGGGTGTATGCGGCGTTGCAGGGTCCATGACTGTATGCAGACAGGAGGGATATGGATCCAGGGGGTTACCTGAGCTAGCTTTGTGGGACAGGCAGATGGGCTTCTATGCTGAACCGACTGCCCAAGTGGTTAGGGTTTGGCGGGAGGTGACTTGAGCTACGGGTTGGAAGGGATGAGTGACACTTTAGATTCCACTCTGGAATTCAGCATTGCTCATGTGCCGCAGTGGGTGGAGGATCACAGGAAATGGGAGATACTGGGTATATTGAAGATGATGGACATCTGGGGATAAGGGGGATGATCCCCTTCACGGAGCTCCAAGCCCAATATGACCTAGAGTGGGGACAGTATCTCTTCTATCAGTAGATCAAGCATATACTGCAGGGATAAGAGGGCCTTCTCCAGGAGGTGGCAGATGAAGCCCCTTGAGAGTGGAAGGTGTTGGGCCACATTTCACAAGCCTGCTATCTCTCAAATCTATGCCTCCCTGTTGACACATGCCCAGCCCTCACTGACCACCCTACATGCTAAGCAGGAAGCTGACCTGGGAATGCTGTAGGATGACGTCTAGGGAATGGCCTGAAGGTACACAAGAGAAGTAGCTATCCAGGCAGGCTTTCAGCTGGTGCAGTTGAAGTTGCTTCGCAGGGCTTTATACAAGGTCCCGCCTTTACCTAATGAGGAGGGAAGATACTATTTGCTGTCAAGGGGGATGCGGGCAGAAGGGGACTCTGCTCCACACACTGTGGGGCTACCCAAAGTTGAAGGGATACTGGGAGCGTTAAGGTGGAGGATCTCTTCGGTGCTGGGCTGCCCCCTTGCTCTTACCCGGCAATTGGTGATGTTGGGAATCTGGGGGGAGCAGACATTAAACAGATATCTGGTCCTGTCCTGCAATGTGGCATTGATGGTGGCCAGAAGAGACATTGCCCGGTACTGGGGTGGGGCGAGTGTCCCATTGCAGTAGAATGGGTTTCGAATGTGTACTGGTGCATAAGGGCGGAGAGGTTGGTGTACCACACCAGGGGTTGCCCACATATATTTAAGAAAGCATGGGAGAAGTGGCAGGGGCCGAGGAGGGCTAGGGATGTGAGGAATGCTAGAGTGAGCATAGGGTGTGCTCCCTTGGCACCTCAGACGGCTTGGAAGAACCTCTAGAATAGAGGATAGCTATGAGACAATTAGGGTTGGAACAGCCTACTGTAAAGTGGTAGGGGGTGACTGCGGGCAGTTGGCTCTGCCGGGTGGCGGAATGGGGTGCATGCTGAAGGGTGTTTTATGCGTTGTTATTGTTAGAACCGGGATTCCTGGTTGGCTGAAATATGCACCCAGTCCAAGCAGGAACTACCACTCTAGTCAGGGTAAGATAGATACACACTAAAAGATAACCTCTGTTCATCCTCTGCTAGTTTGGTACAAAGAAGTCAGGCTTATCTAAAGAGGTAATGTGGAAAGCAATTGGGCAACACACGCATCCAGTAACAAAATAAATACACCACAAGAAGACTCTACATAGGTTTAGAAAAAAATAAAGGATATTTATCTGTGCAAAATGAGACCAAAGCAATACTAATCCAATCAGTAGAAGTCGAGTTATGTATATGTAAAAATTAAATGCAAAAGTAGTGCTTAGATGTCACCAGCAGTAAAAAGCTTACTTGAGGTCACGAAGGACCGGTGCAAATCCAAAGTACAGGCCGACCATGATGGAGGGTAGGCCGGCTTAGACCCCATGCAGGGCCCACTGAGAAAGTACCTTGGAGGGAGCTAAGAGTCAATTCCGAGGGCACGATGTGTCAATCGTTTCCATGCAGTAAGGTTGCTACTTCTTCGAGCTTCGTAAAGGTGCAGGCAATGCGTCTTCGGGCCACACAGGCTGTGGAACAGATGTTGTTGAATAGCCTCTGCATCGGCAATGAAGGGCAATACATTGGTTTTGAATGGGCCAAAGGGGACGATGTATTGGTTTTGCAACAAAACAGCTGCTGAATCGACTTCTGAGGCCCAGAACTTGGAGAGGGCACCTCAGGCAAGGGTATGACTCAAAGAAGGCAGAGTCTAGCAGCTTCAGCACAATTTCAGGAAGTCATTTGTGTCCCTGAGACTTCAAGCAAACCTTTGTACATCATTTGGAGGAAAAGCAGAGTCCAGCCCTCCTTCACCAGAGTCAGCGAGCAGCAGGGCAACAAGCAGAAAGCAGTCCTTCTAGAAAAGCCGCCCATTTGAGTCCTTTAGCAGCACAGCAGTCCTTCTGACAGAGGTTGCATTCGAGATCCAGAAGTGTCTGATTTTAGGGGGTCAGAAACCCTGTAATTATACCCAAAAGTGCCTTAGACATAGGGGTTGACTTCAAAGCAGCTCTCTGAAGTGCACAAGGATCCCTTAAAACCCAGTCCTGTCTGTCAGGTTATCTGTTGGTGGGAGGGGGTACATCAGTGCTTTGTGTACAGGATACTAATGAACTGTGTCAGCCCCTCCCATTCCTCCATGCCCAGGAAGACCCATCAGAATGCAGATGAGGGCTCAGCATCCAGGTGACCCTCGCCTTCCTGTGTTTGTGGCTGTCTAGAGGGAACGCACACAGTGTAGCTGTCACCCATCCCTGGTGTGTATTGTAGACAAGCTTTCAGGCACGCAGAGGAGTAAGTCAAGAGTAATATCCTCTTTTTAAAAGTCCCAATTTTAAATTCATCTTCACTAGTAAGGAGGATTTATCCTTACCATTTCAAAGATATGAAACATGAAAACGCCATACCTCTCTGATCATAGTAGTAGTAGATAAGCTTTATTCAATAAAACATTTATCATAAAAGCATAGCAAAGAACATCCATTTTATATCCATAATAACATTTGTCATTTAAAAACCATCATATATAAAATCATTTCTCAACCATTAAAAACTATAATATATACAAATTAAAAATAGGAGTTATATACAATAGATAATGAATAAGCACTGTGCATATAAGCAATAAAGAATAGGATAGAAGCTTTGGATCGATAATCTTGGTCGACATTCAATTTACAGGTCTTTCACCCTAAAGTCCATCAAGTGCTGGGACCTGCTGCATTCTTGCCTGGTACTTTGCTCGCAGCAACCAGACGCAGCCCAGAAATTTTGATACTCCGCATACTAATGTCAGGGAGGAAGTATCAGTTTTCAGGATGCGTAGTGCAGCACGGTAATCTGTAAGGCCCAACATTTTGCATACTGGTTTTAGCCACTTAGCTCTGGCCCCCTTGAAAGCCGGGCATGCCAGAAAAAAGTGGGCAATGGACTCAGTATGGTGTGCACAACATGGGCAAGGTGCAGGCACTAAATTATACCCCTTCCATGATGCTATCACATTGTTAAGTGGCAGGGTCCCTAATCTCATCTTCATATATAGGGCCCTGTCCCTGGGAACCTGTATGAAGTCAAGATAGGGTTCGAATCTAGGGATATTTTTATGTTCAAAGAACCCTTCAGTGAGTTTCCCAGTTTTTTGGTTAGATAGATCCCACATCTGTACCCAATCCCAGTAGGCACGCTTTAATGCCTGATTGGGAGGTGGGGTCTGACATGCCCATGTCCCTCCAAGACCATTTTTGACCAAAAGCTGTCTAATATCCACTATCCATTTTACTCTACTCCCTACATCGATGGATATCAACTCGTCAAGGGCAGCAGCATAATTGGACAGCTCAGTAGTTCCTCTTAAGCGTGCCCAAAAAAGCAAGGGGCGCAGACGTGCAATATCTTGAATAGAACGCCTCCCCAGATCATAAAATAAGGGCTTCAGGGGAGTAGAGATGGGAAGAGAGGTGAGATCTCTTAGAAATTTGTTCTCAGACTTAGCCAATTCGCTGGTGTTCTCCATGCCCCAAATGTTTGCCCCATATAAGGCCGGAGGTAGTGCTTTACCATCATAAATAGCGAGCCCCGGGGTGATTGGTCTGCTTACAGACCGATGTTTTTCTCTCACAATCACTCCGGAAACCCGCTTATGCTTTAAAAGCATCTTGGCCAGATGGAAGGACCATTTCATGTTTTTCGAGACCCTGATTCCCAGGTAATCAAAGGAATCCACCACATCCAGAGGGGCACCATTCAGAGTGATGTTATTTCTGAAGCGTTTCGAAGGGTTGATGGTCATTAATTTGGTTTTACTAGTATTGACTATTAACCCTTGTTCATTACAGAATTAGCTAAATCTGTTTAGGAACTTCTGGAGGCCACCAGGTGACTTGGAGATAAAGAGAGTATCGTCGGCAAATATCAGGGTAGGTGTTTTCTCCCCCGCCAGGGTAGGGGCGTCTGTCGGCTCCCCATTAAGGTGATCCACCACCCCGTTGACGAAAAGTGAAAACTGGGTGGGGGCCAACACGCAACCCTGGCGTACCCCCCTACTTACCGCGATCCTCTCTGTCAACTCCCCTTGGGAACCCCACCTAACTCTTGCATAATTACCATTATGCATCCTCTTAAAAAATCAAGGATCTGAGGGGGGATACCTAGTTGATGGACAACATGCCAGAGCTTGTCCCGTGGCACCAGGTCGAATGCAGTCTTCAGATCCATGAAGACGCGGTACAAACTACCTTTCCCTATAGTAACTGCCTTCCAATAGATCATGAAGAATCTGAACACCTGGTCCATAGTTCCCACCTATTGGAAATGGGACAGGATATTATCATCCTCTATCCAGGTTCTAATCCTCATAAGGAGGACACTGCCAACCACCTTTTGCATCACGTCAATCAAACTGATCGGTCTGTAGTTAGCTGGGTTCTCCCTATTCTTTTTCTTAAATATTGGCACCACCTCCGTGCCTTTCCAGGAATCTGGAACAGGAAATCCTCTTGCTATCAGATTCATGATTAGTAAAAATGAATTGGGCCCATGGCTTGGGATCATATAAGAATAAATCCCCGGGAAGTCCATTGGGACCTGCTGCCTTACCCGGAGCAATACTGTTTATAGCTAGCTCCACCTTGTGGAGCTCAAAACTGTCCGCTATCTCGGAGGGATCTATATTATCTGGGAGAGTCTCAACGATAGGGGATACAAGGCATTCGTCCTCTGAATATGAATTAGAGAAATGCTCTTGCCATTGCTGGCCCGTTATATTATTAGTGATTGGATCAGATATTTTCCTATCCCTACAATTAATAAGATCCCAAAATAGGGTGGCGTCCCTCTGAACTGAGGCCTGCTTTAATTCCTGCCAATGGTCCTTCTCCCAGTTACGTTTTGCCTCCACCAACGCCTTGGAATAATCTTTCCTGGCTATTTTAACTGCTGGTGGATACTTCATCCTGATTGCAAGAGTTAGTGCCATCCTTTTTTCCCTACACCTAGGAGAGTACCATGGGTTCATGGACCTTTGACAATCATGCTTCAGGGCCGATTTCATTTCTACAATAAAAAAAGAACTTAGCTTATCAATTGTGTTTCGTTAAAAAAGGGTAAAATTGGATTCCTTCCCCATTCCATTATAGAATGACATTAACTCCCTATTCTTAGATTCAACCGTCTCCCTAATAATTCGCAACTTGTCTTCTTGTTGGGAGACTTTGTGCCGTTTCAGTCGACGCTTACAATTGGTGGGGGTTACCTCTCAGGATGTCATCAATGGGGGGTTACATACCTTCAGCCCACACGATAGCCATATATTATTTAATTGAAGACAAAGCGGATTATGAACGCTGTCTATTGATGGCACAACTACCATGTCTTCTAGATCCCCCCAAAGTCGGAGATCAATAAGAATATGGTCTATTCTGGATGGGGAGCTTATCCTATTAAAAGTATTAGCACCATGTGCGTCAGAGCGCGTTCTGCCATTCGCTGCTCTTAGGCCATATTCCATATTGAGGGCATTAATTTGAATGGCTCTCTGAGACCACTTTTTAATAGGAACCAAACCAAGAGGCGGGATTGACCATTTTGTATCTTCTTCAGCAGTTCCCAACAAGTCGCCCATACTCAAGGGTTCAAATGTGACGTTGAAATCCCCAGCCAGTATGACATTGGAATCTGGTGAAATTGACGATAACATATTTTCTAGGGAGGATATAGTGGGTGAAGTCTGGGCACCTGGAGAGCCCCTTGCATACATATTGAATATTTCTAAAACTGGGCCATTGTGTAGACTTTTTACAGTCAGATGCAAAATATCCCGTGATGGACAAGAATGGGTAAGGATGGTCCAGTTAAATACAATACTTATCCAGATTTGCAATCCCCCGGATGGGCACCCTCTACCTTATTGTGTTGCAGGGATACAATAAGAAGTGTAGCCAGACTTGTGTAAAGGATTTAAGCTCTATGTCTCCTGAAATAGACACACCTCATGTTTCTCAACAAATCTATTCCACTCAGGGAGCTGTAGCTTCTTCTCTAACCCAGATACATTCCATGAGAGAATATTAAGAGTTGGTAGATTGATCTTTATACTCTTGGTTTCCCCTGCTACACTATTTGCATCAATAGATATTGCCTGGGCACTACCTACTTCCATCCCTTGACCTAACAAAATTCCTGTAAGGACTGGTGTGGCCAAGACTTCTAACTTCCTTAACCTTTCTTGAGTTGTGATTGGGGTACAGCTCTCACTATCCCTGCATTTTAGTCAGTCAACCCTGGTCAGCCCAGACCCCCTTCCCCTGTGCCCAAATTCCTCTTGGACTGCCCCCCCGATAATAACCAGAGTGGAAGGTGTGTAATCTGAATCGCTGAATGTTTGGGATCGGAAGTGCGGAACTCCAGGGCCAACAAGTTATAAGCCGGAACTGCATGTGTTAGCTTTAGCTCAATACAGTCTAGGTCTGAGTTTCGCGAAGTAATCCTCCTGGCTCTGAGGATGTCCTCGCGAATTATAGACCTGCAGCCCCTTACGTAGTGTAGCCAGTGTATTGCCTTATTGCATAAAGACTCGCTACTTTGGTAGCCCTGTCTACTCAAAGGTTTAGGGACTTTCACCATATAAACCGTTGCCCGAGAGTCCCTAGAAGTGGCCAAAGGGAGTTGCGCCTCATACCTCGTGAAACTAGGGGGAGATGGGGTTTGTCGAGCCCCGGATATTTTTAGCACATCAACCTGGGTTTTTTTGGAACTCAAATTCAAATCTGGGACTCGGGGTAAGGTAGTTTTGATTGTATCGCATGACTTAGAAGGCATGGCTTCCCTCCTTTCCTGAGATGCACCATTTGTCGTAATACCCCAATGAGACTTCAAGCAAGCCCTTGGACATCATTTGGAGGAAAAGCAGAGTCCAGCCCTCCTTCACCAGAGTCAGCGAGCAGGAGGGCAACAAGCAGAAAGCAGTCCTTCTAGAAATGCCACCCATTTGAGTCCTTTAGCAGCACAGCAGCCCATCTGACAGAGGTTGCATTCGAGATCCAGAAGTGTCTGATTTTAGGGGGTCAGAGACCCTGTAATTATACCCAAAAGTGCCGTAGACATAGGGGTTGACTTCAAAGCAGCTCTCTGAAGTGCACAAGGATCCCTTTCAACCCAGTCCTGTCTGTCAGGTTATCTGTTGGTGGGAGGGGGTACATCAGTGCTTTGTGTACAGGACACTAATGCAGATGAGGGCTCAGAATGCAGGTGAGCCTCACCTTCCTGTGTTTGTGGCTGTCTAGAGGGAACGCACACAGTGTAGCTGTCACCCATCCCTGGTGTGTATTGTAGACAAGCTTTCAGGCACGCAGAGGAGTAAGTCAAGAGTAATATCCTCTTTTTAAAAGTCCCAATTCTAAATCAGTAACGTTAAATTCATCTTCACTAGTAAGGAGGATTTATCCTTACCATTTCAAAGATATGAATCATGAAAACGCCATACCTCTCTGATCAGGAATTACAGCTTGAAAAGTGTATTAAGGAATTCTCAATGCTGGCCTATGAGAGGGGTAGGCCTCTGTTATAAATGGGGTTTCTGGTTGGTTAGGGTGTACACTTAAGCCAGGCGGAACCCACCATTCTAGTCAGGGTAAGGGAGTTACACATCCGAGATAACCCCTACTCACCCCCTTGGTAGTTTGGCAGAGCATTCAGGCTGATCCCAAATGCAATGTGTAAAGCGTTTGTGCAACACAGATACACACCAGTGACACACTAGGCATACCACATAAAAAGTCTCCACCCAAGGTTATATAACAATATCACTGTATTATATACGACACATAGACCATAAATCACTATAGTATGTAAAACACATTAGACCTGTTGGACCTGGCCCTTTTGGCAGGTTCACCCCGAAACTTTTTGCTTCTTCCTGGCCTATTTCTGTAACCTGGTGTTGGTGATTTTAGGCCTCTGCGCACTTTTTCACTGTGGTACAGTGTAAAGTGCGTGAGCTCTCTGTGTATGTGTGAGAGTGGCCTGCCCTCCCATAGGAATGCATGGGGAATATGTGTGACCATGGTAGTTCCTGATGTGTGGGGAGTGCAGGGTCGAGTTTGGTATGTGCGAACTCGTGAGATTGAATGCTGCGTAATGATGTATGCGGCATGAATGTGTCTAGTGTGGAAGTGCCACTTCTAGACATGGGTGTGCGTGTGTAGTGAGTGTGCTGGCACGTGATTGGCTGGAGCTTGGCTCCAGGAGTCTGGATGGGTCTGCCCAGTGGTGAGTGTTGAGATTAGCATGCTGATGTGAGGGGAGGGGTGCACCTGGGACCTGAATAGGGCTGGGCTTTCCACACACAATGCTGGCTCCGCCCCCTGTGCTGCGACTGATGACCCTAGCCTGACTAGTGAATGGGAAGGGTGGCTGAGCTCATCAAGGGGGATCCCAAACCAGCTGCGCCTGGTTTTTCCCCCACCCTGCACCTTTAGACAAAGGAATTCACTGTATAAAAAGGGGCTGTGTCCCCTTACAAAATGTTCTTGTTTTTCCTAACTTGAATCCTGCCAGGGGCGTGCTGCTGCTTGTGCCCAGGGGAAGGCTTGCCTCCCTGGGCCCTGCCCAGCCCCTGGATACCTGATGGACCTGGATGCCTGGAGGCTCTTTGTTTTCCTGGGGTCCTCTTTGCTGCACTTTGCTCCCAGGACCTTTTTCCAGAGGGGAGCGCTGGGATTTTGCTTTGGTAGCTGAGGCCCCTTTGCTATGGGAGCCCTTCTTGGGAGGCTTGGGGTCTGCCTGCTCCCTAGCGCTTCGTGAGCGCTTTATTTGGGCTCTGCAGTGTTGAGCTGCTTTCTGTCCTGCTTGTGTTGATGGCAGGTGCCCATTCTGCATTTTGGCCGTGCTGTGCTTGTTAATTTGTGGGTGCCGTCCCGCGTCATGGCCGCCTACGTTTGTATTTGATCCCGAGGGAGCCTACCCCTCATTAGCTGTCCCGATGGCCGCCGCCATCCGTGGCCCGCCTGGTTGTGGGCGGGGCCGCGGGACGGAAGCGGAAATGACGCTGCGGCTGGGCCGGAGATGGCGTGTGGTCAGTGCGGGGCTCCCGTGAGCGAAAGGGAGCCCCGAGATGGATGACGTGGGAGGTCGGGAGCCCACCCCGCCTCCCGGAGCATGGTAGTCGAGTCCCGGGTCCCGACAGGGGGCCCGGGTGAGGAGGAGGGCGGGGCGCTCCTCCGGAGAGAGAGAGCCCCGCAAGCCTGGTGCTTCCTGATGAGCAGCCGTGCCCGGGAATGAGGAGTCCCCTGCACCGGAGCCCGGTAAGTCAGGGCGGGACAGGGGCGTCTTCTTGTTTCCGCTCCCCGAGGGAGCAGATAGTGTTGGTGGTGCCCGTACAAGGCACCGCGCCTGAGTGGCCCTGGGTGGCAGTGGGCCGCTCTAATGTGCACATGGCTAGTAGGGCTCCCGTGGGGGTACAGCGAGCCCCGAGGAGGGCCCGTGCCCATTTGTTTAAAGGTCCCCGTGAAGGGCCTGGCCTCAGGTTGTTCCTCCAAGCCCTGTGAGGCTTCCATATTTAAGAGGGCCAGAGAAGCCAGAGTGCTCCAGTGGACAGTATTTGTTCCCGAGCCCGAGGGCTCCAACCCTTTTGTTTTGCGCAGTCTTTTGTCCGATGAGCAAGTGTTGGCTCAGAGCCTAGAGGGCTCCCCTGTGTGCTAAAGGTATTTCCGCGCTGCTCCAGTGCTTGGGGGCATGTTTTGTGTCAGAGCCTGTGTGGCTCCAGCATTTGGCGCAGTGTTCCAGGGCTAGTGAGAGCCCATGCCGCAATTTTGAGTTTACAGCTGCCCAGCACGTAGTGGGCAGCTGCACCGTTTAGGCGCCTATGGAGAGTAAATGTAAATAGTCCTTGGGAGGGACAGAGATGGCACCGTGGTGCCAGGCCTGCTACAGCTGCGCAGCACTTAGTGCCAGCTGCAACGTTTAGGCCCTGTGATTATTCCCAGCTGCCCAGCAAGTAGTGGGCAGCTGCAACGTTTAGGTTTTGCGCCGGTGGCGCACCCCTGACTGGCTCTGCATTGGCAGCGCGCCCTGACATTTTGGACACAGGACTTTTGAGTCCCTTTATTAGATGGCCAATTGGCCAGGGGGCTGGTATGTGATTTGATTTTTGCGCAATGTGATTTTCCACTATGTTTATGATGTATTGCCTAATGTGATTTTTGCGCAATGTGAGGTTAATGTGACTATGAGGTTATTTTACCTCTGTAGGTTTATGCTAGTGAGATGTTTTCACTATGTGAGTTACGCCCCTAAATATGATTTATTCTTAGGAGGCAGAGTCTAATGTGTTTAGACTAGTGAGGAGATTGCCTACTGTATTTTTACCGGTTAGGCCCAAATGTGAGTTATGCGTAATGTGCTATGCCATTATGCCTGTGACACCTCTGAATGGTTTTTATGCATCATGTGTTTTCCTTCCCTACACCTCTGAATGTTGTGATGCATCATGTGTAATATGTTCATGCTTATACCCCTACAGATATTGTGACACTTAGGTGGTTGTGTTTTGCCTAGTATAGTTTATACTAGAGAGGTTATGTGTCCATGCATGATCTAGGCCTATGGTTATTAGTATTGCGTAGTGTGTACCTACCTTTACCAGTGGTTACTGGTTGTGACCTATAATTGTTATTTTGTGCTACACTTATTCTAAATTCTAGAAGTGCTATTTCTGCTAAGTGTTGATTCTGACAGTGGCCCTGTCCTGATGTAAATAATCCCTTGTGAATATTGACCATGCCAGTTGGCACAATGTACATGTGTGATTACTAACTGATGTGTTTTGACAATACAGAAGTTATTTTTATATAACCTTGTGTGGAGTTCCTTTTGTGGTGTGCCTAGGATGTTGTTGCTGTTCTGTGCGTGCGCAAATGCTTTACACATTGCCACCGGGATAAGTCTGTCTGCTCGTGCCAAGCTACCAAGGGGGTGAGCAGGGGTTATCTTGGCGTGTGACCCCTTGCCCTGACTAGAATGGTGGTTTCTGCCTGGCTTTGGTGTAAGCCTTAGCCAACCAGAAATCCCAGTTCTAACAAGACCCCAATCACATTAATCAATAATCACTTTGCCACGAGGCAATTTTTCATAATTTCACATGTAGTTCGCTGAAGTAAGTTGCACTGCTCATAAATCATTTGAAAACATTATGCCCAACCTCACCGTGAGAGCCACCAATGTAACTACTCCTAGAGTGCATATGTCATAAATAAACCATTCAGGAAAACATTATCATGATACATAATAGGTAATTCCAGCAGTAGGAACACATTTCAACTGGCATCACATTTAGGGCAATAAAACAAAGTCTCCAGTTTTTGGGTTCAGATCAGAATACCTAAATTGTCAGATATCCCATAAACGAGTAGTGTGCAGTGTCCCTGCACTCCTGCAACATTTTCATCTGGCACTCTCCAAGGCTTTAACTATGGCCCCTCAGGACTGGGGAGTCAATTGTGGCCCTGTGGCAGCCCCTCCAAGTATGTCGCAAGGGAAGGGAGGGAGCGCGTGTACACTTCAGGAAGATGAGAGAACTCACTTGGTCCTCCCCATATGGACATTGTGTGATTGCAGCAGTGCGCGAACACGCGGTGCAGCTGCTGCCGTCGCAGAGGAGGCATTGAGATACACCAAAATGCCCCTGAAGGCATTTACCGGTTTGGAGGGGCGGGCCCACCTCCTGCGTGGGTAGAATACCAAAAGAATGACCCAAAAGTGTCTAACTACCACTGCGTAGAGATATTAGTGTTAGTTTAAGACCCAAACAGATGTTGGTCTATTGTGCAAAGGAATGCAACAGTGATTACTTATTCAATTTATATTAGTCACAACAAGTGATAAAGATGTGACAATATGGTCCAAAAATGGATGTTAATACTGAACACACCTCTTCATAGTGTTTTGATCATTTGCATTATAGTCCAACATGTCAAAGAGGTGTTAATGCCATAGAATAATAAGTGTGGAAATGTCAGAATTTTTGTGACACAATCAACCAAGGTTGGGGTGATTTCGGGTGATCTATGTGTTTAAACTAATGTATATATTGTACAATGCATTTTAATTAGATGAGATATAGAATAAATAATAACTGTAATTCTATATCATTTGTAGGGGGTCTTCAAATATATCGCTCTTGTCCTGAAGATGGTCTCATCAATCGATTTATAGAGACCGAAACTTCGACCTTCGCTTCTTCTTTGTTATATTTAGTATATGATTTGTACCAAAGAAGAGAAGCATACACAATTGTTCCAATGAAGTGTTTTACTTATGTTATGTAACATGTACTTCTTGCAACATTGTTGATATATATTTTCTGTACCCTCTGTCAATTTTTCATAAAAGGTATTAAATACAAATGTTTCTATACACACCCGTTCTTTTCCACTCTCTATTCTCAGATCACTTGTTGTGACTAATATAAATTGAATTAGTAATCACTGTCGCATTCCTTTGCACAATAGACCAACATCTCTTTGGTTCTTAAACTAACACTAATAACTCCAAGTGATAAACGATACAAACAAAACCCCTTGAAGGTACCTTTACCCTTTCATACCGTTTGCCAAACCCTCAAGGGTATATTGGGTTGCTCGTTTCTCTTGTATAATTACCACTGCAGCTGCCCGTGACCGAGCGCAGCAGCTGCTGAGCCAAATGTAGCCTTTTGTCCTCCTTTGCCGAATATCACAGGGAGACCCCATCAGGCCTTCACCGCTGATGGCAGTACTGGGTGCAGCTGCCCTTTTCGCATCTCGGTATCCCGCAAGACCACACTGCTCCTCAGGTTGGCTGGCCCTGCCCACTTGTGTGGCCGCACCTGTCATTTCCTTGTGGCACCACACTGCCTTCCCTCCCCTTCGGCGGTGCTGGCAACTGGTCGTCTGTAGGGGACCCGCGTCGAGTGTTGCTGGGAAGCCGTGCCAGTATCCTAGCAAGGCTCGCCCCCGTCACGCTGGACTCGCTGACTAGCGGCCACGCTGGCATGTGCAGATCTCCCTCGGGCTCTGCATTTAAAGTGGTGGGGGCTCAGTCCAGAATGTCTAGCAGAACAAACGCTCCCTTGGATCTCAAGGCGCGACGTGCAGGGAGATTCTTCCTTAAAGTGGAAGCACCAGAGAAATAATGCTTGTTAATTCTGGGAACATTCCCTCAGCTGGGATCTACACTTCCAGAGCTCCACACAAACGCTGTAAGAATAGCATAAAGTGCTTACCCTTCACTTTTCCTTTACACCATAGATCAAAAAGATGAAGAACAGACCAGTCCTCCTCCTGCAGGAGCAGCATCTCCAGGCCAACCCACCCCCCACACATCAGTGGCATTGCTCCTCACATAGCTCTTCAGCCCTCCTTTCAGGCTGGTTACTTTGGGATCCAGCAAGGATTGGGGAAGTCTTTTATCTCCCTGAGACTTCCAACAGGCAGAGGCACACACAAGCCCTTGGGGATTTCCCTCCCAAGCAGGATACCACAGCAGGGCAAAAAGAGGCATTCCTTTTCCTCCACCACAGACAGAAGCAGCAACTGCAGGCCAACCCACAACTCACTCAGAAAAGACAGCGCTCCTCCCATAGAGCTTCCGCTCTTCTTCTTGGCAGGGTTCTCTTGTTCCTGGAAGTAATCTAAGTCCTGAGGTTTTTGGTGTAATACCTATGCCCCAAACTGTCATTGTTCTCTTTGTGCCAAGGTTCTCTGAACCCTGTCCTCCCTGGTGCAGCATGACCACAGGGGGCTGAGAAAGCATTGTGAAAAAGAAGACACAGCCTATTCAGGTGAAAGCAAAACTCCTCCCTCCACTCTAAATGCAGACCAGCTGTATTCAGTACAGCGGCAAAACTCCTCCCTCCACTCTAAATGCAGACCAGCTCTATTCAGCACTGCGATAAGTCACCCAGGCAAGGCAGAACAAACCTCAACCCCCCTAGTGACTGTCTAGAGTGAATTCACATCCCAGCTCCTGTCACTCAAACACAAGATGCTGAATACACAAACAGCTACAGGCACACAGAATGGTAAAGTAAGAAAATGCCCACTTTCTAAAAGTTGCATTTGCAAACATGCACCTTTACCAAAAAGTGTGTTAATAAATTCTGAGTTCAGAGACCCTAAACTCAATTTTTCTATCTTGTCCCTATTGCAAGTTACACATGTAAAAATGTTACAGTGCAACCTCAGTGATAAACCTATGGGACAGATGCCTTTCAATAGCGAAAAACAAAATACACAGTATTTCACTATCAGGACATGTCACACACACCAGTACCTGTCCTACCTTCCACATATACTGCACACTGCCCATGGGCTGCCTCGTGCCTGACTTAGGAGTGCCTTACAAGTAAGGAAAGGGTAGTAAGTTTAGGCCTGGCAAGTGGGTGCACATGCCAGGACAACATTGCAATTCATTCTCCACATGCAAACACTGCGGTGGCAGGTCTGACTTACATTTACAGAGCTACTCATATGAGTGGCACAACTAGTGCTGCATGCCCACTAGTAGCTTTTGATTTACAGGACCTGGCACTCATTGGGCACTTTACTAGGGACTTACCAGCAAATCATATATGTCAGTTATGGATAACCAATCATTGTCGCAATGTATACTGAGAGCATATTCACTTTAGCACTGATCAGCAGTGGTAACGTGCCCAGAATCCAATGGCCATCAAAAAACGGGTCAGAAAAATGGGAGGGAAAAGGCAAAAAGATTGGGGATACACCTGTCAAAAGGGCCAGGTCTAACAGCCTTACAGTTGCGAAAAACGAAATAAGCTGTTTGTCACTACCGGGATAGGCAAAAAATAATGGTCCTACCTTTTACTTACATAACACCCTGCCCTTCGGGTTACTCAGGCCTACCTTAGGAATAATAGGGGAGTTTTAATGCTTTGCAAGTATTTTTAAAGGCCAAGTCAAAGTGACAGTAAAGTGCAATATCAGGCCTGAGACATGTTGAAAAGGCTACTTCTGTGGGTGGCACAATCACTGCTGCTGGCCCACTAGTAGCATATGACTTACAGGACCTGGGTTTATGTTATACCACTTGACAAGGGACTTACTAGTCTGTCATGTATATACCAATGTCACTTTGTTCAGAGGAGGAGCACATGAATGTTTGCAGTAGTTGCACTGGTTAATAGTGGCAAATTACTCAGAGTCCTAAGGTCAACAAAAGAATCAGCAAAAACAGAAGGTAAAAGGCAAAAAGAATGGGGAAAGATCACCCTAAGGATGACAGGACTAATAGTTATCTTGTCATAAAAAGTAATAAAAATATATATTTTTAAATTTACAAAAGCCTTTCAAGTGCTGGCAGTGGGGCACTGCAGAGGAACAAGAGCCAGGCAGGAGCTACTTTATGCTACTCCTCCACAGCAATGTAAAACCTCACCTGTGAAAACCTAACAAGCAATTTCAGAACTGCAGATGATCGAGAAGCTTCAAATCAATGCTGACGACAAGATCATGTAAAGAAAAAGTGGGATGAGTTATAAGATACTAGTCATGTGTCATGTCTGCTGACTCTGAGAGATGAGGCACAGTCCATAGTCCTCTGCAGAGAGACTGACTGTCTCTTCTTGCAATATCAGCAGGAAACAAGGCACATAAAATTAATTCCTTTGCAGTCCGGGATGGCAATTAGTTTTCCTTTCAAGTGATGAGTTTCAGTTTCATCCATCTTTTGAGGAGAGATTGATAGTGCACTTAAATCAAACATTAGTTTCTGAATGCAGGAAATTGAAGTGAAAACCCACATGGCTCTTAAACATCCTTCACTCTGAATTGTTTTCATGAGTATAAAGTAATCACTTTAGCAGTAGGAGAAACAGAAAGTCACATACAATACTGCTCTGCACGGCAAAGGAATATACTGAGGAACATACAAAAAGTTATCACATTTTAATGATCTGCAAAATTAAAATGCTAACATTTTATGATACATCAGATTTTTAAAGCATGATTAAACCAGTATGTTTATGTATATACATATATTACCTACTGGCGGTCGCCAGTAGGTATATATAGTTAGGATTTTTTCTCTATGGGTTTTTTGAAAATTCTATGTCTAATAACTTTGGCGTTCGTGGACGGAATTGGCTGAAATTTTCAGGAAAATGGCACATTTTGTTTCTGAGCAGCCCCTGAAAATTTGGGGGGGGTTCGTCAAGGGGGGGCCGAGAAAAAAGGGGGGTCCCAAAACGCGTTTTTCCCATGTTAATTTCCATAGGGCGGTTGGCCTCACTTTTAGCCCGAACGGCTGAATGGATTTGCACGAAACTTGGCAAAATTGTAGGGACTGGTAGCCCGATGTGCCTTTTGTAGGTCTCAATATATGTGCTCCAGTGGATTTTGAGAAATTAACGTTTAAAAAAAGATATATATCTGTAACAGCGGACCTGGCAGCGGCCCAGGACGCGTACTTTTCTCGCAACGGAGCTTTGTGAAGCGAAGCTGATTGGTTCTCCGGCGTCTGTCAACATTCCAAACAGTCCGTAGCGGCCGCCATCTTGTCTCTCGGTAGGATCGAGAGACAAGAGGAGGCCAAAGCGAAGGGGCAAATGACCATAAGGGGGAATAGTAGATCCTCGGTGACCCCCTACGTTTGATGTGGAGGTTTTAAAAGGGCCCCGCGGGGCAAAAAAAAATAAATAATAATAATCGAACGGCTGAATGGATTTGCACGAAACTTGGCAAAATTGTAGGGACTGGTAGCCCGATGTGCCTTTGCTAGGTCTCAATATATGTGCTCTAGTGGATTTTGAGAAATTAACGTTCAAAAAAAGATATATATCTGTAACAGCGCTCCGCTTCGCGTACTTTTCGCGTTACGGAGGTTTGCGAAGCTGATTGGTTCTCCGGCGTCTGTCAACATTCCAAACAGTCCGTAGCGGCCGCCATCTTGTCTCTCGGTAGGATCGAGAGACAAGAGGAGGCCAAAGCGAAGGGGCAAATGACCATAAGGGGGAATAGTAGATCCTCGGTGACCCCCTACGTTTGATGTGGAGGTTTTAAAAGGGCCCCGCGGGGCAAAAAAAAAAATAATAATAATAATCGAACGGCTGAATGGATTTGCACGAAACTTGGCAAAATTGTAGGGACTGGTAGCCCGATGTGCCTTTGCTAGGTCTCAATATATGTGCTCTAGTGGATTTTGAGAAATTAACGTTCAAAAAAAGATATATATCTGTAACAGCGCTCCGCGTACTTTTCGCGTTACGGAGGTTTGCGAAGCTGATTGGTTTTTCGGCGTCTGTAAACATTCCAAACAGTCCGTAGCGGCCGCCATCTTGTCTCTCGGTAGGATCGAGAGACAAGAGGAGGCCAAAGCGAAGGGGCAAATGACCATAAGGGGGCATAGTAGATCCTCCCTGACCCCCTAGGTTTTATGTGGAGGCTTTGAAAGGGTCTCGCAGGGCAAAAAAAAAATATACCGTTTTTTTAGTTTTTTTGCGTGGAGTGCGCCCGGTTCGCGAACCGGGAAGCGGTCTGGGGAGCGTACTTTCTTGAAAATTAGTGAAAAAAGTTAGAGTAAAATAATAATTGTGAGTGATCAGATGTAGGGTAGCTCTGAGAAGAGCTTTTGGGTTTATGGTACATTTAGGTACTTATAAGTAGGTACCAATGCACAGTCTTAAATTCAGAGGGAAAACTCTGTTGCCCTCATCTGAGAAGTGAACTCCATCTGCTCTGTAGATATCTTGCATGTAGTAACGCAAGTTATTGTTGTACAGGGAGCCCATTCCATGGTCTCTCATGTAAGCTGAAACAGATTTGTTTACATGCTTCCTCGATTTCTCAATTTGTGGACAAAATTGGTTCGACCACCTCCATTTCTGTCTTTGGCATATATTTGAATATACCAAGGCAGTCTGAGGAAAAAGTGCCATCAATTGCTCAAAGGTGTCCTTTAAAAGCATTTCCAGACCTACCCCAGTCAAAGTGCCCAAATCATTACCTCCACAGTGCACAATTAACAGGTCAGGTTTTGGCAAATGCATAAAGGTTTTCACCAATGGTATCAATTGGTGACATTTTAATCCTCTGTGGCCAAACCACTTAATTTCCACATCTTGTAAATTGAGGTTAGGTAAATTCCTGTTTTCAGCGTACCTTTGAGCCCAATAGATGTAGCTATGTCCAACAATCCAGACAGAAAACATGGCGAGAGAAGGTTCTCCTGCAGTCAGATGAAGTGTGGCAATGAAATGGCAGTTGAAAAAATGAGAGTGTAAAATGAAAAAAACTGAGGAGTTTCTGTGTTAATGAAGCAGTAAGAGTGATTGGTGGATTTTGATTGCTGAAAACAGAAAGTTAGTGTGCATGGATGAGTTCGTTGAAAGATGTATTTTGAGTGGCGAAGAAAAAATCATTAAATGAAAGAATGCTCTGGATATGCAGGTGCACTGAGAGTTCAGAGTTCAATTGCAACATTGTTGTGTGAGAGGTCTTGCAAGAGGTGGTTGCTATGCAGAAAAAGCAGAGAGGGGGCAGAGGGGGGAAGGGTTTTGCTTTGAAAAAAAGTGAGGGAAGAGTTTTGATTGGGTGACATGAGAGATCTGTGTGAGGAATTACAGCATTTCTGTGCTTTTGATAGCTGCAGACTCTGGAGTGCATACCTTTTGCTCTGCTGAAGACAAATTGGTGTGTTTCTGAGACTGTTTTGAAACTCAAAGTATTTGCTAAGGTGAGAAAAAATTTCTTTAATTTAGATAGAAAATAGTGTGCTTTAAGGAGAAAATTATGAAGAAAGTTGTGTTTTTCAAATGTTGCTTTGTCTCAAGTGTTTCACAAATAGATTTTGTTTCTTTGAGAAATTGTAATTGGAGAAAATGTGAAGTATTAGTACTGACAGGGCTTTTATGTGCATAGGAGTTGTGGAGTGTTTTCAAATTATGACTTGTAAATCGTTTTTGAGAAAAAGCAATGGTTTTAATATTGATGAGAAGGACATAATGGTGTCTGCTTCTTTATAAGGTAATTGAGAGTCTCTGATGTTATTTTTCCCATTTCAATGTAAGAAGTTTGTCTGTGGAGCAAATTGCTTGTAAATATGCTCCCACCTGTGCATGGCAAATTTAGATTTTGAATGTTTCCGTTACATAGGCATGTTAAAGGTGACTGAAACATGCTGCAAAGGCAATCAAAAAATGCTTTTATGTGTCTTAAGGACATTTTAAGTCATTTCCCCATGTGCAGTGTTTTCAAATTATGAGTTGAAAATCGTTTTTGAGGTAAAGGAATGTTTTCAAAATTTATGTGCGCCATATGACCCCAAATTTCTTTTTCAGGGGTGCAGCAGGGTGTTCTTGAGACACCCCTGCACCGTCGGAAAAATTCGTAATTTGCGATGAGGTAATTGCTAATCGCAAATTGCACCTTCATTCCTATGGGCCTCCTGCTGCATGGAAATGAATGGGTAATCTTGCTGAAATGCAAAGTCGAATCTGTATTTAAAAGGGTCTGCACCTCTGTACGGGTGTTCGCTATGTGAAGCACGAAAGTTTTACGGGCCGAACTCAAGGCCACCTCTCTCTGAGACAAAAGAGCTCTTATTCTTGCCATGCCGTTGAAATGTGCTCCCAAGGTTGGTATTTGTGGCCAGATTGAAAACTCCCTATGTTCATGTGTGGGAGGAAATAGAAGATTTCTGCAGCAAATAACCCGTTCATTTACTGTTACGATAAAATGAATACTTTTAATTAACCCAGAACAATCTTCATTATTGAGCATCAAATAACTACCATTTTCCAAGAACTTGAACGTGGGGATGATAGCAGGAACTGGTGTGCCTTGCAACACGCAAGCCATATTTGGTCGGTGTTTGTTGCATGAACCGTGTAACTGTATGTGCCTACACATTAGTGAATGATCTGGCGTCTCAGTGCATTCCTCTCCATTCAGATAAAGTTCTTGATCATCTTTGAAAATCTGTATGTGTATGGAAGCGACCAGACCTCATGAAGAAAACCACTACCTAAAGGTTAATAACGACCTATTGGTATATATTTCATACAATTTGAAAACTTATATAAAGCAAAAGGCAGCGTTATTAAACCGTGGATAAGGCACGTTGCCAAAGCAGTCAACCTTTTGGATTTATACTGGAAATGTTAAAGGAAGAATTACGGAGTAGGGCCTGTAAATCTTTAATGGACAACAAGTAAAATTACTCCAACCATCATATTCCTCTAACTCCGGGATAGTAGGGGTGTTTAATTTTTTAGAAGTAGCTAATCCAAAGCATTTGGTCTGGGAAATTGTTTCATTCACAAACAACATATGATTTGGGATGAGACATGCACGGTGGAAAGCCTCAGTGCCTTGTACCTGCCAGGTTCGTGAACCCCAAACTGATGTAGATCCTGGATATTTTTACTCTGTGTTACGTTAGCATGGGCTCATTACTGGTTTAAACGCCATTTTTCCTTTTTTGTAACTTCTGCACACGATACTTAGTTGTTGCTTTAGCTTTCAGCCTACCTGCGTCAAGATCTATGCCTGCTTCAAGCAGGCGCAGGGTTTTGATGTAGCTTTGTCCTATCTGATTGTAAATGCGGCACACCGTGGGTGGCAGAGCAGTGGTGCATGTTAACTGGTGCATCCCTGGGGATGTGCTAGTTAATATAAATCTGCCCCTTTACATTTAATTATGTGCAGGGGACACAGAGTAGGTGAGGTTTATCCAAGGTTAAGAAGAGATGAGTCTTGTTCAGTGAAAAATTGGAGATAGGCTTCAGTATATTATATACTTAAGTAGTGTGTTAAGTTTTTGATGACTGTTATTAATTTACTGTTGGGTAATAGTGGTTAATAACATTTTTTATTATATTTTACCACAGATTCAACTGCAGATTATTTCAAGATTTTAGGATGCCTAGCAAAGAAAGAGTAAGAAAGGCTGCAAAACGTCAAAGACAGCAGGACCATGGAATAATGCAGCAGTCCTCTAACAAAAAGATTTGTCAAGTCACCAAGAAAGCACCGGGTAAGAGTCGAAAAACAGTCATAAGAAATATGTGTAGTAAAAAAAATATTACTACAGAAAATGTTTCAGTCCAGAAAAGGAGAAAGAATTCAAATGGTAAGGAAAGGCCAATGAGAAATGTTACTGCTAGAGTAAGAGATAACTCTATGCATGAAAGTAGAAGGAAACAAGAGTTTAGGGATATTCGTAAACGAATGTTCCGCAACAGGATAATTGGGAATTTGTTAAAAAATATTAAGAAAGGTCAGCAGAAAGTGGTTTTTTATAAGAGAAAAAAAATAGTTGAGAAAGTTATTGATCAGGCATTTGAAATTAAACGTAAGTTATTTATTTTGACAATCAATAGAATTAGGAAGCTAAACAAGGTAATTTATGATTTCAAAAGAAATAGTAGATGGAAGAGAATAGTTAATCGTAGTAATTTTTGTGAAGTTTTTTCTGGAGAATGGATGCATAGTTCAAGCTCTGAGGCATTTTTTAATGAGGAGAGTTATTTCCAGGATAATGATTTGGTGCATGCAGTTGACACCAGTGGTCGAGCTTATGAAGTGAAAGATGGTTGTCCAGTTGAACAAGAAAAACTTGTGAGAACAGAGATAGAAGAGGTGTTAGGTAATGAGGTTTTAGGGAGACGTCCTAAGGGTCCTGTGTACACCTGGAAGTGTAGTAGTATTTGCAGTGTACGACAGGATTCCATCAATTTGCTTTGTGATTTTATACGGTCATTTAGTAAGAACAGTTTGAAGCAGAAAATGAAGTTGTTGCAAGAATTAGATCCTTGCAGAGTGAGAGAAGTGATAGGTTTGCATGGTCATTCACTGGCTTGTCTTTCCAGGAGAGTATGCCAGAGTGTTTTTCATCATTTCAGGATGCTAGCAGTGCATCATAATAAAGTGAGGAAATTAGTTAGAATGTTGTATTATGCTAAGAGTCCAGCAATTATGCTTAAACAATTATGCGCTGCTCTTTTGCATGGTTCTGAAATAGATGTGAAGAATATATGTGAAGAAATTGAGTTTTGTTACTTTGGAAGTAAAGAGGAGAATGTTGAAATTGACCAAGAAGAAGAGAGTAATGTGGAAGATAGTGTACAGGTTTCCAGTACAGATAATTTCCAGAGGGAAATTGCGACGTTTGAGGTGAAATCAAGTGAGAGGCCAAATTTCACTTGTGTGTGTTGTCGACGCACTTATTATAAGAATCAGACTAAGTTAGTGGATTTATATGGAAAAAGTGAAAGGGAAAATAATAGTGAATGGAAGGATTTTACAACATACTTGATGGTAGAAAATTGTTTTGATTTGGGATTGGATCAACGTGTGTGTACTTATTGTTGTAACAAATTAAATCAAAACCAGATGCCTGCTAGAGCAGTTCATAATAATCTGGAATTGGTTGAGATTCCTTCTGAATTGAAGGATTTAAATACTTATGAATCTATTTTGATTCAAAGTATCCATCCCTTTCAGGCTATTGTAAGAATGGAGCCAAAGACAGGGAAATTGCCTCCATCAGATTTACAGAGAGGATTAAAGGGAAGAGTTGTTTATTTGCCTCTAGATTTGAAGAAAAACATTAACACAATTGGAGTAGAAAAAGTGGAAGAGGAACCTCTTGTTATCTTAGTTAATGGGGTTCCGACAAAGAATAAGAAAATATGGCAAGATTTAGTAGATGTTAGGAAAGTCAAAAGGGCAACATTGTATTTGAAAAAATATAATAAGTACTATAAAAATGTATATGTTGCAGAAGAGGAAGTAAGTGAGGAAGAGGATAACGATTTGTGTGCTGGTCAAATTGAGAAAGTAGAACCCTGTACTAGTGAAGAAATATATGAACATTATAGTGTTCATCCTTTGCATTCCAAGGAAGTCATGGGGAATGCTATTGAGTTGTTTCAAATTAAACAAGCGAAAGGGAGTCCCATTAGTGTTTGGGAGGAAAGTTTGGAAGCTCGGTGTTTCCCACAGCTTTTTCCAACAGGTCAGGGAGGAAGATATGATGAGCGACCTCATCAAATTCCTGCTTCTGAATACCGGACTTTGCGATTGTATGCAGGAGATCCTAGGTTTCGACAATGCATTCCTTATTTGTTTCATCTCCTGTTTGAAAGCGATCTGTCTGGACTGTCATATGCAGTGAACCACATCTTGAAAAGTGGTATACACATGCAAAACATCTCGGCAAGTGACTTTATGGATAAAGTCAATGTCCAAGACAGTATTTTGGATTCTCACCTGATTAATCTCATGTCGTGTCAGCGTGGTACTAATGAGTACTGGTACCGTCGTCATGGTGATTTAAAATGTATGCTAAGGAACTTAGGAACTCCCACATGGTTCCTCACTTTGAGCTGTGCTGAGTATGGCTGGGAAGACTTACTTGAATTTCTACGAGAGGCAAATGCTAACGTAGAAAACATCGAATTCAAGACACCCGGAGAACTGTGCTCTTTGGATCCAGTCAATGTATGTAGGTACTTCAATCATAGATTTGAAGGTATGATGTCTTTCATCATGAATAAGAAGAATCCACCTCTTGGAGAGGTGTTGGATTTCTTCTGGAGGAAGGAGTACCAAGCAAGAGGTGCTCCTCATATACATATGTTGCTGTGGATCAAGGATGCACCTAAATTTGGAACGGATGCAGAAGACTCAGTGATGAGTTTCATAGAACAGTATTCTACGTGTGCTGTTCCAAACGCAAAGGAGAAAAAAAGCCTACGAGAAAAAGTTCTACGTTTCCAAAGCCATCGATGTGGAAAGTACTGTCGTCGTAAATTCCGGAACAAAGACAAGTTCTACACCAAATGTCGTTTCGGCTTTCCACGACCGGTGATTTCTAAAGGAAGAGTGAACAGTTTGATGTCTTCACTGCGACATAATGTGATGAAGAAATCACCTAAAAACACATACAATTTGAAGAGGAACGAAGAGTCTAAGTACATCAACGACTACAACCCGGTGATTTTGTCCATGTGGAATGCTAACATGGATATACAGTTTGTGGCTGATAACTGTATGGCTGTGGCTCGGTATGTGACATCTTACATCACCAAAAAAGAGAAGACAGAATTGAAGGATATGTGGGAGGACATTTCCCATGAAAAGAGCCTCAGCAAGAAGTTGTACAGTTTCAGTCTGAAGATGTTGTCGCATCGAGAAATCGGAGCTTACGAATGTTCTGACCGGTTGTCTTCAGCAAGCCTCTATGCCAAGTCCAGGAGTATCGTTTGGGTGAGTGTTGGTCTTGCTGCAACGCGTAATCGAGTTCTGAAACCTGTGCGGGAAATTGAGTATTTGGCGGAAAAGGAGCCAAACAGTACCGACATTTTGAAGAGCAACATGTTGGATACATATTATCCAAATCGAAGCAGTCATCTCGAGAATGTTTGTCTGTATGAGGTTCTGCAAAATTACATATTCAAGAGGAACATCAAAGAAGATACTGAGAAAGGAGTGTATGCTGTAATAGGAAGTGAGGGATGTCTGGTCAAGCAAAGAAAATGCCACTTGATAAACCATCGAAAATTGAGTGGCGAATCTCCTGAAAAAAAGGAGTTTTTCTATTTAGCACTTTTGCAACTTTTTAAGCCTTGGCGTGCAGAAGAGGAACTGCTTGGAGATTTCCTTTGTTATGAAGACTCATTCAATGGTGCCAAGGAGACCATAGAATGTCCTGCTTTTCCTAAATATGTAGAAATGTTGAATGTGGAAATTGAGCAGGAAGCAACGATTGCAGCCGAGATTGCCAGAGACAGTTCTCAGGACAGTCAGAGTTCTGCTTCATTGAGTCAGGATCCACTAGGAGGACCTCTTATCGAAAATGAAGCTGCCACTGCTATGAATGAAGTGGAAAGAGCCATGGCACATGCTCAGGAGGATGCGGTTAACTTAGAAGAGTTGGAAAGACAACTCAACGTTGAGCAGAGGAAAATATATGACGAACTTACCATGCAAATTGATCATGGATTACGTCATGACAAGAAAGAGTGCTCATGTACGTCGTTGAAGCCTGTCCGACTGTACGTGAGTGGAGAAGCGGGAACTGGAAAAAGTTTCCTTATTAAAGCAATTTCGTGTTATTTGCAGGAAAGGACAGAGTCATCGCTGTCTTGTGTTGTCACTGCTCCGACTGGACTGGCAGCACATAACATTAAAGGGATTACTTTACATCGTTTACTGATGCTGCCAGTGGAGCATGACAACAAATTAGAATATCACAAGCTATCTGGAGATGCTTGTTTTGAAGTTTCAAGAGTCTTGAGGAAAATGAAACTTCTTATCATTGATGAAGTAAGCATGGTTTCCAATGTCATGCTTGCCTTTGTGCATTTGAGAATGCAAGAAGTTCTCAAAACAGAGTATGATGTGTTATTTGGTGGCAAACACACCATTGTTTTCGGAGATCTTCTGCAGCTGACACCAGTGAAAGGGCAACCTGTGTTCAAAATGCTCACGCATGAAGATACCAGGAAGTGCTTAGGGAGCATTGGCAACGTCAATATATGGTTAAACTTCAATTATGCTGAACTGCATGAAAATATGCGTCAGGCAAAGGATGAAGTTTACAAGACTATTCTACAAGATGTTAGAATTGGAAAAGTGACCGAGCATGGGAAAGAAGCTTTACATGCACGATTACTGACAAATTTATATCCAGACGAAGATGTTGTGCCTGAGAATATTTTTCAGAAACTTACTGAGAAAAAATCTAGAATATGTTTGATGCCAACTCTTGCAGAATGTGCCAAATTCAACAACAAAATGTTGCATTTAGAAAAGCAAGAGATTGTGAAACTGGAAGCTATTGACAGAGTAGAGCATATGGGATCAACAATTATTTTGTCTGAGAATCTGAAAACAAAATTGGATTTATTAGAGAAGAGTATATCTAAAACTGCGGGTTTTGAAAAGACTCTGAATGTGTGCTTGAACTGCCGTATAATTTTAAGAAGGAATTTACATGTTGAAAGAGGTCTGGTAAATGGATCAATGGGTAATGTTGTTGATTTTGTGAAATACAGAAATAGAGATGGAATTGAATTTTTAAAGATTAAATTTGATGGCATTGAGGAAGTACAGCTAATTGCTCGTTGTTCTGCTAGATTTTTGCTTGTAAAAGACTTATATGTTCGTCGTAAGCAGTTTACTGTTTGCTTGGCATATGCGGTGACAATCCATAAATCGCAAGGTTTAAGTGTAGACTGTGCATTGGTGAATATTGGCAGTTCTGTGTTCAAGGAGGGTATGGCATATGTGGCATTGTCACGAGTTAGGACTTTATCGGGATTGTACTTGATTGAGTGTGATGTCACAAACATTTGTGCGGATCTAGATTGTGTTAAGGAATACAATAGGTTGAGAAGAGAGTATGCGCCACATTTGCCTCAGTATCCTTTGTTTGAGAAACGTGTGGTAGGCCGGAAACGAAGAAATGTGACCAATACTGGGGAGGTTGTAGCAAAAAGACGAAAAGTCGATGAACCTGAAATTATAAGCAGAAACAAAAAGGATTCTGTTGAAGATGTTGTTGGTTTTCAATTTGAAAACAGTTCTGGTGTCAACTGCTATGCTAATGTAGTGGTTAATGTTTTGTTTTCTCTAGAAAATGTAAAAGAAGAGATTGTGGTCAATTCTGATCAAAGATTTTGCAGTTTGTTAAATTCTGTGTTAGAGAAATGTAGCACTGATAGAACAAACATAGAAAGTGTGTCTGAAATTCGAAATCTGTTAGACAGATGTTCAGGCCAAACACAATTCTCTCAAAATAGTCAGCAAGATTGTCAGGAGTTTTTAAGGTACATGCTTGATGTATTGCATGATGAAGGTGTAGATGTAGATCACCTGTTTGGGCTTTCTTATCAATGGCAGCATGACTGCGAGAACTGTAGGGTATCAAGTACTACTAGTGTAGACTCAGAAAGATTTATATATTTAACTTTGCCAGACAGTAAATCAGTCTCTTTTAATAAGCTAGTAAAAGCAGCTGATCACAACATGGAGTGTAGCCAATGTAAATCTGAAATGATGTCCACATTATTTATAAGAACATATGGCCAGTATGTCATTTTAATGTTCCAACGATGTAGGCCTGATGGAACAAAATTGACAACTTTAATTAAAAATTTTGTGGCTTCACAGTTGTCAATATCAGGAAGGACTTTTGTAACTGTAGCAATTATATATCATGATGGTCCGTCAATAACATCAGGACATTATACAGCTTATTTAAAGTGTAGAAATGGCTGGTCATTCTGCAATGATTCTGTTTTAATTTTCAAAAAAAGATTGCCGTATGACCTTAAAAACTCTTACCTGGTGTTTTTAAAACCAAAATTTTAGGGAAAGAATCTCGGGATGTGCTCTGAGGAATTTCAAGAAGTTCTCATGCCTCCTACACGATTTGGCCTTGAGGATAAGTGTAGTACAGAGACATAACTTCTTACCATAACACTCGACTTTATGGAGAAATACGTGCACTTTGAATGAGTTCAGAAAAACTGTTTCTTTTTATAAGCTAATTGAAGCAGCCAATCAAAACATGGAGTAGAGGGAATGTAAGTCTGCAATGCTGTCTACTGTTTTACATTGCTTTGTGATTAAAAGTGATGTAGAGAATTAAATAATTGTACTAGTCATAAAGGTAGTGTAAGTCTGCTTCATAGTAAGCAGTATCAGTGTGATAGGAAATGTAGAACATGATTGAGCAAGAAGGGGAAGATATTACTAGTCCAGGATTGTGTAAATGATCTTCAACATTTTAATTCTGAAAGTTGCGGAAATGCGAAAAGACGGGATTGGCTAACAAGAAATCCAAGAGTTATACATGGCTCTGACAAGATTTGGCCTTGTGGAAAATTGTGGTAGAGAGCAAGAAGTCATTTATTGTATGTAACATGTTTTTAAAAATGATGGAGGTTTTCTTTCAGAAAGTGGCTGGTTGAAAGTAATAACAGCACAACAGAGTGTAAGCTGTTCATAGGACATCCTTGGCCGTCATGGAAAGTAAGTTAACTTTAAGGAGTTCTGAATTCTGATTTGTAATTTTGTATGGGTTTTTTAAACACAATCATTTTGATTGTGTTTTTTTTTCCCCGCTGTTATATGATGAATACCTTCAAGTCACTGTTTTAGTGAAATTTGATACATTCTGAGAACAGCAAAAATAAACCATTTAACATGTATAATTAATTCTGTTCTGTTTGCATTTATGATGTACATGTAGAACTGTGTAGGAGGGATGGAGAAGGTGAGGCTTCTGTAAGTGTGAAGGTTGTTGCATACAGTGCTCATATTCTACGTAGTCTTTTATATTTCATTACTTTCACTGTTTCTGACTGATCTAAATTTTTTTTTTTAAAAAGAACAGTAAGTATAAGGGAAGGAAACAGACAGTTATGTTAAAAGAAACACAGCTATAGGGAATAAACTAGGGATACTGTTACCCGCAATCCTCTGCTGATGATGTCACTGAGCATGTCATGAATGATGTAATATGTGACATCATCAGCAGTGGATTACGGGTAATAGTATCTCTAGTTTACTCCCCTATAGCTGTCTTTCTTTTAACATAACTGTCTGTTTCTTTCCCTTATACTTACTGTTCTTTTTTAAAAAAAAAAAATTTGGTTCGCTTCCGGTTCGCGTACCGGGGAGCGAACTGGGAAGCGAACTAAGAGAAATAGAGGTTGGCACAGTTGCAAATATTGTACCAATTTTTTAATAACGGGGAGGTAGTTCTGAAAAGAACTTTTTTTTTAATTGTTTTTGTTGTTTTATATTTTTTTTATTATTTTTCTGAACATTTTTTTACTTTTTTTGAATTTTTCTGAACAGTTTTATATTTTTTTCGTTTTTTTTTCGGAGGGGGCAACGAAAACGATTCATTGTAAAGGGCTCAACAGGAGCAAGAAAACAAAAAAAAAGAATTTATTGTTTGGGGAGTTTCGGACAAACATGAGCATGATTGTCAATAGCTCTGTTGATCAGAGTGATGCTACTTTCTCCGTAGGAAATGAATCCACTGCAATGTACGCAGACTTGTTTTACTTCACGAAATCTCGTTTGTATATTTGGCACCATCTCCCTGCCCTCTGGTCCCGTTACTTCCGGTACAACAGATCTTCTGGCCATAATAGGGAGATTATCTAGGTCTTCCTGTTCCTCTTCTTCCTCTTCTTGCTGAATTATAACTTTAGCAGGTGGTCCACTCTTCCTTGGATGTGGTGGAGGTGGTGGGGAAGCACCAGCTGAAGCTAGTAAAGAAGCCATTGCTCACTGGTAACAAAGGGTCTTTCTCTCACAATGATGAAAGTCAGAGTGAGGAAAGAAGGAGGGATTTTCACCATTTGGGAAAAAAAATAGTTCTCAACCAATGAAAAGTGTTCATTTTAGATCATATGACCTAGTCTTACATCATTAGGAAACCGAAAGTGAAATGAACCAATGAAAAGTGTTATTACCAAGTCACATGACCTGCTGTGTTTTCGTTACGCGCTTTGCAGGGCCTCCCGGTTTGCTTCCAGAAACCTGTGCTTTGCGACTCGGTAAGCGTACGAGTTCGCTAACGTAGCACGTCATATAACGTATCACGCGACAACGCGAAACGTCATGCGGACGGGAGGCGTCACGATGTTGTTTTCTAACGCGGCAGTTGCGGTAAAGAAACGTTTACCGGCTCGCGGTCTATTTCGCGGCATCAAGGTCAGCTAACGGGAAGCTTCCCGATTCGCGAAGCGGGAACGAAGAAAAAAAAATATTTAAAAAAAAAGTTATTAATAAACATATAAAATATATTTTTGGATTTAAAGAAGAATACATTTTACAGCTACAGATATTAGCTGTTAAAAAACCAATGAAATTCACTGAAAAAAACATAGGTTATAGACCATATATAGTTAGGAATTAGCATTTACAAAACCTTGAAAATTCACTGAAAAAACCATAGGTTATAGACCATATATAGTTAGGAATTAGCATTTAAAAAACCTTATTTTACTCACACAAAACCATTGAAATTCCATATATAGTTAGTTGCACTAACTATATATCGCGCACCCGCAATCCACTGCTGATGATGTCACATATTACATCATTCATGACATGGTCAGTGACATCACTGATGACATCACTGATGACATCTCAAATGACATCACTGATGACATCACTGATGACATCTCATTTGACATCAATGACCACATCACTGATGATATCATTCATGTGACAATACAATGCATCTCCTCACATTTTAATATAACCTCTGTTTCACCCAGTGTTAAATACAGAGTATAATTTTTGAAACCATTGACACACCAATAGTAGTTACTACATACGCACTCACTGATTCCTACGTCTACACACACCTTCACTCATTCACCCATACAATCATTCATACATACAATCACTCATCTTTACAACACTATCATATGCACTCATACACCTATACAGACACTCACACTCTGCCACTCATCCATGGAGTTACTCACACACCTAGTCAGTCCTGTAAAGAATCAATCACACTTCCATTTTCTTGTCTATACAGTTAAACATAGAGCACCTTACATTTTCAAACATATACTAACACATACTTACTTTCTTATACAATCATTGATACAAGTACACATTGATCTGCACAGAGTCACACACCTCCCAGCCAGCCACACTCACACTCAGTCTCCCATACAAATACTTGGACAATTAATCAATAACCCATATAGTTAATCATATAGCTACTGATCAACACATGCAGCAGTTTACAGAACAACAGACATAATGATGCACAAATTAAGACAGTTTAGTCACTAACTCATGCACTCAGTGAGACACATTTAATCACTCACTCATACATTCAGTCATGCACCTACTAAATCCTTCGTCCAGACACTTATACATCTACTCATTCTTCAATATGTAAAACATATTTAAACTTTACAGAAACACACAGTCACTGGATGATGTCATCAGTGATGTCATCAGTGATGTCATTTGAGATGTCATCAGTGATGTCATCAGTGATGTCACTGACCATGTCATGAATGATGTAATATGTGACATCATCAGCAGTGGATTGCGGGTGCGCGATATATAGTTAGTGCAACTAACTATATATGGAATTTCAATGGTTTTGTGTGAGTAAAATAAGGTTTTTTAAATGCTAATTCCTAACTATATATGGTCTATAACCTATGGTTTTTTCAGTGAATATATATATGTATATACATATATATATATATATGTACACACATATATATATATCCTGATTCATTTACACCCATGGCGCTGAGGAAGGCAGAGAATACGCCGAAATGCATTCGCCGAATGTGGGTGAAGGAGGACTGATACTTACCCATGTTATGAAATAAAGCCGTTTTCCCATTGCTCCCCTGTTGTGGCCTCTTCACTTTTTCTTCGGTGAAGGTGTGGAGTAGGATATATATATATATATATATATATATATATATATATATATATATATATATATATATATTACCTACTGGCGGTCGCCAGTAGGTATATATAGTTAGGATTTTTTCTCTATGGGTTTTTTGAAAATTCTATGTCTAATAACTTTGGCGTTTGTGGACGGAATTGGCTGAAATTTTCAGGAAAATGGCACATTTTGTTTCTGAGCAGCCCTTGAAAATTTGGGGGGGGTTCGTCCAGTGGGGGCCGAGAAAAAAGGGGGGTCCCAAAACGTGTTTTTAACATTGAGTTTTCCATAGGGCGGTTGGCCTCACTTTTAGCCCGAACGGCTGAATGGATTTGCACGAAACTTGGCAAAATTGTAGGGACTGGTAGCCCGATGTGCCTTTTGTAGGTCTCAATATATGTGCTCCAGTGGATTTTGAGAAATTAACGTTTAAAAAAAGATATATATCTGTAACAGCGGACCGGGCAGCGGCCCAGGACGCGTACTTTTCGCGCAACGGAGCTTTGTGAAGCGAAGCTGATTGGTTCTCTGGCGTCTGTCAACATTCCAAACAGTCCGTAGCGGCCGCCATCTTGTCTCTCGGTAGGATCGAGAGACAAGAGGAGGCCAAAGCGAAGGGGCAAATGACCATAAGGGGGAATAGTAGATCCTCGCTGACCCCCTAGGTTTGATGTGGAGGTTTTAAAAGGGCCCCGCGGGGCAAAAAAAAAAATAATAATAATAATCGAACGGCTGAATGGATTTGCACGAAACTTGGCAAAATTGTAGGGACTGGTAGCCCGATGTGCCTTTGCTAGGTCTCAATATATGTGCTCCAGTGGATTTTGAGAAATTAACGTTCAAAAAAAGATATATATCTGTAACAGCGCTCCGCTTCGCGTAACGGAGGTTTGCGAAGCTGATTGGTCATTCTGTCACTGGGCTATAGTTGGGCTACATCTGGCTGATATTTGGGCTACATTTGTTTTTTTGTGTGTCTGGCGGCCATCTTTGGGCTACATTGGGCTACATTGGGCTTCATTGGGCTACATTCGGCTAATTAGCAAATAGCTCATCGCAAACTAGGAATGGTAAAGAATCGCTATTTATTCCTTAAAGTTCGCTATTTAGGAAATGCAAAAAACTTTGATGATATATATGGCGGTTCATCTCTAACAAGATAAGAAGCATAGGGATACATTTATGATGACTGGCGCATCACCAGGGATGTGTTAGTCATTCTGTGCCGCTGTTCCGTCACCTATGGTGTGCTGCATTTACAATGCGGCGCATCATGGGGCAAAAACAGCACAGATGCGTGATGTATCTGTGCCGTAAAGGTGGCGCATTGCTGGAGTTGTGTGATGAAGCTCCAGCAAGGGTCGGGGGTGCCCCTGTCGCAGGGTTTCTGTTCTCACACAGAACTGTGGACAGAGGATTGGAACCTCGGCGAATGCATTGCTGGAGTTGTATCGCAAGTGTGATGAAGCTCCAGCAAGGGTCGGGGGTGCCCCTGTCGCAGGGTTTCTGTTCTCACACAGAACTGTGGACAGAGGATTGGAACCTCGGCGAATTAGGGTGTCCCAAAACTCACGTTAGTAATCAAAAACTCCTTAGCAAGCTAGGTACAGTGTCACATTGGATATAACAAACTCTCAATGTTTAGACAATCCAGAATATGAACTTATAGTACCTCAGGATACGTGGAACTCATGAACAGTCGGTCGTTATAGATTTCTTAGAAACCAGAAAATGGAGTTAAGAAGAACAGATGTGTATTTGAAATGTTTATTTACTAATGCCGTCTTCTCAGGCGTAGTACCTTAGATAATAAAAGTACACATATTATCAGTAGCAAAATTACCAGCATAGTTACTAGTACATAAAAAGTGAATGGTGATAGTATGTTAACATGCTGTAAATGAATAAGAGTTAGCAACACTTATAAGCAGCCGCGGGCCGTGGAGGGAGTTACGGTGAGGCAGGGAGGCGGGGAGGGGGAGAAGCAGGGTGGAGAATACAAGTACACATATTATCAGTAGCAAAATTACCAGCATAGTTACTAGTACATAAAAAGCGAATGGTGACAGTATGTTAACATGCTGTAAATGAATAAGAGTTAGCAACACTTATAAGCAGCCGCGGGCCGTGGAGGGAGTTACGGTGGGGCAGGGAGGCGGGGAGGGGGAGGGGCAAGGTAGAGAGGGCTCCACCCTGCTTCTCCCCCTCCCCGCCTCCCTGCCTCACCGTAACTCCCTCCACGGCCCGCGGCTGCTTATATCTCACCCTCCCTAATACACATATTATATTATTTGCTAAGAAGGTCTCTTTGTGTTGGTTTAGGGCGTGCCCATACTTTAGTGTCTTAGATTTGAAGGAATCACATCAGCATACACCAGCTCTCTCTTCATGTGAACCGCATCAACTGTTGTGTATGTGTGTTCGGCAAAGCAATATAAAACCCGCCTCATGCCCAGAATTGGCAGAAGTTGCACTTATGTTATGAGTATGAAGTCGTGGAGATCAGACCTCATAACAATTCTGTATCGTGTTGTTCTTGAAACTTTAGCACTCGCTGTACAGATATAGTTTAACAAGTAAAGCAGATAGTAGACCAATAACATATTATTCTCATGTAAACCACGATGAACTACTAGGTGGAAAGCTAAAGCAACAACTAAGTGTCGTGTGCAGAAGTTGCAAAAAAGGAAAAATGGCGTTTAAACCGGTAATGAGCCCATGCTAACTTAACACGGTGTAAAGATATCCAGGACCTAGATGACACCTCCTCATGATCCGGAAACGAACTGAATAAGATAATAGAAGTGCCATCTCATGAGAGCAGATTGCAAGTTTATATGTGGACGGTCCGCAAGGTAAAGCATTAAAAACTAGGAAAATTTAATGCTAAAGAAAAATAAAACAGCCAAGTACTTTATCGAGTCTTAAGCCAATAGGCAAGGTAAATAATAAAAACTTGACAAATAAGTTAATGAATTGTCAATGAAATGCTAGTACTCAGCATATCAAACATGAAAAAGGTCTATGACATAACTGTGTATGCAAAATAAGCTGCAACAGCCTCCAATAGGAAGTCACCGTCTTCATCCGAAAACAGTTCAGCCATCCAATTTAAAAGCGGAAAAGAACATACGTGCTCTCCCAGCACCGGATCCTCTATCACCATCAGAGGACAGCTCGGTGGGTTTTCAAGAAAGCTCTGTTCCAAGAAAGACTGTGCTGCCGCCAGTAAATTCCAGGGACCAAGTAGTCCATGCATCAATGCCACAGCCATAATCCTTTCGCCAGGACAAACCAACTCGTGAGTAATGATAGGAGTCATCAGCTGATTAAAGTCGACGTCAGGAGAAACCGGTCCGCAGAGACACAAATCAATGGCCCAATCGAAATCACAGGTCAGGCAGTGAAATACAGGCTGGATACAGGTGAAGTAGGAGAACCGAAAAGATAATCCATATGCCGTGCTTAATATCGCCAACGGCATTGTGCCATAATATTCTAGCATGCGATTGCGGAACAGTGTCAGCAGCTGCAGGGTCGGAGGTTGCATAGGAGGGACATCCATATTTAAAAATGTAAAAAAGCACAAGAGCGTCCGCTGGTAATGCAAGTAAAAATGCCAATCCACGAACCAGAGTGCAGAAAATACAATGAAAGGAAGCAGGGATGACTCCAAAGATTTTCTCAAATGGAGTCACGAGGCCACTGGTAACAACTTTAAAAAAGTGTGTCAGGGACTTTGTGGAGGATGCGTTAAAGATAGTCGGAAACATATTGCTGAAATTGAAAGGCAAATCTTAATTGAAAAGGGTGTGCACCTCTGTACGGGTGTTCGCTATGTGAAGTACGAAAGTTTCACGGGCCGAACTCAAGGCCACCTCTCTCTGAGACAAAAGAGCTCTTATTCTTGCCATGCCGTTGAAACGTGTCCCAAGGTTGGTATTTGTGGCCAGATTGAAAACTCCCTATGTTCATGTGTGGGAGGAAATAGAACATTTCTGCAGCAAATAACCCGTTCACTGTTACGATAAAAGGAATACTTTTAATTAACTCAGAACAATCTTCATTATTGAGCATCAAATAACTACCATTTTCCAACAACTTGAACGTGGGGATGATAGCAGGAACTGGCGTGCCTTGCAACACGCAAGCCATATTTGGTCGGTGTTTGTTGCATGAACCGTGTAACTGTATGTGCCTACACATTAGTGAATGATCTGGCGTCTCAGTGCATTCCTCTCCATTCAGATAAACTTCTTGATCATCTTTGAAACATCTGTATGTGTATGGAAGCGACCAGACCTCATGAAGAAAAGCACTACCTAAAGGTTCATAACGACCTATTGGTATATATTTCATACAATTTGAAAACTTATATAAAGCAAAAGGCAGCGTTATTAAACCGTGGATAAGGCATGTTGTCAAAAAACCCGCAATCCTCTGCTGATGATGTCACTGAGCATGTCATGAATGATGTAATATGTGACATCATCAGCAGTGGATTACGGGTAATAGTATCTCTAGTTTACTCCCCTATAGCTGTCTTTATTTTAACATAAGTGTGTGTTTCCCTCCCTTATACTTACTGTTTTTGGTTCGCTTCCAGTTCGCGTACCGGCGAGCGAACTAGGAAGCGAACTAAGAGAAATAGAGGTTGGCACAGTTCCAAATATTGTACCAATTTTTTAATAACGGGGAGGTAGTTCTGAAAAGAACTTTTTTTTTTATTTTTCTGAACATTTTTTTACTGTTTTTGAATTTTTCGGAACAGTTTTATATTTTTTGGGGGTTTTCTTGGAGGGGGCAATGAAAACGATTCATTGTAAAGGGCTCAACAGGAGCAACAAAACAAAAAAAAGAAGTATTTATTATTTTGGGCGTTTCGGACAAACTTGCATATGATAGTCAATAGCTCTGTTGATCAGAGTGATGCTTCTTTCTCCGTAGGAAATGAATCCATCGCAAAATACGCAGGTGTGTTTTACTTCACCAAATCTCATTTGTATATTTGGCACCATCTCCCTGCCCTCTGGTCCCGTTACTTCCGGTACAACAGATCTTCTGGCCATAATAGGGAGATTATCTAGGTCGTTCCGAAACTGTGCAGCACTGTAGTTGTTAGGATGCCACCTAGTCATATGGCGATGCATTGTGTAGTTTCCGAAACTGTATTTTTTGTCGGTCCCTCTGGACAGTCTATCTTGACATATAAGGCAAGTTACGTATCTTGCATTTACTTTTTTCTGACCTTTGGGAATTTTAAAAAATTGCCAAATGAAGTTTTCTTTCCGGTGAGACGTCCTGGGCTGCTCAGGCAAAAACTGCCTCTCTTCGTGCTCGTCCTCCTGTTCCTCTTCTTCTTCTTCTTGTTGAATTATAACTTGAGCAGGTGGTCCACTCTTCCTTGGATATGGTGGAGGTGGTGGGGAAGCACCAGCTGAAGCTACTAAAGAAGCCATTGCTCAGTGATCACAAAGGGTCTTTCTCTCACAATGATGAAAGTCAGAGTGAGGAAAGAAGGAGGGATTTTCATCATTTGGGAAAAACAAGAGTTCTCAACCAATCAAAAGTGTTCATTTTAGATTATATGACCTAGTCTTACATCATTAGGAAACCAAAAGTGAAATGAACCAATGAAAAGTGTTATTACCAAGTCACATGACTTGCTGTGTTTACGTTAAGCGCTTTGCAGGGCCTCCCGGTTTGCTTCCAGAAACCTGCGCTTTGCGACTCGCTTCGCGTACCAGTTCGCTAACGTAGTACGTCATATGACGTATCACGCGACAACGTGAAACGTCATGCGGACGGGAGGCGTCACGATGTTGTTTTGTAACGCGGCACTTGCGGTAAAGAAACGTTTACCGGCTCGCGGTCTATTTCGCGGCATCAAGGTCAGCTAACGGGAAGCTTCCCGATTTGCGAAGCGGGAACGAAGAAAAAAAAATATTTAAAAAAAAAATTATTCATAAACATATAAAATATATTTTGGGATTTAAAGAAGAATACATTTTACAGCTACAGATATTAGCTGTTAAAAAACCAATGAAATTCACAGAAAAAACCATAGGTTATGGACCATATATAGTTAGGAATTAGCATTTACAAAACCTTGAAAATTCACTGAAAAAACCATAGGTTATAGACCATATATAGTTAGGAATTAGCATTTACAAAACCTTGAAAATTCACTGAAAAAACCATAGGTTATAGACCATATATAGTTAGGAATTAGCATTTAAAAAACCTTATTTTACTCACACAAAACCATTGAAATTCCATATATAGTTAGTTGCACTAACTATATATCGTGCACCCGCAATCCACTGCTGATCATGTCACATATTACATCATTCATGACATGGTCAGTGACATCACTGATGACATCACTGATGACATCTCAAATGACATCACTGATGACATCACTGATGACATCTCATTTGACATCATTCTTGTGCTAATACGATAAACCTCTTCAGACTCTAATATAACCTTAGATACACTCAGTGTATACAGACACTCACACACTGCCACTCATCCATGGAGTTACTCACACACCCAGTCAGTCATGCAAAGAAACAATCTCACCTCCATTTCTTCAACTATACAGTTAAACATACCTTACTTATTGAAACATATACTAACACATATTTACTCTCTTATACAATCCCTGATACAAGTTCACAATGATCGATACAACCACTCACTCATTCAGTGGCTCTCATGCACAGTTATTTATATATGCCAACTCTCACATGTACTGTGTTTTACATATGTACTTACTATGACATGTAGCATTGAGATATCCATTCACTCATCAATACACTCATGCACACAGTCAACTGCCCATGTAGCTGTTTCCACATGCACTCTTGAACTCATACACCTAGTGAATAAACTGCTCACACATCTATGCATAGAGTCTCACACCTTCCAGCCACCCCCACACAAACTCAATCTCCCATAGAAATACTTGGGCAACCAATTAATAACACATATAGCCTCTCGTATAGCTAATGATCAACACATGCAGCAGTTTACAGAACAACAGACATAATGATGCACAAATTAAGACAGTTTAGTCACTAACCCATGCATTCAGTGAGACACATTTAATCACTCACTCATACAGTCAGTCATGCACCTACTAAATCCTTCATCCAGACACTTATACATCCACTCAAGACATATTTTAACTTTACAGAAAAATACAGTCACTGGATGTTGTCATCAGTGATGTCATTTGAGATGTCATCAGTGATGTCATCAGTGATGTCACTGACCATGTCATGAATGATGTAATATGTGACATGATCAGCAGTGGATTGCGGGTGCACGATATATAGTTAGTGCAACTAACTATATATGGAATTTCAATGGTTTTGTGTGAGTAAAATAAGGTTTTTTAAATGCTAATTCCTAACTATATATGGTCTATAACCTATGGTTTTTTCAGTGAATTTTCAAGGTTTTGTAAATGCTAATTCCTAACTATATATGGTCTATAACCTATGGTTTTTTCAGTGAATATATATATATATATATATATATATATAATGTATAATTTTATTTTATTTCATTTTATTTTCATTCACTGTTAAAAAAACTAAAGTTATAGGGCCGTTACAGTTAGGCTCAGATTTCACTTGTTCAATTCCAGTGAAATTCAGCAGTTTTACTTACTTGTGGTAAATATAACTTATGCTCCAGCAATGCACTGCTTACGACCTCACATATTACATCACTCATGACATGGTCAGTGACATCACTCATGACATCTCAAATGACATGATTGATGACATCCTAAACAGACCCACTTACACCCCCACTCAGAGTTGTTGTTGTGTTGTGTGTTGGACTTGTAAAGCGCACAGCTGCCCGTGAGCGTCCCGGCGCTGAAGACCGCTGGGCAACCCGCCCTGGCTTTCCCTGTGAGATGGTCCCTTCTGGGTATCTCCAAGGTGAAACCAGGCATCCCCGGCGTCTTTGGGGGGCTGTTGTAGAGACGAGGCAAGCTTAATGCCCAAAGTTGCCGAGTGTGATCCCTGGTTAGAGTAGGCCCTGCCGCGTCGGGAATTGAACCCTGGTCCCGGGCCGTTCTCTGCTTCCGGGTCTGCTGCCTCTAACCAGTGAGCCACACCAATCCAAAACCTCTCATACACCCATTCACACACCCACAGAACCATTCACAAACCCATTTAAATACCCATACTACCACTCACACATCCATTATCTCATCTACACAGCCACTTATGTACCCACTCACTCACCTACACAGCCACTCACACAGCCAGCCACAGACCCATACAGTCACTCACATACCTACTCACACACATAAAGTCACACAGCCACTCACTCATACAGCCACTGAGGCTTACTCGCCCATATAGTCACTGATACACCCACTTACTCACCTAAACAACCACTCACACAAATTTCTATGCTGATTCAATCACACCCACTCACAGACCTATACAGCCCCTCACATACCCACTCATAGACCCATACAGCCACTCAAATATCCATTCAAAAACCCAGAAAACCACTCGCACATCCACTCACCCATTCAGCCACTCACACACCCACTCACTTACCAATACAGCTACTCACACAGCTACTCACCCAACCATACAGATCCTCACATACCTACGTATTCATCCATACAGATACTCACACACATACCCATACTGATACACACAGCCACTCACATTATATATGTTGACAAGTAAATCACTCATTAGTAGTACACAAAGAATACTAATTTAAAGTATGTTTAACACTCAAAATCACTGGATGATGTCATCAGTGATATCACTTGAAATGTCATCAGTGATGTCACTGACCATGTCATGAGTGATGTAGTATGTGAGATCGTAAGCAGTGCATTGCGGGGGCTTAAGTTACAGTCAGCTCAGGAAACTTTAAACATTCATTTCACTGGTTTTGTACGAGTGAAATCTGAGTCTAACTATAACGCCCTTGTAACCTTTGGTTTTTTCACTGAATTTCTAAGGTTTTTTTTTAACTTCTTGATTATAACGTCCTTGCAGCCTTTGGTTTTTCTCAGTGTATTTCTAAGGTTTTTATAGTTCTATTTCCTACCTATAATATTCCTATAATGTTTGTTTTTTCTCTGAATTTCTAAGGTTTTCTAATTCAATTTCTTAACTATAACATCCCTGTAACCTTTGGTTTTTTAGGTGATTTTTGAAGGTTTTTAAAGTTTTATTTCCTAACTTCAACCTGTAACATTTGACAGTAGGTGTGTAAGTGGCTGTATGGGTAGCTGAGGGAATTTGTGAGTGGCTGTGTGGGTCTGTTAGTAGATGTGACAGTGGCAGTGGCAGAAAGGGTGTATAAGTGGCTGTCTCAGTGTCTGTGTGCATGTGTGTGTATCAGTAGCTCTGTACATGATTGGGCCAGAATGGAAGCTTACCTGTTCCTTTTCCCAACAGGAGTCCCCAGTTCTGACCAACTGAAATACCTTCTACTGGTTAACTAGTAAGTGCAACCTTGTTGGGTAAATGTGTAGTGCACATTGTACTAATATAACTTTCAATCTACATTTTACATTCTGAGATAGCAATTACTTAGGAAATAAGAATTTCAAAATGTGTAATATGTCTAAACCTACCCTCCTTTCAACTTTGAAATTACGGTTTGTTTACACCCCTTCCCCCCACTAAGTTTTAACTAGGTTTCCTTAGCAACCTCCTCTGGAACACTCTATTGCACCAGTAGGTCAACAGTTCAAAGCACTTCCTGTCAGCAGCATAATAGCTTCAAGTTTACTTTAGCAGGTGTGGTTCACTGTTTGGAAATATAAGCATATCGAAAATAGTGGAACATTTTCAAAACCAATCACTGATCTCCTTACTTTCTGCTGAAAATAGCTACCTAATTTTAGTTACTTTCATATTTACATCATCCAATAAAATACATTATTTTAAATTAGAAGCTGTCCTCCATTTAAACTGCCTTTCTGTAGGACGCTGGCTCTCTATATAGTGCACTAAAACGAAGTACACTGTGCAGAGAGTCCAGTGAAGCCCAGATTGGTATACAGAGGCAAAAGTGAATAATACTAATGCTCTATTTGTGGTAGTGTGGGTGTACAGTTAGGCTTATCAGAGGCGACTGGTAAGCATTTGTTGTACTCACGGAGGTAATAAGTGAGACACACACTCAAGAATAGATCTGAGACCAATTTATAAAAAGAACACTTATTTTTATGTCGTTTTTCAGACCAAGAACTTTGTTCTACATTAAGTACTCTTTAAGTAAAAATTTCAATTATGCATCATTGAAATCAATGGGAGAAAATAGGAAAAAAGCATAGAAATCACACAGTGGGTTCTCGAGGTTCACCTTCTGGATTCGTGTGAAGAGCAAGGCCAAGTAAAGATTTCAATTATGCATCATTGAAATCAATGGGAGAAAATAGGAAAAAAGCATAGAAATGACACAGTGGGTTCTCGAGGTTCACCTTCTGGATTCGGGTGAAGAGCAAGGCCAGGTCAAATGTTTCAGCAGCAGCGGTTCTGGAGCATACCGGATTCAGCTGTGGCCAGGCTGCTGAGGTCGTTGGTAGCAGGCGCACTACGAAGAAGGGGGGGGACACCTGAAAACACAGTACACAGCTGAACTTAAAGGTAAGTCCAGAGGGTCCCCCTCAAGGGAGAAGGTAGCAAGGGCCTCAGGAACATGAGAGCACTGCTGGTTAGTCAGTACCCAGGCCGGGCAGGCTGGGTGCAGAGCACATAGGGCAGTCAATCGTCATTCGTCAAGATTGTCCTCGTGGTCGGCAGGCAGGTTGCAGAGGGAATTGCAGGACAGCTAGGCCACTCACAAAGCATGTCTGAGGAGTCTTGAAGTCCCTTGATGTGTTTCTATCAAAAGGGAGGGAAGAGGATTCAAGGTACATTCAGTTCCCCTAGTTAGATACTGAGTTAATCAAAAATGGGAATGGACACTAGTGTCTACTACACCATTGGTTCATCTTTGACAACCCTCATAGACAACCTGATTCAGTCGATGCGGTATATCTTTTATCCGCCCCGTCAGGTGTCATGGCATATTCATAGGGTAGTCAAATAACGTGCGGTATGCCTGCCTCACCCGAGGCTACCTCTGGTCCAGGTAGAAGTGTCCAGAAATAATAGGGAGGGGAAAAAAAAGCTTATTTTTAAAAAACAGTATGTCACCAGAAAAGAATTTTTAATAAGAAGGTTGATACTGTTGTTAAAATTTTTTCGATATATATGTAATCGAGTAACTAGATTACCATATATCTATATATATATGGATGCGTCAACATGTTTCAGCTCTATGGGCCCAGCCGGGTCTGTAGAGCTTTCGTCAGGACAGAAAGACAAAAAACATACACAGAAGGTACTCACACAACTTGTGTAGGTTCCTTTAGCTATTATAGCATTTCTTATTTTGTTACCTATAATGTGGGAACACAAACAACACACTACATTATGGTATGTTAAATGTGGTGATTCAGGCATAATATTTTTCTTAAAGCACACAGACTAGAATTACTAGTAAGAGATATGCACCTGATTCTAGATACATGAATTATGCGAAGGTCTGAGAGCAGGAGAAAATAGGTTTACAATTTATGAACACAGGGAGGATGCTACTTATGCATAGCGTGTTTAATGGTGGAGTAGGAGGGAACTGAAAATACTAGGTCCTAGTAGTCAAACTATATTGGTGTTGTTGCTATCGAGTATCTGTTCTCCAAAGGCGCGGTGTTATTTTGCATTTACGCGCTTAGACTCTGATACAAGACATTTTAAAAAACGCGCGGCAGAATTACTGAAAGAAATACCTTAATAGGTTTTCATGGAAGCTTCTACAGGAGTGAAGAGTCGCTAGAAGTGGTCTTTGCTAGAAAATTTTATCAAATCGGTTAGAATATGATAAAAAGGACTTCTTACCCGTGTGGAGTCGTCTTCAAAAGTAAATCTTACCCACGAGGACCAGCTTTCAGTCCCTGTGCTGACTCTGCCCCTGGTTACAGGCGGGGCTCTGCCTCCCGGTCTTATGACAGTAGTCTAGACACTAAGAGAGGACTCAAGTGTTAACCTGTTCTTCCCTCCAAGATGGTTCCCACCTCCAAATCGAAATGCGATTATTTCTTAACAACAAGGCTCATGGACCTGATGTGTACTTAAAAACGGGTGCAATATTAACCAACTCAAAGAAAGGGTGGGAAAAGACACGGACACAGGTCTATTACTATGATAAGTTTACATTCTAGTCATCGTGTTCTACTTCCTCATTTCATTGGGATAATGCCAAATTTATATCACAATAACCAAACTGAATTAGTTGTTCCTGTCATCATCTGGATGAGTTGTTCCTGTCATCATCAGAATGGTTTGTAAGGTTAAGGTTCTTAATAGAGATGTTTTTAATAAAACTGACTCCAGGGGATATTGTCATTCATCCCTGATATATGGGTGCCAAGACGGTCCACCCACCTTTGCTCTTTTTCAAAAAGAACTTGCTCTGCATTGTTGTTCTTGTCTTGTAACATTTCAAGTACTGTCCAGCTCAACTCATCACAGGTGTGTCCTGCTTCCACGAAGTGTGTGCAAAGCTTCGTGTTGTTTTTCTTCATTCTGACATTGCTCCTGTGTTCTCCAATTCGTAACTTAATTTTTCTACAGGTCATACCTATATATTGACGTCTACAAGTGCAGGTGACCATGTAGATTAGATGTGTTGAGTTGCAATTAGTATGTTGCTTTTGGGTCCATTTTAAAGTATCTGTCAGTTGTAGAGTTTTAGTTGGTTTTGTGAATTTACATACACCACAAGTACCACATGGATAGTGTCCAACTACAGGTTCCATCCTGACATCCCTAATGACAGAATGGGTTTGTTTTGTCTTTGGTCTTGTATGGACCAGAACAACTCCGATATTTTTAGTTCTCTTATTTGAAAATCTTGGTTTTGGCCAATCGAATTGTCCGGAAGTAATTATCTGCCAGTTTTTTCTGATGAGTTTCTGTACCTCATAGGTAGCCGGACAATAAGTTGTTACACATGTTACAAGATCTTTTATTGGTTCCTTTCTGTTGGTTTGCAAAAGGCATTCGCGTGGCTGTTGTCTGGCCCTTTTCATGCATTTCTTGATCACAGAAGATGTGTAATCCCTCAGTTGTAATTTCTGGCTCAATTCCCGTGCTTGTATTTGGTAGTCGCTACCTTTACTACAATTACGTTTGTGACGTAGGAATTGGCTGAAGAGAAGATTGTCCCGCAATGGTCGTGGATGGTAGCTACGGTACGAGAGCAAGCTATTCTTTGCCGTGGGTTTTGTGAAAGTTTTTGTCTCCAACTTCCCATTCTCATGGAAGATTGTCAGGTCAAGAAAGTCTATCCTTGGTTGCTGGAAGCGAAGGTGAACTTCAGCCAACGGTCTCTTTTATTCAACCATTCCATGAATTTAGTCAGATCTCCTTTGGTATCCCAAATTAACAGAACATCGTCAATATAGCGTTTCCAGTATATTATATTGGAAACATAGGGATTTGTGGTATTGAGCACGGAGTCTTGTTCAAGTTGGCTTACATAAAGTCCTGCTACCGAAGGAGCACAGGCGCTCCCCATGGATGTTCCATGGCTTTGTAAGAAAAGTTGTCCATTGTACTCAAAATAATTTTCCTTTAAAACTAGACGGCAGCATTCCAAAATGAAATGGCGCGGGGTTTTGTGTGGCCAATCTTGGTTAAAGAGAAGGTCTTCCAACATTTGTAAGGTGTCTTCCTGGGGCAGGCTCGTGTATAAAGCCTCAACGTCAAGGCCTACCAGCAGCATTGTGTTTGGATTGAATTCTAAATCTGCAATTTGAATCAAGAGGTCCCTAGTGTCCTTTAGATAGGTTGGTGTTTTTTGGACCAACTGTTTCAAGTACTCATCTGCAAATTTGGAGAGGGGCTCTAACAGTGACCCTATTCCCGAGACAATAGGGCATCCCGGGGGAGGTGACCTGTTCTTGTGTGTTTTGGGTAACGAATAAAAGAATGGTATTTTAGGGCTTTTAGGCGTTAGATATTCTGCCTCCTTTTTTGAAATCCATCCACTGACTTCAGCTTCGTGTACCATGATAGCGATGACATTAGTCAGTCTGTCGGTAGGATCTTCTTCAAGTTTTCTGTAAAAATTCTCATCAGATAGGAGGGATAGGCATTGTTGGTTATATCCTTCTTTTGACAAGATCACTACCCCACCCCCCTTGTCTGCTGGTTTTATGACAATTTTATCATTGTCCTTCAGCTCCATCAATGCAAGTCGTTCCTTTTTGCTCAAATTTTGATAAGTCTTTTTGTTGGGACCCATATTGTCGATTCCTTTCATGATTGCCTGCTCAAAAGTTTGTATCTCAATTGGTATAGTAGTCATTGGAGGACAGTCGAAAAACAGCAGAGGGGCCCTGAAACTATGAATATATACCAAAAAGGGGAACAACCCGCCAGGGCGAGATTACTAGAGCAAAGACATTGAAAAGGGTGTTCCCTAAATATAGGGGCAATCTAATCAGACATTCAGTTAACCCACACCACCACAGAAAAAACAAATGTATTCAGAGAGAACTTCTTTTATTTTAAATTTGTTATATATACATTGTTTTTATAGAAAATTAGTTTCATTTAGACAATAAAATAATGTCTGTAGAGTTTTAGAATCATAAACAAAAATACAATATAAAAACTAGGACACGCAACAGTAATTCAGAAAGAGGGCACAAAATCCATTCACTCATACACTCAAACACACCTAATGTACAGTCAGATTCATGCACAAACGTTCACATACGTATCATCACACACAAAAGCGCCGACGCGCGTTTCGGACAAGTGCCAATACAGGCTTCCTTCATCAGGGCGCACTTGAGATGGAAAAACAAGGCAGACGCAGTGAAGGACGTCTGACACAAGATACGAGGAAAGCGGTCCTAGTGGCATCAAGGGCTGAAGGTGGGTATTCTGTGGGTAAAAAAAAAAAAGCAACATAAGAAAAACTACAAAATGTCATATATGCAAAAGAAGGAAGGAAAAGGCCAGGAAGAATAGTCAGCAAGAACCAAAATTCAAATGGCAAAGTCCACACATCTCACAAAGGTAAAGTATCCTTAAACCCCAAAATACATAACATGAAGAAAGCCAAAGAAAATTGTGCACAAAGTATAGCCAAGAATGGCCAAGTGTGTCAAGGAGTCAGCGAGTGCATACAAGAGCCACCACCATAACAAAAACAATACAGTCAGTGTGTAAAGGACAAGATTGGTAGCCTACCAGGGGGTCCACAAAGGCTGGACCACTGAGAGATTTCACAGGATTAATAGGTAATTCGCTACCAGTAGCAAAGTCCAGCGAGTATACTCAAAAAGCGATCAGAATATAGAGCATAACACTTTAAGGGGCCTGTGATGAATCCAACCAACTTTTCAAAGAGAGAACTCTGAGACCCAGGCAGTTCCGGTCGATATCATAAGACCATCCGAGTGTCTAAGGAAGATATATAGGACCACTTAGATATCACTAAACACCAAAATAAACAAGCAATACGTGTAGCAGCTAAAAGAATTTTTAATATAGGGAGGGGCCAAAAAACAGGAGAATGAGGTAAATAGGGCCAACATAGAAACAGGCTAAGAATCTATAATAAGGCGATTCATGCGATTTAGAATAAGCAGAAATTCAGCTGAACATATCACACAGAATCAAAAGCACACAAAGGCGAGCCTATATAGAGCCTGTATTAATACAGAGTGGACTAGATGGGGGAAAAGGGCGCAGTTAGAAAATGAAACATATATTAATTAAGGAGGGGGCAATGAGTGCAGCTAGGCAGGCCAGCGGTGCAGACCAATATAATTCGTAACTAGAGGGAGCCAAGAAAGGTCTACCTTAACAGGGTTCCAAACAGAGCTTAGATAAGCCTCTCCGTATAGATGAAAGTATTCCAAAACGTACTAGTAATCAATATTCGGGTGACCTGTTAGGTTTAATAAAGAACAATTTTTTTTTTAAATCAAAAGGATGTAAACACACAAGGTGATGCAAGTTGTTGCACAACGAGCTCATGGATACCTCAAAAGATGGAGTCGAGTCATGTCCATTAAAGGTGCAAGGACAGCATAGGTGCGCATAAGTTCTGGGCAACGTTTGAAAAATGAAAAGGCAGAAAGCCTGTAAGGATAAAATACAAACCGGTAAGAAATCCCCCAAAAATTTTTGAAAAAAGTTTTAGAGAGAAACAAACAGAGTGCCCTGCTTACCTGAAGAGACCCGTGGGTCTACCTCGATGGGAACCACGACGGAGGCAGTGGCCAAGACTCCTTCCCCCTATGACGAAAAAATGCGCCGGTATCGAGAGTCGGCGAAAAAAGCGATATATATAGTGTCGGCGGGTGCCGTGATTGAAAGCACCTGGGGAGGATGGAAATAAAAAAGGGGGCACAGTCGACAAAAAAATAAAAAGAGGAAGGGAAAATGGACTCATAGGCATAGACCGCCAAAACTGCAAACACGATGGAAAACAGACTCGTACATATAAACACAAGAAGCGTGATAAGTTGAAAAAATAAAATACACAAAAAAGGGAAACGGATAAATAGATAAACCTCGTGGATATAAAAACATAATTGGAGAAAACGATTAAGTGTCAAGACATGATAAAAAAACTACAAAGGATAAAGGGCTAAGAAGAAGGAGAAAAGGGTCACAACAAACTACAATAGTTAAAATGCTTACTATCATGCGCAGAAGAACAACATCAATGAAGGGTGCATGGCAAAAAATAAATAAGGAATCAGAGAGATCTGGGACCTAAGTCAAGAGACATCAAAAGATGGTACTTAGAGAATAACAGAAATAAGCGCAAGGACCACAGGGGAGCAGGACTTTATGTAAGCCAACTTAAACAAGACTCTGTGCTCAATACCACAAATCCCTATGTTTCCAGTATTATATACTGGAAACGCTATATTGACGATGTTCTGTTAATTTGGGATACCAAAGGAGATCTGACTAAATTCATGGAATGGTTGAATAAAAGAGACCGTTGGCTGAAGTTCACCTTCGCTTCCAGCAACCAAAGCATAGACTTTCTTGACCTGACAATCTTCCATGAGAATGGGAAGTTGGAGACAAAAACTTTCACAAAACCCACGGCAAAGAATAGCTTGCTCTCGTACCGTAGCTACCATCCACGACCATTGCGGGACAATCTTCTCTTCAGCCAATTCCTACGCCACAAACGTAATTGTAGTAAAGGTAGCGACTACCAAATACAAGCACAGGAATTGAGCCAGAAATTACAACTGAGGGATTACACATCTCTTGTGATCAAGAAATGCATGAAAAGGGCCAGACATCAGCCACGCGAATGCCTCTTGCAAACCAACAGAAAGGAACCAATAAAAGATCTTGTAACATGTGTAACAACTTATTGTCCGGCTACCTATGAGGTACAGAAACTCATCAGAAAAAACTGGCAGATAATTACTTCCGGACAATTCGATTGGCCAAAACCAAGATTTGCAAATAAGAGAACTAAAAACATCAGAGACGTTCTAGTCCATACAAGACCAAAGACAAAACAAACCCATTCTGTCATTAGGGATGTCAGGATGGAACCTGTACTTGGACACTATCCATGTGGTACTTGTGGTGTATGTAAATTCACAAAACCAACTAAAACTCTACAACTGACAGATACTTTAAAATGGACCCAAAAGCAACATACTAATTGCAACTCAACACATCTAATCTACATGGTCACCTGCCCTTGTAGACGTCAATATATAGGTATGACCTGTAGAAAAATTAAGTTACGAATTGGAGAACACAGGAGCAATGTCAGAATGAAGAAAAACAACACGAAGCTTTGCACACTCTTCGTGGAAGCAGGACACACCTGTGATGAGTTGAGCTGGACAGTACTTGAAATGTTACAAGACAAGAACAACAATGCAGAGCAAGTTCTTTTTGAAAAAGAGCAAAGGTGGGTGGACCGTCTTGGCACCCATATATCAGGGATGAATGACAATATCCCCTGGAGTCAGTTTTATTAAAAACATCTCTATTAAGAACCTTAACCTTACAAACCATTCTGATGATGACAGGAACAACTCATCCAGATGATGACAGGAACAACTAATTCAGTTTGGTTATTGTGATATAAATTTGGCATTATCCCAATGAAATGAGGAAGTAGAACACGATGACTAGAATGTAAACTTATCATAGTAATAGACCTGTGTCCGTGTCTTTTCCCACCCTTTCTTTGAGTTGGTTAATATTGCACCCGTTTTTAAGTACACATCAGGTCCATGAGCCTTGTTGTTAAGAAATAATCGCATTTCGATTTGGAGGTGGGAACCATCTTGGAGGGAAGAACATGTTAACACTTGAGTCCTCTCTTAGTGTCTAGACTTCTGTCATAAGACCGGGAGGCAGAGCCCCGCCTGTAACCAGGGGCAGAGTCAGCACAGGGACTGAAAGCTGGTCCTCGTGGGTAAGATTTACTTTTGAAGACGACTCCACACGGGTAAGAAGTCCTTTTTATCATATTCTAACCGATTTGATAAAATTTTCGAGCAAAGACCACTTCTAGCGACTCTTCACTCCTGTAGAAGCTTCCATGAAAACCTATTAAGGTATTTCTTTCAGTAATTCTGCCGCGCGTTTTTTAAAATGTCTTGTATCAGAGTCTAAGCGCGTAAATGCAAAATAACACCGCGCCTTTGGAGAACAGATACTCGATAGCAACAACACCAATATAGTTTGACTACTAGGACCTAGTATTTTGAGTTCCCTCCTACTCCACCATTAAACACGGTATGCATAAGTAGCATCCTCCCTGTGTTCATAAATTGTAAACCTATTTTCTCCTGCTCTCAGACCTTCGCATAATTCATGTATCTAGAATCAGGTGCATATCTCTTACTAGTAATTCTAGTCTGTGTGCTTTAAGAAAAATATTATGCCTGAATCACCACATTTAACATACCATAATGTAGTGTATTGTTTGTGTTCCCACATTATAGGTGACAAAATAAGAAATGCTATAATAGCTAAAGGAACCTACACAAGTTGTGTGAGTACCTTCTGTGTATGTTTTTTGTCTTTCTGTCCTGATGAAAGCTCTACAGACCCGGCTGGGCCCATAGAGCTGAAACATGTTGACGCATCCATATATATATAGATATATGGTAATCTAGTTACTCGATTACATATATATCGAAAAAATTTTAACAACAGTATCAACCTTCTTATTAAAAATTCTTTTCTGGTGACATACTGTTTTTTAAAAATAAGCTTTTTTTTCCCCTCCCTATTATTTCTGGACACTTCTACCAGGACCAGAGGTAGCCTCGGGTGAGGCAGGCATACCGCACGTTATTTGACTACCCTATGAATATGCCATGACACCTGACGGGGCGGATAAAAGATATACCGCATCAACTGAATCAGGTTGCCTATGAGGGTTGTCAAAGATGAACCAATGGTTTAGTAGACACTAGTGTCCATTCCCATTTTTGATTAACTCAGTATCTAACTAGGGGAACTGAATGGACCTTGAATCCTCTTCCCTCCCTTTTGATAGAAGCCTTTAAGCAGCGTGCAGCTGCGGGAAATTCACACCCCCACTATATATTTTATATAGCTCCTGGGGTGCATTTTTACATTTTTGCATGCAGTAAGGAAGGAATTATGGAGAACAATAGTGGTTTAAGCTTCACAGGAGTTTGCATCGATGAGATTCTAGCAGCTCAACCATTGCTACAGAACTCAGACTTGATCCAGGTCATAGCCCAAACTGAGGACTGGGACACATTGACCAACAAGAAAAGGGAACAGATACGTACCGCTATGCATGGTATTATAATGACTGAGTATTTGAGGTCAAAAACGGCACCAAAAGGCTTGTGGGTCACCAACGCCCCGAGAATTTTTCTTCATGACCTTGCGTTCAGGTGTGATTGGTCTTCCATATCTTGGAAATGCACCCTGGATTACTTGGTGCTCATAGTGAAGACAGCGAAACGGCTCTCTGATGCATTATTGGCAGAAATACAAGATTGTGAGAATGAAATGAAGAAAAACATTAATCCCTTGATATACAAAAAACGTCTAGAGGAAATTATGAAAGAAATGGACGAAACACAGGAGTACTTAATGCAGAACAAACTCCAAAAATTGGGAAAAGATCTGAAAAAATTCAGCCAAGAGAAGATGCATCCCTATACGAAAGAAGACTATGTAACAACAGACAATGGCTCGGATACTGGATCTACGGGATGGAATTCGTCGGTTGGTTCAGATGCGAGCTCAGATGAATCGACACCAAGAAGGGGCCGGAACAATTTCAGGTCTCAACGCCCACGTAGAGGCAACAGGTGGCAACGACCCTCATTCTTCCATGGGAATCAAATGCCATACTATCAACCTTTCATGCCTCCGTTTGCAGGTTGGATGAACCCTTATAACCCCAATATCCACCCCCAACAGCAAATGGACAATCACCCAATGTCTAATGCCACGAGTCAACCACAACAGCCTTTTTTAGGGAGAGGCCAAAACCAAACGCGAGGCAGAAAGAAAAATTTGACGTGGCAAGACCAACAACCGAATGTGCAGACACGCAGCATGTCGTCAGCCCAACCAGGCCCCAGCAAGAAGACTCATTAGTTGTAAACTTATCGGATATCAACCTGACCGACGATCAGATGATTGTCCTTAATAAAGGACTAGGATTTGTGCCGACACCCACACTGGACCGCTTCAAACTAAAATGCGAAGTCTCAGAATTATGTCGGACATTGAAATTAAAAGCCTTCTTCAACGAATCCATCAGTCCACATAACGAAGGTGACACTACTCTGAAGAGGAAATCTAAGTTCTGTCCTCCAATGACTACTGTACCAATTGAGATACAAACTTTTGAGCAGGCAATCATGAAAGGAATCGACAATATGGGTCCCAACAAAAAGACTTATCAACATTTGAGCAAAAAGGAACGACTTGCATTGATGGAGCTGAAGGACAATGATAACATTGTCATAAAACCAGCAGACAAGGGGGGTGGGGTAGTGATCTTGTCAAAAGAAGGATATAACCAACAATGCCTATCCCTCCTATCTGATGAGAATTTTTACAGAAAACTTGAAGAAGATCCTACCGACAGACTGACTAATGTCATCGCTATCATGGTACAGGAAGCTGAAGTCAGTGGATGGATTTCAAAAAAAGAGGCAGAATATCTAACGCCTGAAAGCCCTAAAATACCATTCTTTTATTTGTTACCCAAAACACACAAGAACAGGTCACCTCCCCCGGGACGCCCTATTGTCTCGGGAATAGGGTCACTGTTAGAGCCCCTCTCCAAATTTGCAGATGAGTACTTGAAACAGTTGGTCCAAAAAGCACCAACCTATCTAAAGGACACTAGGGACCTCTTGATTCAAATTGCAGATTTAGAATTCAATCCAAACACAATGCTGCTGATAGGCCTTGACGTTGAGGCTTTATACACGAGCCTGCCCCAGGAAGACACCTTACAAATGTTAGAAGACCTTCTCTTTAACCAAGATTGGCCACACAAAACCCCGCGCCATTTCATTTGGAATGCTGCCGTCTAGTTTTAAAGGAAAATTATTTTGAGTACAATGGACAACTTTTCTTACAAAGCCATGGAACATCCATGGGGAGCGCCTGTGCTCCTTCGGTAGCAGGACTTTATGTAAGCCAACTTGAACAAGACTCTGTGCTCAATACCACAAATCCCTATGTTTCCAGTATTATATACTGGAAACGCTATATTGACGATGTTCTGTTAATTTGGGATACCAAAGGAGATCTGACTAAATTCATGGAATGGTTGAATAAAAGAGACCGTTGGCTGAAGTTCACCTTCGCTTCCAGCAACCAAAGCATAGACTTTCTTGACCTGACAATCTTCCATGAGAATGGGAAGTTGGAGACAAAAACTTTCACAAAACCCACGGCAAAGAATAGCTTGCTCTCGTACCGTAGCTACCATCCACGACCATTGCGGGACAATCTTCCCTTCAGCCAATTCCTACGTCACAAACGTAATTGTAGTAAAGGTAGCGACTACCAAATACAAGCACGGGAATTGAGCCAGAAATTACAACTGAGGGATTACACATCTTCTGTGATCAAGAAATGCATGAAAAGGGCCAGACATCAGCCACGCGAATGCCTTTTGCAAACCAACAGAAAGGAACCAATAAAAGATCTTGTAACATGTGTAACAACTTATTGTCCGGCTACCTATGAGGTACAGAAACTCATCAGAAAAAACTGGCAGATAATTACTTCCGGACAATTCGATTGGCCAAAACCAAGATTTGCAAATAAGAACTAAAAACATCAGAGACGTTCTGGTCCATACAAGACCAAAGACAGAACAAACCCATTCTGTCATTAGGGATGTCAGGATGGAACCTGTAGTTGGACACTATCCATGTGGTACTTGTGGTGTATGTAAATTCACAAAACCAACTAAAACTCTACAACTGACAGATACTTTAAAATGGACCCAAAAGCAACATACTAATTGCAACTCAACACATCTAATCTACATGGTCACCTGCCCTTGTAGACGTCAATATATAGGTATGACCTGTAGAAAAATGAAGTTATGAATTGGAGAACACAGGAGCAATGTCAGAATGAAGAAAAACAATACGAAGCTTTGCACACACTTCGTGGAAGCAGGACACACCTGTGATGAGTTGAGCTGGACAGTACTTGAAATGTTACAAGACAAGAACAACAATGCAGAGCAAGTTCTTTTTGAAAAAGAGCAAAGGTGGGTGGACCGTCTTGGCACCCATATATCAGGGATGAATGACAATATCCCCTGGAGTCAGTTTTATTAAAAACATCTCTATTAAGAACCTTAACCTTACAAACCATTCTGATGATGACAGGAACAACTCATCCAGATGATGACAGGAACAACTAATTCAGTTTGGTTATTGTGATATAAATTTGGCATTATCCCAATGAAATGAGGAAGTAGAACACGATGACTAGAATGTAAACTTATCATAGTAATAGACCTGTGTCCGTGTCTTTTCCCACCCTTTCTTTGAGTTGGTTAATATTGCACCCGTTTTTAAGTACACATCAGGTCCATGAGCCTTGTTGTTAAGAAATAACCGCATTTCGATTTGGAGGTGGGAACCATCTTGGAGGGAAGAACATGTTAACACTTGAGTCCTCTCTTAGTGTCTAGACTTCTGTCATAAGACCGGGAGGCAGAGCCCCGCCTGTAACCAGGGGCAGAGTCAGCACAGGGACTGAAAGCTGGTCCTCGTGGGTAAGATTTACTTTTGAAGACGACTCCACACGGTTAAGAAGTCCTTTTTATCATATTCTAACCGATTTGATCAAATTTTCTAGCAAAGACCACTTCTAGCGACTCTTCACTCCTGTAGAAGCTTCCATGAAAACCTATTAAGGTATTTATTTCAGTAATTCTGCCGCGCGTTTTTTAAAATGTCTTGTATCAGAGTCTAAGCGCGTAAATGCAAAATAACACCACGCCTTTGGAGAACAGATACTCGATAGCAACAACACCAATATAGTTTGACTACTAGGACCTAGTATTTTCAGTTCCCTCCTACTCCACCATTAAACACGTTATGCATAAGTAGCATCCTCCCTGTGTTCATAAATTGTAAACCTATTTTATCCTGCTCTCAGACCTTCGCATAATTCATGTATCTAGAATCAGGTGCATATCTCTTACTAGTAATTCTAGTCTGTGTGCTTTAAGAAAAATATTATGCCTGAATCACCACATTTAACATACCATAATGTAGTGTATTGTTTGTGTTCCCACATTATAGGTGACAAAATAAGAAATGCTATAATAGCTAAAGGAACCTACACAAGTTGTGTGAGTACCTTCTGTGTATGTTTTTTGTCTTTCTGTCCTGACGAAAGCTCTACAGACCCGGCTGGGCCCATAGAGCTGAAACATGTTGACGCATCCATATATATATAGATATATGGTAATCTAGTTACTCGATTACATATATATCGAAAAAAAATTAACAACAGTATCAACCTTCTTATTAAAAATTCTTTTCTGGTGACATACTGTTTTTTAAAAATAAGCTTTTTTTTCCCTCCCTATTATTTCTGGACACTTCTACTTGGACCAGAGGTAGCCTCGGGTGAGGCAGGCATACCGCACGTTATTTGACTACCCTATGAATATGCCATGACACCTGACGGGGCGGATAAAAGATATACCGCATCGACTGAATCAGGTTGCCTATGAGGGTTGTCAAAGATGAACCAATGGTTTAGTAGACACTAGTGTCCATTCCCATTTTTGATTAACTCAGTCCCTTGATGTGTGTCTACGTCCTGTGTTGTTGGAGTCTGGATTGGACTCTGTTCTAGGTCTTTTGTGCAGAGGGACCAGCACCACAGGTATTGGTACGGCACCGCTCCAGTTGGTCCTGGTGTCCTCTCACTTGGAGGCGGGACAGATCTGACCCTTCAGAGGCTATGCACCTTTTCTTGCTTGGGTGCTACGAAGTCACTGGGGAGTAGCAGATCGGTAAACCAGACTTCGCAGTTTGGTGCCTGAAGGCTGTAAGGGGGGAGCTCCTCTACATCAAGGGAGGTTCTCAGAAATGTATCGAAGGCTGGAGGAGCTCACAGTTGCAGGACGAGACAGCACACCATGATTGTTGAGTCCTTAAAGCAGCAGGCAGGGTTTGGCGACCATTTTCTGCAGAAGGGCTTCAGTCCCTGGGTCAGCAGCTCTTCTTTGTTCTTTTCTTCTCTGTGTCCATCAGATCTAAGTTCCATGTCTAGAGATGCCACATACATTCTGAATTTAGGGGCATTAATGGGGGAGACAGGTAGTAGCCAATGGGCTACCTACCTATAGGTTGTCTATACCCTCTAAGTGACCACTTTCTGCGGAAAGGGGTACTTGTGTGAGTGGGTCTGTAAGCCAGTCATGAGTCTCTGATTAGGTCTGGGAGAGGGTGCATGTGTCTCTGAGTGGGTCTGTTAGTGAATGCATGAGTGTCTGAGTGGATCTATGAGTGGGTGTGTGAATAGGTGTGTTATGTTATATTATGTTATATGGGACTTTGTAAAGCGCACGTCCACCGACAGGTCTCTTGGCGCTAAGGAGTCTAAGCAAAGAAAAGAGCAAGCAGGATGCATCTAATTGTACGCTAGGGAGAAAAGCCAGGTTTTAAGTTGTCTCCTAAACCGCACATAATCAACCTCAAGCCTGAGTAAAAAAGAAAGGGAATTCCAGAACATCGGGCCCAGAAAAGAAAACTGGGTCCCTTCAATGCGTTAGCATCTGATTCTGGGCATCGTCAGAAGATTCTGATGCATAGATCTCAGAGTATGCTGAGGTACATGTTTACTGATCTGTGAAGAGATGAATCTTGGGCCAATATCTTGAATGGCTTTAAAAAGAATGCAGTCAGTTTTAAACTTAGCTTGTTGCTCCACTGGAAGCCAGTGGAGATCTTTAAACAGCGGGGTGATATGACAACGTCTATCCTTAAGATAGATAATTCTGGCTGCTTGGATCTGAATCATTTGGAGACAGTGTCTCTGATTCTGTGGAAGTGCAAGGTAAAGGGCATTTCCAAAGTCAATTTTTGACAGAATAAGAGCAATCACAATTTGGATACTGGCCTCTTTGCTAAAGAACGGCTTAATCTTGCGCAACTTGCGAAGTTGGACAAAGCAAAAACAACAGTTGATGGACAGAATGCAGAACAATGTCATACATTCACCCCAGTACAGAGATCTGGGCTAAATGCATCGTTTATTTGCTCACCATGCCATTCCAGTTTGAACCCAGCCATATGCAAATCAGTCTTGTTCCTGTGCCCCATGGGAACAGTCCAGCCCGAACTGCCAAGCCAGGTTCTTGGGGTTCCAACATCCTCTGAATAAGTGGTGATCATTCTAAAATGGCCATCTATCTTCTCCAGTTCTTTAGGTTGCAATAGATCTTTCCTGGAATTTGTGTTTTGACTCTAGACAGAGCAGTCTTAAGGGCATTGGTGTCATAACCCCTAGCCCGAATGCACATAACGCTTTCCTGCACAGCTGAGTCAAAGTCACACTCACAGGAGCAATTCCGTTTCAGTCTTAAGAATGCACCGTATGGGATGCTATTCACTAGTTTCCTTAGATGCCCGCTGGATGCGTGAAGCACGCTGTTACCAGAGGTCGGTTTCCTGAAAAGAGATGTGGTGAATTTACCATCAATGACCTCCACCCTCAGCTCCAAGTAGTTAGTTGCCACCAAACTAATTTCGCCTGTAAAGTGAAATTTACTTTATTCCCATTCAAGAGTGAAAGGTATTTTTCTGCCTCACTGACGGTACCACCCCATACCAGGAACAGATCATCTATATATCTGTGCCACAATTCTATTTTGGAGGTCCATTGCTCGTTCTTGGGGGACCAGGCCACCTGCTCCTGCCACCAGCCCACGAACAAGTTTGCGTAGCTGGGGGCAAAGCAGGTGCCCATCGCGGTCCCAGAGACCTGCCTGAACAATTCTCCCTGAAAAACAAAAATATTATTGAACAGGCAGAATTCAATAAGCTCTAATAACATAGTGTTGTGTATAGCATACTTCAATGGTCTTTTACTTAAGAAGTATTTCACAGCATTCAAGCCTTGCCGATGTTCAATACAGATATATAGACTAGTGATATCTAGTACCACCAGACAATATGAAGATTGCCATCCTACGGATTCCATATGCTTAGAAAGAGAGCAACAGTTCAGTAGAAAGTATTGGGTAACCTTCGGACCACATGAAGAGCAAGAAAGACTCGGACGTATCACAAAGCAACCCCCCCGAGCAGGTACTTTGCCCCATATCAACTTTACAGAGTGCTGACCGGTGGTTTTGTGCTCGTAGTTCAGGGAGCATAACTCATCTGATGAAAATTGCCCCAAACTTGGGCTAAAAGAGGCAGGGTGTCTGGCCCCTGGCACCATCAAAGCGTTGATGGGCGTAGATGGTCATGCCTTAGGTGCACTGCGTGCGTCCTCTGCGCAGTCGCGCAGGCTTCTATTTTTATAGCCCGCGCAACTAGAACGCACAAGCCCAAAGATGGCGGCCCGCTCCACCCTACGGAGGCCTTGAAAGTTCCCACAACAGCCTCCAAGGAAACCGGAAGATTTAGCTAGATGGGCAATTCAGATTCAAAGGTACCAACCAACATTACACAGATAATTTTGAAATATGCAGGTTAAAGCAGTAAAAAAGTTCCAGCATTCGGTTCTTGTAAAAAGCGACCAGTTAGCCTCTGCCACTGACTTCCTGATCATGATCATCTGTTGTAATTTGATGACAAGCACTTAATACATCTTCGTTGGTGACCTTTTTCAGATGTCAATACATCTAACAGGGTACCAGTATTGTATTGTACTACTGGAAATAGTTTTCAAATGAGAACCAATTTACTAAATTCCAGTAGCTAACCCTATTTCATAGGGTGCATTTTACCCCCTTTTAAAGGCATTTCACACCAATAGAAACATGGGACGTCATGTAGGAATTGACTGCGCATGTGTAAAATCAGCAGGGCTACCCCATCTCAAACCCTTGGCTACTTCACCTAAATGAGAAATGGGGAAATTGCCAGTGAAGCCTCACCTGACTGTGCTGTCAGAAACAACTTCCTTGATACCCCTGTTTGGGGTAATATTGACAGGAGCTCCACCCTATTTGAGGAGATATTTACAGTGATTTTTCTTGCTTGTGATGCATGCCTGCCGCGGTGGACTTGCAGTTTTGAAGAAAGTGCTCCGCCCATGTCAGTGGGAGACATCTGCATAATTGAGCCCCACAACCTAGACATAATATTTAATTTATGAGCTGTAGTCCTGTCTCCCTAAAAGTGGTGATGACAACAAACAGAATACAGTAGATATGTTCATAATGATATTATCTTCCCTTTAGGTAAACGCTGGAACAAGCAAGTCCTGAAGGCTAAAAATACAATCTTGTAAATTTTCCAGATTTATCGGTTCTGGTCAGCTCTATTGGTATCACATGCTCAACTCTTGAACAAAAGCTATCTGATCATATATCTAAGCTCCTGAAAGAAAATATGCAATAAGTTAAAGATTTCATTATTTCACCTGTAAAATGTGATTCGAATTCAACATGACTTCTCCTTCATCAGGGATTCCTAACTTCAGCCTCACCCCCTTCAGTTTAAGTCCTAACTAGTGCAATTGGCTGAAAATATGGTTCTTGAAGACCCAAGCAGTCAAACTTCCTTGTAATGGTGCTGACTCGTGCTCCAGTGATAACAGGTACCCAGAAAAGATTCCTCCTTTGACACCAAGGAACTTTCGGCCAGATTCATCGAGCCAAAATCGGCTTGCAAAGGGCCAGATTCTGAAAATCTGGCCCTTTGCGAGCGCTATTTGTGCATTTGGGATTCATCATCCCAAATGCAAAAATCGCTATTCTAGAAATCGCTAAATTGCGAATAATTGCATTTAAGGAATCTCAATTTGAGATTCCTTAAATGCAATTCATGAACAATTTTAAAATTGCCAATTCGCAATCTGTGGCCGCTATTTACCGCGAAGTCTAACTACGTGGTAAATAGCGAAAACTTAGAAAAATGCACTTTAGTGCATTTTTCTGAGTTGTATGCACACTGGCGCAGAAGGTAGATGTGTATTAGCAGAAAAATCATGCTGCCTTCAACTGAGGCAACTACTAAAACCACAACTCAGTACTTAATTTGCAGATAGTTCACAAAATGAAAATGAAAAACTAAAGTCCCTCTCGTTTCCATTCTATGCTAGCAGCCAGGGCAGGCTTTAGGGTAGGGCAGTGTGACCCCACTGGGCGCTGACCTGGAGGGGGGTGCTGACCTTGGGGTGGGGGGGGGGGGGGTACTTGGGCGCTGTGTTTAGAAATAACTTACAATTTAAAAGCAACTGCTGCAGAGTTGCTTGCGCGTCCAGCTTTAAGGCAGCAATAAAATGAATGCTCCTTCTAGAGAGAGTGCGATGGAGTTTTGGCTAGTGTCAGTTTTGACTCGCCATAAAGTAGCGCAGAGGGTGAATGTGCCTGCTGCAAAGAACAGATCTGTGTTCTAGGTGGATATCTGTGTTGATTAGTAAAGCCAGCCTTTACCAGCACTATAAAACAAATTAAATGTATGTGAGAGAGGGGCTATGGAGAGATGGGGGGCACTTTTGCCAGGTGGCAGTGAGGGAGTCCAAAGAGGAGGTCATGGAGGAGGGGGATCCAAAAAAGGTTCTCGCACCGGGCACCACCAGTGCTAAAACCGGCAGCAGGGACTTTGCAAAACCGCGGTTAGAGCATCAGTTTGTTCCATGCATACAGTAAGATTTCTTAATAAATGGAGGCACAGAGATATTCTGCGTGTGAGCACACATTGGAAAGGAGACATGGGTCAAGATGCTGTAGCTCCTAAATTTCATATTTCTAGCAGGTCTGAGTATCATCTGTATCAATACTGTCTATAGTGCAGGACATCTCTTAGGTGGCTATTGATGTTAGCACTTCATAAAATTAAGGCTGGATATCATTAAACCTCTATCAAAATGAATAAAAATTCAGATCACATCCTAAGTTTTCTACAACACAAGTGGTTATCAATGGAGACACTTCCATTCCAAAATGTTCTTCTCATTGTCAATTTAACAGTAATTTTAATACTCTTGTAAAATGTACAAGCATTCAGCCTACAGTTTATCATGAAATTATTTCAACTGAGGTCTGGTGCAAGAATATTATATATTATGATGGTCTTATGTTTGCTTTTCTCTAACCCATCAGTCCAGCTCACAGAGCATAATGTAACAAGACAGAAACCATTGCAATTATTTGGAAGAAGCCAAGATTATGTCAAAAATATGAAAAGCTTTCAGAAGTATACAGTGTTTTTGAATTGAACACCCAGCAGTCTGGAATATTTCAGAACCAGCAGTATTTGAATTCTTGACATTGTTCTCCTATGGGAATTTGTCTGCTTTTCAACAAAAATCTAATAAGAAAAGGCTACTTTACCTGATGTAAAAAAGAAAAGAAAAATGAATGCTAAAATGTAAAACGGAATCTCAAAAATTAACTTTAAGTTCTGTAACTGGTAATCTAGAAATGAACAGTGACTTCTAAATTTACTCAGTTACACCAAAGGAAACAAAAGTATATTTTGTATAATTGGACTGCCCCTTTCGCATCACCTCCTGCCGTGTCACAGCCTACACAATGGGTTTGAGACGCTGCACTATAATTCTAAAGCAAACAAGCAAACGTAAAGTAATTTGCGCCAATACTGTAATTACTAACCTTAGTTCGCAAAGTTTTCTGCATGTGGGTTTTGACTTTAAACCAGCACTCTATGGTACATTTTAAAGAAAAAGCACCTGAACATCCGTTCACTATCAACGATGTGAACAAAACAGTTTTAAAGTCAACTTGTGCAAAAGCAGCACATCAATTTTCAGTGCTAACAATTAAATGTTTTTAATTTACAGATAATATTAAGCCAGAAATAAATATTGGCAAAATAAGCAACTCCGCAAAAAAACAGATCAGGCCATGACTGTGACTTGTGTTAAAATAACTTTGTATTCCCAAGTAATAAGGTTTATGAAGTGGTTGAGAAGGACAGAAGTGACTTCTGTCTTGAAAAAACATCGGGGCATATTATCAAGGACCGGTGTTAAAATTATCGCTGTTTTATCGGCAGGAAACTGCCGAAAAAACGGCGATAATGGGCTTGATAATACGCTCTTGTTAATTCCCATAGAAGGCCATGTTCTGGTGTTAACATGGGCTTCTATGTGAATTAACAAGAGCGTATTATCAAGCCCATTATCGCTGTTTTATCGGCAGTTTCCTGCCGATAAAACGCCGATAATTTTAACACCGGTTCTTGATAATATGCCCCATTGTGTTTTCACACTTCACGAGTTTTGCATAAACTTGTAAAATTTAAGAACAAATGGGAGAACGTGCAGTCCTTGACCACAAACTCACTTTCCACTTTCACCCAGGGCCATTGATGCACCAGTTGGGCGATACTTACTGGTGTTTTTTCAGCAGCAATAAACAGCTCTCCTTGCCCGCTGCTAGAAGTCTCTGAGCGATACATCAGACAAAACTGAAAAGAGATGGCGCTGCTGCTCATTGGCCGTTATCGTGTTTTCATGCTACCAATCAGTGCTTTGGTATCCTCGAATTGATACTGGAAAACACAATTCCCTGCAGCCTGATCAATCCTATCAATATTGTGTGACTTCTGAATTTAACCCCTTCCCTGCGGGGCCAATTCCCCCATGGTTGAGCGCGGCGCCGCGGTGCTCATGACGAGACCAGGCCGTCATGAGTCACTGTGGAGCTGTGCTCATGACAGCTTGGTCTCATCACGACCCTGCCCTCTCATGAATTCTCCCGCACAGGCGGGAAGTAACCGCACGTGGGCAGAGCGGCATCGTTATGACCGTTATGACGAGACCAGGCCGTCATGAGCACAGCTCAACTGTGACTCATGACGGCCTGGTCTCGTCATGAGCACACAAGGGGTTAAGTACAAGGAAGTCTGCCAGAATCATTATTTCCGGCAACATATTATTACTGCACCTAAATCTGAACCACTCATAGTCGAGGTATAGATGACATAGAAATTGTGATTTCCATCCAGAATTAAAACCATGAGTGACCTGCTATGCAACATCTGGAGGGAATAGGAATATCTATGGAAGCAACAAAGAGTAAAAGGGTTGCACTGAAGTACATGGAAACATATGAATGGACAAATTAGCAAGTTGTCACCGACTTTTAGGCTTCTGCAATGTCACCATCTTCATATACGCTTGTTGATGATGAATAAATAATTAAATGTACGTTTTTATCAATGATTACCATAAAGTATGCTGAGCTTTCTAGTTGCCCTTTAATGGCTAATTTAAATATTGAATAGGATATATGACACGTCATAATTATTCTCTGTGTATTTAATGACACATAAAACAGATGGTCCTGGAAGAAAACATGGGCAGATTCACATTTGTTATATGTCAGATTCACATTTATTATGTCATGTCACATTCATTAACTGTATACAACTACCATGGGTTATGATTGTGAGGAGGTAATAATAGAAAAAACTATTTAATAGCGTTGGAAGGGTTGCTGATGTTCACTCTGTGCAGGAGAAACTTTCAAATACTGCAGTTACAGAGTAACTTGTGGTTGAAAACACAATAGTAAAAGGCCCCACTCAGGCCCCCCCTCCCCCCAAAAAAATGTAAACGTTGGAAAAATAGCAGGGCAGTTTTAGCCACAAAAGCACAATATATAAAAGACAGTTCTAGGACATTTCTAATTCAAGTTTTATAGTAACTCTTTAGTTCTCTGGCATGTTGTGAAAACTTGTTCCTGTACTATGCAAAACAACATCATTCTCCTAGCTTTGTGTGATAGAGTTGGAATCTGGTGTGCTCTAAGTGACTCCAGACGCAGGTCAAAAAGTGCAACACTGTAAATGAATGACAGCTCAGTACACTGTTGCTCCATCTAAAGGTTATTTCTTCATCATTTTGTTTGCTTAAATCACTATTAGTCAGTTAAATATTTCATGCACTTAAGTAGTGAAATGTCAAAAACATATTGCATAGCCAGAACGCCTTGGCGGTGCAGTGTCAAAATGCTTTTAGTATTAAAGAGTAGTGCAAAAGATCTCACTAGAACACATGCATTGCTAGATCATCTGTAGAAACAATTATTCACTTTTATACATCCAAGAACTTTGTCATTAAACTCAGCCTATTGAGCCATGGACTGAATCAGCATAGTCATGTGTTATGTTTCAAGTGTATTTAAGGAGTGTGCCCATAATACACAACATCATAGAAACCTACAAGTGATCAATAAGATTAATTAAAACAGGATAGCCATTGTCTTAAAGTCATGAAATAAGTCATACAAGTCATGCTCTTACAAAAATGAACAAATGAAAAAAAGTACATTTCTATCAAAGATGAACTAAGTCAGTAAATGCATTCATTGAACCATAATCTATGTCTGAAATGTCCTTCTCTTACTACTATCAACTAATTTAGAAAAGACAGTGAATTAAACTGTGACTTAAGTCAGAAAAATCATTCTCTCACAGCCATGCACTGACTCTGAAAACTAAATCTCTTACAATTCTCAACTAATTCAGAAAAGCAAGTCTATCACAAACAGTAACTGAGTCAATAAAGGCATTCTCTTACAGGTATGAACTAAGTCAGAAAAGTAATTCTCTTACAATCATAAATAAGTCACTACTTTTGTGATGTTTGTGAAACATGCAATATAAGGCTCTGTAGACAAAAGAAACCTCCGAACGCAAGACGCTCATATTTCCTGTCAGCCACTGAAACCAAGTATGGGTCGCCCACATGTTTGGATACAAGGTCTCACCCATTCTTGATTTCGATAGCCAGACAGGGCACTCTCCCATGTATTCCTGCTTCACAATATGCAGGTCCATATCTCAATCAGTTGTGCAAGAGAATTTTGACTTACAACTGTTAATTAAACATATTGAAAAAGCTTACATTGGTGATATATATAGTGTGTAATGTCTCTGCAACCAGATGAAGTTCTGGAATTAGATTTTTTTCTTGTATACTATGATTTGTACAATAATGCAATAAAGAGATTAGGGGAAAGGGGTTCATCTAGTCAGTGGCGTAATGAAACTAGAGGGGGCCCCTCTGAAAAGAACATGCAGGGGGCCCTCCATGTTCCAGACCCTGTCCAGAGCTCTCAGATCAGGGACCTGCCAGTGCCGGAGGGGCTCCAGGAGCTCGTGGCTCCCGCACCACAGGGGCTGTGGGGGATTTTGTTAAACCACTGGATCCAGTACTTATGCCTGAGAAGTTGTGAAATATGCTCATGTTCTTCCCCATTGAAAAAGCCAAGTGATAAACTTTGCAACTCTCTAGACGTTTTTTATAGTCAAATTTGCAGGTCGGTGCAGAGACATACGGGTGCCTTTGAGAATGAATGATGCACCTGCGTTTGCAATTGCCTCTAGTAATTCATCCTTATGCAAAAATATACATACATATCCTTAAAGCATGTAAATATTCTTTCTAAATCGAACCATGTACAAATCTTTTTTTTTTTAACTACAGACTACCACATTTGGCACTAACCCTTTGGAACATACCCTTGCAAATTTGACTTTATGAATTTACATCAAAGCTCAGTGATTCAGGGAAATAAACAGTTATATTTAACCATAAACCTCTGAGAAGTACACTCTATTGACACAATAGAAAGTCCACACAATAGTATGTCAGAATCTTTTTAACATTTGGCCATTAAGTGTTTTTCAGTTTCAATATTTTGAATAATTCATATTCTATTTAGTTGACTTCTGATTATTATATATCAGGGTGAAGCAATGTCACTCTGAAAAGTATGATTAGCCCTCAGTCTCTACACAGTCTTCATCTACGTTTCGAACACATATGAAAATTCTTGTAGTCTCTCACTTCGTGTGTGTCTCTCTCACCTGAACTTGACCCCAATGCACATGCAGTGAGTTCATTTCACACTTATTTCATTTTATCTGTGGATCAAGATTGCTCTTCCTCCTCCTCCTGTGGCTTTGGAAGCATTCCCTATGGTTTCCAAAGTAAAGTATGTCTGAACTGTATAGTCCATGCCGCATTATGCCACTGACAAAGGTTCGAAATTATGCTGGCATGCTGCCCTTACACAATTAAACAAGTGGTCCGTGACTGCTTTATAGAAGAATAAATTATAATTTATCATGTGTGTGTACCAAAAATAAATGCAACAACACACCCTACTGTCTAAGATAGCATTGGTCCAAACGTTCAGTTAATGTAAAACACAAAAGCGCCAAAGAATTGTTTAAGTTCAGTATATTTAATTTCATATACTTGAAACAGATCAAAAGGAAGGTACAACAGTTGCTCTAAGGAAGAGAGAAGAATGGGTGTGCTTGTGATGGGTAGGGAATAGTGAATAGTCACAAATATTCAGAGTTTATACATTTTTACGGCTTTGGCGATGGACTGGTAAAGAGACGAGTACAGAAAGGCCTGTCCCAACTAAATCATTTATAACATTTTTTATATACTTTTTGTAAATGCATTAAGGATTTAAATCCCCTCGAGCTCCGAGAGGCCATTGTAAAACATTGGAATGTTGCCTTCACCGGCCCGGAGAAGCTGGGAGCACTCTATTGTCTTCAATGGAGCTCCAACCATTCCAATGTTCTAATGTTATTTATATTGACAGCGTAGTGGTAGATGATGGGGTTTGTGGAATCTGATAAATGTGGTGGGTTTGGACCAGCTGAGAGTCTAGTCTTGTGTTAAAGCAAATGTTTTCTCAATTTAATCTCTTTAATAGCTCATAGATTATATGATCATGAAATTAATAACTGTGCTCCCCCCCAACCCACATCAGGTTACTCATCAGCTCATTTGGCTCACTGAATGCAAATGTGTGTAACAAAATGTAGTATCCCTGTCGTCAAAAGTGATAAAGAGCACTCCTGAAATTGATAACTAAAAACAGCTAGGTTTCTTTTGGGGACTAGTTGGAGTGCTATTGGTTGTCAAAAGCCATAAGGAAAACATTTTCAAATCAGCAGATGAAGTCAAGGATCGTATATTATTGGATGGCAAGCAGACAGGTCAGCTTTTCCCACTTCTTTCACTGAATAAGTAGCCCTGTGGTTTCAAAGGAAGGCGCAGAAAACCAGACTGCTAAGTATCTACAGTTCTTGTGTTTATTCTCGAGACAATCGCACTTCTTGTGATCAAGGTGTTTAGAGAAGTGTCTACTGTGAAATATAAGCCTGGGGGGGTAGAGGAAAGTGAAACTGCGCAAGACCGACAAGAACACGTGGTGCTTAGTGAAATGGACTCCAAGAGCAGGGACAGTAAAAGCGAGACTGCTTGAGGATGTAATACTGGACACGGACCCCAAAGGCTCTTCACAGGACTCTGAAGTGAGGAAGAACACTTTGATCCCATGTCTCAGGTTGCCTGCCTACAGCTGACTAAACACCAACAAAACGGAAGTACTCATCATGGGCCCAAACCCAGATGCCTGGAATGACACCTGGCGCTTCCGAAAACAACTTAAGACCCTCCTCTTCTGCTAATTTTCTCTCTTCATTTTCCGCTATTTCTGATATCGCTAGTTGGCAAAAGCGCAGGGATGCTCCAGGGTAACCGGGCGCTATACAAAACCGATTTAATAATAATAATAACCTGGTGGCACCCCGCCCTTGGAAGCCCATCCACCCCCACGGACCACCCACGCACCCTGGGAATCATCCTGGACTCAGAGCTCAAAATGGACAGCCAGATCAACTCTGTCTCGTCCTCCTACTTACACACCCTCCGTCTCCTATGTAAGACCTTCAAATAGATCCCCCTCGAACACAGAAAGACCATCACTCACGCCCTGGTCACCAGCAGGCTCGACTACGGCAACTCTATGCCGGAATAAACAAAAACCTCACCCGCAAGCTACAGAACATCCAAAACACCGCCGCAAGACTGGTCCTCAACTGCCAAGACTCTGCCACATCTCCCAGCACCTGCGCACACTCCACTGGCTCCCCATCGAAGCTAGAATCACCTTCAAGATGCTAACCCACGCTCAAAATGCCCTCCACGACACCGGACCAGCATACCTGAACAGCCGACTTAAATTCCACGCACCCCAAAGGACCCTACGATCAACCCAGCTCTCCTACGCCTTGGTCCCCCGCACCAGAAAGACCAGATCAGGATGCCGCTCCTTCTCCTTCTGCACAGTCCAGAGCCTTGAATGACCTTCCGCTCCACCTCAGACAGATAACATTGCTCCCCATCTTTGCAAGAAACCTCAAAACCTGGCCCTTCGACAGACCCCCTCCTTGATGGACTGGAACTTGCAAACGCCCCCCCCCCCACAACCCCCCAGCGCCTTGAGACCCTTACAGGTGAGTAGTCGTGCTTAACAAACACCTGACTTGATTTGAGTTGATCAGGTTTGCTCACCACTGGGCTCCAGTGGTCTCACCCTCTTGGTGGCAACTGATTGTGCCCTTGGAATTCTAATTTACTGTATATTTTGTGCTCAATACCTGGAGGTATGGATTCAGCTGTGAATTATCTAGTTATAGAGACATAAGAAAAAGACCTACAAAAAGTGTATAAGGAGCCTCTGAAAGAAGAAATATGTATTTGAAGAGTTTGGATACTATTCTAGAAACACCAAGAAAAGTGTGAAATACAGTAATACAGATAGAGTAAAGTGAGTACCTAAAGAAACTGCAGACCGTGTTCATAGCATTAGCGTTATAAACGTGTTTGCAGATCACATTTCAAGCCATGTTAAAAGTGATAGGCACCATCATGGCACATTGGGCAGAAGAGAAGTACAGTCTAGCCACAACTTTAAGCAATTCCCTCAAAGTACTTTTGCACAGCAAGATGTTTGAGATAGTTTAAAGATGGGATTTAATACCTGGAAATGGAAATGTGCAGCTTCACAACATTAGTCACAATAATACATGACACAGTTCCTGGGATGTTACCAGTTCAAGTGTGGAGTACCAGTTTACAGGGTTCAGCAAAAGCACCCGCACCTAACCATGTACTGCATGTGGTACACAAAAGACAAAGGGATGGATATAACCTATACAGGTGGGTTCTGCCAATCTTGCCCATCAGGCATCCCTTCCGCCATTCCCCGATGTATCTATAAGCTCCATTAAAACAGGCAAGCAGTATCTTCCCAATGTAGAAGAATCCAATGAACCATCATGTAATTAAGACAATAAGGGGGGTCCCAGGGGGAGCTGGGGACGAGCCGGTCTCCCCTGGGATGTTTCGCACAATGGAGCGGCCACAGAGGTGCGGATACAGGGGTAATTATGGAGGCAGTAGGCGCGCGCGGGGAGATTATTTATAGAAGGCTGGCGGGCGGGAAAGTAACTGTGCCCGAGGGAGGCGGGAGCTCAGGGGAGCAGCCGCGGTTCTGGAGCACGTCGAGGCAGGTCAGGAAGTGCAAGGGCTCCACACGCAGCAGCTTCTACGGCCGGGCAGGTATGTGCTATTGCTGCCGTTTTTGATAGCAAGCCGAGCGCTGCGGTGTGTGCGAGGGGGGGCGGCGTCCTGCGGGGAGGCCCTCTGGGCCATCCGTCGTTCTTTTTTTTATTCATTTATTTGTTTTTATGCGTTTTTATGTGGGGCGGACTTTACCCAGGGGTGTCAGAGCGCTTCGCAGTGGCAACGGTAATGCTACATGAGGAGGAACTTACAGGTGAACAAATTACAAAAGCGGACGTTAAGTTACATGAGGCAAAGTTGACGTTTGTGGGTAAACAGGATACAAGAGGTAGCGGGGGGTGCATTACAGGAGGACGGGGTGACGTGTGTGCAGGTTACAAAAGCGTGGAGAGTACAAGTGGAGATATAGTGCTGAAGTGGATGGCAGACACTCGAGCGCAAGAACGGTCATTGTGTGGGTGGTGGTGGCACTTGTGCACGTATCTAAAGCGGGCAAAGTGTAAGTGGTAGCAAACGGTGTGTTACAAGAGGAAAGTGACATGACGTTTGTTGGGAAAAGAAGCAATTGGGGCTGGTGTAGAAAGTGCAAGGTGGCGTCAGCTCTTAAGCTGAGCAAGTGACAGTAAGTGACTGCAGCCCCGGGGATTTACAATAATGATTTCAGCGGGGCTGGGAAGCAAACCTACTTAAAGTACAAGGGCATACATATTTATCGAGCCCTGCCACAGCATTTCATTAGGGATATCCCCCAGCCTTGGCTAGTAAAGTTTTGCCTGCTAACGCTCTTGGTGGTTTGCCGCAGGGAGGGGGATGTCCAGACCAGGGAGGGCTTCTAATAGGGCAGGTCTCTGGTGCGGGGGGCGTGGTGACGGAGCCTGAGTTCCTGGATGATGCAGAGGCAGTGCATTGGCCTATCTGGTCCCAGCAAGTGGGTGGTGCAGGTGCCCGGTTTGCGCAGAAGGTTGGCGCAGGTCAGGTTACAATGCAGTTGGTTCGCCCCTGCCATGTTGCTGGGACAGCAGATAGTGAGCATGGGAGGGCCAATTCAGGGGGTTGCCCAGGGCTGTGCGGGAGGTCAGTGGGTATGGGTGGGTAGGGGTGACACGTCCAGTGAGGTGCAGGGTGTTAGGTCTGTGGGCATGCAGGGTCCATCGGGTGCACATGATCAGTCAGGTCTGAGCGGCCTGCAGGGCATAGAGCCAGTTTCATCAACAGGGAAAGCAACTGGCATCAGGATATGGCGGACAGAGCACGCTGCGGCTCCGTTTAGGGGGGTTATCAGAGGGCGGGAGATCTGGAGCGGATTTTCCCTCTCATGCAGTCAAAACGAAAGCTACAAAACATATTCATTGGACGTTTTATGATGGGGGATTTGGTGATGGGGAAATGTCTGGGTGAAGCGGGGCAAATTTTTGGGGGATGGGGTGAATCATTGGTATATGATGATGACAGTGATGATCTCGAAGAAGGTGAATTATGAGAAGGGGATTGTGGGGACAGTGGGGTGAAGTTTTTAAATTTCGTTGGGGAAAAAAGGGGTGTGTTGGGGGAAAACAGTGTTATTTGTTTTTTGCAGAAGTCAAGTGCGGACGGAGCAATTATACGGGAATCTACATCTGTAAGTCAACAACAGGATGACACTCAGGAATGTCGCAGGAGAGCATCTCAGTTGCCAAAAGGTGAGGCGAGCAGGTGGACAGTTTGGCAACTAGGGGGGACAAACAGGGAAAGTCATCGGGTCTATTGGAGTTGGGGGGGAAAGGTTTTGGGGCACGAGGGTTTTTTCTTGGGGCTGCGCATCACGGTATGTTTCAGTAGGAGGTAAGGGCTGAGGGTGACTTTGCCACAGCTGTTCAGGAAGACAAAGCAGTGGGAAAAGAGGTCAAGGACACGGTGGAGGATGATAAGAATATTCTCAAGAATCTCCCTTATATGGGGCTGTGGTATGCCATTAGGCTCTCATTTATCTGAGAAGACCAAAAGTAGAATTCGGCGATATGAGTTTGTGGGTGCTTTTAAGATATTGCATTGGGACAGTCAGGTCAGAGAAGGCTCAGAGGAGGAGGAATGGGAATTGGCCAAGAGACCCAGGGTTCGAACAATTGAAAACTGGACATCTGCCTTTCTTATTTATGCTAGCATCTTTTGTGAGCAGCATTGGGATAGAGCGGTAGCGGTGTTCAAGTACATGGATATCAGAAGGAAAGCTCAGAGTTATTTTGGGGGGTTATACGTGGTTGTCATATGATGAGGAGTTTAGAGTGTTGTTCATGAAAGACCCTGGGGAGATGTGGACTCCGAGTTATAGTTACAATGGATGGCGTCTTCTCAGCCTCCAGCTACCACTCATACTGCAAGTGGGTTACTGGTATCTTATCCATTCCTTTTCAGTATCGTCCCGCCCAGCCCTGGCGGGGTTTAGTGATGGATGGCAGACATCTTTTTCCGGGGCCTGTTGTAACTTCAACAGGGTTTTTTTGCAGTCGGCAATTCTGCAGGTACCAGCATGAGTGCTTCAAATGTGTTTGCAAACATTCCCTCACACAATGTTTCGCAGGTCAGGGATCTGGCGATCAAGGCAGGGGGCAGAGGGGAAGAGGTCAGGCTTTCCTGTTTGTACCAAAGGGCTCATACCCCAATTAATGCAGAGTCAAGCGCACACAACCTTTGTTTAAATGATTATATTAATCGTAGTATTTAAGAGAAAGGATGAGATTGCACACAAGTCTTCTTTCGATGTGTTTTTTAATGATTTGGTCTGGGTTCCTCTTAACCATAAGGGAACCAATTTGAACAAGAACCAGCCGACACGTGTTTCGTCAATTCGGGGTGAACCCGTGACTCTTCAGGGCTGAAGGTAGAAGTGTTTTCTCGGTATCGCGAGACCGGTGATAATTCCAACCCGGTCCTGGTCGGGTGAGTATGCGAAAAAATGAATCTGCGAGGAGTAACGGCACCAGCCGGTGCTGTGTCCGGGGCTTGCTTTCCGTGTTCCGGAATGTTGGTGAGGAGGCGGGTAGTGCCTGTGCTCACAAAGGGGTCGAGGAAGAGGATAACAGGATGTGGGTTCTCCGCACCCGGAGAACCCGCCTCCTCACCAACATTCCGGAACACGGAAAGCAAGCCCCGGACACAGCACCGGCTGGTGCCGTTACTCCTCGCAGATTCATTTTTTCGCATACTCACCCGACCAGGACCGGGTTGGAATTATCACCGGTCTCGCGATACCGAGAAAACACTTCTACCTTCAGCCCTGAAGAGTCACGGGTTCACCCCGAATTGACGAAACACGTGTCGGCTGGTTCTTGTTCAAATTGGTTCCCTTATGGTTAAGAGGAACCCAGTCCAAATCATTAAAAAACACATCGAAAGAAGACTTGTGTGCGATCTCATCCTTTCTCTTAAATACTACGAATAATATAATCATTTAAACAAAGGTTGTGTGCGCTTGACTCTGCATAAATTATTTCGGAAGAAAGAGCCCTGCTCACTCTTCCTCTCTCAGAGATTAAGGTTATCTCTGACCAAGAAGCACCAACAACTACGACAAAACCTTTACTACCAAACCACTACCTGCTGAGCGCCACTTTTTCTGAATGAATCAATAGCCCTTCGCAGAATTCTCATACCCCAATTAGGTTGGAGATCTTGGTGAAATGGCTGAGGGACTATCTCGACTCCGAGGTAGCACGCAGATTATTTTGGGGCTTCAGGGATGGGTTTAAGATAGGATACCAGGGTCCCTGTCAGCGCAGGTGGTCTGACAATTTGAAGTCAGCAAAGGAGTTTTTCCCCAAAGGTCGTGCACCAGGAGCTATGGGCAGAGATAGTCGCAGGCATAGTTGCTGGGCCTTTTTGTTCATTGTCAAATGCACATTTTGATTATTTCTCCTTAGGGGGTGGTGCCTAAAAAGAAGGCTGCGGGAGTTCCGTATGATACACTATCTGTCATGGCCTGAGGGCTCCTCAGTTAATGACATAGATTACAAGTGGATTCTAGTGTGTCGTAGGTCTCCGTGGTCGATGCGCTGAGGTTGGTCAGGTCAGCGGGGACTGCTGAGCAGTTGGCTCAAAGTGAGATACAGTCTTCTTTAGATTGTTACCCATTCATTCTTCTGACTTTAAACTGTTAGACATGCACTTTCAAGGGGCATTCTATATATCGATAAAGTTCTACTCATGGGGTGTTTTTTCTGTATCGTGTGCACTATTTGACACCTTCAGCACTTTGCAGTGGCGTTTTTTACTTTCATTCGTGGTCATGACCTCATTTGTCATTATTTCGATGATTTCAGAACGCAGGTTAATGGCAAAAGGCTTTGAACTCTTTCTAGATTATGGCTCAGAAGATTGGTGTGCCGTTGGCACCTGACAAAACTGAAGGTCCTAGTTCAAAACTGACTTAGCTGGGAATTGGAATTGACACTATGGAGATGGTAGAGAGATAACCAGCGGAGTAAGTGCAGAAGATTTCAGCATTTATTTCATTTGTGATTGAGGAGCGTCCATTGGAGCTCAGGAAGGTACAGGAATTGTTGGGCTACCTCAACTTTGTGGGTAGGATGGTCAGGGCTGGGAGAAACTCTGTGGGAGGCTGGGAATGTCCATGTCAGGGGCCTATCTCCCTCACCACAGAGTGCGTATTTCAGCAGCCACCAGGGCCGATCTGTACATCGGGTTGACTTTGCTAGCAGCCTTTAATGGCGTATCGTGTTTTTTTGCGGATGAAGATATGATTGGGCCATTCAGATTTACTCGGATGCGTCTGGTACTAAAGGTTTTAGGATATTTTGGGAGGTGCGTTGTTGCGCTGCACGGTTGGCCATGGCATAGGCTACAACACGTTCGCAGTATCGCCTTTTAGAGTTCTTTCCTATATTTGTGGCATTGCATGTATGGGGTGAGGCTTTCCAGAATAGCCCAGTCCTGTTCATTGTAGACAATTTAGCCATGGTTAACTTGCTCAATAATCATAAGGCCAAGGATTTGAGAATTTTGAGGTTGTTCCATGCATTTATGCTCAACTCATGGGAGGATGGTGGATGATGAACAGTTTTTGTTAGGTTTTGTGTTACACTTGATAGATGGGTTTTCCCACAATACTCTTTCTTGCAAATTGCCAGACTTTTCTCTTTATGGGCAGTTAAGGGGGGGTAATCTAATTGGAGGGGTGTTAGTGTACAGGGTTTCTTAGTGGTTTAAGGAGGGAACAGGCTGGTAGCAAGTCGTTACGTGTTTTCCTACCTATGTCGGATTCAAAGGCTTGTAAGTTTGGAAAAAGACAACTTGGATAGTAGGACACTCCTTTGTAAAGTGGGCTGCTGTTTACGCTGAGCAACAGATTTGTGGGTGATCGCTTGGACTCTCAAGTGTTAGACATGAGGTGGTATGGAGGGGTAAAGGGAAATGCGTTGGGGGGTTTGTTTCCCATGTTGTCTCTGTGTTTTTAGGAGGGGCCTCAGGATTTGCTGGGCATTTACCTGGATGAGAATGATCTTGTCGACTTATCTGGCCTGTCTCTCATGAAATTAATGAAACTGGATCTGGCCGGCATGCCGTCTAACTGGGAGGGCACCACGGTGATTTCGGCTGAATTCATAATGCGGCTGCATTGGAGCGGAGCAGGAAACCACACACCTTTGAAGAAGGCGAGACATAAGCTTAATAGAGCCATGAGACTCTTCTGTGGGGGCATCGGGGTCCAGGTTCTATCTCACTCTAACATTCAAAGCTCTGAGGGGTATCTTTTTGTGAGGATGGGGTGCATTTGTCACAGATGGGGCAAGCGTACTATCTACTGGAATTATGGGTTTTACTTTGATTGTACAAAAATGGAAAGAGAATATATGGTGCTCCAGCAAAATGTCATACTTTTCTCCTTGGTGGGGCAGGATAACTTTTCGGTTTTCCTGGATGGCGGAATTTTCTGGGGGGGTGGGCAGCCTTGAGCGGGATTGTTCATCCTCCAAAGGGGGAGGTGGGGTACACAGTCACGTGGAAAGGAAATGAGAATGAGGGGGATCTCTCAACAGGAGTCAGTTCTTCTGGGTTTGTTGGTTCAACATTGGGGGGTATGTTTTGTAGATAGGTTAAGATAAGCTTGGGGAATTGCTTTATCATATAATTGCAAAATGTGTTTTTGAAAATATACTTTGCACCTATCTTAATAAAGTGGCCTTTTTTGCTAAGTAAAGAAGTTGTGGATCTTGAGTTATTGTGCGAACATGCATTTGTACCAATATTATATGGTGATTCCTTTAAAACAGTCTGAAAACTGCCCAACTACACTGGCAAGACATGGCCTGCCAACCCACCCACATTAAAACCCAGTACAGCAACACACAGGACAGATGTATGTTAATCCATACACATAACCCGCATCAGTAACAGACTCCTAGCACTCATTAAAACACGCAAAGCAATTTACCAAACAACTGATCCCTCAAAAATGGTTTCTACAGTGTCAGTGGAAAATATATGAGACATGTGACTGCTACAACATCTTGGAGCAGTACACTCCCATTTCAAATGAGAAGTTTAAATACTCCTTTAACAAGTGGTTCCCCCAAAAGCAGAGCACCAGTATGTGCATTCAATGATGGTAAACTGGGCATGACATTAAACGGTGTCCTTAATCCTTAACTTGACAGCACGTCTCCGAAAGGATAGACCATTTAAGAGGTTACATACACTAAGACCCCTAATAAAACAAACAAAATCTAAAATGTACTTTTAGGTGCAAACTTTTGTTTTTACGTTTCAGAAAATAAATCTGATCCTCTGCATTACAAGGCCCTTTTAGTGCAATCATGTTTGCAAAGATCATTTACATGCTCGTATCTGCACCCTCATAGGCATGATGAAGCATATATAAAATATGCTAGGGACTGAAACAGTGCTATTTTAAAGACACCAGTAGCAACAAGCCTTAATGTCGCACTGCATTTTCAGTTGTGGCACCTTTTTCAGAAAACAGTAAGGTGACTGTTTTTTCAACAACACTGCAGAGCCATATATATTTTTGATGACCTTCGGGGAAAAAGGAGTGCATCTCACACTTTCATTCACATAACAGGCTTTCTTTTATGTCTATGAAGAAGGTCGCCATTTAAACTTGGTGACCACGCATCATGGGTATAAGTGGCAGAGAAGTAGTTTCTAATGGCAATGCTTGTGTTTTGCCTTCAGTTGCTGTCCCCAAAACATTATAGGACTGGAGCAGTTAGATCATGAAATTGACCTCTAGGACTAATTTGAGGGTAAATATAAACGTTCAAATGTATGTGCATATTCCAGAATCGTAACTTACAATAACAAAAATCTTGAAGATTTGAAATATTTAAGAGATTGGCACACTGCTGTACCAACATATCTGCCACAAATTTTAACAAAAAATTCAGCTGCGTCATAGTACATAGGAAATGCAATTAAATTGCCCTAGAGCGAAAAATCCATTGGCACCTTCTTTGACAAGCAGTTATTATTTTTTTATTATTTTTTTCAGACAGAAATTGACTAAAACGATAACAAACTAAAGCTGAAAACGTTCACGCTTGTTGCCGAAGCTGATTAAATCAGCCACCATATTAAGAAAGGAATCATGTGGCTATGTCACACGTCTTATCTGGGACAAGACCTCGTTTCCTTTGCAGCCCAGCATGGCGCCTCTCGTAAGCGTGATCAAAATGCATTTACTTTACAGCTGCAACATTAACGTCGTGTGTTTTATAGCAGTAATAGGTGCCATAATTAGTAGTGCCATGAACAAGTGGCGTCCTCATTAGGGCAGTTTATGACTTATTCCGAAAACTTATTAAAAACAAATTCATCAACGGCAAAAAAATGCACATTTGATTTTTTTTTTAATTCAGTACATTTATTGCTAAGCTCAATTGCTTTTCTCGTCTCACCAATGCCATGGTGCGATACAGGGTTGGGACTGGAATCACAAATCGGCCCGGACACACCAAAAAAAGTGGGCCACATTTGCATATTGCATTTCCGCAAAACACTGCTTCAGCGAAGTTGTATGAACAGAAAGGGGGTGGGGGGCATGTTTTATTAACTTCACTTAGATAAAAAAAAATGCACATATTAGTTCACACTGCTGAGCCACACATGAATGCAAGTGAGACCACTTCTGCTCAGGCCCCCTGCCCCCGCTCAATCAGCATACATTTATGGGCCGGCCCAGCGAGACAAAGGGAGTCACACCTCTTCCCATCTACCTCTAGAAAGGCCACTCGGGCACCATTGGGCTGCTGGTGGCATCCTAACAGTGCAGACAGCCCCCAGCTGCCCAATAAAGAAGCCACCAGCTAGAACTCGGCTACCAGCCCTTTGGCCATTTCCCGAGTGCCCGCGTTACCAATCCGACCCTTGTACGATATCGCTGAAAAGCATTTCATGTCATAGAAACAACGCAGGATGAAAAATCTCTTGATGGCACAATTCAGGAGAAGCGTGCTTGCTTCCCCCGACGCCACCTCGATGGTGCAACAGGCACCAGACCCAGGAATATGAAGAGAGTGAGCCTATCCATTGTGGAAGATCAACCGACCACTGCTACAAACCCCTATTCCTTAGTGATGTTCTCCTACACTGGATGTCCTTTAAGGGTGGGTGGGTTTTCACACAATTATCAAATTTCTCTAACAAATCATGGTTATTCTTTTTTTGCTCAGTTGTTGATGGAACACAAGTATTTGGCATCAATACTTCCTTTTGTAAACTCACCTGCAGCTGTAGAAGGGTTGATCAATCAATCAGGGGTTTGTAAAGCGCCGTTTTTTGTTTTATTGTATATTTATATAGCGCGAACTCGACCCGAAGGTATTGGAGCGCTTTACATGAGCACCGTATTTACATTACACATTCAGGCACGGGATGATTAAGTGGTTTGCACAGAATCACAGGATGTGGACGCGACCCAGAGGCTCGAACCCCTTGTTCTTAACACCAAAGTCGGCAGTCTAGCCGATGGACCACATCCCTTCCCAACGGTGCGTCACACCTGTGAGGGTCTCAAGGTGCTAAAAGGGTTGGGGGGTGGCTGGTTGATGGCCTTCCTTATCAAAATAGATACATGCCTTTCAATTAAGTTTACAACACTTGTCATCTCCAAATTCAGCGTCATGATTCACATTGGTGATTTCTGAAATACCAGCAGTTCACCAAAACGTCTGGCTTCCATGAACCACACTCATTCTATGTAGTCCTCTGGATGGCAGATGAATGAAATCAATTGCTAGGCATAATAATCGAGTCCATAGACAACACCCACTGTCTTGTGGCTGTTAGAAATTGTGTTACTGGTTGATAAGGGTTGATTGCCCTGGTCAAGCAGCAACCACAATCCTAGTCAGTTTTAGGTAGGTAGTGTGTTGGGATCAACACAAAGAAAACTCCAAAGCAGAGTAGTTTCCAAAAATGATAGGTTTATTCCAACTAAGGATCCACAACAGCTTTCCTGCTTAACAGCCCATAAAGTGACTGCTTCAGCTCACAATCTAGAAATACACCACACACCTTAAGAACCTTCTAGGTTCCATTAAGGGAAAGAACACACTCAAATGGCACCAGAATACCTTATATACTACATTTAGGCAACCCTAAATTAACGTGTGCTCATCCTTTGGTAGCTTGGCACAGAGCTGTTAGGCTTAACTTATAGGCAATGTGTAAAGTGTGTGAGCAACACTTCAAACAGTAAAACAGAGAAGGTAGCACACAAAAATGATCCCACACATGGTTAGAAAAATTAAAACTGAGTTTAATAAATAAAACAAGACCAAAACGACAAAAATCTAATTAGTAGAACTGGCGATATTGTATTTCAAAGTTTGTAGTGAAAAATTGTGCCAAGAAGCACAAAGCGCTATTGGGGATATCTGGTTGTGCCGGACCGGGACAAAGTCACAAGTTCAGGTTGACTGTAGTGGAGCGCGGGCCAGCTACAGGGACCCAGTTGGGCCCGCTGAACAAAGTACCTTAAATCCTAGTTGTTTGGAGTTGCGTGGATTGGTACCAAAGAAGCACCACGCAGCTTCTTTAGAATGCGCTGCAAGCCGAGAAGATGCATAAGTTCTACTCTGGGATGCGTTACTCAGCAGAGAAGATGTGTTGGTTCCACAGGCATGCATCTTAGCCCCAGTCCACGGGTTCAGGATTGGGGTGACATCACTTCGCAGGGTAGACTCACAGATGGCAGAGTCCAGGTGCAGGAGCTTGGAAGCGTGTTATGTCCCTGAGGTTTCGGATCAGGAGGCCATCCCACTAGCCAGTGAAGTCACTCTGAGCTCTGGTTTCAAGAGATGCAGGTCCAGTCCTTCTCACCTAGGGAAGAGGGCCACAGGTAGCTAATAAGCACAGCAAAGCAGAAGTCCAGCAGAGTGCAGTCCAGCGAATTACAGTCCTGTAGCAGCACAGCAGTCTTTCCTGGCAGAGTATCCACAGATCCAGCTGTATACTCAAGTGATGGTGTCTGAGGTCCTTCTTTTATACACAGTTCTGGCTTAAGGTGGGGAAAAGCTTCTAAAGGCACACCTTTGAAGTGCACAGATGCCTCGCCCCCCTGCCCTGGCTCCCGACTAACTACAGGGGGTATACAGCCCTTCTTGTGGTGACAGGACACAATCTGTTCAAGTGTAAGCGAGGCTGGGTCCAGTTTCTCCCTCCCATCCTGTCAGTGATGGCCCATTCAGTCACATCTAAGCTTCCATTGTGTGTGGCTGTCTAGAAGGAATACACAAAGCAAAACTGCCAATTACACCCAGTCATGTGACCAGAGACAGGCTGCAGGCAACTAATAGCTAAGGCAAGAAAATGCAAAACTTTCCTAAAGTATCATTTTCAGAATTGCAATTTAAAATCCGACTTCACCATGCATTGGGATTTTAAATTAGGATTCCAGAGACACCAAACTTGAAACAGGTATATCTTACCATTTGAAAATTACACTCATTAAATGTAATAGGGTAATCCCAATGTTAACCTAAAGGAGATATACGCCTTGCTGTAGTGAAAAACAAATTTAAGAGTGTTTTACTACCAGGACATGTGACACTTAAAAGTATATGCCCTGCTTTTTAAATACATTACACCCTGCCATCTGAGTTGCCCAGGGCCTACCCTAGAGGTGCGGTATATGTATTAAAAAGGAAGGTTTGGGCCAGGTAAAAGGTTTATTTTGCCAGGTTGAAATTGTAGGTTAAACTGCACACACAGGCTCTGCAATCGCAGGCCTGAGACATGTTTAAAGGGCTACTAATGTGGGTAGCACAATCATTGTAACAAGCCCACTAGTAGCATTTAATGTACCTGCCCTGGGCACATCTAGTGCTCTTTACTAGAGACTTGTGCATAAATTAAATATGCTAATTAGGTATAAGCCAGTTCTAACATATTTTAAGGAGAGGGCAGAAGGACTTTATAACTTTTTAGCAGTGGTAAAGTGCGAAAGCCAACAAAAACGAATTCAACAAAAAGTGGAGGAGCAAGGCAATTAGTTTGGGGGTGACCCTGCAGAAAGGGCCATTTCCAACAGTGGCCAACAGAAGGGCTGTTCAGAATAAACTGGGAAAACAGGCAGCCTAGGTTGAAACAAGAATAGAGTCACAAATGAATGGCATAAGGACTTTGTGAAGGCACAAGTAAAGTGTGGACGAGCATCAGGTGCCAGAAAGACAGTAAAGGACATCCTCTCTACAGAGACATATGTGAATATACATGGAGGAAAATGGCCTGATCTGTCTGCTCTTGAATAAACCTCTGAATCCTCAGTTTCGAGTTCTTATTTTTAACCTCCTGTTATGTTCCACTACCTAGGCGTAGGTAGCAAAGCCTACCTACATTTGTCCTACCTTGCTCTGCATAACGGTTCTAGCACTGACTTTTTGCCCAGCTATGTGCTGAATAAGTGTCGACTGGTTTCTTTGAAACTAGCCTCATTTATTATGTACAAGGATTCTTGGCAAAATCCCCTACACATGATGTACATAACAGGATTAATGTACTCTGTACATAAGGCATCGCTATCTTCATCCTAAGGCAACAGGGCTAGTTTGCATAATTGCAATTATTGATTTAGGCTCATAAAAATAATCATACTCACAACATATCGAGTGTGGTAGAAACCCAGAGGCTCCTCTTTGGTATATAAGAACCGGACCTTCACTAGGTAGCTTGAGGAGATGCTTTCACGCTGAAACAGGACACTGAGGTCCCTGCACGCTGAAGCTTCAACACGCAGAGGTCAGACATCCCTTGCGAGGTGTCCAACTCTTGATCAAGACGAGGTCTTTCATTCTCTCCTTTCAGTAAATGGAGTTGGCTCTTTCCTTGGGGATTCTTGGCTTTACACCCACATACATATTAGGTACACTTAGGTAGGGTCCGCAAAGTAGAAGTACGCTTGATTACTGTCATTTTTATATGCCTGCATATATTAACTGTTTTAGCACCATGGTAGAATTCTACCTTTTATTTACTCTGTTGGTGCTTGTAATCTTTTACATTTGCTTATATCTAATCATTGTCACAGCAAACATGTTTTATACTAGAATGACGCTGGTTCAATAAATACTTATTGAATACGTTCCTGACATTTAGGGGCCGATTACGATTGCGGATTTCCCGCATCCACCGGGTCGGCGGAAGCCACCACCGGCCCGGAGGATGCGGGAAATCCGCCGGGGATCCTTGCAAGACCCACCGCCATATTAGGATGGCTGGTGGGTCTTACTATCTATCCGCCGCTTTTCCGCCCACGGCGGAAAAGCATTAACATGGCTGGCGGTGTCTATCACACACCGCCAGCCATATTAGGATGACAGCGGAAAGATGCCTTTACACGGCGGCATTTCCGCCGTGTAAAGGCATACGGATTTGTGTTTGGGGGCCCGTTGCGGGCCCCCAGGGGTGAAGGGGTGGTGGGGGGTGCACATGGGGGGTACCTATGGTACCCCCCTGCATTTGCCTGCACAAAGCGGCAGGCACCGTGAGGTGCCTGCCGCTTTGTGCAGGCAATGCACAACTTGCTTGTTTATCATTGCGGCTGGTGCTGCTTCAAGCAGCACCCGCCGCAATGATAAAAATACAGGATGTGACCGCCAGGGTGGCGGTCACATCCTAATTTGCACGGAGGGACCGCCGCTGCCCCTGCGGACGGTCCCTCCTTCTCTATGGTGGCGGACGGACTCAGGTCCGTCCCCCATCATAATCGGCCCCTTATTCTGTATATCTCTCTGAGAATAAGTTAGCGCGATTGACTGAGCAAAAGTACTGTAGTTCCCACGATCCCTGAACGGTAAAGGGTTATCATGTTCAATGGTTGCCATAAACTATTCACTCCTTGGTGAGGTTCAGGGGCTTATAGTGGCACTGTTAGCTAGCTGGTCCATAGGCCGACATATCCCGTATGGTGCCCGGAATCAGTCTAGACACCAAATGCTTGGTTTATGTCATCTAACAAATGCACAGATCCTATGTATTCTGAGGAACTACACAACATGGCACCACCAACGTGTGTTTGTTTCTTATTTAACAGTCAAATCTGAGTAGTTTAGTCGTGCTTTCTCAGAGACCCCTACTCACTTTTAACCAGAGACATCTGGAGTGTGAAGGGGAAATCTGCCTCAGCTGAGTAGGTAATACCTATGTTTTGGCTGCAAGTAATGCAAGCTTGATGTATTAAAATTTCCCACACTGTGCAAAACCTTATCTCTTCTCCTTTCTACTTACGCTCACAATGTCGGTCATTGGGGATGGCATTGCAAATGCTGGAGAAAAAGGTCAGGAATTTGCTCTTAACATTACAGAAAATTGCAGACATGCAGTTACTATAAAAATTATTACTATACGGCCTCCCGGCAACAGGTGGTAGTATTAACTTCGTGATTGAGGCACACAAGGCATTCAGAACAGAGGTATTCTATTCTCAGGTCAAATTCCCGCCTGCAGATGCACGTACACATTTGTTTCATACTTACATTAAAGATGAGACACCTGAAGAATGCTTTCCATACATGGACGTAGAAGTCCTGTTAACGTACCAAGAGCATTAATTGATTTAGAGGCGACCTCCTCCACACCACCACAACAAATGTGAGACTCGGTCCACTCAGCAGAGAAGGAGCGACCTGGCCGGTCCTAGTTGCTTACACATCACATCCAGAGAGTGATATATTGCAAGAGGCAGAACTACATACACACATTACAGAGACGTAGTAAAACTATACAGAAACCTTACACAGTTCATAATGCGAACACTTACAATTCAACCTCTGAGGATTACTCAAGCTGGTCAACCTCAAATGACGACGACGAATATCAGCCCACCAACGCTAAACTCGATTATGGGAAGAATACCCACCAAACAGGCCGTTCTGGATGGCACAGAAAATAATACAGCTTGAAGCAGTATTCTCCCACATGGGTCCACAGAAAAAACACAGAATAGTAACAATTTGTGTGCCAATGGGAATAGCTCTACTGATAGAGGATTGTACCGCTTGAGGTACAGTTTTCACTGCCGTTTATATCAGAACTCATGGTAACCCCTCAATAGCAGTTATACCAGATGTATTGAAACAAATTCATAATGAGTTCGGGACAGAAACTGCCCTGGACTCAGGGATGAAACTGATATCAACAATTATGTTAGGTAACATAAAAGGGGAGGCAGCAGTGGTGGCTATACGCCAACGCCTGAGGGAAGTCACTCCTGCACAACAGTAGTGAGAATTAACTAGGAATATCAAAGAAACCTATGCTTCGCTGGGTAGAGATAACTTGGGAGCTAGACCTTGGAAGCCACAAGTGATGAGTAATTCTAAAAAGGATAACTCAAAGCAAGCACCCGATTCTTCTAAAAAGAAATGGGATAGCAAACAATCAAAAAATAATAAGCAGAATACATCACGATCATGGGGTGGGTCTCCTCAACAGGAGACCTCTGAAAAAAAATATAATCTTAGAAACCGTGATAATATTAAAAAAAACTGACAAGTACCAGGATACTGATAAATGTTCCTCTCATTCCTTCCAGAGTTCATCAAAAGATTCAGAGAGGGAAGGGAGGTCAGAACACAGGTAAGAAGAGCGAGTCAAGCAGAAAAAAAGACACATCTCACTTCAGACTACATTATCAAACAAGAAGATAAACCCAAAGCTAAACCTCAATTTACAAAGAAGAAGGTAGCTGGCCTTCAAATAAGAAATGCCCAGGCTACTGAGGAGTCAGCTTCTGAATGGGGAATGGGCTCTGAAGATGCTAGACAGTGCCACAGAAGTAACAATAGCTTTACCACTTTCAAAGGATTAAAGTTTCTCTCCCACTCTCTGTCCCTTCCACTTAAATATAATAAGCTGCTTCAGGACCAAATTAAAAATCACATGTTTGAACATTGTAAGGACGAAGCTCCCCAAAGCTACGTTTGTAGATGAAAACTTTTTTTCTTGCAGTTTCATATAGCGCAAACTTGGCTCAAGTGCATTGGAGCAGCTTACAATCACATCATTTAGATTACTCAAGGTCAGATTTTTTTATTTTTGTACCACCCAGTTCTAGTTGGCACCAGTCAACTCAACCATAAAAGACATACTATTAATCCCTACAGTGTTTTATCTGCTGACTATTATGCTTAGAAATATTAAATACAAGCTTATGAATATAATTGAACAGACAAAACAACATGCTGAAAAATTACGTTCGCACGGAAACATACTACAAAGTTATATAAAAATATACATTTTTAAAAGTCCAGTTTTAGGGAGTTAGAAAATGAAAATAGGCGAGGCTATGGAATGAAAACAGTTTCAGCACAGCATATATTTACATCAGAATTTCCGCATTACAAAGATGGCACTGTTCCAACGTTGAACCGACATTTGGTTGAATGAACCTACCAACCTGTGCACATTTTTATTTTCCCACTAATAAACCATGTTGGTCAAAGACTGCACCACTGCCGCTGCAATCTGTGCAATCTAGAAATGTTGTTTCAAAATTGCAACAACATAGGCAGTACAATCTATCCAACCAGGGGCAACCATTTGCCCAGGGACAAGGTCAGCTCTCTCTGGACTACTCCTCCCTATTTGATCTTGTTGGCCAAACAATCCTGGTGGCAATCCACCCCCCCAGGACCAAGAGCAGAACACACAAACATCCGCTCACTTAGATTAATAATCAATACCTAACCCAACATGTCCAATGCAGACACAGTAGGGGCCTGATTCACAAAGTGTTGGTGGGATGGAATCTCCACATCATTGCGGAGATGCCGCCACGAGAGCGGAGGTCCAGTGTGAATCAGGCCCTAGGACTCTGATGCCATTGACCAGGTCTGTTGCAGTGACACCCACAATAATCTGATGAAAAGTTTTAACAATTCGGGCACTGAACCTTGTCCATCATTGTGCTGATGCTCATAGGCAAGTTCTCAAGTGCTATGGTCCTCAGTGCAAACAAGGAAAATGCACCCCCTATTTACTGGTTTCATAGTAAAAGCAGCTATAACTGGGGGTAATGGGCCTTTCTGACACCAGGGCCTCAGTGCCACTGGACTAGCATTTTTGTCACTATTTTTACGAGAAACTGTAAAAATTCATAACTCTGTTCTTCAGATTGGATTTTTGTTATTTTGGTGTTATTGTATTTATTACATTTTACTCAGTTTTTTCTAAATTGGTTGGGATTTTTCATGTGTTGTGTTCAGATAGCTGCATTCCTAGCTGTATCATGAATAGCTGTGCTGATTATATTTGCCCTGATAATTCTCAGACTTGCAGCTTGATTTTCAAACAGTACAAATCGGAACAAGTGAGCAATATTTTCCCTTTCTGTTTCTTAGCTGTGCTATCCAAAACAATAAATTAACTCAGAGAAATATTGGATTAAATGAATGCACTTTTGACCATGCAAGCAAATAAAAACAGGCATTCGGTTATGAGCTGAGCAAGTGCATGTTTTAATGATGTGAGCCCTGCGTTTCACAAAAAGGTTAAGTTTGATGTAATGACATAGGAGAGCAAATTCTTTATCAATTTACATTGGTTTCGTTGGTAGACAAAAAGTACTGGCAAACATTACTAATACCCAATTGAAGGACACTTGTTAGACTTGGCATCCTTTTTGCCTTCATACCAGTTTTTGCTGAATTGTTTTTTTAAGGGAATTCGAACTCTGTGCACTTTATCCCTTGTAACCAGTGGTAAAGGGCTTGTGCTCGCTCTCCTAAACGTGGTAAATTGGCTTACACCTAATTGGTACATTTGATTTACTTATCAGTTATTACTAAATGGTACTACATGTACTCATGGCCTATACATTAATTTCTACTAATAGGCTGCAGCACTCATTGCACCATTCACTAAAGTAGCACTATAAAACATTTCTCAGGACTGCCACTGCAGCCTGTAATGCAGTTTTAAATTGCTGTTTCGACCTGGCAAAATAACCCTTTAGCGAAGCCTAAACCTTCAGTTTTAATACTTATAAGTCACCCATAAGTTAGGCCCTAACCACTCCCAGGACAGGGTGCAAAGTATTAAAAAGCAGGACATGTGTAAGTTCTCTAAAGAAGTTGTGGAAGGGAGAGAGAAGCAGAGATTCATTTGGCTTCCAAAGGTAATATTCTGATAAACAGGAGAGGTAGAATGATTTTCATATGTTAATGCACCAGACTCTCGGGGAGATTGTCTCGGAGACCCTCAACAACACTTTCACAACTTCTGGTGTATATGATCTCTGTTTCTTGTGTTTTGGTGGACAGTGTCATCATTGGGTCTATCACTTGAGTGTTCAGTTCTCCAAGTGACTTACTGTCACTCTCCAGGAGGGAGACTGTCTGAATGATGACAGTAATGAAAAGTTAACATTATCTACTTTCCTGCGTCAAAAGATTCATTTGGACAAGAAGGAGATATGGTTCAAAGGAAAAGTATTGTTAAGGTGGATGAGTTATTGGTCCACAACATCTTGTGGTCGGGTCAACAAGTTTCAGCCATGGAATGCCCCTACAGGTCATGTGGCCTTCACCAGGAATGAAAGGGTGGAGTGTAAAAAATTCTGGGTATTCCGCACAGAGTGTCGGAGAGTCAACTCACTTGCCACTGTTCGTCAGTGAGCAAATTCTGCTCATGGCTGACTAACATCACTTCCTGACACGGTTTACCATGCACCATGGGACACAGGAAGAACTCTAATGAAGGTAAAGTCTCAAGTTGGGCCATCTCATCCAAAACTGCTGCCGGTCATCCCCGCCCCAATTGTGTAAGTTCTACATGTCCTGACAGTGAAAAATCCCTAAAGTTGTTTTTCCCTTTTGTAAGGCTACCTCTCCCATAGACTAACACTGTACTACCTTATTAGACTTATTAAGTTATAACGTTAGTTTGGGAACAGATAGAAAAATACTTCTTCCACTCATGAATTGTAATTTATAATCCTTTTTAATGGTAAAGTTGGATTTTAAGTTATTCTTCTAAAATTGGCACTTTTCGAAAGTTGTCATTTTTTTGCCTAAACCCAATGTGCCTTTCTGCCAGTGTCAAGGATTACATGACTGTGAATGGTTCTCCTGTTGAGTTATGTCTATTCCATCCAGACATGGGGCAAAAGGGCTTAGGATGTATGCCGGGTGTTAGTCTCCTGAGCAGGATGTCATAGGGGGTGGTATTGAGACTTACCGAGCTTTTAAGGGTAGCCTCAAGTCTATAGCCACACCCTTTCTGAATTCTAAGGGGTACCTGCCCTGCCACTGATACATACAACTGACACCTAGGCCTGCCATTCCTTTGTAACCCTAGACAGGGGAGCCAAACCAAGGAAAGTAGATGGTTAGACAAAAGGAGGTTCCCCTACCCACAGACTGGCACTGGGGATAAAAGTGGCACCATCAGAATATCTCATCAGAACACTCCTAGAACTGTGGAAGATTCAGAAGAAGAGCTCCTCTGCTGTCTGAAGAAGGAAAACTGGATCTACCTGACTCTATCCCAGGCTCTCCAGAAATGACTTTAAAGGCCAATTGGCTGGGACATTTTGAACTACAGGGCTACAAAAAGCTTCCAGAGGCCTCCCCTGCAACCACCCAGCTGACCAACACCAACTGATCCTGCCTGAGCCCTGTGTCTGCTGGAGTGAGGGCTGATCCCAAAGACGTGTCCCTCCACGTCCTAGATCCTTGGCTGACATCACATGGTATTCCTCCTGCCACAAAACCACACGTTCTGAGCTACAGGTGAAAATCCAGGCTTTTATAGGCTTCAAACAGACTCCTTGCTTTGCCCCGACGACTTTCCATGATGCTCGTTGACGTAAATATCTACTGACAGCCATGTCCCCTAAAAAAACCAGCGCCAATGGCAAAGGTCGGCGTTGACTGCCAACACAAGGCTCCAGCAACGACTGACTCTTCGCACCAAACAGAGAACATCTACCAAACATCTGCCAAAATGAAACTCCACTGCAACACCGAGTAATACCTTGGTGCTGCAAAAGGAACAAAAGAAAGGTAAAACTTTAAACTGGGATAAATCTTGCTAATGTATGTGACCCACATTTCATCACGGTGGTCGGCCTGAACTTGTGACTTTGGCTTGCCTTTTTGGCACTATTTTTACTAGAAACTTTCAAAATTCATAACTCCGGTTTTTCAGATTAGATTTTTTTAACTTTGGTTTAATTTTATTTATTAAATTGTACTTTGTTTTTCTAAATTGGTTGGGATTTTTCATGCAATGTGTCTTTACTTTTACATATAGCCTCCAAGTTCAGCCTGACTGTTTTTCTGCCAAGCTACAAGAGACCTAACTAAGCAAGTGTTTGTTTAGTGTCTTTTGTGGGTCACCCTGACAAGGATTGTGTCTATTAATCGAAAGTGGCTTCTACCCCCCTAAACTAAAAACCCAATGTTTTGCAGTACTCATTTTAAAGAACCCGAAAAGGTGAAAAGAAGAGTGGGTGCTGCCCACTGGTTCAACACACATCCCTCTCTAGTGATTGCATTAGTTCACAGAGCTGCAATAACGTGATGTGTGTTAGAGAAGACTAGAATTTTTTTTATCAAGAAATAAGAATTTGCTAATTTTAAAATAAATGCCATTACTAAACGTTTCCATGTTTTTTGAGTATGACAAATAGTTATTCATTATTTTTATTTGTCGTTTTGCAAACAATGTTGCTATTCATAAAAGATTAACAAAAAAGAATAGTGACTGAGATGAAAGGAATAGACATACATGGATCTACAGCTAGATTTGAACAGCATCTGTAATTCTACGTGATTTGTAGAAATGCCTCTAAAAAGATCATTGCTATGAAACTGAAGAACTCTTTAACTTTTGTCCCATTAGGGAAAAAGTCAGCAAAGCTGGATCATCAATTCTTTATCCATCATCTGGTAAGCACGGTTGGCTTGCAAAACTATCAAAAAAGGATCATTTTCTCTTCCTACTGTCAAAGTAATGTGGTTACTTGAAAGGCTGAATATTTACAATTGCAAGGCTGCTTCCTGGTAGTGAGCAGTGGAGGTAAGGGTCTCTGGAGTGGCTGAACAGAAGTTCTTCTGAAGTGTATTCAGTCGAAAAAGTAAAAAAGGAACAAAATGCAAGCAGTAAATAAATTTATAATGAGATGGGTGAGGAGGCGAGACGAGGTTATACGTTGGGGTACTGCTGAAAGTTATGCATTACGAAGGGAGGAATATAGAGGTTTACGTAACCAACCTATTGCACTAGTTTGGGATGATCTGCTAGAAACAGTTAGGTCCCACAAGGACAGACAATAGATAACAGCTACACAGCAACATTTGAGCCTGCACGCCTACGGCACCCAGAGCTGGACTGGCCATAACGGGCACCCGGCGTTTCCCAGGAGGGCTAGAAGGGGGGGGGGGGGTTGTACCGGTGGGGCCCCTTGTAATAAAAGTGCAGCAGCGTTCCTGCCAGCTGCCCCCCCCCCTCCACCACCTCCCTTCCCTCTGGAGGCCGGTTCGATGTAATTGCCAGGGCTGGTTTGAAATCCCAGTCTGGCCCTGACTTTTACTAAAAACATTCCCACACTGTAACACGCCCTTTCTTAGGCCTTCAGAGGTTTGAGAGTCCCTATGGTTTTAGGGACACGTGGATGGCTGGTGGCAGGTTGGGGTTAGGGAGGGGGCTAGGGGTTTCATGTAATGTTTTATGTTTTGTTTTTCTTTTATTACTTAATTTGTTTACTTCCCTAAGTGAAGCCTTATATTGTCTAGAGTATGTCCATTACTTTGTAGATTATACACGAGTGCTCGTAGATGATCACTACCTACGGTTCTGTGTGATCGACATGCACTGTACGGCCATATTTCAAATGTATGTGATTTCTTTGTTCAAGAAAATGCAATAAAATATGTTCAGATAATAATAATAATAAGGATATGGGTGATTACATGATATTTGAAAGATTCTTCAGGACCAAGGTCCTGAGGCTTGATTTCAGTGAAGATGTGGCTTCAAGCAGACTATTCTGTTGTTGACCTACTTTTACTTTTTGGTTGGATGGCAAAGTAGTTTAAAGGTATTATTTCAAAAGTGTCATAGAGACATGAGTTTTCAATCATGCAAATTGTAAAAGTTAAAAAAGATGGTGACTCTATATCATTTGGCTGTGCAGTTTTCGTTACATGTTTGAGGATGAAATACCTTCAAAGTGGAACACTCCATACGCCACTTTCTTTTAGTCATTATATATTTGCTGAATTTGTAAACCTTTGCATTCCAGTACCTAAGCAACTTCCAAACAATATGTATTGTTATCAAAGCACAACCAGTTTTGTTTCCTATGATATGTAAAACTGGTGCCATGCTCTTTTCCTCTCTTTCCTAACCAAAACTAGAAACTACATGTCATTCTGTACAGTGCTGTAAACACTCAGAGCAGCAGTTCCAATAAGCTGTAGGCAGGGGCATAACACAGGCTCCCGCATCGCCTGCGGTGCGGGGGGCCCCCAACTGCAGGGGGGCCCCTCAGCAGAGTCTTCAGGTCTGAGCGCTCTGGATAAAACTTTTGTTACGCCACTGGCTGAAGGTTGTGGGGAGGCTGGCCAATATCTGCCAAGAAGTGGCACCGGCGTGTGGTCTCCGCTGTCCAAGTCCACGATAGATATCTGGGTGACAGGAATGAGGAAGGATCATATGCTTTTGTGCATATCAAAAAGTGTTGGTGTGCCAGTGTAAGGTTCTAGTGCATAGGAAAGGCAGTGGGACATTGCTGCTCCTCCTCTTAGTCCAAAGAGAAAGCTCTACAATTTCTACACAGCTTGGTGATAGCAGTGCTAGTATGGCAAGGAAGCAGAAGCAGTCTGGAATGTTTGGAGGTGTGACTTCTGGATAGAGGTGTGGCCTGCTGCTGACAACAGTGACCATACTCTTCTGGAGCCCTAGCAGATCCTTTCCACCCTCCCCCATTAAATGTCCTATGTCTAAACAAGGCATTAGTCTTTTCATCTCTTCTGGGTTGATTGTATGACGATACAACGCATGCCATTACCCCACATGCCGTTACAACACAAATCTTTACCCCGACTAGCTGTCGGGGGTGCACTGAAAGTTGGAATAGTATAATTTCCTATTCCAACTCCAGTGTGTGCAACAGTAGGGAAGGTGTTGGAGTTAAATTCAACACCTTCTACCCTATGCGACAAGCCATTCGCGTTGTAACGAAATGCGGGGTAATAGCATGCGTTGTAACGCATGTGTTGTAATGGTTGTTTCCCTTTTGGTTACCAGAGTTATTTCCCTTGGCTGTGAAGTTAATGCAAAAGAATTTCCTACTTCTCCATGTTATTGTAATCGGTTTCCTTCCTGAGGAGGGAGTCTTGGAAGTAGCTGGTTCACATTAGTAAGACTGGCAGAGGATGAGGCACATCACGGTGTATTTGTTGGACCCGGCCCTGTGCAGAGTCACGCCTAAACTTTTTGCCTTCACCACTCCTGCTTTCACAAATTTGTTTTTGTTGGCTTTAAGACGACTCTGTGCACATTACCACTGCTAACCAGTGCTGGTGCTATCTCCCTAAAACATTGTAAAATTGGCCTACACCTGACTGCCACATTTAATTTACATGTAAGTCCCTAGTATATGGTACTACATGTTCCGATGGCTTGTAAATGTAATGTTGCTAGTAGGCAGCAGCACTCATTATGCCGCCCACTAAAGTAGCACTTTAAAACCTGTCTCATGCCTGCCACTTAAGCCTGTAATGCAGTTTTACAACATGCCATTTTGACCTGGCAAAATAAACCTTTTGCTGGGCCTAAACCTTCCTTATTAATACTCATAAGTTACTCCTCACGTAGGCCGTAAAAGCCCAAAGAGCAGGGTGCATGTTTTTTTTTAAAAGTATGACGTGTTTTTAAGTTTTACATGTCCTGGTAGTGAAAAACTCCTAAAGTCGTTTTTCATTACAATAAGGCATAGCTCTTCCATTGGTTGACACTCGATTACGTTATTAAATGTATTAGGTGATAACCTAGGTTTGGGAGCAGGTAGAGAAATGGTGGTTAGACTCAAATGAATGAAATCCTCTTTAATGGTCAATTCAGATTTTAAGTCACAATTCTGAAAATTACACTTTTAGTAAATTAATATTTTCTTGTCCTGTTTGTGCCTTCTGTCAGCGTACTGTGTTAGGGTTTGTGTATTCTTCCCAGACAGCAACACAAGGGAACTAGGTGTGGACAGGATGGGGAATCCTGCCAGGATGGCAGGGCCAGAGCTGTGCCTTGGTCCACTTACACTTCAAATGGCTTGCCTCCAGCACACACAAAATAATCTGAAACCCGTCTACTATCACCTCAGACAGCTTGGATCTTTGGGGAAGAGAAGAACTTTCCAGAACTAGGTGTGGGGAGTAGGGCAGGGGTATTCCCCCACATACAAAGGATGTCTAAAGGTATAAATTAGGGGTGGGCATAACTCGCATAATTCTACGTAGTGTAATCATGCAGAATTATCCAGAAGTTCTGCAACAGTATGTGGAATGTGCCATTTCTAAAGTTGTCACGAAAAATACTCAGTGTGAGTCTACCCCTCACTCCAAACCATTGTCTACATACACTGTAGGCAGGAACACTGTTGAGCAACAGAAACAATTAGCAGGGGTCTATCTCAATGCACATTCAATCCCTAATCACACACTCATGGTATGGAGTTTGCTGGACTCAGGGAAACCAGATATATGTTTTATAACTGAAACTTGGCTTCACGAGTCCGCCCTCCCTGGTGTGACAACTGCCTTCCCCCCTAAATAGCAACTGACTAGACTTGATAGGAATAGCAAGAGAGGGGATGGCCTAACAATAGCCTTTAGGGCTGGATTGAAGATCTGCACCTTGGAAACCATTACCTCAGAATGGACTGAACTATGTATTTTTAGAATTGAAAAATGAACTAAGGCAACATGAAGAGGTGTCCTAGTCTATAGACTCCCGGCCCTAAAACTAATTTAACCAATCTTTTGACAGAGATCATTGCCCCACATGTACTTGCGGACGATAATTTTTTTCTCATGGGAGAATATAATTTCCATCCTGGGCTCTCTTCCGATACGATACTAGCCAACTGATTTCCAAGCTAACACATTGGGATTAGTACAAAAGGTGACCGGACCTACCCATCTGTCAGGCCACACTCCTGTTCACAAATGCAGCTAACATTAAGGTGGAGACTCCTATCCCTCTGATCTGGTCGGACCACAGCCTACTGACATTTTCTTTACAAATAGCCACAACCTATGAAATTCCTAGTAGTGAACAGAAATGGATTAGGACCTGGAGAAAAGTCAGTCTAGCAGCCTTTTCACCCAATTTCAGTCTCCCTCTCCTAACAGTCACCAAGAACATAGACCACGCAGTGGACGCCTTTGAGAAGGGGATTATACAGGCCGTTGACATCATTGTAACTCTGTCTAAGGTCAAACATAAGTCCAAAGTGTCACCCTGGTTCACTGAATCCCTAAAATCTGATAAACTCACCAGCAAGAAAGCCGAACGTAAATGGAGGTAAACTAAATGCACTGAAAATAGACAGGGTTACAAACTCACCAACAGACGTTATCTAGACAATATTAAGTTAGCCAATAAATGTATATTATAAATAGAGTCGACAAGGCTGCAAATTCACACAAGGAACTTCATAAAATACTAAAATAATTCACTAATCCTTCTTACTTCCAGTCTGACAGTCCATCCACACAAGACTGGGTTCACATATTGCCCACCTTCGTTGAGGAAAAGATCAACATTATTCATAATAATTTCCTTAATCATAATACCAAAAAGCAGAATAACTAATCTGACAGTACCCAGATACCCACAACAGCACTGCTAGAAGAGTTTACTGAACTTACTCAAGAAGAAGTTAGAACTGCCCTCCTCAAGATTAAATTGGGTTCTACAGTCAACTCTGTCAGCCATGATTGTCCTATTAGACCTGCCGGCTGCCTTCGATACATCCCCCACAGTACATTAGAACAACAACTGTGGAAGATGGGAGTCAGAGGAACGGCACTAAACTGGCTTAGAAGCTACCCAAAAGACCAAACCACCACCGTACAACTAGGCACTTTGGTCTCTCGCAGTCGATTGGTAGACAAGGGAGTCCCCCAGGGATCCATACTAAGTCCCATGCTTTTCAATCTCCATGTGGCACCCTTGTCCAAGGTGATTAGATCTTATGGGTTCAATGTAGTGTCATATGCTGATGACACCCAGCTGTTAATCACTCTTGGCCCCAATCCAACAGATACCAGGATCAGATTTAAAAGCTGTATGACTCACATTAGCATCTGGATGCGAACCAACCATCTGCATCTTAATGTCAGTAAGACTGTGGTCATCCTATTGGGAAAGTCACATGAACTGGTGGCTCCAGAGCCTTGGCCCCTGTCCATCTCCTAAACCCATGGTACGTAACCTTGGAGCGAAAATCGGTGGCAAGCTGTCCATGAAAGACCATGTAAACCATATATTCAGCACCTGCTATGGCTTATTGCAAAGCCTACGTAAGATCTTTCAATGGATTCCAGTAGAATCAAGAAAAACGCTTGTTTAAGGTCTAACTATTAGTTGTCTTGTCTATGGAAATGCTCTGATGGCTGCAATAAATGAAGAACATTTCAGAAGACTCAAAGTCTTGCAGAACACCGCCGCCAGACTGGTGTTAAATCTTCCATCATGGTCCCTATCTGTACTCAGTCTGAAAGCTCTTCAATGGCTCCCCATTAGGAAATGAATTTGTTTCAAAATCATCTGTCTGGTACATGAGACCATGCATGGAAATGGGCAGAGTTACCTGGCCAAAAAACTTAATTAGTATTTACCTAATAGGAATCTTAGGTCAGGAACAAAACATCTTCTTACTCAACTCAGGATTCGTCCCCCAGGAATGGCGTTAGATCATTTTCTCATCTAGCTCCCCTCTTTTGGAATGAACTTCCATTGCAGCTTCGTATGATCATTGATCACAAACAGTTTCGAAAGAAGGTCAAACCTGGCTCTTTTGACTGCTCTACCTCCTCTTATCAACTGTTTATCTTCTCCCCCACCTGCATTCGCTATAGCACTTTGAGACCCCTCCGGGTGATATGTACGCTTAATAAGAACTTATAACTATGACTATACATAAAAAGAATCAAATATTCTCCAATGTAGAAGGGGGCCTAGTGATGCATGATGAAATGGTCATGTCCCTAAAACAGAGGTATTTCTGCATTCTATATATGATTGCAACTAAATGAGAGGTGAAAGGTGGCGTATAATTAAAGTTGATCATGGTAGGCTTGTCCACGGGATGTCATCATTCAGCCAACATATATGATTCTTAAGCCTAAATACCCCAGGGTGGATCTTTCTCAAACTAAAATTGTGTAACATCTCTGGTATGTTAGGTTTGTCTTGTACAGTCCAAGTCAAGTCTTCTTCCATTTGACCAATTTGTAAGAAATGCCAGTTAGTTTGGTAGTAGCACATTTGTAACTAATGGTGCCGTGATGTTCTAAGATTCCTTTCCTGATCCTCCTGGTTGTCATGCTTTTATATTGCAGGCCAGAAGCGAGAGAAGGTTTAGCTTTTAGGGTTCTCACTGGTCATAATAGCAGGTGCAGTACTTCTTTTTTCCATAGGTCAAGGGTTGTTCTGAATAGGGTAAATGGGGTGACACATTTATGCTCATTGTCAGCCTGTGGGTATGGCAAACTCCTGGCCACTCTCTAGCCAATAAGGTAAAAGGTTACAAAGGTGACCCTACCCCCCTTTTCAGCACTTCATGCGTGTGTTTACTGCAAGCTATCCTGCAGCGCCCCTCTCTACCAAAATCTAAGATGGCAGAAGCTTTTCTCTACCTGTGCAGAGCTCCCTCTGCTCATTCAGAGGTATGGCTATGATAATAGGCAAACCCTCCCTGTGGTCATTTCAACTTAGTTCTGGGGTTAGCTTCTCTTTCATTGTGATTTGTGCCTGGCTGACTAGCAGGACAATAGAGGGCCATGCCATGTGAGCTACAACTGCCTGTGACCGGGTGGGCATCTTTTGAAGTTCACTAAGTTCCTGTGCATATCTCAGATGGCCATCCTTTCATGGGAAAGTCAGCCCCTCTCCCTTTGTCTTAAAGGCACATTTCTCAGGCGGAAAAATTAAAACTTTGCAAAAGTGTGTTTTTCAAAATAGTAATATAAAATCCAACTTGACAATTAAGTTGGATTTTAAAATACTATTAAAATAAGACCTTGCATAATTTTTCTAGCTGCCCCCAAACTGGAGTTAGGCAGTATAAGATGTTAAAAAGTAACCCAGTGCTTTCCTATATGAGAGACAGGCTTGACGCAATGAAAACACACTTTGGAGGATATCACTGTCGGGGCATCTAAAATATAACCCATACAGCCTACTTTTTAAATACCATGCACCCTGCCTTGTGGGCATTTGGGGCCTATCTTAGGTATTACCTATATGTATTAATAAGGAAGGGTTAGGGTAAGCCTAGCAAGTGGTTTATTTTGGCAGGTACAATTGGTAGTTTTAAAAGTGCATACACAGGCTGCAGTGGCAGGCCTGGAAACATGCTTTGCATTGTCATTTTAGTATGCACAATCTGTGTTGCAGTCCACTAGTTCCAATTCACTAACAGGTCCTGGGTACACTTTGTACCATATACTAAGAACGTATAGATATGTTAAACCTGCCAATCAGCCGTGTAGTCAATTTCGACATGTTTTAGGGGTCAGAGCACCTGTACTGGGACCCGGTTAGCAGTGTCCCAGTGTGCAGAGTCAAAAAACCAACAGCATCAGTCCAGAAAGAGATGGAGCTAACCATACAGAAAAGGGCATTTTCTTACGGGGTATAACACAGATAACTTCTAGACTTACTATATATTTATTTCACCCATAAATGGCCTAAGCAAGACTCTACAAGGATAAAAGTAAAACATCCCAAAATAGAATTGTGACCAACTCCTATAATGCTATTCGCCAACAAGGCAGCTCCAATGTATATGACTAATTAACACTTTTACAGCTCTCAGTAACCCAAGAAAGCTTGAAATAAATGCTTCTAAATGAATAATTCATGTTTTATGCAACAAGAATGGATCAGAATAAAAAGTTCAAAGTAGAAGATTGGCCCATAGAATGAGTACAGGGCATTGATCAATTCATTCTGTTGAAATTTAATCTGAGGTGGGTTAATAATTAGCACCCTTAATGGAATGTTGCAAGCTGGATAGTCAATGTGGGTGGTGGCTAGTTTTACAAGCTCACAATGGGTACTTTATCTGGCCGCAGCTTCCTGCCACTTTGGCATTCAATGCTTACTCACTTCACTCTGCCAGCTTACTTTTCTTTGAAGAACAGTGTTCCAGGGGATACATTGCTCCTTGCTACCACCTCACCTATGGCTCCCTTTTGTCAAAAGCAGTTCCCTCTTGAGCTGTGCCATCCCCTCCCCTTTCTTCACTGACAAAGAATTAAAAAGTTTATGTACTTTGTTTATGCTGGGCAATTGGACTTGCATTCCCCCTTATCTCAGGAAGAGGAGTGGCTGGCACAGCGGGAAACAACCTTTACTACGCGGTCAAAATACCACAATACATTCACAACGCAGCTTTTACAACGCAAGTCGTTACCACGACTTGCACTGGAGGGCACTCTAGACTAAGAAATAGTGTGATTTACTATTCCAACACCTTCCGTACTGTACGTAGGCTGGAGTTGGAATAGTAAATCATACTTTTCCTAAGTCCAGCACCCTACAGCGCAAGTCGTGGTAACGAATTGCGTTGTAAAAGCTGCGTTGTGATGTACCGCGATCATTTTGATCGCGTGGTAACATCATACATCCGGCACAGCACAACAGAGGTCACTTTTGATGAAGAGACTTGACCCTGGAGCTGCATTGATGAGGTGGCAGAGAGGTGACAGAGTAAATCACTGCTTGTGTGCTAACTATTGGTTTCACCATTATTAACAATCAATGGACCAAACACAGACCACTACTGGTTCACTCTGGAATTCCTTAAACAGTGCCTTGATCTAGATGGGGTTCTACTGTAGGGTGATCCTTTATTTCAACAATGAAATATGAAACATATGTTCCTCTGAAGCAGACATGTGTGTGCTCTGATAGTAACTGTGTAGTCTAGCTGTTTAGCCTGTATATTTTATGCGAGGCTGGGACTGAGACCCCATTTGGTTTTCAGGGCTGGACTGGGTATCAAAAGCAGCCCTGGTAAAAATGTTCAAACCAGCGCCATTCTATTCGTGAAAAGGGGCCGTATTTACAAGGCCATGAAAAGCCATGCAGGGTGGCTTTGCGTGGCCTTGAATATATGGGTCAGCACACTGCGCCGCCGGTGCATCAAAAACGATTGACGCACCGCCGCCGTCAGGGCATTGTAAATAAGCCCCTTGATTGTTTGTGAAAAGGTTATAATTACCAAATAATTCCCAATTTTTCAATTGAGTTTACAAGTAACGTAGTAATTCCGATCATGAATTTTAGTAACGTTTTACATATGGCTATGATGCAGATTTTTGGGGGAAAAGCAGGTATTTTGTGTACTGGGCTGGGTTATTGATTGACTTTTTCTGCAGTTGTGTTTCTCGTGAATGCCTGTAGGATTGGAATGGGGAGTTATATTTTTGCAATGCACGTATGTGTGTTATATAGTCTCTGCCATTTAAATGTAGAAATAGCTGTGAATGATTTCTACTTTACATCAGAGGCTCGAGCCATAATTGACTCAAAATCACCAGAAGCATATAATACATACTGATAAATTGTTCCTTAACCGGAATTGGTTAATTCATACAATTATTAACGATTTTTACAACATGAAGTGGTTTACATTAAAAAACTGACATATTAAGCTCAACTCCATTGGCCTCCTAGCAGTGATGTCAGCCAACCTCTGAAGCAAATATGGTGTTAATTCAGCCAGCTTGTATTTAAAAGCAAAATCTAAAGACCACTTCAGTAAGTTTAAGAACATCTTTAAAATGAATCAGTGGCACCAGGTTAGGTTTCAGAGCTGAATTGTAGAAAATGTAATGCCAAACTCTCCTGAAGGAACTATCCCTAGCGATCTTGCATTGCTCTAAGAAGTTTTTTTCTTCCTGTTCTGTTTTGGAGGAAGCACAATTCATCCTTGTACACGGATTGTAACTTAATTTATTCTCTTTTTTATTCCCTTTGTGGTCATCAGGCGGGATTCGGAAATAACAGCAACAAGAAATAACTGGAAAATCCATTTAATTCTCAATGCTAAAGATTTGTAGGACCCAGTCCTATATTGAACCAAGTGGTAAACTCGTCTCTAACTCAAAAATGTATCGCCCACACTTCAAGAGTAGTCTTGTATATCAAACCACAGAAACTGATCCGTTACCGTTCTAAGGAAGAAATGTGGACCAAAGGTAATGAGGTATAATCAACAATAACACTATTGTGCAAATTTATACCTATTTACATTTATTCGTAAAGCAGCTAACGTGTCTTCTCTAGACATGAAGACATACAAATCTAATATACGAATTAATTTGTATCTTAAAAAAACACTGCCATGACTAAGGTGACGCCTACCAGGGACATACCATAAGACAGTAGAAAGGCCAGACAATGTAAATTTTGCAGAAGCGTAATTTCTTTGTTTGATTCTTGCCTCGATTTCATGTGTTTTAACTAGGCCTGGGAAATCTAAATCACGACAGCGTAATTCGTATAATTTTGTGTTATGCTTGGCACATGAAATTCACTTAATTATACCATGTCATGTAACTATGCACTGTTCGCAGTAAAATTTACACGCAAAGGTGCCATCCTCCGTCATAATTTACTGCAAACACATGGGAACGGCAGAACATGAATCACTGCTGGACGCTGTTGTTTTGGTATTTGCATTATTGTGTTTTTGAGGGAAATGTGCCCTCGCCTTATAGATTGGCCTGAAGAGGCATTCATCGCTGCAATAAGGTGTTAAATGACAGAGTTGCAGTACCTTCGGCGAAATGCTGAACAATTACGCGAAATCAAATTACGCGTACTTCGCGCACCCCTTATCGAGGAGCGGAATTACCTTGATCTAAACTGGAACCTGCAGAGACACTCGCCCCTACAGCATATCAGCAATCCAATTAAAAAAATCCTCATCGCAGCCCCCTTCTGACCCGCAGGCAGGCTCGCTCTCAACATGATAAGAGCAAAGGTCATTCCCTGTTGAAATTACGGCAGGGCGAAACACCAGACTCCGGTCCGGCCGAAGCATGTGGATGACAGACGGTGGTTTGAGGGCAATCACCATGCTTCTGTCTGATAACTAGAGGCTAGTGGGCACATGGATGGCGCTTCCTTGCAGATTCATTTATTCCTTAGTCTGAGTGATGGCAAGTGGTCACTTAGGGGGTTTCCTAAACCTAAAGTTTTTGCAGTATTGAAGTTATCCTCACCACTAAATCAAGTGCCCATTACAAAGTCTTCATAGTAATGACTGTCCAGGCAAATGAACCTGTTAGAAATAGACTGTAGGAGAGATCTGGCTGTAGAAAGTGAAGAAGGGGAAGTGACCACACCTCATAGACTTTCTTTGACCTGGCTGTAGAAATTGAAGAAGGGGAAGTGACCACACTCCAGGGGGTTTTCTTTGACCGGACCGTAGAAAGTGAGCAAGGGGAAGTGACCACATCCCAGGGACTTTCTTTGACCTGGCTGTAGAAAGTGAAGAAGGAGAAGTGACCACACCCCAGAGGCTTTCTTTGGCCTGACTGTGGAAAGTGAAGAAGGGGAAGGACCACACCCCAGGGGCTTTCTTTGACCTGACTGTGGAAAGTGAAGAAGGGGAAGGACCACACCCCAGGGGCTTTCTTTGACCTGGCTGTATAAAGTGAAGAAGAGGACGTGCCCACACTTGAGAGGTTTAATTTGAGCTGGCTGTAGAAAGTGAAGAAGGGGACGTGACCACATCCCAGAGGCTTTCTTTGACCTAGCTGTAGAAAGTGAAGAAGGGGATGTGACTACACCCTTGAGGCTTTCTTTGACCTGTCTGAAGAAAGTGAAGAAGGAGAGTGACCACACCTCAGAGGCTTTCTTTGACCTGGCTGTAGGAAGTGAAGAAGAGGAGGTGACCACACCCCAATGGATTTCTTTGGCCTGGCTGTAGGATGTGAAGAAGGGGTAGTGACTGCACCCAGAGGCTTTCTTTGACCTGGCTGTAGAAAGTTAAGAAGGGGAGGTGACCACACCCCAGAGGGTTTCTTTGGGCTGGCTGTAGGAAGTGAAGAAGGGGTAGTGACCACATCCCAGAGGATTTCTTTCACCTGGCTGTAGAAAGTGAAGAAGGGGAGTTACCATACCTCAGAGGCTTTCTTTGACCTGGCTGAAGAAAGTGTAGAAGTGGTAGTGACTGCACCCCAGAGGCTTTCTTTGACTTGGCTGTAGGAAGTGAAGAAGGGGTAGTGACTGCACCACAGAGGCTTTCTTTGACCTGGCTGTAGGAAGTGAAGAAGGGGTAGTGACTGCACCCCAGAGGCTTTCTTTGACCTGGCTGTAGGAAGTGAAGAAGGGGTAGTGACTGCACCCCAGAGGCTTTCTTTGACCTGGCTGTAGAAAGTGAAGAAGGGGAAGTGACCACACCCCAGAGACTTTCTCTGGTCTGGCTGTAGGAAGTGAAGAAGGGGTAGTGACTGCACCCATAGGATTTCTTTGGTCTGACTGTGGAAAGTGAAGATGGGGTGTGACCATACCCAGAGGCTTTTTTTGAGCTGGTTGTAGAAAGTGAAGAAGGGGAGTGACCACACCTCAGAGGCTTTCTTTGACCTGACTGTAGAAAGTGAAGAAGGGGGAGTGACCACACCTCAGAGGCATTCTTTGATCTGGCTGAAGAAAGTGAAGAAGTGGTAGTGACCACACCCCAGAGGCTTTCTTTGACCTGACTGTAGAAAGTGAAGAAGGGGAGGTGACTGCACCCCAGAGGCTTTCTTTGACCTGGCTGTAGGAAGTGAAGAAGCAGTAGTGACTGCACCCCAGAGGCTTTCTTTGACCTGGCTGTAGGAAGTGAAGAAGAGGAGGTGACCACACCCCAATGGATTTCTTTGGCCTGGCTGTAGGATGTGAAGAAGGGGTAGTGACTGCACCCGAGAGGCTTTCTTTGACCTGGCTGTAGAAAGTTAAGAAGGGGAGGTGACCACACCCCAGAGGGTTTCTTTGGGCTGGCTGTAGGAAGTGAAGAAGGGGTAGTGACCACATCCCAGAGGATTTCTTTCACCTGGCTGTAGAAAGTGAAGAAGGGGAGTTACCATACCTCAGAGGCTTTCTTTGACCTGGCTGTAGGAAGTGAAGAAGGGGTAGTGACTGCACCCCAGAGGCTTTCTTTGACCTGGCTGTAGGAAGTGAAGAAGGGGTAGTGACAGCACCCCAGAGGCTTTCTTTGACCTGGCTGTAGGAAGTGAAGAAGGGGTAGTGACTGCACCCCAGAGGCTTTCTTTGACCTGGCTGTAGAAAGTGAAGAAGGGGAAGTGACCACACCCCAGAGGCTTTCTCTGGCCTGGCTGTAGGAAGTGAAGAAGGGGTAGTGACTGCACCCATAGGATTTCTTTGGTCTGACTGTGGAAAGTGAAGATGGGGTGTGACCATACCCAGAGGCTTTTTTTGACCTGACTGTAGAAAGTGAAGAAGGGGAGTGACCACAACTCAGAGGCATTCTTTGATCTGGCTGAAGAAAGTGAAGAAGTGGTAGTGACCACACCCCAGAGACTTTTTTGACATGGCTGTAGGAAGTGAAGTAGTGGTAGTGACTGCACCCCAGAGGCTTTCTTTGACCTGGCTGTAGGAAGTGAAGAAGGAGTAGTGACTGCACCCCAGAGGCTTTCTTTGACCTGGCTGTAGGAAGTGAAGAAGAGGAGGTGACCACACCCCACTGGATTTCTTTGGCCTGGCTGTAGGATGTGAAGAAGGGGTAGTGACTGCACCCCAGAGGCTTTCTTTGACCTGGCTGTAGAAAGTTAAGAAGGGGAGGTGACCACACCCCAGAGGGTTTCTTTGGGCTGGCTGTAGGAAGTGAAGAAGGGGTAGTGACCACATCCCAGAGGATTTCTTTCACCTGGCTGTAGAAAGTGAAGAAGGGGAATTACCATACCTCAGAGGCTTTCTTTGACCTGGCTGTAGGAAGTGAAGAAGGGGTAGTGACTGCACCCCAGAGGCTTTCTTTGACCTGGCTGTAGGAAGTGAAGAAGGGGTAGTGACTGCACCCCAGAGGCTTTCTTTGACCTGGCTGTAGGAAGTGAAGAAGGGGTAGTGACTGCACCCCAGAGGCTTTCTTTGACCTGGCTGTAGGAAGTGAAGAAGTGGTAGTGACTGCACCCTAGAGGCTTTCTTTGACCTGGCTGTAGGAAGTGAAGAAGGGGTAGTGACTGCACCCCAGAGGCTTTCTTTGACCTGGCTGTAGGAAGTGAAGAAGGGGTAGTGACTGCACCCATAGGGTTTCTTTGGTCTGACTGTGGAAAGTGAAGATGGGGTGTGACCACACCCATACACTTTCTTTGACTAGTCTGAAGAAAGTGAAAAAGGAGAGTGACCACACCTCAGAGGCTTTCTTTGATCTGGCTGAAGAAAGTGAAGAAGTGGTAGTGACCACACCCCAGAGGCTTTTATGACCTGGCTGTAGGAAGTGAAGAAGTGGTAGTGACTGCACCCCAGAGGCTTTCTTTGACCTGGCTGTAGAAAGTGAAGAAGGGGAGGTGACTGCACCCCAGAGGCTTTCTTTGACCTGGCTGTAGGAAGTGAAGAAGGAGTAGTGACTGCACCCCAGAGGCTTTCTTTGACCTGGCTGTAGGAAGTGAAGAAGGGGTAGTGACTGCACCCCAGAGGCTTTCTTTGACCTGGCTGTAGGAAGTGAAGAAGAGGAGGTGACCACACCCCAATGGATTTCTTTGGCCTGGCTGTAGGATGTGAAGAAGGGGTAGTGACTGCACCCCAGAGGGTTTCTTTGGGCTGGCTGTAGGAAGTGAAGAAGGGGTAGTGACCACATCCCAGAGGATTTCTTTCACCTGGCTGTAGAAAGTTAAGAAGGGGAGGTGACCACACCCCAGAGGGTTTCTTTGGGCTGGCTGTAGGAAGTGAAGAAGGGGTAGTGACTGCACCCCAGAGGCTTTCTTTGACCTGGCTGTAGAAAGTTAAGAAGGGGAGGTTACCACACCCCAGAGGGTTTCTTTGGCTGGCTGTAGGAAGTGAAGAAGGGGTAGTGACCACATCCCAGAGGATTTCTTTCACCTGGCTGTAGAAAGTGAAGAAGGGGAGTTACCATACCTCAGAGGCTTTCTTTGACCTGGCTGAAGAAAGTGAAGAAGTGGTAGTGACTGCACCCCAGAGGCTTTCTTTGACCTGGCTGTAGGAAGTGAAGAAGGGGTAGTGACTGCACCCCAGAGGCTTTCTTTGACCTGACTGTAGGAAGTGAAGAAGTGGTAGTGACTGCACCCCAGAGGCTTTCTTTGACCTGGCTGTAGGAAGTGAAGAAGGGGTAGTGACTGCACCCCAGAGGCTTTCTTTGACCTGGCTGTAGGAAGTGAAGAAGGGGTAGTGACTGCACCCCAGAGGCTTTCTTTGACCTGGCTGTAGAAAGTTAAGAAGGGGAGGTGACCACACCCCAGAGGGTTTCTTTGGGCTGGCTGTAGGAAGTGAAGAAGGGGTAGTGACCACATCCCAGAGGATTTCTTTCACCTGGCTGTAAAAAGTGAAGAAGGGGAGTTACCATACCTCAGAGGCTTTCTTTGACCTGGCTGAAGAAAGTGAAGAAGTGGTAGTGACTGCACCCCAGAGGCTTTCTTTGACCTGGCTGTAGGAAGTGAAGAAGGGGTTTTGACTGCACCCCAGAGGCTTTCTTTGACCTGGCTGTAGGAAGTGAAGAAGGGGTAGTGACTGCACCCCAGAGGCTTTCTTTGACCTGGCTGTAGGAAGTGAAGAAGGGGTAGTGACTGCACCCCAGAGGCTTTCTTTGACCTGGCTGAAGAAAGTGAAGAAGTGGTAGTGACTGCACCCCAGAGGATTTCTTTGACCTGGCTGTAGGAAGTGAAGAAGGGGTAGTGACTGCACCCCAGAGGCCTTTTTGACCTGGCTGTAGGAAGTGAAGAAGTGGTAGTGACTGCACCCCAGAGGCTTTCTTTGACCTGACTGTAGAAAGTGAAGAAGGGGAGGTGACTGCACCCCAGAGGCTTTCTTTGACCTGGCTGTAGGAAGTGAAGAAGGGGTAGTGACTGCACCCCAGAGGCTTTCTTTGACCTGGCAGTAGGAAGTGAAGAAGAGGAGGTGACCACACCCCAATGGATTTCTTTGGCCTGGCTGTAGGATGTGAAGAAGGGGTAGTGACTGCACCCCAGAGGCTTTCTTTGACCTGGCTGTAGAAAGTTAAGCAGGGGAGGTGACCACACCCCAGAGGGTTTCTTTGGGCTGGCTGTAGGAAGTGAAGAAGGGGTAGTGACCACATCCTAGAGGATTTCTTTCACCTGGCTGTAGAAAGTGAAGAAGGGGAGTTACCATACCTCAGAGGCTTTCTTTGACCTGGCTGAAGAAAGTGAAGAAGTGGTAGTGACTGCACCCCAGAGGCTTTCTTTGACCTGGCTGTAGGAAGTGAAGAAGGGGTAGTGACTGCACCCCAGAGGCTTTCTTTGACCTGGCTGTAGGAAGTGAAGAAGGGGTAGTGACTGCACCCTAGAGGCTTTCTTTGACCTGGCTGTAGGAAGTGAAGATGGGGTAGTGACTGCACCCCAGAGGCTTTCTTTGACCTGGCTGTAGAAAGTGAAGAAGGGGAAGTGACCACACCCCAGAGGTTTTCTCTGGCCTGGCTGTAGGAAGTGAAGAAGGGGAAGTGACTGCACCCATAGGATTTCTTTGGTCTGACTGTGGAAAGTGAAGATGGGGTGTGACCATACCCAGAGGCTTTTTTTGAGCTGGTTGTAGAAAGTGAAGAAGGGGAGTGACCACACCCATACACTTTCTTTGACCTGACTGTAGAAAGTGAAGAAGGGGGAGTGACCACACCTCAGAGGCATTCTTTTATCTGGCTGAAGAAAGTGAAGAAGTGGTAGTGACCACACCCCAGAGGCTTTTTTGACCTGGCTGTAGGAAGTGAAGAAGTGGTAGTGACCACATCCCAGAGGCTTTCTTTGACCTGGCTGTAGAAAGTGAAGAAGGGGAAGTGACCACACCCCAGAGGCTTTCTCTGGCCTGGCTGTAGGAAGTGAAGAAGGGTTAGTGACTGCACCCCAGAGGCTTTCTTTGACCTGGTTGTATAAAGTGAAGAGGGGGTAGTGACCACATCCCAGAGGATTTCTTTCACCTGGCTGTAGAAAGTGAAGAAGGGGAGTTACCACACCTTGAGGCTTTTTTTGACCTGGCTGAAGAAAGTGAAGAAAGGGACATGACCACACCCCATAGGATTTCTTTGGTCGGACTGTGGAAAGTGAAGATGGGGTGTGACCATACCCAGAGGCTTTTTTTGAGCTGGCTGTAGAAAGTGAAGAAGGGGCGTGACCACACCCTATAGGCTGTTGTATAGCGTTTTAGGACCCTAGTGTAATTCATGCCCTTATATAGGTATAAAGTACTGTATCCTTATATAGGCATAGAAATCATAACCATATTAAGACATAGCTCAAGTAGTCCTAATACGGCTTGGCTACTTCCACTAGTTCCGAAAATCTACAACGATTTCTTGGAAAAACCCACCTTCAGCAGTCAGGGACTTCCCCCTGCATGAATATTAATTTATCCAAGAACTCATAGAGTTTTGAGAGAATGAAGTCTCTAAAGACGTTATTATATCCAATCTTACGTCAAACTCGGCACCTTCAAGGCATAAATATGCCCACACTTGTCCAAACAAACACACGGTGGTTTGGAGCAGTTCGACTATCTACTTGCCCGACGCGCCCTGCTGCAGCAAGTGCCAAAGGAAGCCGACCCTCCAACTAGCGCACTGAGAGATGCTATACTTTCTCCAGCCGAGAAATCCAGCTCCGGTGTTTCCAGGCTACCCTTACGGGTTGCTGGGAAATTGAGTCCTGAAAGAGAGATACCAGACCTCCTACATTCTAAAACCAAGGTACGGAGCTGATTAGACCCTAAGAGAATTCTTGGATTAGATTCTTGGCAAAAGAATACTGAAACTAAGCTACACCTCACTTACTTCTTCCCATGTACTAGACCTAGGTTAGGTACACCGGGGTAGGCGTATTTTAGAAACACCAGTTGAGTACTTTTGGTCATTATCTATCAATGTATGTATTTTATGTACTATAAGGCTTAGAAACCATATCATGCTTTTACAGTATTATTTTATAATACTCTTCGTACTATACGCATTGTACTTTACAACAAGTATTACGATTGTAGCAGTTCATTTCTTATGCTTGAGAAAGAAGACTGTTCAATAAATACCTTTTGTTGAAAACGCCCGTCTCTCTATTTCTCTGCACCTCTGTTGAAACGAAGCATGCACGATTGACTGAGTGAAATAACTATCTATTGTTTCCGCGACTTTAGAGATATATTAATTATTCTTGGGGAACAAAGTTGTCATGTTTTAAGCGGTTGTCAGAATCTAATCCCTTCTTGTTCATTCGAGAAAGATTCTAGTGACCTCTGAGCTAGCTGGCACATACACAATTAAGTCTAGTATATTCGGTAGAGACCTAGTCGACCTCAGACCTACGTCTAAACTACAGGATATACTATTCCAATGCGCAGAGCCTATTGGGAATACAGGAACTACACTACAAGACTTTCTCTAACCTGACTACAGAAAGTAAAGAAGGGGGAGTGACCACACCCTAGAGGCTTTCTTGGACCTGGCTGAAGAAAGTGAAGAAGGGGATGTGACCACGCCCCAGAGGCTTTCTTTGAGCTGTCTGTAGAAAGTGAAGAATGGGTAGTGACCTCACCCAGAGGCTTTTTTTGGCCTGACACAGTATGACTTGAACACTGTAGGCCTGATTCACATAGGGACTTAAAACTCGTAAAGTTACGAGAGTGGAGTCTCCACACTCATGGTGGAATCCACATACTTGGGGCAGAATCTTGATTCCGCCATGAGTCCGGAGACTCCGCACTCTTAACTTTGAGAGTCACTAGTCCCTTTGTGAATCGTGTTCTATATTAGGAGTTTAACCTCTTTGTAATGAAATGAATATTCCGATCTGCCACTCGACTTCAAGCACCTAATGTCTCGAACTTCCTCCTGTCCTCTCTCACTAACCCCCATTACATACCTTGCTCCCACTCCCTTCCAAATGTGACACCTAGGGTCTGCTAACCACAGTCCACTATCCGCACAGTGGAAGAATAGCATTTTGAGAATTCTTACTCCATCTGCATGGCTTCTTTGTCATTCACTGTATCTTGACCTCTCCTTTCTCCTGGTTCCTCTTTTCCTTGACTCTTGAACTCTCCAATGGTTTGAGGTGACATTTGACTGGAATAAACCATAATAATAAGGGCAACCAACATGAAACTGTCAGATATGCTACAATAACTCTTGAATTACATGAAGCGACATCAATGAACATTCCACACTAAGAGCAGGTGCTCTCTGCCGGGTCTCCCATTCAGAGTAGCAGCATTTGCTTTTCAAGAAATACCAGTCGCGTAGTACTTTACTCACCACAAATTTCACCTTAGAGCAGGGAGACCTATAGGCTTCAACAAACCACATTCACCAGCAGTTCACATGAAAGAACAGACGATACAACACTTGCATCAGCACAGATAAAGTTATGAGCAGTGTGATGACCAGGGAATATTCAGAGAACACTGAGGCTTTACTGTAGTCTACCCATTGTAATTGACATATAAATTGTTTGTAGAAGTGGTCTGAATAGCTGACCTAGAATAGGGTTAGGTTTTTTCATGATTCTGTTTATGAATCATGCAACCGCCTTTAAGAATTGATCTATTGCAATCAGGCTGCAGAATTAATAGACTGTGGATAATTCATAATTACTCTATGGATACTTTCCAAGCAAATTGGATTTGCAGAAATAAACATAATCTGTGAGTCAAGCAAAATGTCAAACATTACACAGCTAATCCCGATTCAAATACACAACAGATCAAGCCACACGTCAACAGATATTAAATGTACATAAACACTGTGAGGTATTTGCACATGAATATTTCGAAATGGAACAAGTGATGATTTAAAGTGATAACATATGCTGACCCACAGAGGACATAAGTGCAGGCAGAATTGATGTGAAACCGGCATACAGTGTCCCAAGCAAATATAACCTTTCAGTTAATAGTTACACAGATCAAGCAACATTATTGTAGCTACTAATGTAATGCAATGGTCTGAAGTATTTCTATGCCATGCATAATCGAACATAAATGTCCACTAAAGATGTTTATGCCATGTTAAGAATGCATTTGTTTCCCATCCAAGTGACAACTTCTATACTGTGAGTCACGTGTTTTCTAGTTTGTGCTGCTTTTCTGCTGCTGTGTGTCTACAAACAGGATCTGTGTCAGATGCTTGCAATTATGTTTTGTCAGGTGTTCGGTGTAGTAAAGTGTCATACAGTCTGTATTACATTTTCAGGATATGTAATTTATCTTTAGTGACATCTGGCATCTTTGCGTGTGCCTCTTGGGTGAGCAATGTGGACCGCTGCTGGTCTGTGTCTGTAACTGGTTTTACCAGCAATGTCATCTGTACAGTTGGATGTGAAGGCAGATGTTGAGTCAGTTGTGTCTGGAGTCACTCACTATGAGCTTCTGCTCTGCTGCTCCAGATGATATTGCTTTGCTCATTATCCAGCTGTTCCCACTGAATTCCTCTGGATTTCTCTGAGGTTCTCCCTCATTTCTTCCTCTCTGTTGTAGGGAAGCTTATCTTCAAAACACATGTTTTGAACTCCTGATGTCCCGAATGCACTCCTTCATTGTAAGGGGCTTATGAAGTGGGTATGACTTAATTTTGCATTGTTGAGGCTACAGTAGATGCCTTGGCCAGGCAATCAAAGCCGTGGCTCTGTGGCGTGACATTGCCGCAGCATAGTTGCCTTTCGGATAGGGGGAGGGGAATTATTGACAGTTGGTGACATTACTCTGCTTGCTCTTTTGTTGTGAAAGATCCATTGTTGTAATATTCTGGCCTTAATCATTCTCTTCCCTTGTATATACTGTATTTGTAATCAGCCTGTATATGATATATGCACTATGTTCTACCACCGAGCACAAATGTCACTTTAATACACGTCCCTCTAGACTTCACCTTGTCTTGGACAGCCTTGTCTAAAACTTGTGAGTATATGTAAATGCCTTAATTTATATAAAATATCAGAATACTCATCAATTTGTGTCAGTGTCCTTTGCTATGTGCTCCATTGTTTCTAAATACTATGGATAAAATTAATTAAAGTTGTACAAGAAATAATACATAAAGAAATAATTTTTCTAAAAGAAATAGTGCGTATGTCCAACAGAACCATTGTTTTTGTTTGGACAGGCTACCATATAGATTGGAGACATTCCTCACTACATGGAGCATTGTTAGTTTGAGTCTATACATATAGCTTTGGATTACAGTTGTCTGCCCAAAAGACTATACTTCCAAGGGGAACAGTCCTGTCAATCGCTTTATTTGTGTTAAGCAATAATAACATTGCTGGTTCTGCTGCCTTGCAAGAGTAGTCTATACATTTATACAGTCCACTCAGGCTTAATCCTGTTGATCTTTTTAGAGCGGAAATTTCACTCTTTCATTTGTAGGGGTGCATTATAATCATGGGTAGTCTGCACCTACATATTATCCTTTATTATGCTAACTTAGACCATCAGAACATGAACTGTAATAACGTGAAAGGTGACGTGTTAGGGATATAGTCAATATAAACGTGTAGAAATTAATATTTCAACTACATGTGTTTAGTTGAAACCATTAACATGCAGAATTTGTACATGCTGCTGACAAGTACTCAAGTATTTGATGTGCATATGTAAAAATGTTCATTTAGAAATGCTCAGTAAATAGTGTTCAATTTATATGTGATTTCATGAAGCCTTCTGACAATTCTTATGTTGACTGATTTCTGTAGGCCTGAATTGTATTTTTGCAGAAAGCTCTTGCATTAGACTTCCTAGTGAATTTCTTGTACATGTTAGATTTGTTATTTCTCATGTTTCTGTTGCAGGTGGAGAATTCATATTTGTTGGTTAGAATAATGTCTTTGTTTTAGGAGTCACGCTTAGGGAGAAGAGGATATATTTAGCACTGATACTGATAAAGAAGAACTGTTGTACTTGCTCATCGAAATGAACCTGGGAATCAAGGTCATCTTGCCTAGGCATGGGAGCTTCGCTGCCAGTGGAAAATCACCTACGAGGAGGTGTCTTGGGCGGATGGGGTGATGTTGCAGTGCATTGTGGGATTCTACCTGAAAGAATTGATGTAATGAAGTTAGGGAAAGTGTCCAGGGACTTGTGCCTTGTCTTGAGAGAGCATCTTAGAACGAGCTCTATAGCTTTATGCTACTTGATCCAGTTGATTGGAAGAGACTTCTTAGGAAGACTTGACGCGCTGACACCTTTATGGATCTTGCCTTGGGAAATGCTAAGTAGGGATGACACATTAGTGGTAGTGTAGGGACCAACTAATGCTTTATACCCACGGACTGCCAATGAAGGGGAATCTCAATGTCTCTGCTGTCGTCTTTTGCATTCTGGTCCTCAAATTGATTATTTTGTGTATCCTGCATTGCCTCAACTTCACTCATAGGTTTGGCTTTGTATTCATTCCAATGTATTTCTACACCCTCACCTTGAGTTGCCTGTATGTCCAACAGTTTTTGGCTTTATAATAAACTAAACAAATCTGATTGAAAGTCTGTCATTCTTCAGAGTCATAGTTCATTGGAACTGTATGATTAATTGGCTAACAATGTCCTCCCCTCTACACTTTCATGCTAATAAAAAGAGTCATTTGCATGAGGGTTCCAGAATAAATCTAGAATGTTAATCTGATTCCTTCAGTCTCGATGGAATAAAGCCATATTGGTGAATATGGACCACTTTATGCAATATATGTTAGGGACTATTGGCTAAGACCTTTGCTGGTAGCTTGGATTCTACATCCAATAACAACTTTGGCATGAAAGAAGGGCCAAATTCTGTCAGTTTTTCAGGTTTGTGTATTGTTATATTGCTGGATACCTTTTTGGTTTGCACCTAGAAATAACGTTTGATGGCTAGATATATTCATGGAAGGAATTTTGTGAAACTCAACTGGTACTCCATTGGGCCCTGGTAGCTTGCCATTTTGAAGCTATTTTATCCTCTGACCATGCCAGATCTATTTTGTTCATCTTGATGTAGTCGGATGGTGCAACCACAAGTCTGTTAACAAACTTATTCTGCCAGTCTAGATGTATAAAAAGAGCCATGATATGAGGTCAATACTCATGCCAACTCAGTATTGGATGTAACTATTTCACCTCTTCGATCCGGGAGCCCTCGGACCCAGCAATGCTCACTTTTTCTTACATTTTCCTTCAACTTATCTGCTTTATGTTCTACATCTTGTAGGCACATCTGGTCGGTAATGTATTGCACATGGTGTCATTCTCGACCAGGGCTCTCAAATCAACTTTTTCTTGTACTAGGCGCTATTTAAGGCCTGATCCTTTTGTCTATAAGAGTCTTCCACTCTTTCACTATTGAATCACCCCACAATACAACTTTACCTACTTCCCAAAGCATCTCAATCAGCACTACTCTGCACACATTTTCCTGGTTGTAACCGCTTATCAGCTCTGGTACTTTTCTTTCAGTTTCCAAATATCAAGTTTCCGCCCTTCTGACATACTGTATTATGGGAAAACATAGGTATGGGTCAGAGCAGTGACCAGAAAGTCCTCATACCAAGAAGGATGTGTCTCTGAGTCTGTACCTAGTGCCTCACAATGTGAAGAATTAGTCCAGTATAGAATAGGAATTGCATACAGTGGAGTGAAAGGAATAGTGTCGTTCTCCAATATACTGTACTCTACATGTACTCCCACTGCTATCAATAACATGAGACATGTTTTTGTCTCACAGACTTGGACAACACTTTGGTAGACAATCTGTCAGGCACATCCTGCCATATCATAGTGACATTTCCTCCCTAAACCAAGGAAGCTTCTGACAACTGCCCTAATACTGCACATTTTTCCAAGACCAATGTTTGTAACTTTGGGGTGCAATATGCAGATATTTTCGTCATCGGTTCATCATCCCACAGTCCCATTCCTGATCTAGAGAAACCTTGTGGGTCTGGCGGAGTTCTCTGTGGAATGAATAGTATGTATTTCTTCAGTAGTGTGACTCGACTCCCAGACGCAGAGGAAAACCAGCATGTACCAATAGATTATTTATCTCTCCCAACAAAATGTCGCCTGGACCCAGTTGGTTTCCTCAAGCAGTGCTTTTCAAGACAATGTGGTGCTAACGACTGATTTACCACCTCTTTCTTTAATTTGTTTCCCAGCATATTACCGGTCTGGTAAGGAAACTTCAGATGCCATTTCCTTTAGTTCATCTATCAAGTTTAAACAAATGCCCTTATAAAGTTGCCGGATTCATCCTTCCCCCTACACCTTTAGTTTGACCCAAACCCATAAGCATGGGAATAAATAAATAACCCCTATCCTGCCCCTTCCTGTAGTGTCATGCTGTGCTTATAGAACACCCTCCCCTCCTGAATGCACATGAGGATTGCTGGCCTAAGTTTCTGAATGAAACATCATTACTCACAGCCAAAATGCCACACAATATTAGTGCAAAAAGAACAATTGATGGACAGAATGCTGAACAATGTCATACATTCACCCCAGTACAGAGATCTGGGCCTAGATCCATCGTTTTTTTGCTCACCATGCCATTCCAGCTTGGACCCAGCCATATGCAAATCAGTCTTGACCCTGCACCCGATGGAAACAGTCCAGCCTGAACTGCCAGGCCAGGTCCTCCCTGGACTGGAAACAATCATCCTAGGACCGGTTTTGGGCTTTCAGCCCTCATCAGCCAGGATAGCTTGACTCAAGTGGCATGGAGAGCATGGGACCCACATCTGGGCATACTCGTCCCACTCGGGCTGAAAAATGCAAAAATAATAATTGATGGACAGAATGCAGAACAATGTCCTACATTCACCCCAGTACAGAGATCTGGGCCTAGATCCATCGTTTTTTTGCTCACCATGCCATTCCACCTTGGACCCAGCCATATGCAAATCAGTCTTGACCCTGCACCCGATGGAAACAGCCCAGCCCGAACTGCCAGGCCAGGTACTCCCTGGACTGGAAACAGTCATCCTAGGACCGGTTTAGGGCTCTCAGCCCTCATCAGCCAGGATAGCTTGACTCCTGTGGCATGGAGAGCATGGGACACACAGCTGGGCATACCCGTCCCACTCGGGCTGACAAATGCAAAAAGAACAATTGATGGACAGAATGGAGAACAATGTCATACATTCACCCCAGTACAGAGATCTGGGCCTAAATCCATTGTTTTTTTGCTCACCATGTAGTGGGTAGGAGCTTGACCACTACCCCCCCCCTACTGTCAGACATTCTCCCATCCCCCAAACCTTCCTAAAACATATATTTAGTCATTCAAACGCTACCTCGAGTTGGCATTAGTTCACCACGGTATTGCGTTTTTGGGGGGGATTTGTAATTCAGCAGCCTTAGTGGATCACCAAATCTCGCGCCTATATCTCTCTTAACACCACATTATCCAAGGGGCATTCGCTGCCTCTTCAGATTCATGGCATTGATCATCAGTGTCTCAGCTCTCTTGCTTTTCTTCTCCATAACTTGATTGGTCGCTTTCAATGAGCATGGTTGAAATTAATTTTATCAGGAGAGCGCTTGGGTGTATTTGCGGGTTTGGTTCTCGTCCCTGCGGCTGTCACCACGCAACACTGGGCAAGATAATAAGGCAGTTTACTTTCCTTTTCGATTTTTTTCATCCAGGTGCTCAGTTCCACACTGTTTCTTTTCTGTCGAGTACCAGCCGTCCAACCAGTAATTGGCTTTGTCAGTAGTGTCAAAGCACCATCCAGAGGAAATCTCAAATGTGCAGGGGCCAGCATTGTGCATTTTATTCTTCTACTTTGTTGTTCTCTTTATACCACTTAATATGATGTCTGTTGCTTTTGCACACCCTGCATGGAATTAGGAAACAGGAGTATCCTGGCTTTATTGTAAAGTATCGGGCTCTGACAGCTTGCTGTAATAGGTCTGCACCCTAAACCCTAAAGTCCTGGAGACGTGCTGATGATAGTCCTTTGAGAAGTTGTGCAAAGTTCTCCATAAAAATTTCAACACATTGTCCTTCTTCCTATTCTGGTATGTCCAGGAGCACACACTGTGGCACACGGAAGGGCCTTCTCCATATTAGACCTGCACAGCCAGATATTTATACCTCCAGGAGACACTAGCCAATGTTCCCACCATGCGGCTAGAGTGTAATGCGGCTAGAGGGGGAACATCCAGAACAACGAGGCCAGAGCCACGAGTTCCTGAACCCCACAAGCTGAACAACGACTTGCCTGAACAACAACTTTGCCTTAACCACGCATGTGTGCGGTTATGGAAAAGTCAGTCTAGTGTTCGGGATGGGCGGGGAGAGAGGAGCGTTGAATGGTTTGGAGTAGTTTTTAGAAGGAGTGGGGGGTTCGGGTAGTTTTTAGGTGGTAGAAAGAGATTGGGGTAGTTTTTAGAGGGTGGGGTGTTCGGGATAGGTTTTAGGGGGTGGGGTGTTTGGGGTAGTTTTTAGGGTGTAGAGGTTTGGGGTAGTTTTAAGGGGGTGGGGGTTTGGGGTAGTTTTTAGAGGGTGGGGGTTTGGGGTAGTTTTTCAGGGTTGGGGGTTAGGAGTAGTTTTTGGGGAGTGTGGGGGTTAGGAGTAGTTTTTAGGGGAAGTGGGAGGGTTCTAGGTAGTTTTAGGAGCATGGGGTGTATTTAAGGCAAAGGGGGAGAGAGAGAGGGTGGTAAGCTTAGCCACGGATAGCTGTTTACCATGCATGACTTTCCAGAAAAATGTGTGGTAAAGGAATGAGTGGTAAAGCAATTTGTGGTTAAGACTCGGTCATTGTAGAGACCGCGCTGCTAAGGAAGTCGTTGTATAGGAACTCGTTGTTCCGACGTACAACCGCGGCTGGTGTGTGAATCTGTTGAATCTTCAGTCTTGTCTTTTTCTCTAGGGGAGGTCGATTCATAAGCCAACTCTTGCTGTAAAAGGTAGGGTTACCTTCTTCCAGTCCATTTAGAGAGGGTAATTGAGGGTAGCGGAGGCCATGGAGTGTGTTTGGTGCACAAGGATCTGCTGGCACAAGCCAGGGTAATCACCCTGTCATAACCCGGAGACCTCTATCTCGGCTCCAAGCAGGTCCTGTTTGGATACCTTGTGGTGTGTCAATATATGTCCAAACTCTCAGATCAGCTTGTCGTTCCTCAGCCACTTCCTTTTCAGTTCTGGACTTCTCACCATGACATCAGCAGTCACTTCATATCAGTCGGTCTCTCTACAAATTAATTCCTTGAGGAACCAAGCTGTCTCGCGGTTGCAGAAATGTGTCCTTCCTCTCACTATTCAAGGTTCCAATGTGTGCTGAGGGCACCTTTCCATCAAGTACCACAATGCACCAGGAAAAGGGCAAGCCCTGCCACGCCCCCCGGCCTCAAGACAAAACTGCAGCCAACTTTGCTGGTGCCGTGGTGGCAATCATGATCTTCGGGCCTCTCTCTGCCACCTAGCACTGTGATCTAGATATGCAAACCCACAGTGCAACCACAACAGCATCCGACCACCCCGAGCTGCAGTGCCAGCATGTAGATTGATTGCACCTCACCACCAGGAGTATAGCAAAGTTCACCCCTCAACGTCCACCTCAGGTCTACAAGTCTGAGCTATCTAAAAAATCAAGGGATGCCCTTTCACAACAGCGTGTCTTTCTCCCCACTTTGCCAGATATTGGCCACTATGCCAGATAGTGCCTACTCATTGGACATGATTGGGTACAGGTAGTGCCCACTCATGTCAAAGCACTCAGAACTAATGTAGTTCAGGATGCCCAGGACATTTTGGTAATGGGATCTCTTCTAGATGGGCATCATATTACTCCTAACATAACCACACCCTAAATAGGTTTTTAACACAGTATGTGAAAATGTCCACACAGAACATAACCTCACAATCATCTGAGTAACTCATGTCAGAAAAAGATATCTGAGATATAATTACAGACAGGGGAATAGTTCTGGTTTGGCCAGTGAGCACTATCACCGGGTGTCACCTGTCCAGGGGGAACATCCATTACGACGCGGTTGTTACACCGCGCTACCATTACAACACGGGCAATACAACACAAGTCGTTACCACGACTTGCGCTGGAGGGCGCTCTAGGCTAAGGAATAGTAGATTTACTATTCCAACACCTTCCCTACTGTACGTAAGCTGGTGTTGGAATAGTAAATTTTACTATTCCTAAGTCTGCGTTGTAAAGTCCGCGTGGTAATGGTAGTGCGGTGTAACAACCGCGTTGTATTGACATACAACCCCTGTCCAGCCATGAACATGCTCATTACACAAAAAAATTCTGTGTCCAATGCATACTTTAACACTCATGGGACAGATTGGATCAGTGAATTTCAGAAAAGTGTTTCAAATCACAGCTGTTCAAGCTGATTTGGATCAAACTACCTCTCTGTTTTTTGTTTAAGTTAGACTTGGTATGCCTTTAGTGGACACTGCCCCTGCCCCACAGTGAAGGAACATATCACTCCTCCTCCCTGTGGGATCATCACAAAGGGGTCCTTGTGACCATCAGTGCCCTCTTGGAAAGTGGGTGCACACCCACAGAGCCTACTTTCACTTTCTCCAGCATCAAGAATGTGGCACAGATGCATGGGCTATACAGCTCCCTCAATTGCCATTGGTCACGACCTCTTCATATTAAGAGAGTGCCTGTTCACATTGTGCATGGGTGAAATGTGCACCCATTCAAAGGGGGTTACTGAATGGACTGTGCAAGGACACTTAACCCCTTCGAAAATAACAGAGGTCCTGTAGAGTGCAGAAAATGGAGAGCAAAAACCATGGAGTCTCCAACGCCATTCCTTTAATATCACCCCTGGACTCCAAACCCTGTTGTTTTTTATAGATCTCTCCCTCCTTTCCACTCATCTTTGGGATCCGCCTATTAGGACTGGACTACATAGAACATAGTTGCAATAGGAATAACCTCCACTTGCTAAAATGTATCCACCACATGTTAAAGATGCCTAGAAGAGGAGAATCCCACTATCACCTGGAAAAAATAAGTGAGCATACCAAACTCAGCACACTAGGCAGTCCACCTGTACCTCAAAGATGGACAAGGGATAAAGCATACCCGCTTCTCATAGAGATGAGGCTGCTCTCCTAATTCTAGCACTACTACTAGGCATAAGTGTAACGTTACTGACACACATTACAAGGTAAACCATCACTGGCATATGAAGTATATTATCATTGGAACAAAGTAAAGACTGCTTAAAGAAAGCAGTAAAGTTGCCCTGGTCAAGCTAACTTTGCTAAATCATATGTTACAGGACCCCTGAGTCCTTTTTCCAATACTATCTTATAGATAATACTGCCATCAACCCCAGTTGATCTTTCTTCCAGAAAGCAATTCATCCCACCATATTGAAGGGTGCGCCTTCCACTCCCATCTTTGACTTGGATCCCCGTCTTCAATTGATTTACTGTATAAACATTGGACCCAATTCCCAAAGTTACTATGCATGTGGTATTTACTCATGTGTATATTTAGTCCTACACCTAGGAGTAACTCTCCAAAATTGTTTTTCATAAATTTTGAGGGCAGATTTACAATTAGGTATAGACTTTAATGCATCCACCTCCTCAGATGAGGAAGTGGAGCATCCCATAACAGATTTTACTAGGGTATATTTTCAACTAGTAACTTTTCATCTGTTGGCGGAGATTTCTGCCACTGGTCGGAGATCTTGTTACCAGAAGATAGAGGGAAAGTTAACAAAGTTCATTTCTTTTTTTAATAATTTAGAAATGTTTAAGGGATAATATAAAATTAAATTAATATATAAGATGTATTATTAACCTGGAAATTACAAAATGTTAAATCACATTAAATGTATATTAAATAATATGTTTTCCAAATAGTCATTTAATTCAAAAATATTATTTTTTTTAAATAATTTGAATAATGACTCTTACTACCTATTGTTAATTAATATTCTGTAAAAAAAATTATATTCTGTAAAAAAAATATGTATTTGATCAATTAAAAAAATCAAATGTTTAAAAGAATACATTATTTTAAACCAAGTTTTTTAAATTATATTTCCAAAAATAAAAATGAATAAATACATATAATTTTTATGAATTATATTAATATTTTAAATGTCCCATTAGTTTAATATGTTGCTTCTTATGGGTTTGTTTAATTCTGTGCCATGCTTGTTCCTATAGAAATGTGTTGCAGTACCAGTAGTAGTGGCGTAACAAAGGCCCGCACAGTGCAGGGGGGCCGAGCTCTAGGGAGCCCCCTAAGCACATACCCTGGCCTGAGAGCTCCTAAGTGACTTCAGAGGGTGGCCCCTCCATGCACGTTGCAAGGGGGCCTCTCAAGTTTCGTTACACCGCTAACCAGTAGTTGACCAGTGATGTGGTGCTTGTAAACTGACTTGAAGACTTTGTTAGAGTGTATTTGAGCCTGATTTGACACCTTTAGGGCTGTCGAGGCTTTTGAAGTGTGTTTTGTGAATTTCAATGATCTTACACTTCTATGGTTGTGTGTCAGTATTAGCGCGACCCTCCCTAAACTCCTCCTTAAAATGGCCAAGACCCCTCCTAATTAGTAGCAAGAATTCTCTATTTTCAGACCATTGTCCCTGTTATCTCCCACATTCACTATTAATTTGCCCACATACATGTGTGCATACTTTGATGACCGTGGTGGAGATGTCCAAGCAGAAGAGATATGCAATCCAGAGGCAGAGGTCTCCTGCTGTAGGTTTGCAAATTCCATTTCGTAGTATGTGAGTAGTACTACTTTATAACTACTTTACTTTTCTAAACCGGGCCTTTCAGTAGTTCTGTGCCAATCACAGTCCCAAACCTATGAAACAACCTTGGGTTGTAATCCCCAAACACCCAACTGTACTTGGGATGATCACAGATAACAGCATCAGGTCGTTTCATTTCCCTACTTCTCTTTTGAGTGGAAACTGCGAATCTTGTACCAGGATCTTATGCTTTGCACCAACTTCCCACATATACTCCTTCATTATTTTTTCTTCACCATCTCTGAATCAAGTAGGTGAGCATTTGCAATCATTTCCAATATGGACTACACAAGAAAGAAGAACTGAGGGGCATATTAGCAAGAACCTCGTTAAAATGATCGCCGTTTTAGCGGCAGGAAACTGCCGCTAAAACGGCGATAATGGGCTTCTTAATATGCATTATAGAATTCCGATAGAAGCCCAGGTTAGATGTCCTACACATCTAACCTGGGCTTCTATCGGAATTCTGTAACGCATATTAGCAAGCGCATTATCGCCGTTTTAGTGGCAGTTTCTTGCCGCTAAAACGGCGATCATTTTAACGAGGTTCTTGCTAATATGCCCCTGCATTCTTCCTGTGTCATTTACTCTTGTCAAGTCAATGAACATGATTGTTCGTGCATTCAAAGGTATTTAAGAAAAATTGAGCATAACTAAAAAGGAAAAAGCTAGAAACATCATACCAGAAATTAAAAAGTATTACAGGTGACGTCTTGCAGGGGTTGCATCATGTGGTGATTTTGTTCTTAACATTAAATCATTTGCAATCATGGGAAGACGTTTACATTCAGAAAACGGCCCAGTTCCTTTTTAAATGGTAATAATGAGACAATAACGGCTTTTTTCCTGTGCTGAATGTGAAGCCCTATGACTAAATGAAGACACGTGGCTCGCGCCCCCAGGGTAGAGGCTGGTTTAACAGACATTCAACTGTTTAACGATTTTCCTGATGAACCCATCACTCAGCTGAATTGACAGAATAATCTATTACTTGTTTTAGGAAATCAAATAATCATTTTAAAAATTAGCGTGGTAAATTAAACCCATTCTGTGTTTAGGATATGGCCTTGTTTGCTTTGCTGCAGAACAATAATGTTTTGTGCACATGAAGTCGTTACTCAATTGAAATAATGGTTTGAATCTTTTTCTCGAGAAAAGGCTGTGGTTAGCAGCGCTAAATGCTTTAAGATTGCCAAAAACTGAACAATGTGCATACTTCATTCGCAAGGTTCATAGCTTGGTTACTTCAGCTCCTCACGTACCGGCCCTCTGCTGTGGCGGAGGAGCGTCGCCTTACCGGCCAGTAGCCGAAAGAATGAAAAATAAAACGGCAATAAACTCTTGTTTATTATCATTTTATTTTTCTCTCCACACCGAGGCTTGAGGCTTGGGGCTAGGGGCAGGCTGGAGGGAGAGTGTAGGCACTGCCTTCACTGTGCATGTGTGTTTGGCCGGCCGTCTCAGGAAGTGAAGATCTCTCCAACCCAAGCTGCATTGCTGGGTAGGAGAAAGCAGGTACAGGCTCACAGTCTGTGTGGAAGCACAAATCATCGGCGCTCAGGCCAATCCTGACACTTCTTTAAGCAGCATGAAAGCAGGGTCAGGATTGGCCGCAGTGAACTCAGGGAGCCTGTGCCTGGAGAAGCAAGGAGCACAATGCGGTGAGCAGGTAAGTGTTTTATTTTACTTTGTTTTTTATTTGTGTCCTCCATCCCCGTTAGGCACTTCCCCCGCCACGCCACTTTGTCAACTCGCGGGCCGCTACTGCCCATAAAGGTATCCTTCCTGCGTCACACATAGATTCTCACTGCACATGCAGATAATCTATCTATCCCCTGCCAGATACATACACACACATACTTGAATCAGTCAGAACATTTATACATTCTGGCAGTCTCGCACAGGTAAAGAGTATCACAAAAACATAGAAGTCTCATAGGCCAAGACTGCCTTAGAGTCTCACACGCACATCCGATCTTCCATCCAGGTAGCCTCCCTCTCACACATAGTCTTGCGCTCACAAATTCTTCATCAGTCTCTGATAGCAATGGATTTAAAAAAAGCAAAGGGGCAGATTTACAAGCCCCTTGCGCCACTTTTGCGTCACTTTTCCCATGTTAAAATTGAAGCAAAAGTGGTGCAAGGGGCTTGTAAATCTGCCCCAAAGAGCGGAAGAACTTCACACTGGCAGTCTCACAGGCAGAGTTTCACACAGGCAGGCGGATGCACAAAGAGTTTTAAATAAGCACCCAGCCAGTGACTTTCGCAGACAGAGTCTCATACACCGGCACCAAGTATTATTCTGGGAGAGAATCTCACACAGGCAGCAAGCCTTTCAGTCAAAAAAACAAGCGTATGATTAATTATGCATCGGTCCTGCTGGCAATCTACAAAATGCAAGAATGGAATGCAGTGACGTAGTCAGTACATCATTGGCCCTATGAACTGTCAAATACAGCGATAATTGGGTTCAGTGGCCCCCTTGGATCTCTGTTCTCCAGTGTCAGTGCACCTGCTGCTCCAATGGAAGCTACACCCCTCATGCAATTCAACAGACTGTGAACAACTACAATGTGGTGATACTGCCCAAGTTAGCAGTGAAGACTAAAATATACCTACCACTACACAATTTTATTTATGGCCCAATGGGGTCCAATTTGAGGGCGGTTGCAGGTATGTCGTATCTGTGCAACCGCCAGGTTTGGAGTGAATCTTAAGTAAAGATTGGAAGTGTGAACCCCTATTAGCCCTGATGAAGTTGCGTGAAGGCAGAGCAACAAAACATGTTGGCAATAGCAGATTGAACATGGTTTGATAAGAACCAATTTTAATTGGGAAGTCTTGCAGCATGGAATAAAAAGTTGTTTGGCCAGCAAGCCTTACCAGTTTTTAACGGTGAGAATCACGTTCACAGATTCTCACGGGGGTTCAATGGGCACGTGCACTTAATAGTAAGCACGAGTAGTTTGTCTTACTAGCACTTTTTCACGATATATGTTCTGGCTCTTTAAAAGGAGAACATTTATTGTCTTCTTCTTTCCTTTCTCACTACGAGAGAGGGTTGCCAATGATGAGAAGTGGGTAAACTGGCAAGTATTAGCAAACCCTCTGGTGGTTCTACTGTGAGGTACTCTCTCTCTTCCCTCACACGTTTTTGGTGATAGGTGCAAACCTGCCTGGATGGTCATATGAGTTGTTTTTAAGTAAAGAGTATAGAATACACTGTGACAGATCAGAGTAGTGTAAATTATCACACTCAGGGGAATTGAAAAGGCTGTTGAAAACCCTGGGATCGTCATTCATGTAAGGATTAAGTGTAAATGGGGAGAGGCTCCTGTTGTTTATAATGTTGTGAGTGGGGGGTGGCCTCCCCTTGTCCTTTTTTCCCCCTCTGACTCCCAGTGAATTGATGCAGTGGCATAGGAGCCAAAAGCTCATGGAAACCACTCAACACCCATTATTACAAAATGTTACTACTAAACAAGCAGTCACAAGTGCAGTTACCTTGCAGGCACCAGGGCCTTGATTTGGGTGGTGCAGCAGGCGCAGTGGCACAGAGGCCAAATCTCCAAGCAACCCACTGAACACCTCATATTGCTGAATGTTGCTATTAAACAAGCAGGCACAAGCACAGTTACCTCGTAGGCACCAGGGCAATGATTTGAATGGTGCAGCAGGTGAAGTGGAGTGGCAGTGGGGGCAAAAGCTCCAAGAAACCCACTGAACACTGATCATTGCTGTATGCTGCTACGAAACAAACAGTCACAAGCGCAGTTACTTTACAGGCATCCATGATTTGGATGGTGCAGCAGGTGCAGTGGCACAGGGCCCAAAATCTCCAGCGTGTGTCCACTGCATGTGTTTTTTTTCTTCTTTGTCCTCCTCCCTTTACCTAATCTCCCTGCATTATATTACCATCAGTTACTGCACGATATATTGTCTTTCTTAATAAACAAGTCATAACACTTTTATGAAGTTTCAGTAACTTATATTGCACAACTACTCACCAAGCTACTGCTTACAGTAAAAAACTGTTTATTATTAACCACATGGGCGAAACCTATTGCATTTACCAATGCTTGTTCAGGATGGAGCAGCACACCGTGACATGCTTTTACCTAAGTATTCTAGGACCACGGTATCACTTTGTGGTTGTTCGTACCTGATAGGGAGGACATTCTATAGCCCCTGTACCTGCTCTTTTCTCCCGCTCCTCCTCAGTTTTAGATGAATGGCTGACTGTGCCCCAGTTCTAATGATCTTCCAAAGTTACAAGTGTCTGGCTCCTCCCCAGGTCTACCACCCTATGAGAATCACAAGTCTGGCATGAGCCGAACTCTGCCTCAGCCCTACTAAAGTGACAATGGCTAAAAAGCCAAGGCTGGATAAAGGTGTTTCTGATGACGTGGAGCCAGAGGAAACTTTACACCTGTACAGTAATATCTTTATTTCTCTGTTGGCAGTGAGAATTGCCTCATAATTATGCTTCCTGTAAACCACAAACCTCAGGCACCCTCAAACTAGAATAAACGCCTTTGGCATTTCAATGTTCCCCATCTCTTAATGTTTAGAAGTTCCTCAGTAGCACCATCATATCCTGTCACATACATTATTCAGTTTAGTTAATGGCCATGTTGTTTTCTCCCAACTTCTAATGATCAATGTCCAACATAGATCAACTATTCATGTAATTTATCCACCGGCTAAAATCCAAATTCACCATCCATATAACCAATCACCCATCCATTAACACACAATCAACCCCCACGCCCTTACAGTTATTTAAAAACAGTCATCTTACCTGTGTCGATGTCAACTTCTATGATTGTTCCTTCTTCAGGAATGTCTGCTGTAGGGGATGATGGACAATGCATCTACAATCTACATCTACATCTACTCCTCTGAGCCTGTAACCAGGCAAGGTCGCCCCCACACACCCCTGCTACTGCCTCAATTGCCTTGTTGTCTGCTGTGCCCTCGTTCTTCTGCCTCGTGTGCTGCCTCGTTTTACATTGTGCTCTGCCCTCGTTTCGCTGACCCGTTTCTTTATTCTGTTGTGCCCTCGTTTTTCTGACTCGTTTCTTAACCTGTTGTGCCCTCGTTTTTGCTGCCTCGTCTATCTATTCTGCTGTTTGTCACCCTGCTGTGACCTCGTTTCCCCATCTTTGCTGCCTTGTCTTTTTTGTTTACATTCCACAGGACAGGACGACCCAGCCGCCGCTGAGCCGCCCCCTGCCCTCCTTTCCCGCCGCTGCCTCCCTGCGGCCCGCCCCCCTCCTGCCCATTCACCACCCCGCTCCCGCCACCCAGCTGTTCCTCCCTCCCGGCTCCTTCTTATGTCGCCCATGCATACGCGCAGCGTTGACGCGCAGCGGGCGCGCCGATTGTGCGCCGAAGGCGTGCCAAAGGCAAGCCCGTCTGCGCCTGGACTGCGCCCAGTGCCAGGACCCCTGGCCCCCGCCGATGCAAGACGACCCGACTGACCTACGACGCCGCCGCCCTCAACGCACTCAATGCTGGCCAGAACCCCGCCTGCTGCCGAGCCACCCCGAGACGCATCAACGGACCCTTCACCTGCAAAACCTGCAAGTTCACCTCCCTCCGAACCTGCACTGCACCCGCCAAGCCAAGCACCAGCAGCAACCACCTCAAGTGCATCCTGCTCAATAGCCGCTCCGTCCACAGACACGCCGTGGAACTCTGGAACCTCCTCGACGCAACATCACCAGGCGTCGCCTTCCTCACGGAAACCTGGATGAACGTCTCCTCAGCCCCCGACATCGCCATCGCCATCCCGGACGGGTACAAGATCATCAGGAGGGATCCGTCAACCAGACCGGAGGAGGCATCGCCATCGTCCACAGGAACACCATCCGCATCACGACCGACTCCAACGACACCTTCGCCGCCGCCGAGCACCTCCACTTCCAGATACACACCGACCCAAAGACGACCCTCAGAGGCAGACTCGTCTACAGACCACCGGGACCACGTACACAATTCAGCGAAGACATCACGGACTTCATCAGCCCGCACGCCCTCCGCTCCACTGACTACATCCTCCTAGGGGACCTCAACTTCCACCTGGAGAACCACATGGACCGCAACACCGCCGCCCTGCTGGACAACCTCGCCAACCTCAGACTCAAGCAACTGGTGAACACCCCCACCAACTACGCCGGACACACGCTTGATCCCGTCTTCTCATCCAGCAAGCACATCACCTTCAGCCAGTCCACCGGACTCTACTGGACCGACCACAGCTGCGTCCACTTCAGCTTCAGAAGAACCAAGACCCACCACCACCCGCCACAGTTTCCCCACAGAAGCTGGAGCAAGATCACCTCCGACCAGCTCACCACCTCCCTCAGCCAGAACCCACCCGCCAGCACAACGGACCCCAACGAAGCAGCCCGCAACTTCACGCAGTGGCTGACCGCCTGCGCCAACGACCTCGCACCCCTGAAGAACCCTCCCAGCAGACCCAGGAGCAAGAAGGCATCCTGGTTCACCGACGAACTCAAGGACTCCAAGAAGACCTGCCGCACCCTCGAGAAAGCCTGGCTCCTCGACCAGACCACTGACAACATGACCGCCCTCAAACACGCCACCCGCAAGCACCACCAGCTTATCCGCACCACCAAGAAGAAATCACTGAAGGAACGACTGGACAACAACGCCCACGACAGCAAGGAACTCTTCAGCATCGTCAAGGAATTCTCCAACCCCAGCACCGGCAACAACGACATCACTCCGTCAAAGACCTCTGCGACTCCCTCGCCTCGTTCTTCCACCGCAAGATCGCCATCATCCACAACAGCTTCAGCGCACCATCCACGCACCCAACCGTCGAACGAACGCCCCCCACCACCACCCTCCGCACTTGGACCACGGTGACCACCGAAGACACAGCCCGCACGATGAACACCATCCACTCCGGCTCTCCGACCGACCCCTGCCCCCACCACGTCTTCAACAAGGCCGACTCCACCATCGCACCCCAACTCCGGAACATCATCAACACCTCCTTCAACACCGCCACCTTCCCGGAGAGCTGGAAGCATGCCGAGCTCAGCGCCCTACTGAAGAAACCAACAGCGGACCCCACCGACCTCAAGAACTTCCGCCCCATCTCGCTCCTCCCTTTTCCTGCTAAAGTCATCGAGAAGATCGTCAACAGACAGCTTGCTGCCTTCCTCGAGACGAACGGATCCCTCGACCCCTCGCAGTCCGGCTTCAGAGCCAACCACAGCACCGAGACCGCCCTCATCGCAGCCACCGACGGCATCCGAGCCCTGCTCGACAACGGGGAAACAGCGGCACTCATCCTCCTGGACCTCTCTGCAGCGTTCGACACTGTCTGCCACCGCACCCTAGTTCAACGCCTCAGCGACATCGGCATCCAAGAGAAGGCACTGGAGTGGATCATCTCGTTCCTCGCCAGAAGAACATCCGAGGCTACCGAAGTAATCTGCGGCGTACCGCAAGGATCATCACTCAGCCTCACCCTCTTCAACGTCTACATGAGACCTCTTGCAGCCATCGCACGCCAACACAACCTTAACATCATCTCCTACGCCGACGACACCCAGCTGATCCTCTCCCTCACCAGAGACCCCGACACCGCCAGAACCAGCCTACACGAAGGGATGAAAGACGTCGTCGAGTGTATGAGGAACAGCCGCCTGAAGCTGAACTCTGACAAGACGGAAGTCCTCATCCTGGGACCATCACCCTCCGCCTGGGATGACTCCTGGTGGCCCCCCGCCCTGGGCACCGCACCCAAGCCAACAGACCACGCACGCAACCTGGGCTTCATCCTGGACTCCTCTCTCTCGATGACCAGACAAGTCAACGCAGTCTCCTCATCGTGCTTTCACACCCTGCGCATGCTTCGCAGGATCTTCCGATGGATCCCGACCGAGACCAGGAAGACGGTCACCCAGGCACTCGTCACCAGCCGACTGGACTACGGAAATGCCCTCAACGCCGGAACCACAGCCAAGCTACAGAAAAGACTCCAGCGCATCCAGAACGCCTCCGCCCGACTCATCCTGGACGTCCCCCGACGCAGCCACATCTCCGGCCACCTGAGAGACCTGCACTGGCTCCCCGTCAACAAGAGGATCACGTTCCGGCTCCTCACCCAGGCACACAAGTCTCTCCACGACCTGGGCCCCAAGTACCTCAACGACCGCCTGACCTTCTACACGCCCACCCGCCAGCTACGGTCTACCAGCCTCGCCCTCGCCGCCGTACCACGCATCCGAAGAGCCACCGCCGGAGGAAGATCCTTCTCCTACCTGGCAGCCAAGACATGGAACTCCCTCCCCATCCACCTTCGTCTGACCCAGGACCATCTCGCCTTCAGGAGACAACTCAAGACCTGGCTGTTCGAGCAATAGCGGACCCCTTCCCCCAAGCGCCTTGAGACCCCTCCGGGTGAGTAGTGCGCTATACAAATGTTATGATTGATTGATTGATTACAATTAGGACCTTTCTTAGACTTTGCAATATACAGATGTTAGACCTGGGATCCTTGGTGTGGTTTCCCCACTAACTTTTTTGCTTTCAGACATTCTGTTTTTCCTGACCTTAAGCCTTTGCACACTTTACCACTGCTAACCAGTGCTAAAGTGCTTGTGCTCTTTCCCTAAAACTTGATAACATTGGATTATATCCAATTTGCATATTTAGCTAACCTATAACTCCCTAGTAGAGTGGCACTATATGCGGCCAGGGCCTGTAAACCAAATGCTACTAGTGGGCCAGCAGCACTGATTGTGCCAACCACTTCAGTAGCCCTTTAAACAAGTCTCAGGCCTCCCATAGCCTGGTTGTGAAGTTTTAACCTGCTGTTTCGACCTGGCAAAATTAACCTTTTACTAGGCCCAAACGTTATTTTTTGATACATATATGTCACCCCTAGCGTAGACCCTGTACAGCCCTGAGGGCAGGGTGCAACGTATTTAAAAAGTAGGACATGTGCTCTGAGTTTTGCATGTCCTAGTAGTGAAAAACTCACATTTGTTTTTCACTACTGCACGGCCTATCGCTCCCATAGGATAATATTGGAGTTGCCTTATTACCTCTTATACGTTTAATTTCCTAATATTTCCTAATGGGAAGGGATGACTGGTTCATGTTTGGTGTCTCTGTAATACTTATTTAAAATCCTAACTTAGAATGAAGTGGGATTTTAAATTACAATTCTGAAAATTTCACTTTTAGAAAGTTGACATGTTTCTGCCTTAGCCATTTGGTGCCTGCAACCTGTCTCTGATCGCATGCCTGGGAGGAGTTGGCAGTTTGGCTTTGTGAATCCCTCCTAGACAGCCACAAAATGGTCAGCTTAGGTGTAACTGCACGAGTGATCACTAGCAGGATGGGAGGGAGAAGCTGGGAGTGTCTCACTTATACCTGAATAGCCTGTGTCCTGCCTCCCACACCTAGGGCTGTGTACCCCCTGTAGTTAGTCTGTTGCCAGGACAGGGCACCTGTGCTCTTCAAAGGCATGCCTCTAGAAGTTTCATCCCATTTAAAAGGCACAACTGTGTATAAAAGACACCACATCTTCAGTACACTTCTGGACCTGTGGATACTCTGCCAGGAAGAAGGACTGCTGTGCTGCTGACAAGCACTAGCAATTTGCTGGTCTGCGCTCTACTGAACTCCTGCTTTGCTGTGCTGACCTACTGCCTGCTGCCCTATTGTCTGAGTGAGAAGGACAGGATCTGCATCCCTTGAACCCAGAGTCCCGAGTGACTCTAAGGGCTAGTTGGCTGGCCACCTGATCTGAAGCCTCATGGACATAACAGGCTTCCAAGAACCTTGTATCTGTACCTGGACTCTGTCATCTGTGAGTCTACCCTGCCAAGTGATTCCACTGCAGCCCTGAACCGAAGCATCTCCTTTGCTGCGCAACACAACCCTCAGCACAAATGACGCATCTCTGCTGCGGTGTGGATTGGACCTGTTGCAAAGAACTGCATCGCAGCTATGACCCACAATGCCTTCTGAACCTCCACAGCGCAATGCAGTCTTGGAGCAGGCCCTCACATCCCTTATCAACAACAACACTGGACTCCGCATCGCAGCCCCACAGCTCTTCACCCCATATTTTGCTTCACAAGCCCCGTTGACGGGATCCTCGACGTCGACGCAGCAGGACCTTGCACCTCAGCCTTGTCGCATTACGGAACAGATGCATCGCTTTGGCTGCGCGACGCTTCTCCAACAAGGATCCACGCAATGGTCCGCAAACCAGGATTTAAGGTGCTCTGTTTACTGGGTCCCTTCGTGCTGGCCTGCACCCCATCGCTATCGGCCTGAACTTGTGACTTTGTCCTGGTCCTGTGCGACCAGATATCGACAGTTGGTGCTTTGTGATTTTTGGTGCTATTTTATCTTACAACTTTAAAATCCAATATCTCCAGTTCTACAGATTGTTTTTTTGTTATTATTTTTATGAGAATGGATCTTCGATAAATACCTAAAGTATTGCAGAGGTTAGTGGTTTAGAAAAAGGTGCCTCTCTTCTCTATCTCCTCAAATAAGTCTACAAGTTTATTATGCTTATGGTGTAGGAGGTTGTGGACATATGGGAATATTTTTCATTTTCTTGTCCAATTAATTGATACGATGAACTAGTAGATATGTATTGTGATTTGAGCTTAATACATGCTGCAAGGGGAGACAAAGACATTTTGTGAAGAAGGTATTCTCTTTCCTATCTGATAAGCAGACAATTAGCCTGTGAGAAGGAGCGACGGTGGAGTCTTGGAGGCTATCATGCAGGATGTTGCACCAATGAATATGAGAGAGGTGAAGTACTAGCATAGAAGAGTGGCAGGTGTGGGTTTGATGGAATGATGTAATCTTATGTAGAAGACCTAGATGGAAGCAAGCCATTGGGAGGTGCATCTTTATGGGCCTTTCAAGAAGAGGCATGGTTTAACATCAAATACCGAGGGACTTCGATTTACTAGACAAGGTGTGGGAGAAGCTTTAAGATGGCTTTTTCAGAGCCATCATTTGCTCTGTTCTGATGAGTGTGAACAATGCTATGGTCATATTTAGCTTAGGATATTCTGCAAGCATCTATCACTGGGTAACATCCAGGCAATATCGGGGACGCGCTCTAGTTGCGCGTATAAGGGGTTTAGTGAGCCCGACGACTGATTTAATAGAAGGATTCTTTCCCCCTCCTGAGGCGGAAGCCGGTAGGTCTCTCCTTTTTACTTTAACTCTTTTTACAATTTGCGCGTTTTAAATACTGCATTTATTGCACTTGATTTAATAAGCGTTTTATCGTGTCCTGAGACTCCCTTGTGCTTGATTTCATAAGCGGTTTGTGTCCTGAGACTCTCTTGTGCTCTGTGACCTCCCCCCCCTCCCTTTGCCACCTGACCACTCTCGGCCGAGTATTGACGCCGAGGGTTGGTTTCCTGGCTTTGGCGGCCATATTGGGTGTGGGCTGGGCGGGGACGCGCTCTAGTTGCGCTTATAAGGGGACGGTCATGCCTCCGCGCAGCGGACGCATACAGTGGACGCGCCGGACCTGCGCCGGAGTCGTGCCAGAGTCCTGCCTGTCTGTGCCCGTCCGCGCACAACCGGGCACAGGGGCCTCTCCCTCTGATTGTCGAGTAATATATTCTTCAGGTGAGCTGCACCGGTTAGATTCTAGTAATCTTACTTTAACTTCTGCCATTCTGACCAAGCTAAAAGAGACTGGCATTCTATGTACTAATAGGAAAGCACCTGTGACCCATTCTCGTTTGAAACTAGCTAGCCTGAATACTAGATCATTACAGAAACACCACCTTGAAATGTTTACTCTCCTACAAAATGAAGACATAGATGTCCTGACTCTTACAGAAACGTGGATGGGCGATAGCTCCTTACCTGATATCATAGCCGCCCTCCCTGATGAATATGATGCTATGTGGCATAATCGCGCAGACAATGCTCGAGGTGGTGGCGTAGCTATTCTTTTCAAAAAACATTTAACTGTCACTAAATTATTGGCAGAAACAGTCGATTTAGCCGACTTACTTGGGGTGAAAATTACATTGAGGAACACCTGCCGTGCTGTTCTTACAGTTTATCGCCCCCCAAAATCCACCCCTTTGTTTAATGATCTACTAACCCCCATTATTTCAGACGTCTGCACGCGCTATCAAAAAGTATTAATAACTGGAGATTTCAATGTCCACTGGGATAAAATGTCTAGGATGTGGCAACTCGACATCTGGCGACCGCTATGACCACACTGGGACGCCAACAATTAGTGGATGTACCTACTCATGATAAAGGCCATACTCTCGACCTTATTTGGACCTCAGACCCGGATGTTGTTCTAACTGGCGTCCTACCCTGTATATGGTCAGACCACTATTTGATATACTGTGTCATCCCTATGGATGGATATCTGTCTCTATCATTACCCCAAAAATTTAAGAAAGTACGTCAATGGAGGAAAATTGACTCCGAAACTCTGACGGATACCCTCCTCAAAAATAATAAACAGTTATACGATACACTCGGAGATTTAGATCAGGAAATTGCGAATGTGATGCAAAATCTTAGTCAGGCCATTGATTTAATCGCTCCTGAAAAAAATCAAAAGATAAGTAGAGCAGTGAAAGGAGCTCCATGGTTTAATCCTTCCATGAGAGAACACAAAATAAAGCTCCGCCACTTAGAAAGACGCTGGAGGAAAACAAAGGACTCCACAGACAGGGATCATTATAGAACATTCCTTAACCACTTGGATGCTAAGGTACATCCACCTCTTCCCATTGACTTTCCATTGAAATCAATGGAAACTCCATGACGAGTTACCCTTGTCATTAGCACTGAAGGGGTTAAACTGTATAAAAATCACATTCTGTCAGCAAAAGCAGAGTATTACGAATCACGAATTAACAACGCGAAGAATGTTCAGAAAGAAACTTTTAAGATCTTAAATGAACTGAGCAAGAAGGTAGAAAAAGTAGAAACGCCGATAGATTGTAACATCTTTCAACACTACTTTCTTGATAAGGTAGAAACTATTCTTTCTGACATTCAGAACTCCCCCAGCTGCTACTCTCTACCTTCTTCCTTCCATCCTCAAACCCCCTCTTCTGAACACACCATCCTTAATTTTCCTTTGATTGACTCTACAGCTTTAAGTCAACTTATGAATCGAACTAAGTCAGGCTCGCCAGCAGACCCATGTCCTCCTAGTATCTTCCGTCTGGCGCTCCCTACTTTAGAGAATCATTTCATCTCCCTATTGAACAAATCATTAGATATTGGCCAGCTCCCCTCTAGTTTCAAAGAAGCACGAGTTAGGCCCCTAATAAAAAAGCCGGGGGCTGATCCCACCAACGTAAAAAATTATAGGCCTATATCCCAGCTGCCTTTCCTGTCCAAAATTTTGGAACAACATGTTCTGAGATTTCTCTCAGTATTCCTGGAGTCACACCATCTACTCCATGAGCGGCAAGCAGGATTTCGGGCACACCATAGCACTGAATTAGTGATGCTTTCAGTGCTGGATGAGCTCAGAGGTATGGCTGACAGTAAAAAGCCGAGTGCCCTGATATTATTATATCTGTCAGCGGCATTCGATACTGTCAGCCATACCCTGCTTCTGGACAGATTGGCTGCTTCTGGGATAAAAGACACAGCCTATAAATGGCTAAAATCGTTTCTTTCTGGGAGAACTCAAAGGATTCAACTGGGGGATTGTATATCAGATTTGGGTGCTCTGAAGTGTGGAGTCCCCCAGGGTTCGGCTTTGTCCCCACTCCTTTTCAACCTTTATCTGCAGCCCTTAATCAACTCTTTGGTAAGCATGGGCTGTAAAACTTTTAACTATGCCGACGACACTCAGTTGTTACTGAGCATCGATAATACGGCTTGTGCACAGACCCATGCTCAAAAGATTCTTAGACATACAGTGAGCTGGATGACAGCAAACTCGTTGAAAATCAATCCAGACAAAACTGAGGTCTTGGTGGTTTCGACTGAAGCCTCTCCTTGGAGCGATCTGTTTTGGCCTCAATACCCTGGCCCCACCCCGAAACCTTGCCCTAAGGTAAAAAGTCTAGGTATAAAAATTGATCATGAGCTGTCAATTGCTAGTCAGATTTCATCTGTGGTTGGGACCTGTACTAATTTTATTAGACAGTTACGTAAGCGAGTCCCCCTTCTTTCTTTTTCCACGCTTCGTACTATTGTCTCCGCCACAATAATTTTAAGACTAGATTACGGGAATGTCCTGTATTTGGGGTTGCCCAAAACTTTGATTAACAGGTTGCAAGTTGTCTCGAATGACGCTGCCAGGCCGACTTTCAGGTTACCCAGACGGACTCATGCATCCCCACTGTTGTGTAAGTTGCATTAGCTCCCCATAAAACAACGTGTGGAATTCAAAAGTCTATGCATTGCTCATAAGGCTGTCTATGGCCAGACACCTGCGTACATAAAAGAACACCTTGGGGTATATAACCCCACACGATCATTAAGGTCTTCTAATACCCAACAGTTGTCCTGTCCCCGCTATAAACTAGCAACGAAGGGTGGTAGATCTTTTTCAGTGGTGGTTCCTCAGATCTGGAATAAACTCCCTGAGTCTCTCCGTAAGGAAACTAATCTATTGCGCTTCAGGAAGTCTTTGAAAACACTCCTGTTTAGGGAAGTCTTAAACACTGCTTAATACCTGGATCCATATATCTTCCTGCTATTCACCATTATTGTTTCCTTCTGTTAAATAGCGCCTAGAGACCTGTCGGTGATTCGGCGCTATATAAGCTGTAGTTAACAATAACAATAACAATAACAATCTTAGACAGATATATGACAGTGGTCAACACCACTGAGCTATAACTGTGTCATTGGCATACAGAATAAAGAAGGCCAGAAGCGGCGGGCGGCTTTTTTCTTATAACGCAGCTAAACTTTGGAACTCCCTGCCAATTCACCTTCACACTATTTCTAATCATCAGGCCTTCCGGAAACAACTCAAGACTTATCTGTTCCCTTCGCTTTTCCGTCCCCTCCCATGTTGGTTCCTAGCGCTGGACGCTTCCAGGTAGCCCTCTATAAATGTCTTTCATTTCATTTCATTTCATTTGGGGTCATGTGGTAATTAGCCAGTAGATGTCAGCGATTGTGGTACTAATCGGCTGCACACTTTTAAGATGAGAGGCTGTTTTGGCCTGGGGAGCTCCATGAGGAGACATTACTTCTGCAACTTGATTGGATTCCATTATCCTGGCGTATATAGGTAAGAGTATGCTGCATCAGTTTCAGACAACGCATGTAGACTGAAACTCCCGCAGGATGTCCGACTGGAAAATGTCTGCTGGTCACTTCTGGTCCTGCTGCTTGAACACATTTTGATGCCGCCCCCTTATTCAACAGGATTCTGGCATTTTGACTCTGAAACCTTCTAGGTAATCTGCTGCAGCGAAGTCGTGGTTTCTTTTGCCACTGACAGCAAATTAAGTGAGGGAAAGTTAGTTTCTTACTCATTTTAGGAGTTTGGGTCTACTTTAATGATGTGTACCCATTTAGTTTATTGGTATTGGGCTTACATATCTGAGTCTTTTCAGATCCATATTTTGAAGATGTTATTTGTGTTTTTTCATTACTTCGCAATCTAGGGTTTTTAATCAGGCTTATCCTTGAGAACAGAAGGATTGCTTCAGAAAGTCTGCCATCCATGCAGCAACCCACATCAGTAAGGTGTAAAGAACCTTTTCATAACTATAGGAGGATGTATCATGCATTTTTAGAAAGAAAATACATTTCATAGCCGTAGAAGGGAGCAGTCTTACTCTGTTGTTTACCAATAGGAACACCACTACGTGAGTCTCTTGAAGACATCAAAAAGGTAAGAAAGGTTTAATGAACAGCTTTAGAGATTAATTACTAGAGTGCGATTGAAGAAGTTTAGTAGAAGCTACACACAAACAACACCATCAAGTCCATCGCAAGGGTGAGAGCTCGACAGAATGCAGATCTGGGGCACAGATGTTCTAAGTCAAAGTGGTCAATTGTCCAGGGACCCCACATTTAAAGGGGTGTCCGGAGAATGTCACCCCTCTGAAGCTCCTTCTCACCTGTGTCTATTTCTCTATTTGAAACTATCCCCTCTCCACTGTCATCCTGAGATTTTTTGGTGTCCTGTGAAAGACATATTTCAGCTGTTTTATGTGATATCATTCCTGAAATTTGAATGTATACCTCAATATTTGGAAACATTGTGCATGAATCCACTAGCCTAGCACAAAATAGATAATAGAACTTAATATGTTTCGGATTAGGGTGACCCAAAGTATGTTATACCTGAGGCTCCAAAATCCCTTAAAATGACATTGAATTGGGTCATCATTACCAGACAAGGAATTGGAGAGTGTTACCTACCTCCAGATCTGTAACCAGAAATAATAGTTTAAACTTACGCATTATAAATGCGTTCACAGGATGTACATCACTCCCCAGAAGCGACACGGAATGCGCTCCCAATTGGATGGCCATTTCCCCAGATGCCACTCCGAGCTGGGTTAATTTTTCGATATGTGGTGTAAATGTTCAATTTTCTCGCCCAATTGGGAGGAGGTGATACATGACTTCCTAAACTGGAAATTAGTGGTGTCTTCTAAATTATACTTGCTGCTCCTAGTGCAGATATCGAAAAAAGTTTATAAACCACCAAATTTGTGAACCTTGGGCTGGTGTTGGTGGAGAGATGCATTGCCATGACATGGAAGTCGAAGAACTAATCAAGAAGAAATCAATGGAGGTGAGATATGCACAGAGGACTACAAGCTGATGGCCATATGGGAGCTCAAATAGATCAAACACACTGGATTCAAGCTAGTCTGGCTGATGAGGGGTATTACCCCGAAACCGGTCCCAGGATGCTTGTGTTCGGTCCAGGGAAGACCTGGTCTGGCAGTTCGGGCTGGCCTGTTCCCATGAGGCACAGGGTCAAGGCTGATTTGCATATGTCTGGGTCTGAACTTGGGTGGCGAAGTGAGCTAAAGAACAATGATGGATTTAACTCAGATCTGTGACTGAGGGTGAGTGTCTAAAAAGTTTCAGCGCTGTGTCCATCATCACCTTGTGTTGGCTCAAACAGATGGCCTGCATTGGTCACCATGCTGGACTATCCATCGGACAGATAGACCCAATGAAATTAAATACGTGACAACAGCTGTGATATACCAACTCTAACTACAATAATTTACCTTTACAATGATACCAGGAGATAGCGTTAAAACAAAGGGACACCTGGGGGTTTCCCCTGCAGTGTGTTTTTTGCCAGTGTCTGTGCAATGACTGTCCAATGAAGGGCACATGGTGGTGTGGCTATTGTACTGTCTCTCTTGCCAGTACTGACGGAAATTTTGTCTTGATGTTTATTTTCTATTGTGTGTAGTATTTTAAAACTTTAATAAGACTTTTAAAAACACACATTTTTCGTAAATAACTTAAAAAATATATATTATGTATTAAATATGTCTATGTATTAATATGTATTGAATATGTATATATTATGTATTAAATAGGTATTAAATATGTATATGTATTAAATATGTATTAAATATGTATATGTAATAAACATGTATTAAATATGTATTAAATATGTATTTGAATTAGATTTTTAAATATTGATTGAAAAGACGGTTGTGATATTTCATCTAGTAGTCAGCATGGTGTAGTATAATCAAAATAATAAATGGTACAGTGTTCTTAATGTGTGCTATGAAAAGGGCCACTAGAACTCTGCCATTCTGCTGCTGCAGCATTTTCGGCATAATTATAGATTTGCTCCACTTGCCACATAAACCTTTTATATTCTGCATAATTTATAGATTTTAACAATTCATATTATTTATAGCTCAAACGGGTCACTAGTTACCAAAAAAAAAAAACTACCCCGCGTGTTACCGCGCAGTGGCAGGCCTTGTGTTATGCATAAAGCGATACAAAAGGGGATGATGGACGGAGCATTTGAACAAATCAAAGACTCACCCCCAGTCAACTGATCTGGGTTTAATCCATCACCATTCTTCAGTTCACTCAGCCACCCCAGTTCAGACAAAGCTATATGCAAATCAGTCTGACCCTGTGCCTTGTGGGAACAGTCCAGCCCGAACTGCCAAGCCATGTCTTCCCTGGACCGGAAACAAGCATCCTGGGACCGGTTTCGGATTCATAATCCTCATCAGCCAGGCTATCTTGAATCCAGTGGCCAAGTGAACAAGGGACTCACGTCTGAGCATACCCTGCCACACTTAGGGCGAACAAAGCGATACAAAAGGGGATGATGGACGGAGCATTTGAACAAATCAAAGACTCACCCCCAGTCAACTGATCTGGGTTTAATCCATCACCATTCTTTAGTTCACTCAGCCACCCCAGTTCAGACAAAGCTATATGCAAATCAGTCTGACCCTGTGCCTTGTGGGAACAGTCCAGCCCGAACTGCCAAGCCATGTCTTCCCTGGACCGGAAACAAGCATCCTGGGACCGGTTTCGGATTCATAATCCTCATCAGCCAGGCTATCTTGAATCCAGTGGCCAAGTGAACAAGGGACTCACGTCTGAGCATACCCTGCCACACTTAGGGCGAACAAAGCGATACAAAAGGGGATGATGGACGGAGCATTTGAACAAATCAAAGACTCACCCCCAGTCAACTGATCTGGGTTTAATCCATCACCATTCTTTAGTTCACTCAGCCACCCCAGTTCAGACAAAGCTATATGCAAATCAGTCTGACCCTGTGCCTTGTGGGAACAGTCCAGCCCGAACTGCCAAGCCATGTCTTCCCTGGACCGGAAACAAGCATCCTGGGACCGGTTTCGGATTCATAATCCTCATCAGCCAGGCTATCTTGAATCCAGTGGCCAAGTGAACAAGGGACTCACGTCTGAGCATACCCTGCCACACTTAGGGCGAACAAAGCGATACAAAAGGGGTTCCCTTGGCCACTGGATTCAAGATAGCCTGGCTGATGAGGATTATGAATCCGAAACCGGTCCCAGGATGCTTGTTTCCGGTCCATGGAAGACATGGCTTGGCAGTTCGGGCTGTACTGTTCCCATGAGGCACAGGGTCAGACTGATTTGCATATAGCCATGTCTGAAATGGGGTGGCTGAGTGGGCTAAAGAATGGTGGTGGATTAAACCCAGATCAGTTGACTGGGGGTGAGTGTTTGATTTGCTCAAACGCTCCGTCCATCATCCCCTTTTGTATCGTTGTGTTATGCATAGGCAGGTCACCTTTCAGATGATGATTGCTGTATTTCGTTGTTAAACTCAAATTATTGAGGTGAACGAGTGAAGTAATACTGCTTCAAAACAAACCCTATAATTTGCCTTTCCTTGGCCTATAATTCCGTTCAACCTGCCACTTAATTTGGCCCTCCCCTGCTGCATAGTTCCAGTGGCCCCTACTATGAGTTACATCCCCATCTACCCAAAAGAAAACTTATTCTGGATTGGTGACAATACCATTCATAGCAGGAAACCCCGCACATCTATTCGGAGACACTACTTTTCAATTAAATATGTTCGAAGTATCTTGTCTCGCTTCCTTATCTTAATACATTTGTCAGTATATGGTTGGAGAGTTCTGGTAGATATCCGTAATTTACAAATAACTTTAATGTGTTAAACATTTAAAAAGTATTTCGTTCTTTTTTTTTGTTATTCAAGGGGTTCTGTTTCGTATCGCCTGAATTTTAATGCAGGGATTACCCTGCTGACTGCCCTGGAAAAGGCGATTGAGCAAAGTAACGGGTAGGGCGGTCAACCTAGAATCTGGGGAACCGGGTTCGAGTCTCGGCAACAGACGCTCAACATCCTGTGATTCTGGGCAAATCTCCCTCGTGCCTAACAGAAATGAATGTGTCCTTTACTGGTTCTCATGTAAAGCGCTCTGATACCCGATTCGTTCGAGTCAAGTTCGCGCTATGTAAACAATGTATATATATGTTAATTCCCTGCATGTTTGGAACCATTCTATTGACAAAGCCTACACATAGAGCGTAAATTATAATGTCTACATTGATGCCTATTTATTATACTGTCCTATTGTGTCTAGTGGATTATGTGTTATTTTAAGACAGTGTTTAAAAATAAGAGGGGCCCCTTTATGCCAAAAGGGAGTAGGACACTTACTCAGTGAAGAAAGGAAGATCCCTTAGGGTAGATAATATCGTGGAGTAACCTCAATGCTCACACATCACATTTATTTCAATGCTTGTACAATTCTGTCATGACGGAGGTGTAAAATGTTAAGACCAATTTCTTTCAGTCTAACTTTAGGTGTTTCACTCTTGATGTTTTCATGTTTATTGTGATTACCTGTTTTAATGTGTTGTAATATGTTTTGTGTCATGAACAGTATTAATTGATGTGTTTGTTTAAATGTGATATTTTGTGTACAAACAAACAATAAACATATGTGATATATTTTTTTATATATAAAGTGTCTAAGCAGCTTTCCCTATTATATATGGTCCAATTGGAGTAAGGGTGGAATGTAAGACAAAGTATGTATTAATGTGTGATGCGTGAGCATTAAGGTTACTCTACGACATGGTCTACCCTAAGGGATCTTCCTTTCTTCACTTTTAAGACAGTTACATTGTAGGAAGATTTCCTGATTAAAACTGTGTATTTCTGGCTATTTTAAAAAGCTAATGCATCCCCAGAGGGAGCAAGGCTATAATTTGGCACGCCTGACTCTTTGCACACATTCCCAGGCACCTTTGACCTTTACTTCAGCATCACCATTGATGTTTTAAGTAACCTATAGACGAATGACGTGTTATTATGGTGGCGACCCTTTGGCACCCTTCCTCCTTTGATCTCTACTGATAATTATATAACCCTGCATCCAGATGGTGGAGTACCTCAGGCAGTCTGATTGTCTTTTCTGCACCACATGCCAATAATGCAACGCCTAAAGAAGTCTATGGTATCACAGACTAACCTTCTTACCCAATAATGTCGCTCTCCTAAAAAATGTTTCAGGCGTTGAATATCAGTTTGAATCATCCCTGCAGTTGGAGAAAGTGGGACGATTTTTAAAGTTGTGAAATAAATACTAGTATTGCACATACTCATAGCTTCTGCAGTGTGAGCAGGAATGGTGCTAGAGTTGTTGGTGTCCCTTGTAAAATAGCGTTGCATCATGTAGTGCTTAAAATGTAGTGCTTAAAAAAAACAAAAATCTGGAATTTTGTATTACTTTGGTGTCACCACTAAATGGCACTCTAAAGCATAAGGCCTTCCCTTACACCATAGAAGCACGAGACATGAGGATGAACAAACATGTAATGCTGCAGTGTGACATATGTAATGCTAAACTGTGACACTACACCACAGTTTGGTTTTCTATACAGAGCACATTAACATGGACACCTGCAGCCCTGTGAGTGGTGGTTGCGACCGTCAATCATGTTCCTCCTCCACAAGAACATCCTATGTGAAAGACTGAAAGTGCATTGTTATCTGAAAGACTGCAAGTACTTTAGGGACCTTTGGATAGGGTATTGCCAGGCAGTGCTTACCTTGTGTGGGTGTTTACATGTGGGGCCTCTCGGACTCTTTTGCAAGCCCAAGGCGTAGCTTTGCTATGCACTTCCGGCTTCCTGTTCGAGCCTTCACGCCTCTTCACCTCACTTGGTTAAGGCGTGTCTCGGCTGAGGCGGGGCGGATTGTGGACAGTTTTGGATTGGTAATTTAGGCGCTCGGGCAATTCCCGAGGGGCCCGTAACCGAATTCCAGCTGTAGGCTGCTTTTTTTAGGATCCTGGAGGGCCGATTTGGGTGGTTTCTGTGTTCCTTGATGCCCCCAGTGGCCCCGGCGGGGCCTGAGTGGCCTTTCTGGAGGCAGATGGGCGTCCATTACCTCCCTTTTTTCAACGGGCAGAGGTGTCACCCCTTTCTCTCGCTGGCCCGGCCTATTAATATATGCATATTGAGCGGGGCAGGGGCCCGAGCAAAAGTGTCCTCACTTGTTTTTAGGTGTGTTTCACCAGTGTAAACTAATCCGTACATTTTTTTTACCCCCCCCCCCTTTTTATAAAATTTCTCCGAAGCAGTGTTTTGTGGTAAAGGCAATATGCAAATGTGGGCCACTATTTTTTTTTTAATCCCAATCCAACCCTGGCTGTGGATTTCTTTCTCTTGGGCTACTTTGTACCATTTCTGGCCTCTAAAGCTGGAGCAGGCCTGTCACCTCTTGTGACTTCCCTGTACCAAAGATAAATGACATTCCTCAATTTATTGCATGCCCAGGGGCTTTGCTTTGTCTCACAGGACACTGCAGTTTTACAGTCGCCATAGACTGCCCAGCCACAGGCTCCTCACACAAAGAATCCTGTTGGTTTACATGTTATTTTTGGTTCAGTGCTGACATCACTCATGCTTCCGGGGCATTTTATTTGCACGTCCGAGGGGCTGGGGAGAGAAATGCCTTCTATGCCTGGGGTAAATGATAGGCGGAGTAGAAGGACATGGGCAGCCTCCAGAACTTGTCATTACACCACAGTGTGGAAATGGCTGAGATCGCTTTCTATGAGAAGCCTTCGTGAGGATATGATTCTTGCGGGCGAAAGCTAGGAAGAATTATTCTGGAGGTATGATCCAGGAAAAAAGGGTAGGGTAGTGAATTTGACGTAACCAGTGATGACTGAGGTGCTGAGAAGTCTACTGGATCAGGTAACAGTCACATGTGCTTCCACCTGTGAGTGTCTGCTGTTTGGAGCACTTTTCACTGTAATTCTTTTTGGATTATTTAGCGTATCAGAATTGGAGGGGATGATATAGGATAGGAATAGGGGTAGGAGTTGGGGTATGTTGCAAGGACAGCAAAATGATTGGGCCTTTGTTTGAGGAGGAGAAAGACAGACCAGTGTGGCAGAGGAGTGTGGTGTGTCTCAGGATGTCAAGGGAGTGAAGGGTGTACTTGGTCTCCTGGCTGGGCTAGTTTCTCAAGGTGAGGAGTACAGGGGGAGGGCAGGTATTTAGACATGAAAATGGTGTAAGGGTGATAAGGAGGAATGTTCCGGGGGTAATGAGACATTATCTAAAGTATGCAGGGTTTAAGGAGTGAGGATTTGGGACACATTCGTTTTATATCGGTCTGGCAACAGAAGGCTACTGCTTAGAGATTTGACTTAGCCTGACGGAATCCGGCTTCATATAATGACTCCTGCCACATAGAGCCTGACAGACGCCGGCTCCTTATCCACCTTCACGAGCATCCCATTGAGCTTTCAGCACTAGAGCCTTGGACCAGTCTGAGACACGCCATTGAGCGTGTCTCCCACTCCTGTTGGGGATCTACAAGCCACCCCGGATAACCCAGCCTGGACACGCACAGTTTCCCCTGAATACCTACACCCCTCCACACCGGATTAATTACGGTGTGGCCCCAGACCACTGCGATATAAATCATTGTAACCTGGTCCTGATGATGGCCTAACATCCCTACAGGCCGAAACGCCATCGACTTCACAGCGAAATTCCGATGCTCCCCTCATGGATGCCTACACAAATTACTTGTACATTACACTTTCATTGACTGGGTATCCTTGAATTTGTACAATTTTAAATTCACTTGTTCGCCGTTGCGCCCTCCACAGTCGCTGTACATACCACCTCACGTTGTCACTTGCGCCGTCACAATCCTTAACGAGCAAATGTGCACAGTATCCAACAGGTTACATGCCATTTAATGTAACGCTTCAGAAAGGGGGTGGTGATGGACAGAGCATCTGAGTTAAATAGAACACTCATCCCCAGTCAAAAGATCAGGGCTTGATCCATCACCGTTTTTTAGCTCACTGCACCATCCCAGCTCAGAACCTGGCTACATGCAAATTAGTCTGTCCCTGGCCCAGTGCATCATGGGAACAGGGCAGACCAAACTACCAAGCCAATTCTTTACTGGAAAGGAAACAAGCTTCCGGGGACCGGTTTCTGGCATTGCAGCCGTCTTCGGCCCGGCTTGCATGAATCCTGATGGTGCAGTGAGCAAGGGACTCATGTCTGAGCATACCCTGCCACTCCTATAGTGGCCAAAACGATTCAGAAAGGGGGTGAACTGGGATGCTGCAGTGAGCTAAAAAACGGTGATGGATCAAGCCTTGATCTTTTGACTGGGTATGAGTGTTCTGTTTAACTCAGATGCTCTGTCCATCACCACCCCCTTTTCTGAATCGTTTTGGCCACTATAGGAGTGGCAGGGTATGCTCAGATGTGAGTCCCTTGCTCACTGCACCATTAGGATTCAAGCAAGCCGGGCCGAAGATGGCTGCAATGCCAGAAACCGGTCCCCGGAAGCTTGTTTCCTTTCCAGTAAAGAATTGGCTTGGTAGTTTGGTCTGCCCTGTTCCCATGATGCACTGGGCCAGGGACAGACTAATTTGCATGTAGCCAGGTTCTGAACTGGGATGGTGCAGTGAGCTAAAAAACGGTGATGGATCAAGCCCTGATCTTTTGACTGGGTATGAGTGTTCTGTTTAACTCAGATGCTCTGTCCATCACCACCCCCTTTTCTGTTGTATTTAATGTAATGCAGCACAACTCTTTCTGTTTGACCATATGAAATTGAATATGTCAAATATGTGAATATACTATTTTTGTTTGCAAAACGTTTGGTGTCTTCCCTTTTTTTCCCTTTCAGGATTTATCCTTCAGTAACTATTAGTACTAATGTTATTGTCCCTCTATTGATGCCCCTTTGAGACATTGCTGTATGTTACAAATAGGGATTAGTGCTGGCATGGTGAAAGGACTGGGCAGAGATGCAGGCGCTATTGTATGTGGTGGTATGTGCAGAAGGGAGATGCAGGACTTGCAGAGTAGGCATTACCCACTGTGCTTTTATTCTACGGGTATAGAGGAAGGAACAGGTAGAAGAAAATAAGTGTGGATCTGTGAGCATTCAAATATGAAGTTGGCCTGAGAACAGGCTAGTAAATAATTCATAGGCCAAGAGCTTGGCTTGGATCCTGCAAAAGTGAAACTGCAGTAGTATGGCTTAGGCGGATGAAAAGGGGGCTGACGGTGTCCATGCTGAGGGAGCTCAGAGGAAAATGGCTGTGTCCTGATCTAGTGGTATTACACTTGGGGGAGATTGACTTGGTCCTGTCTATGTGCCTGGAGCTGATTAGGATTGTCTGTGAGAATCTGGTGTTATTTTGTCATGATCAGATGCACCTTTCTTTGCTGGGCAACGAGCTGTATTTGGAGATGTTGATGGTGTCGGTGGAGAAGATTGGTGGGATGTGGTGAGACAGAAATACCTCAGAGGACGGTCTTTCTGGTGGCAGTTTGAGGAAGTGAAGACAGAGAGATGATTAAACAGGAGAAAAGGGGACAGAGAAAGTAGGGGAAGAGAGAGAAGAAAAGAGGACGTAAAGAGGTGGGACCTGTTTCATGTTGGGCAGACAAAACAAATAAAGTCTGCAATGGGCAGAAAGGACAACACATGAGATTCTTAAGCCATAATGTTGGAGTTGCAGTCATTGTTTAGGGGAACAGGTGGAGGGAAATAATGGGGAGCGAATTATTTAAGGATATAAGATGGGTTAGTAGTAAATTGTTAGAAAACATGTTTAGGGCATGTTAACATGTGCGGCTCAGCCAACACAGACGAAGTTGTAGATATTTTTGCTTGCTGTGGCATGAGACTGTTCATTGCATTCAAGGTATGGCAAAGTGAGGCTACAATCTTCCAGAGTTAAGAAATAGCCAAAAAGTATAGGATTGTGTTATAGGAAAATGCCAACTGCTATATAGTGAGTGGATAGGCAAACTCACTTACAGTAAAGGTCTTAAATTGGGTAATTCGAAAGCAAAAAATCCAGGAAGACATATGGGCAGAACCCACTTTGCTATAATAGTTTTCTTGGGTAAGGTAGTGTATTGGCAGGTTTCCGTGTACTCTTTCTTGGTATAGCCAGAGCCCCAGAAAAAAAAACTTTTAGCCCATCCAAGTACTATGGACTTTGCAAAGTTATTTCAACTGTTGCTTGGAAATTCAGATAATCATGGGAGCAGAGACTGGTTAATTAAGACCTGGCTTTGCTGTGTACTGTTTGTCGGAAATATGATGGTGTTCAGTTTTATGTAGCATCTAATATTTTTAAGTTAGTATTTAATAACCACTCTCAGCATTAGCAGAAAGGGGAACTGGAATGCTACCTGTTTCCTCTGGCTGATAAGTCTGCGACAACACATCGCCCTGTGATGAAGTGATCCCACCTATCAGATAACACTGTACTGCTCAAGCCTAACTCCTACCTGTTCATCATCATCAACATTGCTGGTGGAGGGAAATAATGGGGAGCGAATTATTTAGGGATATAAGATGGGTTAGTAGTAAATTGTTAGAAAACATGTTTAGGGCATGTTAACATGTGCGGCTCAGCCAAAGGATGTAGAATTGCCCAGCTTGCTCCCAATAAAGCATACTTTTGCACACATATCATAAGTGAGTAGCATATTGATTGCTTCCCAATCAAAGAAAATGAAACCTAACTCCAACCAATCAGGCAGTTTTTACATTTCACCTAACCATGGGGATCAATACATTCTTAAATACTATTCATTTTGGCACCTGTGAAAGTGAAAGAAGGGACACATAGGATACAATTTACTTGCTATTCAGAGCGAATTGCAGAAAATGTGCTTGCCCACATAAAACTTATCTACAATTTTAGTTGTACTATTGTATTTGGCTATATAAGTGAGCCTTTGGTACTTGTTGTGATTTGGACAAATATGATTCAAACTGTAAATGTGCAATGTACAAATGTACAATGTAGATGATTGTGAAAACAACAACATGAGGGAGTTGGCTAGTACTGCCTCCTTTCATGTTCACCCATTCTCCCTGTCCATTCTGATCATTGTCTCTTTATTGAGGTCTCAATCTGACTTTTATATGGTCATCTTGTAACTTCTTGATCCTCCTTCTAAAATAAACATTTATCTTGGTAAAATGATCCATTGTTTCTTGTCTAGCTTCACTGCTAGCCCCACACAGATGAAGTTATAGATATTTCTGCTTGCTGTGTCATGAGACTGTTCATTGCGTCCAAAGGTATGGCAAAGTGAGGCTGCAATCTTCCAGAGTTAAGAAATATCCAAAAAGTATAGGATTGTATTATAGGAAAATGCCAACTGCTATATAGTGAGTGTTCAATGTTCAAATAACTTTATTCGGTTGTTTGAAATAACAACCATAAAAGCATTACATACAAAACATATATTGACTCATTACTTACATAAAAGCGATAAGAACAGTATAGAGTAGGTGAATTACAAGAAAAAGTTACAGGCAGAATATACACTCAGGGTAATAAAGGAAATTTTTTCCTGTGAATAAAATAAGGTTAGTATTTTACTGGAAATATAACTATTACCAGTACTGTTATCCTTCCATACTTTTCCTAAATTTCAGTGCTAATTTTAAAAAACTGCATACAAATAAAATACAATCCCAGCTTAACATTTGAAGATAATAAAGGGCTGGTCTATATTGAGAGAAATTCAATTTTTTAAGACAGGGTTTTAGGTATAGCCTCCGTGGAATAGTATAAAATGGACAGAAAAATAAAAAGTGTGCCAGGTCTTGCGGAGACTTTTCGTCCCAGCCGCAAGCCGGTAACACTTGTCCACGGTAGGATCCCTTAGGCACAGCCAGAAGTAAGTGAAATAAATCCAACCGGAACCTTGTCAGCAAGAAACGTTCGTAACTTGTCATCTGCCACGTCAAATACGGTTCCATGAGCAAGGATGTTTTTAATAGCTCATGTTTTCGTACACTTCCTTTCTTTATTTCACCAGCCTCCCTGGCTAAATACCTGGAGGAGATGAAAGCCTTCTTTACAAGAGTAACATCCAATTTCGTAATGGATTTTGGAGTCAAAAAGAGTTCGGGCGCCCCATTTTATTAAAGCAATTGCTTAAATACTTTATCCAAGGGACCTTAAGCCTATTTTCCCACGTTAGTGCTTCCCTCAATATGAGCTGAGTAAGAGGTACATCATTATTTAGCCAGCAGTTTAGCCAACATACTAGAGGGTTTACTGCTATTTTATCGCATAAAAATGGCACACCCAGCTCTTCGTGTACGGAAAAATTTGCTGTTCCCCTAGGAACCCTCAGTATCTGTTTAAGAAAGTTATTTTCGACTATCTCCAGGGCTCCTAGTGGGGCATATCTCCATATCTCACTGCCGTAGCATGCAATAGCAACACTCTTGGCCTGGTAAAGTTGCAATAATGCTGCCACTGGGCTATAGCCCATTTTTCTTGAGAACCCGAGTATTGCTGCATTAGCCCGGGTTACCTCTCCCTTTTTTTTCAGTACTACGGGTCTCCAGTTCAGTTGATGGTCGAACAGGACTCCGAGATAGGAGAATGTTTTTGTTACAGGGATTGTTACCCCATTAACATTTAGGCAGTTTGGCTTTTTATTACCATGGCCAACCTTCATTACGTAGGATTTAGAATTATTTATGCTCAAATCTCGAGATTTCATAAATGTAAAGAAGGAATTTAATAGTGTTTGGAGACCAGTGGCAGTTCTAGACAGAAGGACTGCGTCGTCCGCATAAAGCAGGACCGGCAGTCCCTTTCGTCCGATATAAGGATAGTCTACTCCTGTGCTTAAAAGATGCTCTTCCAAATCATTTATATATAAATTAAAAAGGAACGGGGCTAAAATGCACCCTTGACGGACGCCCCGGTACACTCCAAAGTCTCTTGTCACATTTAAGTCTTGTGTGTACCGGACGTTTGCTCTCGTATCAGAGTACATGTCTGCTAACAAGTTAATTAAATTCTGCTCTACACCCATTTTCTCCATGGCGTCCCAAAGCTTTCTACGGCTTACACAGTCGAATGCCGACGATAGATCCATGAACGCCGTGTGAATTCTACCTTGACGGGCCATGGTATACTTCCCTATAATTAAGTACAGGTTCAGACACTGGGTGATCGTAGAGTGGCCGGGTCTGAATCCGTATTGAATTGGGGATATTACTTTGTTTTCATCTGCCCATGCGACTAACCTATTTAGAATTACTCCCCCCACTACTTTGACAACAGAATTAATTAGTGATATTGGTCTGTAGCAGAGGGGGCTATTACGATCTCCTTTCTTGAACACGGGTACGATGGTGGATACCCCCGAAGACTTTGGGCAACCGGAAGACACGACCGCATTAAGTACGGCGGTGAGGACTGGTGCCCATAGCGGTATGCAGGATTTAAAAAGGTCCGGTGGAAGGCCATCCGGTCCTGGGGCCTTGTTACTTGTCAGCCCTTCAATTCCCTTTTCAACCTCATTTAATGTGAAAAGCAGAGGGTTCTCCTTAAATTTAAACAAAGTATTTTCTGCCTGAAACTCATTGCTTTTAAAAATAGAGCAAAAATGGTTTACCCACTCTTCCTCTGGGATATTTGTACCCACAGTAGAATTCCTTGGACAATCAAACAGTGGTTTATTTATAATATCCCAGAACTTGGCACTGTTTCTCAATGTTTCGGGATCTAAAAGGGACTCCCAAGCACTTTTCTTCACCTCTCTCTTTCGGGTAGCAAGGGATTTTTTATACCTAGCACGCATGACCTTGATACGGGCCGAGTCTCTGGGTTTGGTTTTCAGTGCATTCTTAAGCTCACGGCTGGCCTTAGAGCATGCATTATCAAACCATTTAGGGTTACTGCTAGCAATCCCTTTAGCTGGCACCATTAGCATCGACCCTACTGTTAAGGCAACACCCTCGAAGGCTGCCAGAGTTTGTTGCGATGATGAGACAGGTGATGTACAAAGTGAGAGCTCAGAACTGCACAAGTTATTAATAGAAGTATACAGTTTTTCACAATTCACCATTGAGCATTTTAAACGTCGCTTACCATTTATACACTTTATGAACCCACGATTCACTCGAGGCTTTCGCTGCTCAAAGAATCCCCCACCCAATTTGATACATAAAGGATTATGATCACTATAAATGCTCAATTGGATGTAGAAGTCCAAAACACTGTTGGCAAGGTCAGCAGACAGTAAAATGTGGTCTATGTATGATCTATGATCCCGTTGCATGGCCTTTAAACGTAGGAATGGGAAAAAGAGATTGGTCCGCCACCGTAGACATTGCTGAGATTAAATTATTTTCATTCATTAACGTGTTTAGTTCTATTCCACGCCGCGAGTGATCAAAGTGGAAGCCTTCCAGGCTGTTGCATCCCAGCTGCTCAATAACAGTCTCCCGGGGTTTCCACACGGGTGTGTGTTAAAATCCCCTACGATTAGCATTTGGCGGGGCAAATTCTCAGCATGTTCTCTCAGGAAATCACACAAAGATTGTATGTTGCAGTTACCTGTCTGATTCACTGCGTTAAAGAAGTTAATCAGTGTGAAAGTAGTTTTACCCCTCCTTAGCTCCAAGACTTGAATGTTTCTATTTCCAGAATGATACTCAGCTTTGAAGCATATAAGAGCCAGGTTAACATAAATAGCCAAACCACCCTTTGCTCTACCGCTAGTTGAGGGTTCTGCTGGGATGAAAAAGCTTTGAAACCCCTCGATATAAACATTTTTTTCCTCTAGCCATGTTTCCTGGAGACATATTACCGCATATTGTTTAACAAGAGACAACCATCCAATATCGCTGAATTTATCGAAAAGCCCTGCAATATTCCATGATATTAGACTTTCATTACAGGGTGATGATGAGCACAGAGTTTTAGTGTCTGTGTTTACCTTTGCAATTGGCATAACGTGCGATGGTCCTATACATCTGTCTACCTGTTCTTCCTCGCAATTATATATTATATCAGCTTGAGTAGAGACAGGGTTATGCACGTTTGGTAAGTTTTTAGATTGATCAGTCTGGGCTGGTGAAACAGTCATCTCGGGGGTAAAACCATGCAGAACAAAAGTATTAACCTCATGCCCTAATCCTATACCTTGTTGTATACAATTGTTATGGTCTGGGGGAGACAGTGTATCAGGTAGTCATTCAACCCCTTCCAGCCCTCCCTGTCCATAAAAGGCGTCAAACCTATTAAAGATAGGGATGTTGTACTGGTTATTAAGGTGGGTAGGGTATTGATATTCATGTTGGTGAGTTTGATGTGGCCCTTCCCACCTATCTAAACTAGGCCCCCAGTTGTCGACAGAGGCACCTGTGCCCCATCCATATGTTGTTCCATACTGTGCTGGCCTAGTGAAGGAGTGGGTTGTCTTGGGGTAAATCATACTTCGTTGTTTCTTACCAAAGAATTCTAGAGTGAGTGGGACAATAGTACCTCTCCTACGTTGAGGTTGGAGTATGTTTGATAGAATATTAGGTAGTACAGCTGAATTCGTGAAGTTTAGAACTATACAGTCACCAGTAAACGTTTTTGGGTTTTGCCCTATCCAGGATACCCTTCTGACTGACTTGACCTCTCCTGCTAACTGTTGTTTTCCCCGGGGGGCCATCTGCATATTACCCGTCAACCAGGGCAGGGCCTTACTTGTCAGTGATGTAGGGGATTCTATTTGGCCAGTAGCCAAAGGGGGAGCATTTGCCAGTACCAACTCTAAGAGTGAGGCATATTCTATAAATTGTAATAGGTCTTTTTCTACGTTTAATGTGGTCAATTCAGATGGTTTTGAAGGCGGATCATCTCTTGTCACTGGATGGTTTTGGTCCGTAGCTAGTGAGTATCCGGGAGGGTTGATCTGTGCTCCGTTTACACCTCCCTCTAACCCACTCGTGATATGCTCTATGTTTATGTTACCTAAATTTGTGACTGTGGTTGTTATATTTGTCACCTCATCCACTATCTTTTTCTGGGCCACGCCTAGTTTCTTTACTTCAGCGGTAAGTTTATCTAGTTTAGCTACCACCGGTTTAATGAATGCCTTCAGCTTACAATCGATCATATCCGCTATCCTATTTAGTAATTTGTTATAATGTACTTATTGCCATTTTCATGTCTCTCCTCTTTGATTCTCTCTCTGCCTGCTCAGCCTGCTGTGATGTCATGTGGAATGTTAGAGTGGCTTTGTATGTGGCAAGATCAGTTGGTGAGATGGGCTGAGCAGAGTGGACCTTGCTCCTGGTGGGGCATTTCCAGGCTTTACCAGAGACTACCTGATTTACTAAGGATCTTCTTGTAACTGTATACCTGCTGACTTCTACCTGATTAAACCTACTTATACTACCTACAAGAGATGTCTACCCCATTACTTCGTTTTAACACTGGCGACGACGAGGAGAACCTACGTGATCTACATTGATTGGATTTGAATATATGGAACTGATGAATCACAAAGAAAAAGAAGCTGAAACTCCTGGAACTAAAGAATTTGAACAAGAAGTAACACATCAAGATTAAGCAAACTGGCTCTCCACTTGCCCCACCAGTGACCAAAGATCGGTCAGCCCCAACGTGGAAAAGCCAGTGCTTGTTATATTTGGGTGAGTGCTAAATTTATATTGACTTTACTTATTGACTTTGCTGGACTGAACTAAATGTTCCCCAATGTGATCAGACAACAACCTACAAGCATTAAAATGAGGAAAGCTGATCTATGAAGCAGACAAGGGAAGCGCAACAACGTTTTTTGAGAAGTATATAAACTGCTGAATTTAATTACCGCTTTGAAAATTACACTTTACTTGAATTTATGCAAGCTCATGAGAATTTACACGACCTACGCCCACAACTGCACTCACTGCACATCTTGTTTTAAAGTGTTTGGCTCTACGCTTAAAGCGCGTCTTGGCAAAAGAAGAGACCTTTAATACAGCGCGTCTTGGCAAAGCTAGTGTCCCTCAATTTTGAACATCGATCCAGCGTTTAAGAAACTTCAGCGCGTTTAAGAGACTCCAGCATGTTCTGTTGGGACGAGGCGTTTTTGGTGTACCACAGTTAAAGTGAATGTTACTTCAAAATCGGACAAGAGTTTCCCCCTGAGCTGGCCAACTCACCGTTTGTCAAAGTGACGGTTGATGTGGGGAGCTCTTCCCTTTCTGCCTGCCTCCCTAGGAATGATGACGTATCTGGATTCCTTCGCGGTGTTGGTGAAGGTCTCCTTTGACCTTAGTGACGTCAGCGCCTGAGCGTGCACTATTTCCATCAGAAATTGACGCTGAACCACGCTATGGCGGCCATTTTGGGACATTGGGAAGAATCCCTTTGAATGTACTGTGAATCACGACGTTTAGTTTTGTTATATGAAGATCGTGATATTTTGGTATTCCAATCTAGTTCTCGATGTCGATCAGATCTCTTGTCATTTTTTTTGCTGGATTTCGTGGTTTTCACCTTGTGGGCCTAAGCGAACTACTTACAAAAGCTTCTTATAGTATCATCTCGAGTTATTAGTGCTGCATATGACGCTATTCTTTACACTTACTGGATTTAACCTGCACCACCTGGACTATGAATGAAGGATAATTGACTGGATTTTCGGGTCAAGAATCACTCATCTTCATTGGACTGGACTTTCGGGTGAGGCACCGCTCACCTTAGACTACGGTGACCACGTTTTTTATTTTAGTTTGTTTTGTTAATAATACCTTGTTTTATAATTGCATATTCACAACTTTCTATTGGGGACATGTTACTGTCATTGATTTGTGTATGACTTTTGAATGTGTATTGTCTGAATAATATTGTTTTGCGGAAGACGTCGCGAATCTTCCTGTATTAACAATATTCTTTACTTGAAACAGCTCCCCGAAGTTTGAGACACTTTTATCATTGCTGGTCATTTGTATTTTTGTCTCTTACTCTCTAGGGTGGTGTTGATGAGTATGAGTGTTTTTTCCTAGACTTTGTGTGGTGTGTCCCTCTTACGGTTGTGTGTGAGTGTTAGATGTTTAGTGGTTTTCCTGGGATTTGTCATGGGCCTTGTTGATCCATGTTTTGTTTTCCATTAAGTGCGGTTGTACCCTTAGTTCTGTATTCTGAAGTGTCTTGTCTGCACGTTGTGCTTGGTTTTTTCTGAATTTTTGAGTTTAGGTCAAATTCGTTCAGGATTTTTGAATTAAGAATTACCTTTAGTTTTTCGGGTGTGTGACGTGGGTTAAAACTTACCCACAGTTGTACGAGAGTGTCTTAAGTTTTAAGTTACCCTTGGTTTTTGATTAGCGTGTACATGCTGTGTGTGTTTTCTTCACACATGGGTTAAGAGTTACCCTAGGTTTTTGGTTTTTCTGGTTGTGCTATTTGGCTACACAGTCTGTGTGTGACGGGTACACACTTATTACCTTCATTTTAGGATTTAATGCACTTAAAGATTGTATTCCCTGTTTTGCCCCAGTTTATCCGGATTTAGTATTGTGCTTGAATTGTTTTATTGCAGTTTTTGTGTATGGCACATTAAGTTTTGAATGGAGTTTTGGATTTATTGGTTTTTAGGTTTTAAGTGGAGTTTTGGAATTATTGGTTTTTAGGTTTTGGATGGAGTTTTAAATTTATTGGCTTTTAGGATAGTTTATCTTGCATTGTTTTTCGTTTGTTTTTGATCATTTTCAGGGAGAAGGAGGTATAGTATTGTGTTAATACTGTGTCTTCTTCTTTCAGTTAGAAATGCGAATTCCACCTGTACATTTCTTTTTGTACTTATGATCACTATCCATGGGGAGAGTTGAGTTTGTAGCATTTAGTAATACATTTCTCTTCTTCTCCTTTTGGTTTCTTTTATTGGTTCCTTTTTTCCTTTTCCTCTTATTGCATTCATTAATACATTCTCTTTTTCTACATTTCCTTTGTATGATTAAGGGATGTTTTGGTTCTATATATTAATACATTCTCTGTTTCTTTGCTTCCTTTATTTGTTCAGTTATTAAGGAGGGGGATGTGTTATAATGTACTTATTGCCATTTTCATGTCTCTCCTCTTTGATTCTCTCTCTGCCTGCTCAGCCTGCTGTGATGTCATGTGGAATGTTAGAGTGGCTTTGTATGTGGCAAGATCAGTTGGTGAGATGGGCTGAGCAGAGTGGACCTTGCTCCTGGTGGGGCATTTCCAGGCTTTACCAGAGACTACCTGATTTACTAAGAATCTTCTTGTAACTGTATACCTGCTGACTTCTACCTGATTAAACCTACTTATACTACCTACAAGAGATGTCTACCCCATTACTTCGTTTTAACATAATTCATCATCCACATTTTGTTTGTCACTAGCACCCCCTTGCCCCTTACTTTTGTCCCTAATTTTCGTTGGCGATGCAGCCCTTTTTCTCCCTAAATGAGACCCTCCATGATTTGTCTGAGCTTTTCTACACTTTCTGATCGCCCGTGTAACTGGCACAAGAATAGGGGGGTCTTCAACTACCATGTCCACCTGTGTGTCCGCCTGTATAGGGGAATCCTGTACTGTATCGTCAGCCTGAGACTCAGTGTCATGATTGTGATCTAATTCTTGGTCAGACTCTAAAGGAGCACTTTGATTAAGAGTCTCACTATCACGTGTCTCAGTATCTGGAACTTCGTTTCCTATATCCTGAGATGGTATATCTACCCACGGGGAGTTTGGTGGTGGGCTCAGGGGTTGCAGAATAGGGGATTGACTTAATCCTAGTGACTGTCTTCTATCACTATTGATTTTAGATACAACATGTACCATATAATTATCCATGGTGTTTGCCGCAACTGCAGGAATCTTTTTTGGCATCCAAAATAGAATTAGTTATAGCACAGAATCTATACCATACAAAAAAAAGGTTCAACGTTATGAAAAGTAAAGGATAAAAATAGTACGCCTCAATGTGGTTACAGACCAAACACAGAATGTCTTACTTTGGCGGGTAATTTGTTGTCAGCACGGGCAGTATGTCGTGCCCAGTCCAGTCACGGCCTGTCTAAGACTGTCCGCCCTTTGTCCGGGCTTCGTCCCGCACACGCGTCCCGCTCACGCGCGATGGCCCCTCCTATTATACAGGAGGCAGTAGAGGGGAGGAGACACGGAAAGAGGCGGCAGGTGTGCGCGATGGAAGGGATGCACTGCCTGATGGGCCTCGCAGTCCCTGTCTCCTGCTGGCAGAGTCCTCACGTGCAAACAGGTTTTTAGCAGCAAAGGCAGCTCAACTCCCACGACGAACAGCAGGGCAAAAATCCAGAGTCCTTGAAGCAGACTACGAGCGGCTCCCGCGGAGCGGGGGCCGCGAGTCGTCTTTTAAAGCGCCAGGTAACTGAGGCGGTAGATGGGAGGAGACACTGGAAGAGGCGGCAGGTGTGCGCGATGGAAGGGACGCACTGCCTGATGGGCCTCGCAGTCCCTGTCTCCTGCTGGCAGAGTCCTCACGTGCAAACAGGTTTTTAGCAGCAAAGGCAGCTCAACTCCCACGACATAGTGAGTGGATAGGCAAACTTTCCCATAGGAATTTAATATATGCTTTCGGGGTAGTAGTTACCATAAGACATGAGGACTGTCAAGTGAACAAAGTCTGAGAGCTTTGAATTTAGAGGACAAGCAGAATGAGGACTCCCTCATTTCTTAGAGTCAAAAGTCCTGTTTCTGTCTAGCTGAGGTGTATGTGCAACATGGGTGAATGAAAGTGAGATATGAGTTGCGATGGACATAAGTACTTCAGAAGTAATAAGTCTGCAACTTCCTCTTTATTGGGAACCAAGGACCCCATTGTAGTACTTGACTCTCCTAAGGTAGTGAAGAAGAGCAATCCAAGGCCTGCTCAGGATAGGTGGTATCAGCTAGTACCCCCTGGTCACTGGTACACATCAACAAGAGCACTCAATAAATCATTGTCCAGCCATTGCTTTCCTTATAAAAAGGAAAAGTGTTTTTATTACATACTCTACTAAATACTAGGCCTGATCAAAATGTACATTATGCTGGTATAATTGGAGTAATTATGTGAATTTCACGTTGTGCTTGTTACACGAAAGTCTTGAAGATTACACCATTAGCCACTTCACTTAATTATGTACCATTTATTGTAAAAATGTACAGCAAACCAGTAAGAACAACAGAACGGTACTGGCTATTGTTTGCAGTGCTTTTGTTTTTCTGCAGCGTGTTTTAGCATGAAATGCATTCCCAAGTCAAAAATTAATGAGGATGCATTTCGTACTAAAATCTATCTCTAAATGAGGGATTTGCATTTTGCATTAATTTTGCTGAAATTTTGCATAATTATGCAAAAGCAAATTACCCTAATTCTCAACACCCTTATTAAATACTATTCATTAATTACAATTATATACAATCAGGTAGATGGAAATAATTTTGGTGACACCCGGAGGATTGTTCACGCCGCCAGCAAGACCTGAACCCACCATCACATTTACCCAGCCTATGCTAGATGAAATCCCAATATGAGGAGATGCCATTATCAATAAGGCATGCTTACTGACTTTTTTAGGGTGTCTCCACATTAGCAAACCCAGAAACATGTTAAAATCCACCATTGCACTATTGAAAACAATAGGGTTAGTACCAATTTTCAATAGTATTAATTGCAATATAAAACTTTGCATTGTCAATAATTAATATATTTGAGAAAGCATTACAGAAAATAATGATTCTCCGTGTCTTATTTCTACGTTCACACTACTACTTATGCTACTATAGCCCTAACCAACAGTAGTCACCACATTCCAAGCCCATAAGCAAAAACACATGCTCCAGATTTGCTTTACACCAGGCAGAATCTCCCCTAGTGGCATAACTGTATCCCCCTGCAAGACTTAGGGCAACCTTGGAGAAACTTTTGGTAGGGCTCTGGTGAGGACTGCTGCACTCCTGGCAGCCCCCAGAACACTTTACAAAACGTTGGTGGTCACCCTGCCCTTTGTAGGGTACTACAATAGCAAATATTCACATTTTACAGCCCTTGAGGGACAAATATGGCACTCATTTTGCAACTGGTGTGAATATTAGTCACTTTGCCACTCTGAAGGAAAGCATTCTTCTTTTTAATCTGCAGCCTAGCACGTTTTCACATTTTTTAATACAGGGTGCCCCTGCCCCTTATAATTGGTATCTAGTTTCTACTCAGTACAGGGGCTATGTGGGAGCCCACTCCCGCAGATTTCCCCCCATAAGGTATTATAATGCAGTGAGTGCACATCCTTTCATCAAGCACTACAGACCTACACTATGAATGCCCACTCATATTATAAGGCTTACTCTAGGTCAGCACCAATCTCTAAATGGTCCCTTTTGCAACAGGCTACCTGAGAGCAGATTTGGTGCTGAGCTCCACAGTTGTCTCACACACTTAATAAGCGGACACTGGCGGTTAGCACTCTCATTCATTTCTATATAATTTATTGTGAGCGAGACTCAGGTGGTGAAACTCACTTACAGTAAAGTTCTTAAATTGGGTAATTCGAAAGCAAAAAATCCAGGAAGACAAATGGGCAGAACCCACTTTGCTATAATAGGTTTCTTGGGGAAGGAAGTGTGTTGGCAGGTTTCCGTGTACTCCTTCTTGGTATAGACAGAGCCCCAGAAAAAAAACCTTTTAACCCATCCAAATACTATGGACTTTGCAAAGTTATTTCAACTGTTGCTTGGAAATTCAGATAATCATGGTGGCAGAGACTGGTTAATTAAGACCTGACTTTGCTGCGTACTGCTTGTCGGAAATATGATGGTGTTCTGTTTTTATGTAGCACCTAATACTTCTTAGTTAGCATTCGTTGGCCACTCTCAGCATTTGCAGAAAGGGGAACTGGAATGCTACCTTTTTCCTCTGGCTAAGTCTGTGACAACAGATCATCTTGTGGTGAATTGATCCCACCTATCAGATAACACTGTACTGCTCAACCCTAACTCCTACCTGTTCATCATCATCAACATTGCTGGTTAGTGCCCCGAATTGATTACAAGGTGACAATCATATATCTTATGCATAACTGGCGTAACTTGACAGAGGGGTTGTGAAAGCACAAAAGGCTATTTGTAGTGTCACAGTGGCCTGAAATCAGTGGTGGATGTGGGCTACATAAGTGGTGAACGTGGGCAGCGCAAGCAGTGGGAATGCCCACACGACTCGTAAAAGTGGTCTCAAGCAGTAGAAATTGCAACGTGAATGGTAGAAGGGGGTTGCACAAGTGGTGGAAGTTTCATGCCTCAGTGGTGGAAGTGAGCCATGTCCATGGTTGAAATGGGTCGCACAATTGGGAGAACTGAGAAGCATGAGTGTTGATTGTGAGCACCATGACTGGTGGAACTGGGCCACCAAAGTGATGGAAGGGTGCCGTGCAGGGAAGTGAGCTTCTCAAAAATTATGTGGGGCACCGTTCACAAACCAGTAAAGTTCAGGTGTAAGTAATACTACTTGATAAAGAAAGTGAAAGCTGAATGCATCTGATGTGGGTTGCAAAGGCATGTTTCATTGTAGGTTGTGGCTTAAAGCTAAAGCCTGCTGCAACACATCTATGACGAGCTTCTGTTGACACTAGATTATGCCCCAGTAAATGCCTAGCATTTGTTTTTGCACTAGTCACCTTTAAAGGATTACCCTTGCAAATACTTGCACTCTTTCCATTCCAGTAACTCATAAACGTACACGCACTCTATGCTGTATATGACTATAGGCCCTTTACTAACAACTTTATGTTCTATAATTTTGTAAGGTGTTATGGAGTAACGTGAATAGCAGAATCATGAATAATTTAATTTTAGATGTAAGCAGTGATGTAATTTGCAATGTCATGCGTGATATAATGCATGACAGGTTAGCAAGTTATACTTAGTTCACTAAACTATAATTTGAGAATTTCAGCGTTTCTTCAGTTTTTAAATATTAGGGCCTGATTATGATGGTGGACGGACTTCTGTCCATCTGCCATCTTCCTTTGGGTTGGGGACTGTTCGCCTATAAGGCGGCAGTCCCACATATCAAATTACAATACGGCTGCCACAACGGCAGCCACAAAAGGCATCTTTTCCATTGCGGCTGGTGCTGCTGGCTGCAGCACCCGCCGCCATAGAAAAAGTCAGTGGTTGCTTCTCCCTGCACTACGTGGCAGGCACCACGCAGTACTTGCCACATGGTGCAGGGAAATGTAGGGGGCATCACAGGTGTAATTACCAAGCCCAATACCACAGTGGCCTGGGAAAAGGGGGGCCCACTACGGGCCCCCAAAACCCATCCCTGCCAGCATTTCCATGGCAGGTGAACCGGTATGGAAAGGCTGGCGGAGATGGACCATCGTAATCCCTAGGTCGGTGCCTAGATATAGGAAGGCCCTCCACCGCACAGGCGGTCTCAAGGAGCCCATCGGATGAGTGGTGGTCGGAACACGTACTGCCCGTCATAATAATATGGCGGGCGTAAAATGGCTTCATGGTGGCAGTGATCCTGCCACCAACAGTCTGTCGGTAGCTGGTTTACTGCCATCATAATCAGCCCCTAATTTCTGAACCGACACAATCAACCTTATTTATTTCTGTGAAATTCTGATTTTTTTTTATGCAAGTTAAGATCTTATTACCATAACGTCATGTAATGCTTTGTTTTTTTAGTACATTTCTGTGCTTTTTTTGTTCATATTGCAACTTGAGCACAACCCCTTTGACAAACTATGGCCAACCCCCACCCCACTGCACACAGACCTCAGCCATGAGTAGCATAGGGTTGGCTTGCCTCTTTCCAGGTGCTGCTCCTAAATCCTGTGAGTGCCCAACGGTCGCTGAGCATGGTCACAGGCTGTGCACAGCGAACGGTAGGATAGCCGCAAGGCCTGGCATTCAGCCAGGACCTCCAACCAATTCCTCATGGGCGCCAAACCCATTGCTGTATATTGCCAACAGCCGTGCACAACAGGGTGTTGGCTGTCAACTCCCTGTGGGCACCCAACACCTTCCCACCATGGCCTGCCAGCCTCCCTGCTTCCTATGGCCTTCGTTAAAGTATATAAAAAGTGAAATGTTTTAATTAATCTTAGCCACTGGTAATTACTCGGCTGCATCCCAGCCCATCATTATTTTGTAAACAATGCCACCTCAGTTTGGATCAAGCCATATGTAAATCATTCTCGACCCTGATCCAGTAGGTACAGTCCTGCCCAAACTGCTAGTCCAGGTCCTGCCTGAACCAGAGTTCAAGCAAAATGATAAAATCAGTGCCTGTGCCTAGTAAGGAATGTGTAGAAATTCCAAACAAATACTAACCCTGTTTATCTTCTCCCTTCATCAAGAAAACACAGGCTCCATTTGTGCATTGTGAATGTTACTCAAGCAGTATATCTTACACAATTATTCTGTTACCTTAACCCATTTGCCCTTTAGGCATGCACAGTAGTGGACTGTTTGCAAGGCCTGGCATACAGCCAGGCCCTGTACTAAACTCCCAGTGTGTCCCCAAATACCTGTTGCATTACCTTTTAGGACTGGGCGGAGTTTGCTAAGTCCCTTCACGCTACGCGGAGTTCCACAAGTGACGGGGTGTGTTAGGTTGCACTGTTTGCGCAGATTTCGGCTTTCTTAACGTGAACAGAAGGTTTCTCAACGTGAGCTGTCATGACCATTCGCGACCTCCCGCGATGAGAAATCTCGCTGGTAGGTGGTCTAGCATTGAATTTTCCATGCTCGCCAACTGAAAGTTGGGAAGCACGAGCAAGGAAAGAACTCCACTCCGCGGAATGCAGAAAACTCCTTGAATGGAGCAGAGCTCACCACCCATGCCGATTACCTCTGGCCATCTGCAGCGTAGTATAGGGTCCTGCAAGTGGGTAACCCACCAGTGTGCAAGACCTTTTGCCCTGCAACCAACCCCTCTGCAGGTGGCCAACCCCCAAAGGTTGGCCAACATCACCCTGCACTGGCCAGTTCCTGTGCTCAACTCTGCACTGACGCTGAAACCCCTGCTGTGAACAGCCTTTCACTGGGCGCAGTGGTGGTTGGCTGCCAGACCAGGCTCTGAGCCCAACCTCTTACAGAGTCAAGTGTAAGTAGGGGGTAAATAACATATATATATATATTTTTTTTAAACTACCTGAAAGCCAGCCGCCGCCGCCTCTTGGTCCTCTTCGGCTCCTCGGTCGCTTCCAGGAGAAAGAAGCAGGGACCAGGAAACACACAGGCTCTCAGACTCTCCTAGCCAATCACAACACTGCCTTTCAACAGCTTTGTAGTTGGCTGAGCACTGTGGTTCGGTGCTTCGAGAGGGACTGGTAGGCTGTGCATGTTCTTCACCCAGGCTGTGGATTACAGCAGGTGGAGAATATGTAAAGTGTGCATAACTGTTTGGGAAGCCCCTGACAGCCGGCCAAACCGTCATGCGCACTTAGAGTGTGCTTACTACTCCTTCCCTACTCTGGCCAGTCTAGCCCGCCCCGATCTATGTACATAAGATGAAAGAAACTCAAAGAAGTGCCATCTTCACAAAGCTGGGAAGCTAAAGCCACACTCCAGCCACAGTATTAGTATCATGATCCAGCCTAATACACAGCCCAGAACAAGAGGGATTTCCATAGAAATGTCATATTCTGCCTTCTGATTGATGCTGAGCAGGCTGTTCACTCCATCTGGAGAGACCACAAACTAGAAATCGACAACTGCGTTGAGCACGCTGGAGGGGAAAATCAATATGGAGACACCAAAGGATATTCAGCTGTTCAGGCACACTTGACTTGGAGAGAATCAATGCCTGCCAGCGGCGAGGACAGCTAAAACAGGAGCTGGGTATCCTGCACAACATTATGAATAAATAAATAAGTTTACATAATATCCCACTTCTTTAGAGTAGGAGCATGTGCAATAGGTCAACAAATCATACCAAAGTCAGTGGAATGCAAGGAACAGACTGAGCTACTGAATATGCAATAAGATATGGAAGCAAACGATCTCAGTAGAAATGATCCAGTATAACAGCAACATGCTTGTTTCAGTCCCAGTACAGTTAAAAACATTTTATAGAAGGTGGAGAAGAAAATAGTGCCTGGAAATTTCAAACTTTATCAAGGGAAAAAAGATTTGTTCTCTAAAGTTCTACTGTCCTGTTTGCGAAGTGTGCCGGGTGTAGGCAGTACACGCCAGTACGTATAATGTACTGTTACAGCGCTTTTTAACCATGTGCCCCACCCCCCCACTGGTACCCTGCCTAAGCAATTTCCAAGATTTGCACTTCAAACCATTACACAAAAATACATAAACAAGTAAACATCAAAGAAATACTCCAACTATGAAACATTGGGGCATATTATCAAGCAAGGCGATAGGCAATTATCGCCACTTTAGCGGCCATTTTTGGCCGCTAAGCGGCGATAATTCTATCTCCCTATTAGCAAGCTGTCGCTAACTGATGTTAGCGACAGCTTTTAGGCGATAGCGAGCGGTTTGGGGCCCGCTTGGCATGTCAGCGATGTTTATCGCTAATGACATGCAAAGTGGGCGTACCCAACCAGTTAGCGACTGAAAGCAGTCGCTAACGTCGCTATCGCCTATTAGCAAGGCAGGCGTAGCGATGGAAATATTTGTGCTAAGCGCAAATATCTCCAAATACTAACACCTGCCCAGACCAGTTCTTAGCCATGTTATCCAATGGGAGGTGGATAACATGGCTAAGAGCATTTTGTCGCTAATGCGTCAATATCGCTGTATTCTCAGCGATATTCACGCATTTCACCGCTATCGCTGGATATGTTAGCACAATGGAGAAAAACGTTGCTAATAGCATGTTTTCTCCCCTAACATATCCAGCGATAGGCAGCGATAAAAAAATTCGTTGCTAAGCCTATTTAGCGATAATTATCGCTACTTGGTGGTAATATGCCCCTTAGGGGCATATTACCAAGAGTGGCGATAGGCAATTATCGCCGGTTTAGCAGCCGTTTTTTGCCGCTAAGCAGTGATAATTCAATCGCTCTATTAGCAAGCTGTCGCTAACTGATGTTAGCGACAGCTTTTAGGCGATAGCAAGCGGTTTGGGGCCCGCTTTGCATGTCAGCGATGTTTATCGCTAATGACATGCAAAGTGGGCGTACCCAACCAGTTAGCGACTGAAAGCAGTCGCTAACGTCGCTATCGCCTATTAGCAAGGCAGGCGTAGCGATGGAAATATTCCCGCTATCGCCAAAAACCAACGCCTGCTCAGACCAGTTCTTAGCCATGTTATCCAATGGGAGGTGGATAACATGGCTAAGAGCATTTCGTCGCTAATGTGTGAATATCGCTGTATTCTCAGCGATATTCACGCATTTCGCCGCTATCGCTGGATATTTATGCACAATGGAGAAAAACGTTGCTAATAGCATGTTTTCTGCGCTAACATATCCAGCGATAGGCAGCGATAAAAAAATCGTCGCTAAGCCTATTTAGCGATAATTATCGCTACTTGTTGGTAATATGCCCCATTGTCCTTAACTCACAAACAAAATTGCGAAAATCTAAATTGTATTTTTCAGGTGAATGCTCAAAATGTGGTTTTATTTCTAGGCGTCCTTGGCACACAAGGGTCCACGGACCACAGGTTAAGAATTGCTGCGTTACTATATATAATGCACTAATATATCAAATGCGCTGCCCTCAGGCCTGCCACGAACTGAGGGCAGTGTATTAGGGAAAGGCAGAAAGTCTGCTTTAAGCAGACGCTCTGTCTTTCACAGTGCAGAATGCACCCTTCAAGGGGGGCACAGAGATCCCCCTGCAGATGTGTGCAGTCAGTGACTACACCCATCTGCAGGGGATGTCTCGATGGGTCCATGGGCCCCCTTTCCCCCTTAGAAACAGCATCCTTAAGAGCACACTGAGGGCACATAGTGTACCAATTCTCACATGGGGGCTCTAAGTGCATCAAGGCATTCACTGGCATATAATTGGCATGACTTACCACATGGTGCTATTACCTGTCGTGTTTAGCACCACACCTGTGCACATGTTGGCATTGAATGACATATAGGAGACACAAGTTCACTTCATAGCATTCACTTGACATGTAATAGATAGAATCTGTCCAATGGGTGGTACTGACTAGCATACATAAGGGAATATTTGAGCCTATGAACGAAGATGATGGCAATGACTAGTGTAGGGTGGGGACACAAGTGAACGTGGCTGCCATATATAGGTATAGGCAGGACCAGCAACAGTATCCGCTGGCACTTTTACTCCATTCATCCCTTTCAGTAGAATAAATCCTTAAGACCTTCTTCAGGACAGTAAAATAGATAAACAGTTGTGACCCTTCACAAGAAAGTCCAAATGCGACTTTATAGGTCTCCACCTATGTGGGGGTGAGTTTCTGTAGAGGTCTTTGATGTTTCTGTTTGTATTTTGCCAAGGGTCACAACTGTTTATCTAATTTACTATCCTGAAGAAGGGCTTAAGGATTTATTCTACTGAAGACCGAAACGTCGACTACACAGTCCTTCTCCTGATTCTTGATTAATTTACATTGATAATTATCTTATTATGAAGAAATAGTTATCATCTTTTGATTGATGTAGGATTGGAGTTTTTCTGCAAATGAATTATAGTTTGTTTTCACAATTCCTTACTTAATTTGTTTAGTGCTGTGTACCCACCAGTAACTGTTGATTTGTACCCGTCTGACTTGTATAAGCAGTATAAAAACTAAAGCAATTTTTTATCAAAAGATTTTCTACTCTGTGTCTTTTTCATCTCGAATTTCTAGTATTTACACATTTAAGTTGGTCAAATGCTGTGCTCTGTATATTTACTACAAAGCTAAATTGTTGCAGTTTCTGATTAATCAGATACGATTTAATGATTACTCTAATATAGAATCTTAAGCTGAAAAGTAATTAGTTGAAACAAAGTCCCTTGCTGGCACTCTCGTCTTTATACTTATTACAATAGGAGCAGTCCTTCTGACAAATACGAACTGTATCAGATGGGAAAGGTACACAGAGGTATGATGATTTAGAAGTGTACTCCATTTAAGACCACAAACGAAACAAGGAAATCGTTACAAGTTATTTACAGTACATATTACTCAGAGGTGGAGTCTGTCCTGGAGGAGTTGATTTACTTGCATGGTGTTTACAGGTAGTGAGATGATTTTGAGGCGGCACTTCAATTGAATGTGTTGTTGCAAATTTGTTTTTTTTGCAATTCTCTTCGAAAATGTTGTTAGTTTTGTTATCTTCTTGACTCAAATGGCAAACTACTGGTTTATTTCATGTGATCCAAGTTTTTTGCGACAGTGGGTTTCCATGGATGGCAGGAGGGTTTGCTCTGAAGCGCTTTTGGTCTCTTAAGGGTTAGAAAAGCGTTAATTACATATCAGTGCAATACATCACAGTGCAATGGTATGCACATAACATATTTCATAAAGTAACGTCATCTGTCCTCTGTCTTGCCACACGAGGTCTGAGTAAAACGATAACAAAGTACACTGATTTCCTGTGGGGTTAGTGCACCCTGCACAAAACCACCAAACTACACAGATCATAATAACCATCTTTTCTCAAATGTGCTTTTTAATCAACATCATGCATGTTTTCTAGCCAGTTGAATTATTTTTCTAGGGGTTGTGCAAAGGGCCACTACATTTCTGATATTAAATGCAAAGCTTCTAGGCATTATCTCTCTGACTTTATTCAAGGTTCTTACTATCGATGGAGCAACATTATATAGAACATTAAATCATCATTACTAAATAAATATAGCGCAACAATATAGTCCATTAAATCATTCTTACTATAGATGGAGCAACACTGTAGTCTATTAATTCAAAGGCAAGAAGTTTTTGACCTCATATTTGAAGGGGCTCACATATGAATAATGAATTAAAAGGAGTCTCGGTGAAATAAAATATGTGCGTAGGGTCACACTATTTGGACAAGAAAGGAAGCCGGGATTGAGTCCAAGTTATCTGGTTTCACATTGGGCAATTCAATCACTAGATGGCTATTTATTCCTATCACTCATTTTGTATTAAAGCTCATTGCTTTATATTTAATTCAATCACTAGATGGTCATTTCTGCCTATTACCCTGAAGCGCTTTGGGCCTCTCTTAAGGGATAAATAAGCGCTAATTACATGCCATACAGTGCAAGGGTATGCACATGAAATATTTCATAGTCACTTCATGTGTCCTCTGTCTTGACACATGAGGACTGAATAATACGATAACAAAGTACACTGATTTCCGGTGGGGCTAGTGCACACTGCACAAAACCACCGAATCATAATAGATCATAATAGCCATATTTTCTCAAATGTGCTTTTTAATCAACTTTAGGCATTGTTTCCTAGCCAGTCGAATTGTTTTTTCTAGAGGTTGTGCTAAGGACTACCCCATTTCCGATATTAAATGTAAAGCTTCTAGGCATTATCTCCCTGGCTTTATTCAAGCTGCTCTGATCGCTTCGAGATTCAGCGCATAGGAGGTCATTTAAAGTCCACTGCAAGCACAAATTGTCAAAACTTGCACTTCTCCCTGGTGGTGTCCAAGTGCAGCTCTGATTTATGCATTGGTGTGAACAATGAGCAACCACACTTGCAAACAATATTTAGTTTGCACCCCATTTGAGGGGGCTACTTCTGAATATTCCATAATAGATATGTTAAAAATATAGCATGATGTGGCTGGGCGGACTGTCATAGGCAGCAGCAACAGCAAAATGATGGGGACCCAAAAAAGAATGAGACGAGGGGCCCACGGACTCCAATACCTCAGAGATAGTCATTGGCTTTGGGCTGAATGAGGGCCCAATGAATGGTTGGGGGCCACCCAGGGTCTGCAGGGGCCTACGTTACACCCCTGACTGCATGGACTTGGACCTCGTTTATGAACTTTCAGTTGCCCCAAATGAACAGGGAGAGCCGAAGAATGGATCTAACTTGGCTCTAAGAGCCCGTGCACAGGCAGAACTTAAAAAAAAAACATCTGGCAGATAAATCATGCAACAAAAATCATGTAAAAATACGATATATTCTCATTAACAAAAAATGTCATTCACTTTAGTACATCAGATTATACGACTGCATTTTGAGATATTTATTAAATGTCATTTTTAAACACAAATTTAAAAATATTCCTGCACATGGCCCTGATGACAATGCCATTAGTGAACAAAGTGGCATATCAGTTGTCATGTGCACACTAGATGTGGCATAGGTTCTTACTATCGAGGGAGCAACATTATAGTATATTAAATCATTCTAACTAAAGATGGAGCAACAATGTAGTCTATTAAATCATTCTTACTATAGATGGAGCAACATTATAGTCTATTAATTCAAAGACAAGAAGTATTGACCTCATGTATTTGAAGGTGCTCACATATGAGTAATAATTTAAAAGGAGTTTTGGTGAAATAAAATATATGCGTAGGTACACACTATTTGGACAAGCAAGGAAGCCGGAAATGATTCCAAGTTACCTGGTTTCACATTGGGCAATTCAATCACAACGATGGCTACTTCTTCCTATCACTCATTTTGCATTAAAGCTCATTGCTTTATATTTAATTCTTGGTGCATGAGGTTACAGCATAGGTGGCAGGCAAAAGCCACATTAAGGCTCGGCTCTCTGGGGGCTTAAGGGTCCAATGGAACCTCAAGCTGAGCCAGAGCATATTGTATGAGGTTTCAGTGGTTTACCCAACTCTACTAAAAAGCTGCAAATGGTATTGTCAGCCGGTTTAACGGTGTTGCGGCTTTAAAGCTGAGCGCAAATATTCCTAACTTGTCTTTGGTACTAGGGCAAGGATCATCTCCAACCATTTCTGTAGTAAGAGCTAGCTATGCTCCATTAAAAGTCCCACAAGCTACTAATATGAGCTTTGGAACAGTTACAACACGAGACAAGATTACATTAGTGGCCACCATATGCAAGGATGGCCAGCAGTGGTAAATGTAATTTATCAGGAACGTCTGCCAGTAGTAATGTAAAAATGCTTTGACAATGTGAAATACACCTTCATGGGAAATATATAGCAATCATAGTTGCAAAGCCCCTAGCACCAAGTTAATTGGTATTAGTAACCAGTCTAGGGGAGAGGAGTTGGCCTAATGGCTAGGGCAGTCGACTTCGAATCTGGGGAACGAACAGGGTTCGAGTTTTGGCAATGATGCTGGACATCCTGTGATTCTGGGCAATTCACTTAATTTCCCCGTGCCTAAAAAACCCAAAAAAATGAATGTGTCCTCATGCAATGCAACTGGTGCTATGTAAAGTGCTCTGATACCCGATTCGGGTCAAGTTTGCGCTGTATAAAACTCTGTAAAATAAAAAAAGTAAAAAGTCTGCTCAAAACGATTTGAGTTTTATCACTCAAATATCAGCTTTAAATATATTTTGTTGAAATTCAAACAATTTTCTCCAAAATCACCTTATGAATTCTGTAAATTCACACCATTTTTTCTCGATTACATTCTTCTTTTCAATCTTAGTATAGATATATTAACTCAATCAAGCATAAGCTTTAAATTTAGCAGGATTGGCTGCACATGGGAGAGCTACTTACAGGTAGTGGGAGAGCTACCAGTAGCTCATGAGCTACTTGTCGGAGAAGCCTGTGCTAGGCAAACCGCAATTTACAAAATGTATCAACCAATGTATTTTAAAAGACCTTCAGTAGCATAATTATGGCAACAACATCCACATATATATTTTTAAAATACAACTTTCAAACATTGTGATTAACACCTAGAGAAGTGGGATGAGGTATACATTCACTTCTGCAACTGTTTTACTTTTCCTGAGCCTGTGCTTCCTCAGAGAACATGATCCTGATTTCCAGAACTTGCTTCTAACATGTCTGCATTCCCAGCAGGGAGACCATTTCCGAACCATTCCGCCGGTGGTTTTCATTGTAAAAACGTCATTCTGCTGCCAAGTGCTTCCACTGAAGCCAACATTGAAATATGGTCGCATTACAACACTTCTTCAACATGAAAACCACCACAGTCCCTGGGAAGTCTTTTTTCACTGTCTTTTTAAACCAAACAAATTGGAGGATCTAAAAAAATAACGATTTTGCTCAATGTGGTTGATCTAAGACAGATGGTTCGGACATTCTGCGATCATGACTTCAAGAATCCATGGCATAAAAGCTTTGATTGGTGGATAGCAGAGTTCTTTGTAGATTGATGAGTGAAATGTGATTTATTTTTCACACGTGCTCCCTTGGAGCATAACATATAACATAACATATGACATAAATTAGAAAATAATATAACATAAAAGAACATAGCCTGACACTAGTAGAGGAAACTTGAGAGAGAGCTCTAATTGTTTAGATTTAGATCTGACACTTTCAGAACCCACTGTGCTTTTATTTGCTCACGATTTTGTGTTTTGTTGTTGATTTATTTTTAAAATCTGCAGTACGTTGCCGAAATCCAATGCGATTTTAACTGATTGTTAGATGCTTCCATTTAATCTGTCTGTAATTTTATGAGCCTTTTCAGCATTCGAAAGAAAGTTTTCTTATTAATTGAACATAACATATTTATATACCATATAATGTATGTGTAAAGGGCATGTTCAACCCAAGGGCATTTTACGATTGAATAACACAAAAGTCCCATTGGCTACTTCAGAGTTTCCAGCAGGCCTCCTAGCCTGCCTAACTTCTGAATGGGACTAATAAAATGGTACTTCAAGGTATCAAATTAATTATGGCATTAAAGCCAACATGATGCTCAAGCTGAATTTAATGTTACTTTTATGGAAAGGCAACTTTTAGAAAGTTGCCACACTGTTGTCTAGTGGCCATGCACAGTTGCTAGCCACGGGACAGACTTCTGCCCTCCCGGGGAGCCGTGTGAATGACTCCCGGGCTCAGGGATAATAGTGGTCTGCAACAGAGTGAGGTGTCGCCTCCCCTATGCAGGAAACCAATATTAGCCTAAAAGAAGAGCTTCAAAGAGGAAGCCGCCTTTACTGGGCAAATGGCATTCACACTTGTGGAGGGCTGTCCCTTTGTTCACGTAGACAGGCTGGCGGCGGGAACAGAGAGAGGACACAAGTTGCTGAAACGATTTTCCATGGCATGTAGCCCACAGGTAGCCACACCTATAGAGTGGACTACCAAGCTCCTTAGCTCCAAGGAAGGGTTCAGACATCATGGGAGCGGGCAGAATAGTGCACTCTGGAATTGCTAGATATCACAGATAGAGGCATCGTGGTCGCCCATTGACTAGTGACCGCATCATACCCCGGGCACTTTCTAGGAATTAATATGGCACCTCTGACACCCTGAACCTCAGATCACAATGGAACTGGAGAAAGGACCAAAGAAGAACTGCCTTGCTGACCCCTGGTCCTAACAAGAGAGGCTGACCGACTGCTGGATCGCACCTGCCACACTTTAGTATTACAAAGAGAGGGCTGTGCCTATGGCTCATGGAACATGTGCTCCCGAGCCCAAGACCAAAGATTTGACTCCAAGGGCCAGTTGGCTGATCCCCTGGAACCAGCACCAGAGCCATCAAAGCTGAAGTAGCCCATTCCAGTAAGTCAGTAGCCACATTAGTGGAATCACTGATGACCTATGTTCCCTGTAAGCTGAGCGCATACATGGGCATGCACCCTACCTGCGCCCAAGATGTCTCTGGGAGCATGCATGCCGCTCCTGGTGCTCAGACTTCACTGCAGATTAAAAATAAACCCAGGTGAATGGCTAGAATATCGCCTTTGGAAGGCAGGGCGAGTCACTCTGCAGTCCTGGGGCACCCTATCTCACGCAGAGAGACAGAGAAGGCTAGCTGGTCCTAAACAGTAAATAATGTCACCATTAATATGCTCCCAGCTGGGCGTACTTTTTATCATCCATCTCTATTATTCAACTCTTCAGGCTGTTGGGATTCCTGCAATAAAATAATGAATGGGCCCGCATCGGCCATTTTACAGGTAATCAGTATTGACTTTTGTGAGGAGATATTTTCTCCCAGTAGTTGTCCAGACGTCTGCACAGCCGGACATGGTGCCACTTCTTTCGTAACTAAGCAAACCATCAGAGGAAACAAAACAAAAAAGCAAGTGGCCCAGCTTTGCAAAAGAAAGGGAAGGTTTTTGGAAGCAAATTTGTGTGTTAATAAAAGATATCCAGGGAATGATAGCAGTTTTGATTGTTGAAAGATATCACCTTGTAAGCACCTTATATTCAGTAAAAGCAAAGAAATGTATGTACATTGTCAGAGGAATGTAACATGATTATTCAGTTCGCGTAATCTACCATATGCCTCCAGATTACTTTGGATACTCAAAAATATGTGTAAATTGCTACCAAATGGAATGGCACACATTCTGTGAGCTCGGTTTAAATTTTGGTTAGACATGCCAAGTATTGCCAGCTCCCGTGCCAACCATCTCACAGAGTGACCCATGTGAGCCAGAGCAAACTATGGTTTCAATGGAGGGCACACCCATTTTGAAATTGCTTTTGTGGAACATTGCCGGGGTAAGTCAAAAGTTGTGGAACAAAGACTGACACTCTGGGGCTACTGAATGGAGCTTTTCCAAGACTCCTTCATACGGAATTATGAAATATCCTGGTTCAAGGAAGCATCCCAGGGAGAGGACATTCATGATTATACCTAATTTGTGCCAGTGGCTGCTGGTGATAGTTTGAAGCACCCATTCTTTGAGACTGGTATCACATCTCCATCTTCAGATTTTGACCATGAGCAAGAGAGACAAAGGTGGAAAATTGAGATATAATAGTGAGAGAGATGCTGAAAAAAGCACTTATAGAACTGGCAACAAAAAGGGAGTGTGTAACGAAATGAAATGAAAAATATTAGGTTTTGAAACATGTACAATCTCTTTTCCCTTTTAAAAATGTTGATATTATACCAACGTGGATGGCTAATAACTCGAAAAGCTCTTTTGACTCTAGAAATTTCGAAAATCGTTCACACCCTGATGAAAAGCATTCATGTTTCAAGCTGTGTTTTTCTTTATTTTCAGTTCCTCTAAAGGCTGCTGAACTGACCGGGAGAACATTAAACAGAACTTTGAAAGCTCCTTTCAACACCATTGAACTCTCACTGCAAGACTCCATCTGTGTGGAATGCTAACTCGCAGGCACACATTAATCAATTATCCAAATTACCATGCAGAATCTGTTTTCAGTTTTAATATGTGTCCTTCCATTGCCTGGTGCCATGAAACATTTAGTGATAATGGTTTCTCGCACCAAGTATCATTATCCTAATGGTTAATAATGAAAATGAGCTATTATTAATCTGAATCAACAGCTGTGAAGACAAGTTTTCCTTTTTTATGTTAGATTTATATGAGCAACTTGCAATTGATGTCCTTCCTATTCCACCTCTATGTTTTTTTAAGGACAGAGGTGGTGGCAGTAGGCAGTGGCTACTCAGGACTTCACAAGTGTGGTACTTTTTTGGTCATAAAAGGGGTTGGGTAGAATTGTATTATATTGTAGAATTTGTAGCGCACCTCATACCTCTGCTGAGGTCCCAAAGTGACAACTAAAAAGGAGGCTATGGTGCGGAAGCGCAGCGGACGCGCGCAGTGGGTGCGCCAAAGGCAAGCCCGTCTGCGCCAGGACTGTCATGTAGATAGGCTTTGCCTTCATGCCGTGTTACGTTAGCATGAGCTTATTAGAAGTTTAAACGCCATTTTTCCTTTCTGCTGCTTCTGCACACGGCACATATTGTTATTAATGCTTTGAGCATAGTAGAATATTTTGCTTCACACAAGAATAATATGTTTTCCTATAGTATCAGCTTTGCTTGGTAAGCTATGTCTGAACAGTGAGTGCCGAGGCCTTCAAGGTTATTTCAACCCAGTGGTTGTTGTTCGGTCTGATCAGCGCACGTCCTAGACATAACACATATGCAGCTGTGGCCAACTCTGGCTTTTGGCGCGTTTAATAATGCACTGCGCAGAGCATGCACACACACTTGATGAATATTTGCATGCAGAGAGCTGGGGTAGAAGATGATGTGATCCCTTTCTACTAAGACCAGAGGTATGGGGCCGCCCTTCTAAAACCCAAAGAGACCTTCTTTAGATATAATATAATATACTAGCAAGGGAGGGTAAGACTGAGGTGACATTTAGTCTTCTTCCTTTTAGCATTTTTACATGCTTTCTCCCTTTGTATTTTACTAGCAGCCCGTCCCGACGTTGTCCGGGTATGAAATAGAATGTGTGTAATGTGTGTATTTGGCAAGGGCAATTTATTTTAAAATCTTGCGGTAGACAACATTTTTTGTTTCATTAGAATAGGGACGGAGAAGGCCGAGCTGCAGCCCTGGTTGATGTTAGCAGGCACGTGTAATTGGTGTAGTGATCCGCCGCCTGAGCCCGGCTACAGCCCTGGTTGATGTTAGCAGGCGTGTGTAATGTCGTTGAATGAGAGAGTTATCAGCCGCGGGTGAATCCGTTTAATGAGAGAGTTGAGTGACAGCGAGTAGGGGAGGCTGCAGTAATTGTCCCCGCAGACACGCTCATTTGCGTGTTCCCCCGCTTGAGGCCCAGATGCAGGCCTGTTTGATGTTAGCAGGCGCGTGTTCCCCCGCTTGAGGCCCTGCTGCAGCCCTGGTTGATGTTATCAGGCACGTGTAATTAGTGTACTGATCCGCCGCCTGAGCCCGGCTAGAGCCCTGGTTAATGGTAGCAGGTACGTGTAATTTCGTTGAATGAGAGAGTTCAGTAACAGCGCGCAGGAGAGGCTGCAGTAACGTTACTTACCAGGCCTCCAGGTGAACGCATTTGTCACGCCCCCAGCACACGGCCACAGCAGACAATCTTCTGATTAATGTACGACCCACATGGCATGAAGGGCGGAATGTAGCACACGCCCCCAGCGTGTCACGCCCCCGGTGTGCCCCTTGATGCTGCGCAGCAATGTAATTGGCGCTTGTATGTACGACTCACATGGCATGAAGGGCGGACACATGCCCCCAGCGTTAGTCACGCCCCCAGCCCACGCCCACAGCACAATGCAGACACGCCCACAAGGGACTACTTTGCTGGCACGGTTCTTTTACCTTTTAAATGTATAGAGGAGTTGGCCTAACTGCTAAGGCGCTCGACCTCGGACCTGGGGATCTGGGTTCGAGTCTTGGTAACGACGCCAAGCATCCTGTGATTCTGGGCAAATCACTTAATCTCCCTGTGCCTAACAAAAATTAATGTGTGTCCTCATGTAACGTAACAGGTGCTTTGTAAAGTGCTCTGATAACTGATTCAGTTCGGGTCAAGTTCGCACTATATAAAACTCTGCAAAAAAAAACAATATATATATATGGTGGCCGTCTGCATAGCCTATGTCGTTCTGCTGCAACTGCCCTTTGCAACGCTGTATTGGGTGTTGTGATTGGTGCTGTGGTTACTGAGATTACCCGCCTCAGAGGTTTGGGCTCTCTCTTTATATTATTAGTATGGATAGACTAGTAACTATGCTGATAACCTTGTTGCTTATAATATGTTTGCTTGTATTAGCTAAGATACTGCGCCTGAGAACACGGCATTAGAAATAAATATTTCAAACTTGCACGTGTCTTCATTTACTCCTCGTTCTGGATTGGTATGTTAGTATAACGAAAGAGTGTTCATGTGTTCCACGTTACCTGAGGTGTTCTAAGTCCATGTTCTGGGTTGTCTATTCATTGGGGTATGGAAGAACCAATGAGACACTGATTGCTAGTCTGGTAGGAGATTTTGGATACTAAGGTGAGTTTTAGTACACCCTAATTCACTGAGGTTCTAAGTCTCTATGCACAGTTCTGTGTAGGAGCAGAATCCCTGTGACAGGACGTCACCAGACGCCAGAAATGCTGCCGGTGGCGTGAGAGATGTGTTGACTTACTCACGTGATGATTTGATGGCTACTAGAAAACTTGGTGAGTCTGTGCAGCCATCCTCTATCCAGTCTCCCTGAGGGCCCGTTTTGTTGCAATAGTTGTGGTTTTGATTCTTGGACAACAACGCCACCACATCCTCCCCGCATTCATCTAGGCCCATCATCAAAATCATGAGCCTCAACTGCCGCTCTTTAGCTAAACACTTCCTGAACATACATGACTTGGTGCAGGATGAATCCCCGATGTTCTTTTTCTAGCCATCTCAGAAATGCATGAATTCTCCTTTCTTTAGACCTTTTGGCTTGTGCGGATCTTTCCTAGTCAGTCTGGCTCCATCCAGGGGCATTTTTGTTTTTAACTTCTTAAGTGTTTTGGAATCTATCAACACGCGCTTCCTTCTTTGCACATTTCTTTCCAGGTGAAGTATTCGGAAAATGTTTCTAATTGTTTTTTATTTTTGCTTTATAGCCTGTCCAGAGCTGCTGTTTATGAGAGGTGTGTATTTTGTACCCAGGCTGTATCTGTAAATATACTCTCTGCCGCCTGGCCCTCCCCACCCTAGTGCACTGATTAGATACTCTAGTCACCTGTGCCCTGAGGAAGGTGATGGCTACTCGCTAGCCCAACACCGAAACGCGCGTCGGCACCGTGCAAGACAGAAACCATTGGGCGACAAACCACTGATAGCATTCATTAGATTCACCATTGCCTTGTACACTTTTTTAGGATTTCTGCCTTATATATATATATATATATATATATATATATATATATATATATATATATATATATATATATATATATATATATATATATATATATATATATATATATTACCTACTGGCGGTCGCCAGTAGGTATATATAGTTAGGATTGATTTCCATAGGGAAATCGCAACATTCTATTGGGAATAACTTTGGCGCCGGTTGAGGAATCTGCCTGAATTTTTCAGCAACTTTGCCTCGCGGCGCTCCGGTCCTTCCCTTTAAGTTTGGGGGGGATTCGTCAAGCGGGGGCCGAGATAAAAGGGGGGTCCCAAAACATGTTTTCCCCCATGTTAATTTCCATAGGGCGGTCTGTCGCACTTTTAGCTCGAATGGCTGAATGGATTTCCACCAAACTTGGCAAAATTGTAGGGACTGGTAGCCCGATGTGCCTTTGCTATGTCTCAAGATATATGCTCCAGTGGTTTTTACGAAAATTAACTTTGAAAAATATATATTGGGCTACATTGGGCTATACATATGTTAGAGCCCAAATGTAGCCCAATGTAGCCCAATGTAGCCCAAAGATGGCCACCAGAGACAAAAAAAACAAATGTAGCCCAAATATCAGCCAGATGTAGCCCAACTATAGCCCAATGACAGAATGTCCCAGAGTGTTCTAAAGAACAACTAAAGCGCTAACAGTCTTACTTATGACAAAAGTATGGCACACCTGAAGTCATCTTGATTGGAATAAATTGTTAACACTTAAAACATTTAATTTGCAAAGGAACAAAATGAGGGGGTTCATTTTGCCATAGAAATTATGATTAGTGCTGAAGAAAGAAAAATTAGGGCACATTTTGAGTGACTTCTCAAATCCTCTTATATTTCATTAAAAAAATTCTGATATGCAGTCTCCCAAGATGGCCACCAGAGACAAAAGAGCCCAAATGTAGCCCAAATATCAGCCAGATGTAGCCCAAATATAGCCCAATGACAGAATGTCCAAGAGTGTTCTAAAGAACAACTAGAACGCTAACAGTCTTACTTATGACAAAAGTATGGCACACCTGAAGTCATCTTGATTGGAATAAAGTGGTAACACTTAATACATTTAATTTGAAAAGGAACAAAATGAGGGGTTTCATTTTGCCATAGAAATTTTATATATATATATATATATATATATATCTAAGAATTTTGCTACGATAAGCAATACACGCACTCAGAAAAGGTACAGCTGGTGGGCGTTTATTCTCAAGGTAACGCTATGCGTTTCAGCACAAGAGTGCCTTGGTCACACGTTTAACCTTAGTCAAATCAGGAACAGTTATAAATACAGAGTGAATGACCACCATATTCAATGAACACAAAAGAAGGACATTTGAAACACAGAAAGTGTGTCGGCCATTTGTAAATGGGATGATTTACATGGGTACTCTATGAAATCATAAAGTTAAATAAAAGTAAAACGTAATTTGCAATTAGGCATTACATGAGAAACGTTTCAAGATGATTATGGTTCAAAAAAGTTAAAATTGGTTTAAAAACACAAAAAGGTTATACTATTTCATAAAACAAAATTACAAGATCTAGTCAGATTGCCTCTAATATACATTAGGACACTGTATCAAGTGTTTGATACATAATCTGATCCAAGAAATTAATTGGGAACAACATGGGTTCCTCTGGTTGAGTCAATGTGACTATGTATATTCATTAATCATGACGTACATACGGGCATGAAGGAATGCCAGGCCAATGTGGTGGAAACAGGCGGTTTCGGATCTGATAATATCCGTGAACCATAATCATCTTGAAACGTTTATCATGTAATGCCTAATTGCAAATTACGTTTTACTTTTATTTAACTTTATGATTTCATAGAGTACCCATGTAAATCATCCCATTTACAAATGGCCGACACACTTTCTGTGTTTCAAAAGTCCTTCTTTTGTGTTCATTGAATATGGGTGGTCATTCACTCTGTATTTATAACTGTTCCTGATTTGACTAAGGTTATACGTGTGACCAAGGCACTCTTGTGCTGAAACGCGTAGCGTTACCTTGAGAATAAACGCCCACCAGCTGTACCTTTTCTGAGTGCGTGTATTGCTTATCGTAGCTCGTAGCAAAATTCTTGGAACTATTGACAATTCTCGGCGGTAGGGTTGGCCGAGTGGAACACGCCACCTGACTACGGGAACCGGATCCCGGAGACTAACCCTCTTGAAAGTGATTGAATATATATATATCTATATATATATATATATATTACCTACTGGCGGTCGCCAGTAGGTATATATAGTTAGGATTGATTTCCATAGGGAAATCGCAACATTCTATTGGGAATAACTTTGGCGCCGGTTGAGGAATCTGCCTGAATTTTTCAGCAACTTTGCCTCGTGGCGCTCCGGTCCTGCCCTGAAAGTTTGGGGGGGATTCGTCAAGCGGGGGCCGAGATAAAAGGGGGGTCCCAAAACGTGTTTTCCCCATGTTAATTTCCATAGGGCGGTCTGTCGCACTTTTAGCTCGAACGGCTGAATGGATTTCCACCAAACTTGGAAAAATTGTAGGGACTGGTACCCCGATGTGCCTTTGCTATGTCTCAAGATATATGCTCCAGTGGTTTTTACGAAAATTAACTTTGAAAAATATATATTGGGCTACATTGGGCTATATATATGTTAGAGCCCAAATGTAGCCCAATGTAGCCCAAAGATGGCCACCAGAGACAAAAAAAACAAATGTAGCCCAAATATCAGCCATCTTGATTGGAATAAAGTGTTAACACTTAAAACATTTAATTTGCAAAGGAACAAAATGAGGGGGTTCATTTTGCCATAGAAATTATGATTAGTGCTGAAGAAAGAAAAAAATTAGGGCACATTTTGAGTGACTTCTCAAATCCTCTTATATTTCATTAAAAAAATTCTGATATGCAGTCTCCCAAGATGGCCACCAGGGACAAAAGAGCCCAAATGTAGCCCAAATATCAGCCAGATGTAGCCCAAATATAGCCCAATGACAGAATGTCCAAGAGTGTTCTAAAGAACAACTAGAACGCTAACAGTCTTACTTATGACAAAAGTATGGCACACCTGAAGTCATCTTGATTGGAATAAAGTGGTAACACTTAATACATTTAATTTGAAAAGGAACAAAATGAGGGGTTTCATTTTGCCATAGAAATTATATATATATATATATATATTCACTGAAAAAACCATAGGTTTTACACATGTTATAGTTAGGAAGTAGCATTTACAAAACCTATGAAATTCACTGAAAAAACCATAGGTTTGACACCAGTTATAGTTAGCTGGACATTTTACTGATATAAAACCAATGAAATTCCACGTTATAGTTAGTTGGACTCACTATAACTTGCGCGTGTAATGCACTGCTGATGACGTCACATATTACATCACTCATGACATCACTGATGACACCATCCAGTGAATGTGTGTCTTTCTGAAAAATAAATATGTGTTATATATGTATATATTATTGAATATCTTAGTGAATACATATATTACTGAGTAATGCTTAAATATTTAAATATATGTATTAGTGTTTCACTTTGTGTATAAGTGGCTGCATGGGTTGATGAGTAGGTACATGTGTATGTATATAGGTTATTAGATGTTTTTCTTAGTATCAGTATGAGTGTTTGCATGGTTTGGTGGGGGTATTACGTAGTACATAGATGCAAGAATGACTGAGTCTCTGTTTGTATGTGTTTTGAAGACAGCATATGTGCAGGACTGTATGGGTGGATTAGTGTGTATATGTCTGTGTTAGTGAGTGAATGACTGTCTTATTAGTGTCTTTATCAGTAACTACATATGTTTTAATGTAGTATATGTGAATATTGATGTATATAAGTGACTATATGTGAGAGTGAGGGATTGTAAGAGTTCCTGTTTAAATTAGTATGTGTTTCTATAAGTGATTTTTTAAGAGAGTAAGTATGTGTAAGTTTCCTTAGAAGTAAAGTGGTAGTGTGTGTATAGCTGTTTATGCAAATAAATGGATGTTCAATAGTTTATTTGCATGTGTGAGTATGTGTGTGAATAACTTTTGGATGACTGTCGGTGTGTAACAGGATGTGTAGGTGTATCACTACATATGATTAGTGAATATATGTATGAGTGACTATATAGAACTGTTGGTGAATTAGTGCATGTGTATATAGATGGTGGAATTATTGAATTGGTTGTTGTAACTGGTATGGGTATCTCCATTTTTTTGAAAATTTTAGTTTATATTTTTGAATATGCGTTTCAAGGGTTAGATTACAGTGAAAGGAGGTCTGTCACTGTGTCACAAGGATGGTGTCATCAGTGATGTCATGAGTGATGTAATATGTGACGTCATCAGCAGTGCATTACACGCGCAAGTTATAGTGAGTCCAACTAACTATAACGTGGAATTTCATTGGTTTTATATCAGTAAAATTTCCAACTAACTATAACTGGTGTCAAACCTATGGTTTTTTCAGTGAATTTCATAGGTTTTGTAAATGTTACTTCCTAACTATAACGTGTGTAAAACCTATGGTTTTTTCAGTGAATTTCATTGGTTTTTAAAATGCTAATTCAGAAATATCTCGTGTATACAACCTATACTTTTGTCAATAAAGTTCTGGCAATATTTTTTTCGGAAACAAGCCGTTTTCTTCACTGTTCAAGTTGCATAGAGACTCCTTGTAAAGCGATACAGAATTAGAAAGTCTGTATCTTGCCTTTTTTTGAACGCATTAAAATTTGTCTGTAAATAAAAATAGCCTTTCTATACTTTCGTGCGCGACCCGGTGTGCGCACTCTCGGCAACAGTTCTCAATAAAATGGATAGCGCATTTCCAGGCTTTCGTGCGCGACCGACTGCGCGCACCCGCCTATATATTTCGTGAAAACTTTGCAATCTGAACTTATTGAATTTCTTCATAGACCCATCAAAGAACTTATAATACGTCAAAGAGACTAAACCTAGGCTTCTTTTTTAATATTATGAAAATTTTCATTAAATGGAGCCGAATGTCTTTTTAAACTTTCGTGTGTGACCGAATGTACACACCTTGGTATTTTAAAAAAATATATAAAAGGTTTTATACTTTAACAATTGTATGCTTGAATCGAGCTCAGAAGATATATTAAATCCGGATATGTTTGGATTTACTCCTTTTCACGTTTTGAAACTTCGCTGAATTAGACCGCTACTTCCAAATGGCATACGTGACCAGATACTGTCACCGCGTACACGTCCTGAGACGTGCATGTGAAGTCATGTGACTCGAAAACAACACTTCCAATTGGTTCTTAGTAGTTTCTATTCTGCAATTTACACGGAGCACTCCACCCACTTCCCTCACTATCTTTTGTACTCTCAAAAGAGAACAACGTTCAACATCCTTCGGAAGACTTTGCTGAAATGGCTGCCGCCCCGCATTCATCTTCCGAATCTGAAGGAAATGAGCGACTACCTTTAAAAAGAAAAAAGGAATCTTTCATTTGGCAATTTTTCACTTATCCTGAAGAACAAAAGAAAGTGAATGCGCCAAAACTTACCTGCACAATATGCAATTCGGTTCTCTCAAGAGGAAATCCAAGAAAAAAATATTCCTTTTCTATACATACCATGGTGCGGCATGTCAAACAAGTGCACCCTGTGGAATTTGCACAGGCATCGACAAGAGCCCTGGCCACGCTATTACCATCAGAGGTGGCCAGCACATCTTCTGGTGGACGACCTGTATCTCCATCGAGTGCTGTGATGGACTTGAGACCATATCTTGCAAAGGTGCACATGAAATGCAACGAGTGTGGAGAAATTCTTCTGTACGGAGAGCAGAGCCTCATTCTTACTAAACTAAAAATTGAGAGTCATAAATGCCCCGAGAAAAGATAAATTTCTTCATTTCATTTTGATCCTGTGTCACACATGAAAATGTTGTTGCAAGTTTAAAAAATCAAAAACAACATAACACTTGTTTAAAAAAAAAAAAAAAAAAAAAAGTTCTTTTCAGAACTAACTCATTGTACCAAAAAGAGCTCCAGGAGCATATTATAAAGGGGGTTTATCTCCGCTTTTTTGGCTTTCGTCGTGCGCGACCGTGTGCGCGCACCCGCCTATATATTTCGTGAAAACTTTGCAATTGCAACTTATTAAATTTCTCCATAGACCCATCAAAGAACTTATACTACGTCAAAGACACTAAACCTAGGCTTCTTTTTTATTATTATGAAAATTTACATTAAATGGAGCCGAATGTCTTTTTAAACTTTCGTGCGTGACCGAATGTACACACCTTGGTATTTTTAAAAAAAAATATAAAAGGTTTTATACTTTAACAATTGTATGCTTGAATCGAGCTCAGAAGATGTATTAAATCCGGATGTGTTTGGATTTACTCCTTTTCACGTTTTGAAACTTCGCTGAATTACACCGCTACTTCCAAATGGCGTACGTGACCAGATACTGTCACCGCCTACACGTCCTGAGACGCGCATGTGAAGTCATGTGACTCGAAAACAACACTTCCAATTGGTTCTTAGTAGTTTCTATTCTGCAATTTACACGGAGCACTCCACCCACTTCCCTCACTATCTTTTGTACTCTCAAAAGAGAACAACGTTCAACATCCTTCGGAAGACTTTGCTGAAATGGCTGCCGCCCCGCATTCATCTTCCGAATCTGAAGAAAATGAGCGACTACCTTTAAAAAGAAAAAAGGAATCTTTTATTTGGCAATTTTTCACTTATCCAGAAGAACAAAAGAAAGTAAATGCGCCAAAAGTTACCTGCACGATATGCAATTCGGTTCTCTCAAGAGGAAATCCAAGAAAAAAATATTCCTTTTCCATACATACCATGGTGCGACATGTCAAACAAGTGCACCCTGTGGAATTTGCACAGGCATCGACAAGAGCCCTGGCCACGCTATTACCATCAGAGGTGGCCAGCACATCTTCTGGTGGACGACCTGTATCTCCATCGAGTGCTGTGATGGACTTGAGACCATATCTTGCAAAGGTGCACATGAAATGCAACGAGTGTGGAGAAATTCTTCTGTACGGAGAGCAGAGCCTCATTCTTACTAAACTAAAAATTGAGAGTCATAAATGCCCCGAGAAAAGATAAATTTCTTCATTTCATTTTGATCCTGTGTCACACATGAAAATGTTGTTGCAAGTTTAAAAAATCAAAAACAACATAACACTTGTTTTAAAGAAGAAAAAAAAAGTTCTTTTCAGAACTAACTCATTCTACCAAAAAGAGCTCCAGGAGCATATTATAAAGGGGGTCTATCTCCGCTTTTTTGGCTTTCGTTCGTGCGCGACCGTGTGCGCGCACCCGCCTATATATTTGCAACTTATTACATTTCTTCATAGACCCATCAAAGAACTTATACTACGTCAAAGACACTAAACCTAGGCTTCTTTTTTATTATTATGAAAATTTACATTAAATGGAGCCGAATGTCTTTTTAAACTTTCGTGCGTGACCGAATGTACACACCTTGGTATTTAAAAAAAATATATAAAAGGTTTTATACTTTAACAATTGTATGCTTGAATCGAGCTCAGAAGATATATTAAATCCGGATGTGTTTGGATTTACTCCTTTTCACGTTTTGAAACTTCGCTGAATTAGACCGCTACTTCCAAATGACGTACGTGACCAGATACTGTCACCGCGTACACGTCCTGAGACGCGCATGTGAAGTCATGTGACTTGAAAACAACACTTCCAATTGGTTCTTAGTAGTTTCTATTCTGCAATTTACACGGAGCACTCCACCCACTTCCCTCACTATGTTTTCTACTCTCAAAAGAGAACAACGTTCAACATCTTTCGAAAGACTTTCTTTTCACGCGATAATGTGAAATACTGAGATTGTTACAGGATTTTCTATCAGATATGTGTTCCCATTTCTGTTGAAGCACTAACACCGTGGAAAGTTCCACCGATAGCAGTGATATTTTTAACGCCGAGCACCGGCGATTTTTATCACTTAGAAGCCTTCCTATTATGAAGGTTTATCTCCTAAGTCTCTGATTCTCAAACTGTGCAACGCGACTCCCCTGTGTGCCGTAATAAGGTGCTAGGGGCGCCGCGCACACTCTAGTGTGACTAACCATCCCTAAATTCCACGGACATCTCTACCCTGTTATCTGCAATTGTGAACATCAAAAGGAGCTGCGCTACGCCCCTGTAACAGGCCTCACTCCCACTGCTGCAACGGCTTGGCAGTCCTCCAGATGCACAGGAACAGCCCCTCCAATCCATTGAAGTTCTGTGTCGTGAGAGGCCTCCTTCCCACTGCTGCAACGGCTTGCAAGTCCTCCAGATGCACAGGAACAGCCCCTCCGATCCATTGAAGTTCTGTGTAGGTCTCAATACCACTTACGAAATGAAAATAAGCACTGAAGAATATTCAAGCATGTAGTACTCCTCCTGCTACAGCATAAAGAATGCATTCTATTACCTATAAAAAAGTGAAACACCCACGCTACAATCATATAGAATACTTCCTATAAAGAAGCCTGTGAATAACTTTAAAACATCAGATTAACCTTTTTTTACTCTCTCATCATTGTTAAAGATAAGTATTTACAATACTATATTAAACAATGCCATGGTTGTTGCTTTTTAATTTTAAAAATCTTGCAATCTTTCACAAACCCAATACTCATGGCTTCTTTTTCGTGACAAAAATATTGCAATAGTACATACCTACATAGAATAACAGAAAAAACATAAAACTACAAAGGCCAAACACTCTACTAAACGCGGATTTGTAACCTATGGGGCAGATTTATGTTAACTACTTCATACCCAGATATGCACCAGTTAATGTGCACCACAGTATGCTAGTGCTCCGTTACCCATGGTGTGCCACATTTGAAATGTGGCGCACCATGGTACAAAAACACCATACATGCGTAACACATCTGTGCTGAAAAAGTAATACATTGCTAGAGTTGCATCGCAACTGTGATGCAGCTCCAGCAAGGCTCACCAATGCACTATATTCACAATGCTGCGTCAATACCTACGCCTGCTTCAAGCACATGCACAGTTTTGAAACAGCATGGGCCTGAAAGTCACTGAGTGAAATATCATACATTACAGTCAGCCACTTTCAAGACGCATTCCTTCAGAGGAACACTTACCATTTATTAGAGGTAGATCGTCCGACTGGACAGGAGGACACCCCTAATAAAAAAGACATATATATAAAATGCGGACTAGCCGCTGTATCGTGCTAGCAAACTTTAACTTAAAAATCGTTAGAAAAAACAAAAGGAATCGAGCAAAATCAGTAGGCCACTGATAGGATCTCTTTTTGACCTCGCTAAAATAGAAACATTAGGAACAACCCCTCATGAGAAATATGAAACTAGTGAGAGAAACCGAGCTCGACGCCATGATGGCTGCAAGACAGCTCGGCTCCGCCGCCCACTACGCCCAAAATAACGACAAACCCTATGCAAATATTATAAATAAATACAACACACCAGCAAAGTAACAAGGTAAAACGTTTTATTAAATAACTATTTACATGGCAGCCTCCTGCAACATGAAAACAACACTTCCAATTGGTTCTTACTAGTTTCTATTCTGGAATTTACACGCAGCACTCCACCCACTTCCCTCACTATCTTTTGTACTCTCAAGAGAGAACAACGTCCTACATTTTTCGGAAGACTTTGGTGAAATGGCTACCGTATCTCATTCATCTTCCGAATCTAAACAAAATGATCGACTACCTTTAAGAAGAAAAAAAGAATCTTTCATCTGGCAATTTTTCACTTATCCCGCCCACCCCGCCCAAAATAACGACAAACCCTATGCAAATATTATAAATATAAACAACACACCAACAAAGTAACAGGGTAAAACGTTTCATTAAATAACTATTTACATGGCAGCCTGCTGCAACATCGATCCAAATGCATGACACTGTTCCTGTCGAGGTAGCATAGCTGGCGGCCTAGGGGTGGAGGACCGTTGTGCAAATACCCCGGGGAGGACTCTGGATATGCTTGGTCCCTGAGATTCTTCGATGTCACTGCCTTCCACAAATGGCATAAGTCCTGGATGTTGGGTGCCATAGTTGAGGGTTTGACCTAAAGACACGTCCTGCGGTGCCCTGGTCCAACCATCACATATACCTGCGCCAGGAGACGGCGTGGGGTGCACTGGAAGGGAGAGGCGGCGCGAACGAGCCTCCCCCACCTCCCCAGGTGGAGGTTTCTCAGATACACCCCTAAAGACACGTCCTGCGGTGCCCTGGTCCAACCATCACATATACCTGCGCCAGGAGACGGCGTGGGGTGCACTGGAAGGGAGAGGCGGCGCGAACGACCCTCCCCCACCTCCCCAGGTGGAGGTTTCTCAGCTACACCCCAGCGCTTCACTGATCTCCTTGTCCTCAGTCAAGCATCAATAGTAAGATTTTCATAGGTGAGTGTAGGTTCATAGTTTGCCATCCACAGACTAAAAGCCTGGAGTGGGAGTGAAAAAACCATAACTAGGTAAGAAGGAACGCAGAGGCTGTAGGAAGGACTCTGGATATGCTTGGTCCCTGAGATGCTTCGATGTCACTGCCTTCCACAAATGGCATAAGTCCTGGATGTTGGGTGCCATAGTTGAGGGTTTGACCTAAAGACATGTCCTGCGGTGCCCTGGTCCAACCATCACATATACCTGCGCCAGGAGACGGCGTGGGGTGCACTGGAAGGGAGAGGCGGCGCGAACGAGCCTCCCCCACCTCCCCAGGTGGAGGTTTCTCAGCTGCACCCCAGCGCTTCACTCGACATAGGCGGCCGGCTCCCGGGGTCCGGCGGAACTTTTAGCCTTTTGGTGACTCTTCCATTCTGGACCTTGTCCCACAATCCGTTTGACCTGAAGACACGTCCTGCGGTGCCCTGGTCCAACCATCACATATACCTGCGCCAGGAGACGGCGTGGGGTGCACTGGAAGGGAGAGGCGGCGCGAACGAGCCTCCCCCACCTCCCCAGGTGGAGGTTTCTCAGCTGCACCCCAGCGCTTCACTCGACAAGCTGAGTTGCGCCCGCTCCTGCGGCACATTGCCTCGCTCGACCAGCTGAATTACGCCTGCTCTTGCTATTACAGCGTCTCACCCGCCATCCGGCTGAATTGCACCCACTCTTGCGGTACAGCGACAGGCGGCTGCCACGGAGCTCAGGAAATGGCGGTCGGCTCCACAGACTTGGGCCTGGCCTGCAAGGATGGCTCTGGACAACCCTGGAACTCGGGCGCTTGACTGCTACGGCATGGGCCCCATTCCCAAAAGCATCCCATCAGCCTTGAAGATTCTACAAGAGTCACCGGGGCCCCCGACTCCCGCAGAGTTCCGGTGGGGAGCTTCTGCCATGATTGCTCGCAGAATGGCCACGACGTAGCCACGGGGTGCTCTCATGCTGACGCCAGCTTCAGTCTGAAACTTCCAGAAACACTGTAGACTACCAATTCGATCAGTTCCGGTGGAGCCCCAACGACGTATCGCGTTGTTGCATAATGCGTCATATGACACGCCGCGTTAGCAATCCGGGGCGCGGCGCGGAGCGCGTAACGTAAGCATAACAGGTCATGTGACTTGTTAATAAAACTTTTCATTGGTTTAGAACTATTTTTTGTCCCAAATGATGAAAACCCCTCCTTGTTTCCTCTTGGCTCCTTCCCCCTCCCCAAGTCTTGCTCGGCCAGCTGAGTTTCGCCCACTCTTGCGGCCTACGACATGGATACGCCGGGGCGTTATGGATCAGTATGAGCAAATATATACTTGGGGATTCACAAGCAACAACAAGCCTTTGTATTTGGGGCTCTAAATCAACAACAGTGACAGAGAACAGAACCGAACTAAGCACTCAGGGGCTACGTTTAAACGTAACATCATCTCCCCAGAGGTACATCACCTTACACACACATGCACTCTGATCTCCTTGGCCTCAGTCAAGCATCAATAGTATGATTTTCATAGGAGAGTCTAGGTTCATGGATTTCCATCCACAGACTAAAAGCCTGGAGTGGGAGTGAAAAAACCATAACTAAGTAAGAAGGAAGGCAGAAACAGAATCTTCCTCTGCAACATCCGGCTCTGCATCGCTACTTACTTATAAATGCAGAAAAAACTCAATTAACACAAGGGCTCTTTTCAGAGCCACCTTATATCAAAGCACTCAAACTTCTGATTTATCTCCATTTTCACACTCTTGTAAATAGGTGTGCGCGCCCGAGTGCGCACACCCCGCAACTTAAAAAAAATATATATATATATATTTTCGCCTGTAAGGACCTTACTGCACACCCTGAGAAAACCTAGGCAGCAAAACAATCTCTACCTTCTCCCCTTTCCATGTTCCAACGCTTTGAAATGAACAATATATTTACTCGCAGTGACAAAATGGCGGTCAACACTTCCTGATTTCCTTCGAATCGAACGTTAACAGACGTCACGCAGCAGCAAAAAAAATCCGCTCGCGCGCAGCCGCTTGAGTGCGCGCACCCGTGCGCGCGTATAGATATATAATTGACTTTAACTTTAATTTTCTCAGCAACTACTGAACGGATTTACACCATTCCAAAAAAAGCGTAATCTGCGAGCTGGACAAATTTCTTATAAATCCATTCAGCCGTTCGACCTGTAGCCGTGTCTAAACGTCCTATGGAAAATAACATGGAGAAAACATGTTTTGGGACCCCCCTTTTATCTCAGCCCCCACTTCACCAATCCCCCCCAAACTTTCAGGGAAGGAGCGCAGCGGACCGAGCCATCTTCTTTGAGAAATTCGCAAAGATTCATCCACCAGGGCCAAAGTTAATCCAAATAGAATGTTGAGGATTTCCTAGGCAAACTAGGTCCTAACTATAACTACCTACTGACGACCGCCAGTAGGTAATATATATATATATATATATATATATATATATATATATATATATATATATATATATATATATATATATATATATATATTACCTACTGGCGGTCGCCAGTAGGTATATACAGTTAGGATTGATTTCCATAGGGAAATCGCAACATTCTATTGGGAATAACTTTGGCGCCGGTTGAGGAATCTGCCTGAATTGTTCAGCAACTTTGCCTCGCGGCGCTCCGGTCCTTCCCTGAAAGTTTGGGGGGGGATTCGTCAAGCGGGGGCCGAGATAAAAGGGGGGTCCCAAAACGTGTTTTCCCCATGTTAATTTCCATAGGGCGGTCTGTCGCACTTTTAGCTCGAACGGCTGAATGGATTTTCACCAAACTTGGCAAAATTGTAGGGCCTGGTAGCCCGATGTGCCTTTGCTATGTCTCAAGATATGTGCTCCAGAGGATTTTGAGTAATTTAGGTTCAAAAAAATTTATATATCTATGGCCGCGCCCCGGTACGCGCACCGGGGAGCGCTCCGGGCGCGCCATGCGACTTGCGCACGGGAAGCTGATTGGTTCTCGGGTGTCTGTAAACATTCGAAACAGTCCGCAGCGGCCGCCATCTTGTGTCTCGGTAGGATTGAGACACAAGTGGTGGCAAACATCAAAGGGGGAAATGACCTAAAGGGGGCAGGGTAGACCCCCCCTGACCCCCTAGGTTTGATGTGGGGGCCATTAAAGGGTTCCGCGGGGCAAAACAAAAATGTTTTTTTTTTTCGTTTTTCGCGGGGGGAGCGCCCGGTACGCGCACCGGGGAGCGTACCATGGGGAAAAATAGTGAAAAAAATTATATAATCATAATAATAAATAATAAAATAATCATTTTGAGTGATTACAGGTAGGGTAGCTCTGAAAAGAGCTTTTGGTTCTGTGGCTGTTTTAGGTACCTCCCACACACACCCACACACACACAACCCCACACCTCCACACCCACACACTCCCCACACACACCTCACACACGCACACCTCCACCCACACCCAAACACCCCACACCCCCACATCCCACACACACACCTTACACATCCACACCCACACCCAAACATCCCACACACACACACACACACACCTCACCCCCCAACACACACACACGCACACACGGATACCTCACAGACAAACCTCACACATCCCACACACACAACTCCCCCCCCCACACACACACACGCACACCTCACAGACACACCCACACATCCCACACATACACACACATCCTACACACATACCCCCCACACCCACACACACCCCACACACATCTCACACGCCCACACCCCCACCTACACCCAAACACCCCACACACCCACACCCACTCACACACCTTACTCACCCACATCCCCACCCACACCCACATACCCCACACACCTACACACACCTATACACCTCATCACCCCTCAGACACACACACACACACACACACCTCACAGATACACCCCACACATCCCCCACACACACCTCACCCCTACTCCACACACACACACCTCTGACACACACCTCACACACACACACACTCACACACACACCACACACACACACACACACACACACACCCACACACACACTCCCCTCACACACACACCCACACACACACCCCCCCCCACACACACACACCCCACACACACACCCACACATCCTACACACACACACCCCACACATATACCCCCCCACACACACACACACCCCACACCCACCCCCCCCCACACACACACACCACACACACACACACACACTCATTCTTTTTTTTCTTTTTTTGAGGGGGTGCCCCACACACATACCCCGACACACACACCCCCCACACACCCCCACACCCCCCCACCATACCTCATACACCCACACCTCCACCCACACCCAAACACCCCACACACCCACACCCACACACACACCATACACCCCCACACCCCACCTACACCCACACACTCCACACACCCCCACCCACACACACCTCACTCCCCCCACACACACACACCTCACAGACACACCCCACACATCCCCCACACACACCTCACCCCCCACACACACACCTCTGACCCCCCCCCACACACACACACCCCACACACACACCTCACACACACACACACACACACCCACACACACATTCCTCACCCCCACACACACCCACACACACCCACACACACACACACCCACACACACCCCACACACACACACCCACACATCCTACACACACACACACCCCACACACATACCCCCCCCCACACACACCCCACCCCCACCCCCCACACACACACACCACTCACACACACACTCATTATTATTTTTTTCTTTTTTTGAGGGGGTGCGCGCCCCGGTACACGTATCGGTACACGTACCGGTACGCGTACCCTGGAGAAAAAAAGAAAGACAGAGTTTTTTAAAAATGTAGCATTTTTATATCAATTGGAGGTAGTTCTGAAAAGAACTTTTTTTATTCTTATTGTTGTTTAATATTTTTTTTATTGTTTTTTTGTACCCCGCGACTTTAAAAAAAAAATATATATTATTTATTTTGCCTTGGGGGTCCTTGTGGGACCCCCTGAGCAGGCCTAGGGGGTCAGGGTGTTTCTACTCTGGCCCCTTTGCAAGTTTCACACCTTTGTTTCACTGCTTTCTTGTGCCTTGGTTCGTACAAGGCACAAGATGGCTGCTAGGGACACCCAGTATGCAAGGGGAATTAGTTCCCCCTCTTCAAACATGCACAGGGGCTGCGTTGCAGAGAGGTGTAAAAAAGGGCGTGGCCTCATTACACCTCTATGCAATGCAGCCATCTGGCGCATACTGGAGGCTCCTGGTGGGCTAGTTGGCCCCCAGGGACCCCCATTATGCAAGGGGAATTAGTTCCCCCTCTGCAAATGCGTCAGGCGGCTGTGTTGCAGAGAGGTGTAACAAGGGGCATAGCCTCATTACACCTCTGCAATGCAGCCCCCTGGCGCATACTGGAGGTTCCAGGTGGGCTAGTTGGCCCCCAGGGGCCCCCAGTATGCAGGGGGAATGAGTTCCCCCTCTTCAAACATGCATGGGGGCTGCGTTGCAGAGAGGTGTAAAAAGGGCCGTGGCTTAATTACACCTTTCTGCAATGCAGTCCCCTGGTGCATACTGGAGATTCCTGGTGGGCTTTCAGGTCTTATATAGTTAGGAATTAGCATTAAAAAAACTTTGAAATTCACTGAAAAAAACATACGTTTCAGGCCTTATATAGTTAGGAATTAGCATTTAAAAAAACTTTGAAATTCACTGAAAAAACCATAGGTTTCAGGCCTTATATAGTTAGGAATTAGCATTTAAAAAAACCTTGCAAATTCACTGAAAAAACCATAGGTTTCAGGCCTTATATAGTTAGGAATTAGCATTTAAAAAACCTTGCAAATTCAATGAAAAAAACATAGGTTTCAGGCCTTATATAGTTAGGAATTAGCATTTAAAAAACCTTGCAAATTCACTGAAAAAAACATAGGTTTCAGGCCTTATATAGTTAGGAATTAGGCACAAGAAAGCATAAAAACAAACGTGTAGAACACAAAAAGGGGACAGGGTAGGAACACCCTGACCCCCTAGGGCTGCTCAGGTGGTCCCAGTAGGATATTAATATATCTAAACGTTGGGGAGGAGCTTGGCGGGCATCCGTGATGGCTGCGTGAGCACAGCGCTCTCCGGACCCCCGCCACTCCCGGCATGATATCCTGAACATATCCTGATTCTTCACGAGGATTTGTGTAGAGGACGCTGGGCTGATCTTCCTGGGATTTTTGGAATTTGATTTGGACCCGGGGCGCCGAAGATACGACGACTCGGACTTTCGGGGTCCGCCCTTGAGGTGCGCCCGGGACTGGGTGCGGCACTGTGGCCGTCTTGGAGTTGAACAACAGCGGCAGGGGGATTGGCCTTGTGGGTCCCCCTCTTAAGTTTCGGTTTCGATTCTGCCTCAGACTGAGACATCTGGCAGGGGAGTCTGGCCTTTGCTGGGTCCGGCGCACGAGACGGCTGTCGGGCCTTTGGCCAGCTTATTCTCCTTCCAGGCTAGTTCACTCCTAGTGGTACCCTCGCCGCTGCTTTTTGGTCCCGACGCCCTACTTTCCTGTGGCCATTTCCATCGGGTCGAGTGGGTCTCCTGGTGACGCGGTTTCTGACATGGCGGGCAGAGGGGACCGAGAGACACGAAAGACCAAGACGCCCCTGCGTGGGGGCCCGGTCCAGTCTAATGTTATGGACCGTTACACCCATTCGAGGGGGTCCTCTGGAGCCGCCCTGCCTGGCCCGAGTGTGGTTGACCACACTGTGGACGCGTCAACGGAGCCCTCCTTGCAGGACATCATGGGCGCCATTTCTGGCATGAAGGAAACAATAGGCCAACAGTATGAAGCTTTGGCCCACAAAATCGACACCGTGGCCATTGATGTGAACTTGATTCGGGCCGACCTATCTAAAACCAATGAGAAGGTGAAGTCATTGGATCTCAAATCATCCAGCCTCACGGCAGACGTCTCGGAGATACAGACGGAGATTGGCAATCTCCGTAGGGTGAACGATTTCATGACCCGGCGCTTGGAGGACTTTGAGAACAGGGCACGTCGCTGTAATGTGCGTGTGGTTGGCGTTCCGGAGAATCCAGACCCGCACTCTGTTGATCTCCTGGTCGAGGACCTGATCCAGAACTACCTCTCTCCGTCTGGGTTGAGTAAATTCTTCGCAGTGGAACGTGCCCATCGTGTTCCGGGAGGCCAGGGTAAGCCGGGCGCCCCGTCGAGGCCTATTGTTGCGAAACTCTTCCACTATAGGGATCGGGACGCTATCCTGCAGGCATCGCGCGTGAAGGGCCCGGTGGCCTTTGAGAATGCCACGGTGAACTTTTACCCGGACTTTTCTCAACAGGTGCAGAAACAGCGTATGGGCTTCCGTGGAGTCAAGAAGCGCCTCCGGGACATGGGATTGCGCTATGCTATGCTTTTTCCGACCAGGCTGCGAGTTGAGTACAATGACCGAACCTTTTTCTTTGATCGGCCTGATTCTGTGAATGACTGGCTGGACTCTCTGCCGGACCGGCCTCCTGCGACTGAGCCCGCCGACCGCCCGGGTGGTGCTGAGGGTGGTGTAGAGAGCTGAACTACTTGTCTATGCCCGGGTCTTCGTGTAGAGTAACTTCTTCTGGGATTTTATGCCTAAGTACCTCTACTGTCTGTGTGTTCTCTTCGTTATTTGTCTTGATCGGGGTGGCGGGTGGGCCAAGGCCTTTCCTCCTCCGGGGTCTTTTTGTAGAATGGGGGTTCTTGGGCGACAGGCACACTGCATGTTGGGGTGGCTTTTTAGCTTCTTGCAGGGGTGCAGGGTGGGGGGTGTTTTCTTGATTGTTGGGGGTGGGTGGATGGGAAGTTTGATGTTTGTGTTTTGTTTTATCAAGGCGATTCTATCCTGCTAATGATGTTTTTGATGTCATGCTCATTGGGGGGGGTTTCGGCGTCGCTGTGTGGGATGGGGGGTAGCGGGTTGAGGTTTATTTCGTGGAATGTCAATGGTCTGGGGGATCGCATTAAGCGGGGTGTGGTGTTGCGATGTCTACGACGTTTGTCTCCGGATATTGTTTTTCTACAGGAGACTCATTTGGTGGGCAATACATGTCGTGCAATGAATAGGTGGGGCTATCGCCTCGCCGCACATTCGGGGTTTACCACAGGTTCCAGGGGGGTGGGTATCCTTGTTCGGGCTTCCCTCCCCCTGGCTATTGATGATGTGATCCTTGATGATCGGGGGCGTTACGCCGTCCTCGTGGGACGCTATGAGGGTCGGACCCTCTCCTTGTTTGCCGTTTATGTGCCCCGCGGTCTACAGACCTCTACCTTTTCCGATTTGGGCCGGGTGTTGTTGAACCTCCCTGATAGTATTCTTTTCATAGTTGGGGACTTTAATTCTGTGTTCTCCGGTCTACGCGATCGTCACCCCCCTAGGGACACTCCTTCGGCCCAACAGTGGCTGGGTGGGTTTCTGGATACGTTTGGCTTGGTGGATTGCTGGAGGCTTATGCATCCTACTCAGCTTCAATGCACTTTCCATTCTGGGGCCCATGGGAGTTTGTCTAGACTGGATTATTTCCTGATGCCTGCGGCGCAGTCGCCGGCGGTTCGCGAGATTAGACACCTCCCCCGGGGCATCTCTGATCATTCACCGCTCTGGCTTTGTTTTGAGGTGGGGGTGGGGGTGGCTCCTATTAACCCATGGTACCTCACCTCCCCCGAGACCCGTGATCTCTTGATTAAGTCTTTGGACAACTATTTTCTAGACAACGTGGGGTCCGTCTCCTCTGCGATATCCCTGTGGGAGGCCTTTAAGACAGTGATTCGCGGGCAGGCTCTTTCCCTTATTGCTGAATCTAAAAGGGCGAGGAATCGAGAGGTGGTGGACCTTGAGAGGGAGATCGCTGAGATAGAGGCTGACCTGGAGTCGGATGTTACACCTGGTAAACTCCACGCCCTGGGTCTGAAACAATTTGCTTATAGGTCTTTGGTTACAGATGCGGCTAAACTGATGTTTCGGGAGCAACAGGGTCGTTTGTATGATGTGGGGGACAAAGCGGGTAAATTGCTGGCATGGTTGGATAAGAAGGAGAGGGCGAGTCGTGTGGTGCCTGTGATTCAGACTTTGAATGGTGTGAGAGTGACCGACCCGGTTGGAATAGTTGAATGTTTTGCGGACTATTTTCGTGTGGTTTATTCCCCTGTGTCTGAACGGGATGTTGATGACTCTCGCCTTTTGTTGCGTGATATAGCTCTGCCCAGTGTTTCCGATTTAGACCGAGTCTCTTTGGAGTCCTCTTTCACTACGGACGAGATAGCGACGGCCATTCGCTCACTCCGTTCGGGCAAAGCTTTGGGCCCGAATGGATTGCCAATTGAATTGTACAAGCTACGCCCTGATAAGGTGGTGCCCTATCTTCGCACCATGTTTTTGGAATCCCGGGAGCGGGGTATTCTCCCATATGATCAGCGTCTGGCTACGATTGTTGTTATTCCCAAAGAAGGTAAACCTCGGGACCTTTGTTCGTCTTATAGGCCCATTTCCCTGTTGAATGTTGAACCCAAGGTTCTGGCTAAGCTTCTGGCTACCCGCCTCTTGACGGTCATTGGTGGCTTGGTTCATCCGGATCAATCCGGATTTATCCCGCATCGCAACACGGCTCTTAACCTACGTCGTCTCCACGGAGCTGTTGCGAGGGCGGGGCTTCTGACGGAGCCGGCCATTTTGGCTTCGCTAGACGCCTCGATGGCCTTTGATACGGTAGAGTGGCCCTATCTTTGGGCAGCTCTTGAGAAATTTGGTTTCGGACCTGAGTTTATTGGTTGGGTGAAATTGTTATACGCCGAACCCTTGGCACAGGTGGTGGTGAACGGTCGGGTTTCTGTCCCCTTCTGCCTGGGTAGAGGGACCCGTCAGGGATGCCCCTTGTCTCCGTTGCTTTTCGCGCTTGCCCTGGAACCGTTAGCTGCGTGGCTTCGATGGGAACCTTCACTCAAAGGGATCCGTTGGTCCCCGGATTTTGAAGACCGCGTCTCGCTTTACGCGGATGACATTCTTCTGTATCTTACTTCCCCGCGTAAATCTTTAAATGTCTTATTTGACGTTCTTACTTCGTTTGGTGCTAACTCAGGTCTGGTGATTAATTGGGCTAAGTCCTGTGTGTATGTTCTCTCGGGTGTTTTGCCCCCATTACCGGACAGATTTCCTATCCAGGTTGTCCAGTCTGGCTTCAAGTATTTGGGGATCTTTATTACGCTGGACTCTTCACTTCGGTTCGAGCGTAATCTCCTCCCCCCGCTTCTTAGACTGCGACTGGATGTGGCCCGCTGGCGTAAACTACCCCTGTCTCCTCTGGGCAGGGCTGCCCTTTTTAAAATGATGTCTTTGCCACGATTCCTATACGCACTTCAAAATTCTTTTGACGACGTTCCCGCTACCTATTTCCGAGAGATCGAGAGTCTTCAAAGGCAACTGATCTGGGACGGGTGTCCACGTATCGCCCTTGCGAAACTTACTATCCCTTGGTACGACGGGGGCATGGCGCTCCCCGATATCAAGAGATATTATTGGGCTACCCAGCTGTCTGCCATTAACCACGCAATGTATTCCCCGGGTCGAGATCCGGCCTTTGAGATGGATAGACTCCAGCTGCCGGGAGGGGATTTTAATAGAGCGCTTTATTCCAGATCGGCTGGGCGCCATCTTACGGGCCCGTCCAGGATAGCAGTCAATGTGTGGCGCGCCGCGAATGTGAGTTTGGGATGGGAGAACCGACTGACAATGGCGACTCCGCTTTATGCTTCCGAACGTTTGGGATGTCTCTGGTCTACTAAGGGCTTTGACCGCTGGGATATGATTGGGATATGTAAAGTGGGTGATGTCTGTGTGCAGGGTAGAGTGAAGTCTTTCCAGGCCCTTAAGGCCGAATATGACTTGAGTGATAGAGAGTTTTTTCGATATCTGCAGGTCCGGCATGCTCTGGCCTCAGTACTGACTCCTGATGTGACCCTACCCGAATCCTCCCCCCTTGAGGATCGCATACTGGATGGACACCTGCCCGATAGATAGCACTATCTCCCTGATTTATAAGAAACTGATTAATAATCGCGCTGATTTACTGCTCCGACTTCGGGAGGTTTGGGTCGGTGACGGGTTGGACTTGGATGACGAGGATTGGCAGTCGGCACTCTCTTCTCCGAAAGAGGTCGCCATCCCCGCCCGTCTTCGTTTGGTTCAACTTAAGATCCTCCACCGGGTGTATGTAACTGGTCCGCGTCTGGTAGTAATGGGTTTTTCCCCGGATGGCTTATGCAAACGTGGTTGTGGGATGAGTGCTACATTTCTGCATATTCTTTGGGAGTGCCCGGTGGTAGCGGCCTACTGGATTGATGTGCTTGCGGTGATGACTGTTGTGACTGGCATTACCCTCCGGCCTGAGGCCCGACGATGCCTGTTGAATGTGTGGGAACCCACCGACTATTCTGTGGCCCAGACCAGATGGGCGACCTTGGGATACATGGTCGCGAAGCGAGACATTGCGCAGCTCTGGGGCGCGTCCAGACCTCCCGACATCTCGGTGTGGGAGGATAACATGGACTGGTCCATGTTCCGAGAGAAGACCGTCTATGTAGCTAGGGGCAGACCCAGGGCGTGGACGAAGATTTGGGGTCAGTGGAACGAATATCGTGGAGACATTTGTACCCCTCCCTTGGTTGACACTCCCGATGTTACCCTATCTCCCTAGGCTGGCGTTCCCGAAATTTTTCATGCTGTTCTAGGATTTTCCTGTCCTCCCCGCTGTCCCCCCCCCCAGCTTTGCCGAGTCCCACTGATTGTGTTTTCGTCTTCCTGATTAGTGGCTTTCCCCTCCGCCTTCTGGGCTGACCTTGATTAATGTGCATTCGCCTTGTTTAGAGTTTGTAGTTTTTTATGTTTATTACAGAAAATTGTTATGTCCTGTCCTATGTTTTGAGCAATACTTGGTATCTGATTTGTGCCTGGCCTTGGAAGTAATCGTTTGCTTCTTATGTTGTGCGTTGCTATTAGCGGCCAGCCTGTGTGGTTGTAGGCCCATCTCTGTGATTTTTCTTTGATTGCTCAATAAAAGTTTTTAACCAAAAAAAAAAAAAAATATATATATATATATATATCTAAACGTTATCCGCTAATAGAATTAGCATTTAAAAAACCTTTGAAATTCACTGAAAAAAACATAGGTTTCAGGCCTTATATAGTTAGGAATTAGCATTTAAAAAACCTTTGAAATTCACTGAAAAAAACATAGGTTTCAGACCTTATATAGTTAGGAATTAGCATTTAAAAAAACCATTGAAATTCACTGAAAAAACCATAGGTTTCAGGAGTTATATAGTTAGGAATTAGCTTTTACAAAACCTTTGAAATTCACTCAAAAAACTATAAGTTTTAGTGGTGTTATAGTTAGCTGGACATTTTACTCATACAAAACCATTGAAATTGCTCCTATATAGTTAGTTGTACTAAGTATATATCGCGCACCCGCAATCCACTGCTGATGATGTCACATATTAGATCATTCATGACATGGTCAGTGACATCACTGATGACATCTCAAATGACATCACTGATGACATCATGACATCATCCAGTGAATGTGGTTTGCTTCGTTATTTAAATATGCATTATATATATAGCAATTTGCATTGAAGAATGAGTGGATATTTAAATAAATATTTGGATGGAGGATTTAGTAGCAGTGTAATTGACTGTTTACTTGACCATTTTATAATGTCTCACTAAATATAGTGGATAGTGACTAAACTGTGTGAATATCTGTATCACTTTGTCAGTTGTTGTGTAAACTGATTCTACAGTTGGTTACTAGCTATGTGAAAGTCTATATTAGTTATTGATTAGTTAACTGAGTATTTGTATGGGAGTGTGAAAGTGTGTGTGGTTCGGTGGAGGGTGTGTGACTGTCCAAAGATGTGTGAATAGTTTATTCAGTAGATATATGAAGTTAAAACTACATGTTCTAACAGTTTGGGTGAGGGAATCTCTTTATGGGTGTGGTGATGAGCAAATATATTTCTCAAAGGTACAGGTCCAACAAACTAGAAAAATAAAAGGCAGTGTATGTGTCAGTTGTTGTATATAAATAAGTATACATAAGACACAATGATTGTGTGAGTGACTGTATGGATAACTGTATACTTGTAATAATGATTTTATAATTCACTAAGTATGACTTACTATCTAAATGAATAGAAGAAGTGGTGTTTGTATAAGTGTTTTGCTAAGTAAATATGTAAGTATGATCCATTGTTTGCATAAGTGAGTAGGATGACTTCATATGTGAATAGGATGCGTGCTATTGTTTAATGTCGATATAGATGTATAAGTATTTTTGATAGAGTTCTATTGTTCATTGACAGCATGTATGAGTGAATCCATAGGTAAGGGATTAGATGTGTGTATACATGTATGAATCACTGAGTGGATTTTTAGATACTTGAATTGCTGTGACCATGGATTTAAATATGATACTTTGTATTTTACAAACAGTGATGAAAAATTGTAATAGTGTATGAAAAGGTGTATGTGATTGTCACGTGGATGATGTCATCAGTGATGTCATCAGTGATGTCATTTGAGATGTCATCAGTGATGTCACTGACCATGTCAATAATATGTGACATCATCAGCAGTGGATTGCGGGTGCGCGATATATACTTAGTACAACTAACTATATAGGAGCAATTTCAATGGTTTTGTATGAGTAAAATGTCCAGCTAACTATAACACCACTAAAACTTATAGTTTTTTGAGTGAATTTCAAAGGTTTTGTAAAAGCTAATTCCTAACTATATAACTCCTGAAACCTATGGTTTTTTCAGTATATATATATATATATATATATATATATTATTATATATATATACGGCTTGTTCTTGTAAATAATCTGTTTTATTTGACTTTTCTGAGAGTGTGGAGTGTATGAATGGTAAGACTGATAGAAGTATATGTGTAACCTTTTAGGTTAATTTCACTGTGTAGAGCTTGTTTGCGGGGGTATAGAGAATTTACTTAATAATTTAATTATTCCTATCAGTCCAGACTTCTCCGTTTTGTATGTTTACTGTATATATTTTTGTGTATATTGTTTTTTCGTTTGCTCCGTGATTTATTAACTGAAAGTCAAATAACTTGTACTTACAATACCTCTAAAAAAAAACATTTTTGTACTGTATCATTGTTTAGCTGTAATTTTGCTGTGTATCTGATTCTCCCTGGAACAAGTAAACCACCCATTTTTATCCATAGGAGACATAGTTACGCTCCACTATTATCCTGTGGCAGGTGACACCTTCCTCCCTTGCCCGTGAGGGTGGACTTTTCCTACTTTTTCTAACGTATCCTGTCTCTCTGATGATATGGTTGCTGAGCCAGGCTTAGCGCTTCCCCAAGGCTATTGCATTTTGACTCTAAATAGAGAGTCTTCAGTAGGTGGTATTGCAGTCATTTTCAAATCTTGATATACGTGTACCTTTGCCAAAGAAACCGCGGCAGGCTGTGAATGTGCACGCTTTGGGATTTCCTTTAACGCTAACTACACCATGTCCAGGTTGTTGGTTTATCATCCACCAGGTCCGGCTAAGGTGTTTAAGGCTGCACACATCGATGTAGCCAGTGTCTGGGCTATGAGAGCGGCCAACTTTCAGCATTAATGGGGCTCTGAATTTGCAATTAGATAATCACATGGACACAGAAGTAGGTAGCTTTTTAGCAGACCTTGCAGCTTGTCAGTTAATTCAACTGGTCTCAGGTCCCACCTACTCCGCTGGCCATCTGTTGGACCCGTTTTTTTCCAACCTTTTCATCCCTTACAATTAATACTTATGTCCCAGTGTGCTGGTCAGATCACTATCTGATCTGCATGACTCTCCCGGGCATAGAACCCTTGTGAAAGGTAGCTCAGAAGACCTCTTTTAAGAGCCACTGGCATGAACTGAATCTGGAGCATTTCCATGCTCTTCTCTCTCTGAATACTCCCAGTCTGCTTGCTGACCCGAACGCAGCCTATAAAGCAATATGCGAATGGATCTCTCAGTCGCTGAACTCACTTATTCTTGCGAAGTGTTCAAAGAGCCGTAATTCTAACTCCAACCCTTGTAAAAAACTGGAACATGTTTGGAGACGGGATTATGAGCCGGGTTCAAAGGGGTGCTATCAGTCCGCCATCAAGAGTTACCACAGGGCTATTCAATCAGAATGGGCAGCCTACTTTGCGAATGAAATCAAGGTGAGTAGCAATCCGGCCAAAAGCATCTTCTCGATACTTAAGGATCTTAAATCGAGAAGACTTCAACTGCATCTGTGATCACGTCAGATCAGCAATGCGAGGACCTTGCCACTTTCTTTGTTAGAAAAGTGGAAAACATTTTAATGTCCTTCCCTCCAGTTCCAACGTGTCTAAGTTCTGTACATAAAGCCCTTGCCACCAGTACTCTTGCTACCTTGCTGACAATTTCACAGGACGAGCTGCTTTTGCTACGTAGCAAAGTTAAATCTGGCTCTTCTGCTGACCCTCTCAAGCCTGACCAATTTATAAAATCTCTGCCTGTACTCCTGGCACCTTTGTGCCAGGTGATTAATACATCTCTTTCGACTGCAGTCGTCCCTAAGCTGTGGAAGCAAATAGGGTGGTCCCTCTGCTTAAAAAACCCACATTGGACCCAGCAAAACCAGAAAACGTCTGCCCTATATCTCTTCTGCCTTGGGCATCCAAGATTACTGAGGCTTACATCAATTCTATGCTAACAGAGTTTTTGAACAACAATTGCGTTCAGAATGGCTTCCACCCAGGTCACAGCACGGAGATAGCTCTTCTAGCTGTGACCAAACATCTGCGGACAACATTAGAGGCCGCGCGCACCGCAGCACTGATATTATTGGATCTCAGGGCCACGTTTGACACGGTTTCTCACCAGATCCTATTACATCATCTGGAGGAGGCCGGTATGTGGGCCTTGCCTTGGATTGGTTTAGATCCTTTCTCTCTGAGAGGACGTTCCAGGGGACAGCCCCCCTTTTCTCTCCTGTGTCCAGTCTATTAGACAAGGTGTGCCACAGGGCTCAGCTCTCAGTCCAATATTATTCAATCTATACGCTCAACCATTGGCAGCAGTAGCCAGTGGTAGAGGGTTCACTATTGTCTCTTACGCCGACAACACACAGTTGATGGTGGCACTCTGACAACTCCACGCAAGATGCACCTAAGTTCCAGAGCGATCTTGCAGCGGTTGCGGAGTGGATGACTGCCAACTGTCTCCAGCTTAACAGCAACAAGTTTGAGGTGTTGCTGGTTGGGAGAGACACTGAGCTATGAAGTGAGCACTGGTGGCCCGCAACCCTTGGTGGAACACCTACTCCCAACCAGGTAGTAAAAAATCTGGGGTTCTGGATGGACTCGGCCCTCAGTTTCCAAGCTCAAGCAAAGAAAGTGTCAGGGACCTGTTTTGGTCTTCAACGGGGCTGAAACCTCTGCTGAGATTCTTTGATCCGTCCACCCGGCAAGTCATCGTCCAGGCTTCAATGTTGTCAAGACTGGACTATGCCAGCTTGCTCTATTTAGGGATGAACATGGCAGAGGTTATGCGTCTGCAGAGGGTCCAAAATGCAGCTGCCAGAACCTTGCTTGTTCTCCCCAGAAGCTGCTCTACAGCCAAGGCCATCCATTGGCTGCGTTGGTTGCCGGTGGCTACGCGGGTGGAGTTTAAGGCTCTCTGCATGGCCTTCAAAATTCTGAATTATTTCTCCCGAGGTATTTTGGCCAACCTACTCGTGCCTTATGTACCTACACGCCAACTTCGCTCTATGGGGCAGTGCCTGGTAGTTGTTCCCCAGATGAGGATTCATGCTGAGGGCGTTCTTTTCACACACTAGCAGCAAAACTCTGGAACTCCCTTCCTTTACAGATCAGCAGCCTGAATAACTACTTGGCCTTCTGGAAGGCAATCAAAACACATATCTTCCCTTTGTTGTAGACCCTAGCTCCATCTGTGGTCCATCTACCCTGCTGTCAGCGCCGGGACGCTTCTTTGCTGGGGCAGCTGCGCGCTATACAAGATTATATAACATAACGTAACATGTTCTGCTGGTGGACGAGTAAGAGGCCGCTCCATTACTTCTGCTTACATGATAGACTTTGCTTTGCTCAAAAGTAACAGAAGATCCTATTTGAGAATAGACTTAATAGGGATATTGAGTCAACGTCTACTTTGGAGGTGGAGGTCAATTAGGAACTCCGAGTACAGGACAATCAAATAACACTCAATAGCTAATGTCCAGCCAGTGCTTTATTTTGGTTTAGAAAACATACTAATCTTTATTTTTGAATGAATCAAATCAGAAGATATCATCTCCTTTTGGGGCCAAGATACAAACACACATTTTTAAAGGCTCATTGAAGGTGCTACTAAACTAGAACATTGAACCCAACAGGGAAATACTGCCCCTGAGCAATATGTTCTCTGCAGTACATAGAGAGGGAACTACTTTCAGTTTTTCTGAATCAGCCTCTAATTCTACTCAAACACAAGAGTAAGCCCCCCAAGTCCATGACTTAGTAGCAACCATGGCTTGGCAAGGGAATTAATTGCTGCAGTAGTGTTTCTTTAAGTTCACTGTAAAACTGTAGCTACGTTGCTCAGCAGACGAGAACAATGCTACAAAGCGTGATGTGTTAAAAATCCTAAATGCCACCAACAAACCTGCCACCAAAACGAGTAAAACAATAGATCCTTTTCCTTTATGGTTTCTAAACAAAATCATGGGGCGAAGGTAATCGTGAGTCAAAGTTCAGGGACATGTGGCAAAAGTAATCTTGGGTCAAAGTTCAGAAGGAAATGTCTTCCAATGCTCAAAAATGTCAGGAGCACACATCTCAAAATAGTCAGTTGTCATCAACGAATTTAGGCCTTAGAGACCAGTGCTCCTACATGACGGTTGACCTCACTAAGCTTGCATGAATCTCTGGATAGAGGAGGATGAGTACTCAAGGGCAGGGTCGGCCGGTAAGTTTTGGAGGGAGGGGGCGGACAGGACACACACATGCACACATACACAGAGCACCCACAACCATGCATTCACACACGTGCACACACTCACAAACACATTCATTCACAACACTCTTTCCCAAACATTCATACATACACGCACGCACACAACAATAATTTAAAAAGAAAACAGAACACACACTTACCTACAGCCAGCTCTGCGCTGCCTCAGCGGTTCTAGAATACTTAGGACTGCTGCCTTCCCTCCCTGGCTCAGCAGTACCAACGTCATCACAGAGTGGGATGGGATCTGTGATGAAATGTCACTGATTGACACTCGACCCTGGGCGCTTCAGCGCTTAACACTGAGAGGTGAGAGGCAATCAGTGACACTACCCCTCGTCACTGAGGGGAGGGCCTCAGGAACCTTTGCTGAGCCAAGAGCGTCTCGCCCACAGGAGCTGTGACTTTCTCAGCTCAGCAAAGTTCAATTCAGGCAGCCAGGAGCCAGCGCTAAATGCGCATGTCTGGCTCCTGGCTGCCTGAACTGAAAGTGAACAGTGTCTGTCAGGCTGACCTTTGTTCAGCCTGACAGACATTGTTTGTACGGGACAAAAGGTGGAGGGGCTTGGCCCATCCGCCCAAATGGAATGACCACGCCTGCTCAAGGGTTAGCTCAGGCGTTTAAGAGTAGGCCACGTGCAGGTAAAGTACAACCCATGTATTACACATGCAATACAGAAGTGACTGTAGAGTTGTGCTGTAACCCAACATTGTAATAAAATATGACTATATATATATATATATTACCTACTGGCGGTCGCCAGTAGGTAGTTATAGTTAGGATTGTTTTCCATAGGAAATCCGCAACATTCTATTGGGTATAACTTTGGCGCCGGTGGATGAATTTTCGCGAATTTCTCAAAGAAAATGGCCCGCTCCGCTCCTTCCCTGAAAATTTGGGGGGGATTCGTGAAGTGGGGGCCGAGATAAAAGGGGGTCCCAAAACGGGTTTTCCCCATGTTAATTTCCATAGGGCGGTTGGACTCACTTTTAGCCCGAATGGCTGAATGGATTTCCACCAAACTTGGCAAAATTGTAGGGACTGGTAGCCCGATGTGCCTTTGCTATGTCTCAAGATATGTGCTCCAGTGGATTTTGAGTAATTTAGGTTAAAAAAAATATATATATCTATGAGCGCGCCCCGGTACGCGCACCGGGGAGCGCACCCGGCGCGTAACGCGAGTTCGCGAGCGGAAAGCTGATTGGCTCTCGGGTGTTTGTCAACATTCTAAACAGTCCAGAGCGGCCGCAATCTTGTGTGTCGGTAGGATCGAGACACAAGAGGTGGCAAAAACAAAGGGGGAAATGACTAAAAGGGGGCAGGGTAGACCCCCCCCTGACCCCATAGGTTTGATGTGGGGGCCATAAAAGTGCTTTGCGGGTCAAAAAAATGTTTTTTCTTTTTTTCGATTTTCGCGGGGGGAGTGCCCGGTACGCGCACCGGGGAGCGTACCGGGGAGCGTACCATGGAGAAAAAAGAATGACAGAGTTTCCAAAAAATGTAGCATTTTTTTATAAATTAGAGGTAGTTCTAAAAAGAACTTTTTTTTAATTCTTTTTGTTGTTTTATATTTTTTTATTGTTTTTTTGAACATTTTTAACTTTTTTTGGCTTTTCTGAACAGTTTTATTTTTTTTTGTATTTTTTATGGGGAGAAACAAAAAACAGGGAATTGTAAATGGCTCAACTGGAGCAAAAAAAAAACAGGAAAAAATTTATGTTTCTTCGGGCACTTGTGGTGATCCCAAGCACGGGTGATAAGTGTAATGCTTTGCTCTCCATAGCATATTGTCGCTCCACATAATATGCAAACGATTTTAAAATTGGAAAACTTGGATTGAATGCTTGGGATCATCTCCCTTGCCTCTGGACCCGATGGGGTGGGTTGTTTACTTTGGGAGGTGCTGGCAGAAGATTGGACAGGGTTTCTGGCCAGTTCCCTGACCTCTGCCCTAGCATAGTTATTAGGGTGCCGGTGTTGCATGTGCCGAATCATGGTGTTGTTGCCAAAAGAGTATTTTTTGTTAGGGTTCCCCCTTGAAAGTTGAAAGCCACAGATTAAACAAGTCGCCTTTGGCGCATTAACTTGCTTCTTGTCCTTTGGGATGGAAAAAAACTGCCAGATAAAGTGCTCCTTTGGCTTATATGGGTTAGTATCTTCTGGTAGGAACCTCCCCTCCTCCTCCTCCTCCTCCTCCTCTTCTTGTTCTCCACCACTGTGGTGTTGTGGTGGTCCTTGTGGTGGTGGTGGTGGTGGTGGTGGTGTTGGTGGTGGTGCAGATGCTCCTGCAGCTGCTGCTACTGTAGCCATTTTTCAGACAAATAGGTACAGAGCGGTCTTTCAACAGGTCTTCCTCACTCAAAGTACAAAGTGAGAATGAGGAAAATAGGTGGGGGCTTTCATCATTTGGAAAACAACACTGTCCTGAACCAATGAAAAGTGTTACTTTCAGGTCACATGATTTGGGCCTTCATCATTTGGAAACCAAAACTGATCTGAACCAATGATAAGTTATTTTCAGGGGGCGCTTACGTTGCGCGATCGTATACGTTTGGGCGCTTCCGGGTGCGTTTACGCCGTGCATCATAAGACGCATCACGCGGCTACGCGATACGTCATGATGATGTTTTCATTCGCGGCAATAGCGCTAACGGGGCGCTCACCGGTACGCGCACCGGGGCGCGCCATAACACTGCACTCACCGGTGAGCGCATTGGTACGCTCCCAGGGAGCGCTCCGGGGCAAAAATAAAAATAGAAATAAATAAATAAACATAAAAAAAATAGTATTACATAATTATACAATAAAAAATTCATTATAAAAAATATTACATTTCATACCTATAGATATTTGCTATTAAAAAAACCTATTAAATTCACTGAAAAAACCATAGGTTTCACACCAGTTATAGTTAGGAATTAGCATTTAAAAAACCTATTAAATTCACTGAAAAAACCATAGGTTTCACACCAGTTATAAGTAGCTGGAAATTTTACTTGCATAAAACCATTGAAATTCCCATGTTATAGTGAGTTGGACTCACTATAACTTGCGCGTGCAATGCACTGCTGATGACGTCACATATTACATCACTCATGACATGGTCAGTGACATCACTCATGACATCACTTATGACACCATCCTTGTGACAGAGTGACAGACCTCCTTTCACTGTAATGTAACCCTTGAAACACATATTCAATAATAGAAACTAAAATTTTCAAAAAAATGGAGCTACCCATACCAGTTACAACAACCAATTCAATAAATTCCACCATCTATATACACATCCACTCATTCACCAACAGTTCTATATAGTCACTCATACATATACTCACTCATCATATGTAGTGATACACCTATACATCCTGTTACACACCGACAGTCATCTAAAAGATACTCTGACACATACTCACACATGCAAATAAACTATTAAACATCCATTTATTTGCATATACAGCTATACACACACTACCACTTTACTTCTAAAGAAACTTACACATACTTACTCTCTTAAACAATCACTTATAGAAACACATACTAATTTAAACACGAACTCTTACAATCTCTTACTCTCACATATACTCACTTATATACATCAATATTCACATATACTAGATTAAAACATATGTAGTTACTGATAAAGACACTAGTGAGACAGTCATTCACTCACTAACACACACATATACACACTCATCCACCCATACAGGCCTGCACATATGCTGTCTTTAAAACACATACAAAGAGAGAGTCAGTCATTCATGCATCTATGTGCTAGGTAATACCCCCACCAAACCATACAAACACTCATACTGATACTAAGAAAAACATCTAATAACCCATATACATACACATGTAGCTACTCACCAACTCATGCAGCCACTTATACACAAAGTGAAACACTAATACATATATTTAAATATTTAAACATTACTCACTAATATATGTATTCACTAAGATACACTTAATAAGCCTGTTAACCAATCATTTAAAAAAAATCCATGTAAACACTTATTTAAACATTTATTCTTCCATCAACTTTTACATATACATATATAACACATATTTATTTTTCAGAAAGACACACATTCACTGGATGGTGTCATCAGTGATGTCATGAGTGATGTCACTGACCATGTCATGAGTGATGTCATATGTGACGTCATCAGCAGTGCATTGCACGCGCAAGTTATAGTGAGTCCAACTAACTATAACGTGGGAATTTCAATGGTTTTATGCGAGTAAAATTTCCAGCTAACTATAACTGGTGTGAAACCTATGGTTTTTTCAGTGAATATATATATATATATATATATATATATATATATATATATATATATATATATTGTTGTTGTTGTATAAGCTTTATTCGAGACAATTCTCATAAAAGCACATAAAATCAGAACAATTACACAAAAATACATAGTCAGAGTAAAAAAGTCATTAAATACAGTGCAGCTCATACTACATTACACATAAAACAATTTGTACCATTTACATAAAAATCTGTTAAAAAGGGAATCCCTGGTTACCAGCTGCCCTCCAAAGACCGTCGTCTTATCGCCCAAGCCCAACCCATGTATTTGGCTACCCCCATGACTATCGAATCCTGGTTTGTTGTGCACAGGATTCTTAGGGCCACTGCACTATCTCGTGTCCCCAGGTTTCTGCATACCGGCGAGAGCCATTTTCTCCTCGGATTTACATAAGCTTGACATGCGAAGAGAAAATGGCCTATGCTCTCCTCGGCGTTCTCACAGACGGGACATAGGTTATTAGTAGGTCTGTGCCAGCCAGATGTCAATTTCTTAAGGGGGATGGATCCTGCCCTTAACTGAAAGACAAGTTTCCTGTCCATAGGTACAGTGATATTGGCCCAGTATTTTTCTAGGACAGGAAAAATTTTAGTCTCCAGGAAGCGACCAGACATAGAATCTGCCCTGGTGTCATTCAGCATCTTGCCTCCCACCCAATCCCAATATTGCTCCTTGAGGGCTTCTTTACTTGGGAAGATTTCTCCCTCGGGGTTGTTCCAAAGATTCGAAAACCCTAGATTTACCAACATGGTCTTCAGGTGTTTTAACCATTTTATCTTGTGGAAGATATCTTCCTTGATTATCCACAGAAAGCCCTCCGCGTACTGTCTTATTTCTGGAGTCGTCCAAAGGCGTCTCCAGTAAAGAACTGGTCGCAATCGGGCTCTGTCGACAATCGTACGTCTGCCTAACTCCAAGAACAATGGGATTAGGGGGGTACTCTGTGGAAGTCCAGTAATCCCGCGCATGAACTTGTTCTCGGAAGTCTGGAGAGCCACCAGACTATTCCAAGCCCACAGTTCCGCGCCATATAAAGTGGCACCCAGAACCTTCGCATCGTACACTGTCATTGCAGGTTTTATAGGTTTTGTTTTTGATTTACGATGTTCCCCCCTTAGGGCACCTGCAAGCTGCTGGTGCTTTAGGACTACTTTATTCACATGATGCGTCCAGCCATTCCCCCCCGCGATCTGCACTCCCAGATACGTAAATTCATTAACTATATCAAGCCTGCTATTATTTAGGGTTATCTTTGGATTACTCCTGCGTCCTGCAGAGAAGACCATTAATTTGGTTTTTCCTACATTTACCTCCAACCCGTGCTCCAAGCAGAAAGCATCGAAAATGCTTAATGCACGTTGCAACCCCATGGGGGTCTTAGACAAAATAAGAGTGTCGTCGGCGAACATCAGGATTGGAACCCTGGTGTCCGCTAACGATGGGGCATCTACACTAGCCTTCAACATTCTCTCTACTATCCCATTAATGAATAACGAGAAAAGTAGAGGGGCCATGGAACAGCCTTGCCTAACACCCCTTTCCACAGGGAAATCCAATGTTGTTTCCCTACTTCCACCCCATTGGACTCTGGCAGAGTTGGATTCATGCAGTCGCATGATTAATGTTAGCAGTTCAGCAGGGATACCTAGCTTTTGGAGGACCGACCATAGCTTATACCGGGGGACTAAATCAAACGCCGCCCGTAGGTCGACAAACGCGACGTACAGGCTACCCCTTCCCAACTCAACGGTCTTCCACCGCAATATGGTGAAGCGGAAGACCTGGTCAATGGTACTAGTTGCTCGCCTAAATCCCGCTTGGTATGGGGAGAGGGCGCTATTATCTTCTACCCAGTCCATTAGCTGGTTTGTTACCATTCTCCCAACAATTTTCTGCATGGTGGCTATTAAACTTATAGGCCTATAATTAGCAGGCAATGAGCGATCGCCTTTCTTGTGAATGGGGATAATGGTTGCACCCTTCCAAATGTCTGGGACCACTGCCCCCTTTGCTAGGGCATTTACTACAAGATAGATGTATCTTGCCCATCTAGTCACATCATGTTTGAAAATATCGGGTGGGATACCGTCTGGACCAGGCGCCCTCCCACACTTCGCCGAACAGATGGCAATTTCTGCTTCTCTAAGGGAAAATAAATCTTTAATTGCATAAGCCGGTATTATATTATCAGCTACCACGGATTTGTTACTTTCCGCGTACTGTGGCCCGAAATAATCGACCCAGGCTTCCACTGGTACATTGCTGTCAGGTTTTACTGGGCCCGCACCACTACCCCACTTAATAATTTTCCAAAATAACATTGAGTCTTTATTATCAGAGGCTTCTTGTAATTGGGCCCAATGGTCTTCGTCCCATTTCTTTTTGGCACGATAAATGGCTAATTTGTACAGTTTCCTATTCTTTACCACTGCGGCACGGTCCCTGTTCCTTATTGCATGTCCCAGGTCTAAACGTGCTTTTCTGCAGTGGTTATCAAACCACCTGCCCACTTTCTTAGTTTTCTTCCCTTTTCTTTTCTTAATGAAAAAACATGGTCTTAGAAGGGAGAATAACTTATTATGAATTTCAGTGATACCGTTATCCCCTGGGACGACTGGGACGGCTGCTTCAATCGCGGAAATTGCACAATCAACCTTATTGGTGATATATATCATAGTGGCCTCATTTGCTAGTACCCTGGGCCATTTTAACCTTCGCTCATCGTTACTTAAAAAAGGGGTTTCATCATGTGTCTCAAATGAGTTTCCTGAACTGGTATTCCACCACCTGTGGGACACACATAGGGGGTTGTGGTCACTTTCAACCCGAGGCCTAACAGCCATGTCAACAACCCCACTCCACAACTGGAGGCTACACAATATATAGTCAATTCGACTCCTATTAATACCATTATCAAAAGTGTAGCTGCCCTCTATGTCACCAGGTGTCCTGCCGTTAAGAGCTCTAAGTCCATGTTCCAAACAAATTCCATTTAGCAATAAAATCTCTTTGGTCCATCGCTTCACAGGTTTTAAGTTAAGAGATGGTACTCCCCAGAGATTATCCACTTCACTCTCCATAGGGTCATTTGTGCAGTTCAAGGGTTCAAAAGTCCTATTTAAATCCCCAACAATTATCTTTACATTTTCCTGGGAATTAGCCTCTATTGCATCAGACAACAACTCAATAGTGGATAGATTTGTTACTTTGTCTCCTCTCACATAAACGTTATATAAATCAATTGATTGACCCTTAGCAACAGGGATTCTTAGTGCTTGTAGATCAATATTTCCCACGTCTAGGATTTTTATGTTTATGTGCAAATCCTGCCTAACCCAAACAGTTAAGCCACCCTTGGGCCGCCCTCTTCCCCCTTTTGAAGCTGGTATACAATAATTCAAGTAACCTAGGCAAAAGAGTGGATCACAAGCCCAGGTTTCTTGGAAACAACAAATGTCAAAACCACTTATGAAATCCACCCAAAGTTGGGAATCCAACTTGCTAGCCAACCCGGCAACATTCCAAGATAAAAGGGTACCAATATCTGTATTTGTCCCATCCCGATCTTTAACAAGTGGAAATACATGGGCTGACATTGGACTTTCCATTAGGCTAGCCTGGCTTTCTAAATCGACTATTGGATCCATAGTTAAATCATCTATTACAGGGTATAAGACATTTGTGTTTGAAGTTCCCAGTCTTAAGCCACCTTCTTCAGCCACACACCCAGCCTCACTGTTACTCACCAATAAATTTATAGCAATGGTATTACTACTAACTTCACGTAGCCCTCCTGCCTCTTTTATAATTCCACCCATACTATCAATACCAGTATGTCAGTACCCCCAGCTCGGATCCTGCCATCCTACATAAGGATTATAATGTGTATATGAGGTATGAATATGACCAGCAGGGGGAGGTGGTAAAGGAATAACTGGCCATGGGACAGTAGGGGGAATTAGGGGCTCATTGAGTAAGCTTGTTGTTACACTTGAGGGTCGGGGGTAGAAAAAGGTAAGGTCCACAATACCAATACCACCCTTATTTGTTCCCCATCCCTGCCTTGTTATCCATCCCGCTACCCTAGGGTCTTGGAAATTAACCACTATACAGTCCCCCCCCAGGGTTTTTGGTGTATAACCCATCCAGTCAATTCTCCTTGCCCCTATTATTAGCCCATCAATATCACCCGGCAGAGGACGGTTTTCCTTTAACCAGTGCATGGTCTTGTTTTTAAGCATCTGGAAATTTTCTCTCTGACCTGGGGGTAAAGGTGGTACATTGATAAGAACTGCCACATAGGGGAAGGAGTCTGGAGTAAGATTAATTGGGGGTTTTCTATAGGGTGGCTTTTGCAAGGGCGGTGGAATAGATTTGGGAATTTGGGGGACAAGTTGAAGGGCAGGTTTCTGCACCTGTAGTTTATTATTTGCTTGGGACGTTGCTAAAGATTTACCAGTCGGCTGGCATACATTAGCCCCGTTTCCTCCCCCCGAGATGTTTGGAGGTATACGTATGCTATTGGTTAAGTTTGCAGAGGCTGGCACTTTACCCACTTGTTGGCACAGAGTAACCTCAACGTTTGCAACAGCCGGTGGATTTTGTATCTGGGCTAGTATGGGCTGTGTAGGCTGTGTTGAAGTCGACTGCAATGGTTCAAAACCAGCAGCCTCTCTCTCAGCCCTATCTGAAGTTTTTGTAGCGGCTTTAGCTGGAAGTTTGTTTTGTTTTGGAGGTAAAGGGGAGGCATTCTGGGGAATTCTACCCTTGTCCTGTACATGGTGGTTATTTGCGACCTGGGAGTTTGTGTTTACTTCCACCCTATTTGCTTTAATTAGGGATTTTGTAGAATAGAAATTGTCTAAAGTTGTCTGTTCGAAGTGGTTTAACCTATCTACGAGCTTAGCAATTCTATCCTCGATAGGGGTAAGTAATTGTCTAAACATTTTTTCAAGTTCTGGGAGCACGTTTGCAAATAATACAGTGTTTTCTTTACTTGATACATTGGAAACAGTGCAAGAATTGTCCGCTATGTCTTGATTATCCTGGGATACAGGGATAGTTGGTATTACACTTCCAGTACTTTGAACTTGTTCATTACCTGCCTTTCCAATGTTCACAAGTTTATGTAACTTCCTGAATTTTTGTGGAGGTCTAGCCGCCTTTTTGCATTTATTTACGGAAGCTGGTTGTTTCCTTTTGGACCCAATTTTCGAATTGGCCGATGTAACCCGAGAACCTAGATCAGGCTGCGGTGATAAATTGGAGTTACTACCACAAGGATTATTTGGATCTGCCACGACGCTCTTGTTTGCTTTATCACCCTGAACCTCAGAGTGTTCGTGTGTGACTGGTAGGTTCACTGATGATAAGGGGGTTACCAAAGTGGGGTAGGCTACAATTGAAGACTTGTCCGTGGAGTTCTTAAGAATTTCAATGGATAACCTACGCTCTGCACGCTTCTCAGCCAAAGTTAATTCCTTGTCTATTGTCAATGAGCGATTAAAAAAGAATTTATCTAAGGGACCAATGGCCAGAGGACCAGGCTCCGTTGGTAGAATCATCACATTCACTGGATGGTGTCATCAGTGATGTCATGAGTGATGTCACTGGCCATGTCATGAGTGATGTCATATGTGACGTCATCAGCAGTGCATTGCACACGCAAGTTATAGTGAGTCCAACTAAATATAACGTGGGAATTTCAATGGTTTTATGCGAGTAAAATTTCCAGCTAACTATAACTGGTGTGAAACCTATGGTTTTTTCAGTGAATATATATATATATATATATATATATATATATATATATATATATATATATATATATATATATATATATATATATATATATATATATATATATATATTACCTACTGGCGGTCGCCAGTAGGTATATATAGTTAGGATTTTTTCCCAATGGGATTTTTGAAAATTCTATGTCTAATAACTTTGGCGTTTGTGGACGGAATTGGCTGAAATTTTCTGGAAAATGGAACATTTTGTTTCTGAGCAGCCCCTGAAAATTTAGGGGGGGTTTGTCCAGGGGGGGCCGAGAAAAAAGGGGGGTCCCAAAACGTGTTTTTAACATTGAGTTTTCCATAGGGCGGTTAGCCTCACTTTTAGCCCGAACGGCTGAATGGATTTGCACGATACTTGGCTAAATTGTAGGGACTGGTAGCCCGATGTGCCTTTTGTAGGTCTCAATATATGTGCTGCAGTGGATTTTGAGAAATTAACGTTCAAAAAAAGATATATATCTGTAAGCGCGGACCGGGCAGCGCCCCGGTTCGCGGACCTTAAGCGTACCGGAACTTCGCGTAGCGAAGCTGATTGGCTCTCCGGTGTCTGTCAACATTCTAAACAGTCCGGAGCGGCCGCCATCTTGTCTCTCGGTAGGATCGAGAGACAAGAGGAGGCCAAAACAAAGGGGGAAATAACTATAAGGGGGCATAGTAGATCCTCGCTGACCCCCTAGGTTTAATGTGGAGGTTTTAAAGGGGCCTCGCGGGGCAAAAAAAAAAAAAATTCTTTTTTGTTTTTTTTCGTGGTTAGCGCCCGGTCCGCGAACCGGGAAGCGTTCTGGGGAGCGTACTACAATGAAAAATGAATGATAGTCTTTTCAAATGCTGTATGTTAATTGATTGTTGGATTTTTTGATTATTTTTTATTTCCTTTATCTTCCCAGGGAGCGACCCGGTACGCGAACCGTTGAGCGCCTCGGTTCGCGGACCTTAAGCGTTCCGGGAGTCCACCATTTTGTGTTTCGGTCGAATTAAGATACAAGATGGAGGGCAAATAATGTTCGGAATGGGTAGAAGGGGGCACGGTAGAGTTATCTTGACCCCCTAGGTTTTCTGAGGGTGGCTGAGGAGGTTTATATGTGCGAAAAAAAAACATTTTTTTAACAAAATTTCGCGAGGTTAGCTCCCGGTACGCGTACCGGGTAGCGCCCCAGGGAGCGTACTTTGTTGAAAATTAGTGAAAAAAGTTAGAGTAAAATAATAATTGTGAGTGATTAGATGTAGGGTAGCTCTGAGAAGAGCTTTTGGGTTTATGGTACATTTAGGTACTTATAAGTAGGTACCAATGCACATTCTTAAATTCAGAGTGAAAACTCTGTTGCTCTCATCTGAGAAGTGAACTCCATCTCCTCTGTAGATATCTTGCATGTAGTAACGCAAGTTATTGTTGTACAGGGAGCCCATTCCATGGTCTCTCATGTAAGCTGAAACAGATTTGTTTACATGCTTCCTCGACTTCTCAATTTGTGGACAAAATTGGTTTGACCACCTCCATTTCTGTCTTTAGCATATATTTGAATATACCAAGGCAGTCTGAGGAAAAAGTGCCATTAATTGCTCAAAGGTGTCCTTTAAAAGCATTTCCAGACCTGCACCAGTCAAAGTGCCCAAGTCATTACCTCCACAGTGCACAATTAACAGGTCAGGTTTTGGCAAATGCATAAAGGTTTTCACCAATGGTATCAATTGGTGACATTTTAATCCTCTGTGGCCAAACCACTTAATTTCCACATCTTGTAAATTGAGGTTAGGTAAATTCCTGCTTTCAACGTACCTTTGAGCCCAGTGAATATAACTATGACCAACAATCCAGACAGAAAACATGGTGAGAGAAGGTTCTCCTGCAGTCAGATGAAGTGTGGCAATGAAATGGCAGTTGAAAAAATGAGAGTGTAAAATGAAAAAAAAACTGTGGAGTTTCTGTGTTCATGAAGCAGTAACAGTGATTGGTGGATTTTGATTGATGAAAACAGAAAGTTAGGGTGCACAGATGTGTTCTTTGAAAGATGTATTTTGAGTGGTCAATAAAAAATCATTAAATGAAAGAATGCACTGGATATGCAGGTGCAATGAGAGTTCAGAGTTCAATTGCAACATTGTTGTGTGAACTTGCAAACACCAGAGTTTTTCCAAGAGGTGGTTGCATATATAGTTAGGAATTAGCATTTACAAAACCTTGAAAATTCACTGAAAAAACCATAGGTTATAGACCATATATAGTTAGGAATTAGCATTTAAAAAACCTTATTTTACTCACACAAAACCATTGAAATTCCATATATAGTTAGTTGCACTAACTATATATCGCGCACCCGCAATCCACTGCTGATGATGTCACATATTACATCATTCATGACATGGTCAGTGACATCACTGATGACATCACTGATGACATCTCAAATGACATCACTGATGACATCACTGATGACATCTCATTTGACATCATTCTTGTGCTAATACGATAAACCTCTTCAGACTCTAATATAACCTTAGATACACTCAGTGTATACAGACACTCACACACTGTCACTCATCCATGGAGTTACTCACACACCTAGTCAGTCATGCAAAGAATCAATCACACCTCCATTTCCTCAACTATACAGTTATACACACCTTACTTATTCAAACATATACTAACACATATTTACTCTCTTATACAATCCCTGATACAAGTTCACAATGATCCATACAGCCACTCACACATTCAGTGGCTCTCATGCACAGTTATTTATATATGCCAACTCTCACATGTACTGTGTTTTACATATGTACTTACTATGACATGTAGCATTGAGATATCCATTCACTCATCAATACACTCATGCACACAGTCAACCGCCCATGTAGCTGTTTCCACATGCACTCTTGAACTCATAAACCTATTGAATCAACTGCTCACACATCTATGCACAGAGTCACACACCTCCCAGCCACCCCCACACAAACTCAATCTCCCATACAAATACTTGGGCAACCAATCAATAACATATATATCCTCTCGTATAGCTAATGATCCACACATGCAGCAGTTTACATCACAACAGACATACTGAAGCACACATTCAGACAGTTTAGTCACTAACCCATGCATTTAGTACGACACATTTATTCACTCACTCATACAGTCAGTCACGCACCTACTAAATCCTTCATCCAGACACTTATACATCTACTCATTCTTCAATATGTAAAACATATTTAAACTTTACAGAAACACACAGTCACTGGATGATGTCATCAGTGATGTCATTTGAGATGTCATCAGTGATGTCATCAGTGATGTCACTGACCATGTCATGAATGATGTAATATGTGACATCATCAGCAGTGGATTGCGGGTGCGCGATATATAGTTAGTGCAACTAACTATATATGGAATTTCAATGGTTTTGTGTGAGTAAAATAAGGTTTTTTAAATGCTAATTCCTAACTATATATGGTCTATAACCTATGGTTTTTTCAGTGAATATATATATATTTATATATATCAAGTTTTATATATATATATATATATATTTATATTTTCATTAAAATATAGCAATATTAGGTGTTTAGAGGAGTTCTGACAACTTTTGGGCCCGGATTCATTTCACCTGCTACACCCCTAGAGCTTTTACCATGGTGCCACTGCACCTGCTGCACCATTTCAAGAATGTCATTTTTAACTGAAAGGTATACATGTAATTAGTGGTAGACTGGAAAAATAGAACTTACCCAAAAGACAATATATAATACTATTCTCAATGAGTACAGTGGTAAAGCAATATAACAATAAAATATTGTCCCTAGTTGTATACTCTATATAAGTGGGCAGTGCATAACCCTCTGCGTATGTTCGGAACCACAAGTCAATCTTACAAGGTCACTCTGGTGGGAAGCTGTGCTTTCCCTCCCACAGGTCTCCAGCAAACATCCGAGAGGATAAGTGCGGAATGGGATTGTCCTCTCTGATAAAGTGGATTATTAGTTGAAGTGGATGGTAGTCCTTTCCAAGTGAAAATGGCACTATTCCTTACTAGGACCAGTTAGGTCTCAATTATGTAACACAGAGCTGGCAGCCTTAACTTAGGAGGAATGTGTAAAGCATTTATTAGTAGCAAAACAATTAAGAAGTAGACTACACAACATACTAAAATTCCCACTCCAAATTATAAAAATAGAAAACATTTTAATGAGCAAATAGATACAAAAATGACAAAAATCGGATAAGGGAACCAGAGATAAGATTTTTCAAAAGTTCAAATGTTTCTAACGCCAAAAAGCGACTGCCTGGACACACTAGACTGGGGCAAAGTCAAAAGCTAAGGCTGACTGTGGCTACAGGGACAATGTTTAGACCAGTGAAAAGTTAACCTTCTTACTCCTTGTCAATTAGGTCATTGGCTGGTCGGGAGTCAGGGTGTTTCAGAGAAGGGACTCATTGACAGTGGCCAACTGCTGTGCAGGACCTTGGTGGGAGTCTCGGCATTAGCAGAAAGTGAAGTTCTCTATGTTCAGACTTAAAACCTTTTCTGGAAGTCCAGATCCTTTCAGCTGGCCAAACCAGCAAGTTTAGCCCAAGCTGCAGTTTGACCTAGATGGCTAGATGGCTAGCGCCTTCGATTCTTTTTGTGAGAAGTTCAGAAAATCTTTCAAACTGTCCAGACCAGTAGTTTTGGAGGGAAATAAAGAGTACACTCCAACACCAGCCACGGGTCCAGGACCTTTTGGGCACACATTTGGGGGTTAGGGCACAATCTCCCAGATGCCACCGGCATGGTCCTGGGCAAATCCAGTAGGGAATGGTCAGCTGGACTCAGCTGACTCTTGGGGTTCTTGCAGCTTTCGTGGTCCTAGAGCTTAAAAGGAGGCTAGCCAACTAGCACTTGGAGTCCATTATTCAGTCCTGAGTACTAGGTCCAATCCTTGGGGTTTCTCGCCACAAATTCAACAGAAGGTACAATCCTTTCTTGGTCTTCCAGAGGTGTTCAGAAGAAGGTACCCAGCCTCTTGGTGGGAATAACTCCCTAGCCAATAGGGATTAACGTCAAAAAGGCTGCAAGAGATTTAGGCAGAAAATCAGTGACTTTCTAAAGTCACTATTTTTCATATAGTTAGACATAAACCAATTTTAGCATTAAGCTGGATTTTGTTTAACTATAGAAAAGAGTGGTTGAAGCATTTTCCTAGCAAGTGCCTATCTGAAGTTAGCTTTATTAAGAGCAATAAAGTATCCCAGTCTTTCCCATGGCCCCGCCAGCCTTGCTACAATAAAAAACGAGTTGTGGCTCTTTTTCACTGTGAGGACATGTGAGACATGTAGGCCTGTTAAAAGGGTGATTTTAACAGGTCCAAATGGCAGTTTTAAAACTGCCATTGCTAGGATGCAGTAGCAGGCCTAGGGTCATGTTTTCAATTGTACGTTTATTGGTGGCACCATATGTGCTGCAGTCCATTAGTGACTATTTGTCGGTATACAACAATCATGCAATAGTGGCCACCAATCATCCATGCTAAATTCTGTTTACTGTACATGCACTGCTCCCACAAATCAAGATAGCGACACAACATTTATCTTTAGTCTCCAATTTCCAATACCTTCTCATTTACAGAGCATTTTAAAGTTTTCAATTTTGCTTTTTTACGTAAATATAGATACATAGAGGAGGAGGCAGGGATACCCACACATGTGTTTCAGCAAGTGACCGCACTCACTTGCAGAGGATGCCTGTAGGATCCCTGACTCCTCATTCCCTGCTTCCAAGGGGTGCTGTCAAGGGGGGCACACCGAGCAACACCTCTATGTGGTGCATAATCAGTGACCTTCTGGCACAGTATCTGCCATTGTATCTGCATTAAGGTCAGGCATATTAGTAAATTGTTAACTCATTTGCTTGAGGGGAATGTCCTCTTGTGATTGTGCTAGCATATATTTTGGGCAAATGCAATCTGCATTACAGAAGGGGCTCACAAGCGTCTGCGGCCCGTGAAGTAATACCACACTGCTCTGGGGTCTCAAGCATCTACTGCAGATGCCCACTGCAGTCTCAGTTACTTTACTGTACGGCCCCAGAAGTCACATAGCTGTGGGAATGCATCGGAAGGGTGGGTGGGGACAACTGACTCTCTTGACTTCACTGTGGGTGGAGCTTGCACTATACACCATTTCTGTGATTGAATATTCACTGCAGATGGTGATCCTGTGTGATGTAATTGACAGAGGATAAGGGTGCAAAGAAGTGATAGCAATTGAGATGGGTGTTTTGGGGCCCTACTCTTTCGGCCTTCTTCTGAAACCCATGTCTCTTAACTCACCCTTAATAAGAGGCTATCATCATACTTAAATCATCTTAAAGATCCAAAGAGAAATACCTCCCATAGATTTCACTAAATCACCGACCGTACTACCTTCCTCATGCTCCTAAAATGTACACATGTCCATTGGGTTTAAGAGGCCCAACTTCCAAGATCAAATTATCTCACCGTCCTTTGAGACTCCAAGTGTGGAGAGGTATGTAGACCTGGCCGAACTGCAGATTATGTGCAAGTGTTAATGGTAGAGTGGGTTGCTGGTTGGAGCAATCATCCACCTCCAAAGACAATAACATGACAAAGCTGATCTATGGTGGCCAGAGGGGAGTTGCCTCAAAGGTACAGCTCGGAGCTAGTGGCATGGAAACTAGCAGCAAAACTGGGTATAACATTGAAGGGATGTTTGGCAAGTAGACCCATATCTTATTGTGGACACATAGCCCTGGTTTGTCAATTTGTCCCATAAATAATTGAACAAGTATATTGGCAACTAATGCATTTTCTAACAGGCTAGTGCCACTGAAGGGCTTTGGGACCATTATGGACAGGTGAAAAGGTGGGACCGATGTTACAAGAGCACTCAGGATAGCAGCCTTGCACTATTATTACAATACACTAAAACATATATTTGTAAAGCACACAGATGCATCCAAAGAGGTATCATGTCGCTTACGACTTTCAGGTGTACTAGCAGAATGAATCAACATCCAATGCAGAATTTCTAACTATCAAACAAGTAAGTCTTCAGATGTTTACGGTAGACTGATTCAGAGGGCAAAAAGTTCCATAGTTTGGCGATTAAGTAGGAAAAGGAACAGCCACCTTTTCTTGCTTTGCTGACCCTTGGAACATGTAGACGTTTTTGTCCACTGGACCAAAGTGCTCTCTCTTGATGGTAAGGAAGCAATATTTCCTTAGATAGCAGAGGACTTTTTGCTCACACACTGCATTCTGAATAATCTGCAGGCAGTGACGCAAATAGGATGGTAGACCTAAGTATAGGCTTTTTGTGCAATCTAGTTTTGATGTTACCAGAGCATGAGTAACTCCTGGATTAAGTCGATCATCTTCCTGACCGATTTCAGCATGAGGAAATAGCTGGCAGACACAGCTCTAACATGAGGTTCAAATGATAGGTTTGAGTCAAATTTGAAACCAAGATTTCTTATCACCGATGCTGGGGAGGAAGAGGAATCTAGCTCAGCAGGCCACAAGTTCTAGGCATCAGGGTGACTGTCAGTGCCAAAAAGAGTATCTCTGCTTTGTCAGAGTTCAATTTGAGGCAACTCACATTCATCCATTCACTGACAACCGTCAGACAACCCTTAGATGCAATCAATGCTCCCACCTCCTTCTCCTGAGATAAGAGCATCAACTGTGTGTGGTTTACGTAAGAGATATTACCCTTATGCCCCATACCTCATTGGCTTAGCTAAAGGTACCAAGTAAATATTAAAAATAGTTGGACTCAGGTCAGGGCCCCGAGCAACCCCTCAATCAAGTGGTTTGGCTGTGGATGTGAAGGGGGGACCCTTTGTGATCAGCCCTCCAGATAGGACTTCAGTCTGGACTGACTTTGTACCCATAATCTGTCCAAGAGAATGGAGTATAGGACAGTAATGAAGGCTGCTGGCAAGTCAAGAAGGACAACCATGTCTACCGAACCCTGATTGATAATGACCTTGATAAATTTAGCGACCTCCAGGAGATCAGATTCCATGCTGTAGCCCGCACAAAAGCCCAACTAAGGGGCAGATTACGATGGCGGTTTTCCCGCATCCTCCGGGCCGGTGGAAGCCACCGCCGGCCCAGAGGATGCGGGAAAACCGATGCGGACCGAAAAAGACCCCCCTCCAGATTAGGGGATCGTTTTTCAGTCCGCAGCTTTTCCGCCGCGGTCGCCTTCCGACCGCGGCGGAAAAGCTTTAACATGGCTGGCGGTGTCTCTCAGACACCGCCAGCCATATTAGGATGTCTGACTTTCAATGCCTTTACACAGCGGCATGCCCGCCCTGCAAAGGCATACGGATTCTTGTTTGGGGGCCCGTTGCGGGCCCCAGGGGTGAAGGGGGGTGGGGGGTGCACATGGGGGGTACCTATGGTACCCCCCTGCATTTGCGTGCACAGAGCGGCAGGCACCGCGCGGTGCCTGCCGCTTTGTGCATACAAATGCACAACTTTCATTTTTAACATTGCGGTGGGTGCTGCTTCAAGCAGCACCCGCCGCAATGTTAAAAATAGAGGATGTGACCGTCAGGGTGGCGGTCACATCCTAATTGCACAGAAGGGAACTCCGCATGCCATGCGGAGGTTCCCTCCTACTCTATGGTGGCGGACCACTCAGGTCCGTCTGCCATCATAATCGGCCCCTAAATGTCATGGAGTAGGTTGTTGTTTTCCCAAAAATTGGGGTTTTCTCGGTTGACCCACTTCACCAACATTTTGAAGGCAGCCAGCAGCAGGGAGATAGGCCTGATGTTGGGGTATGCTCCTTGGGGTCTGCATTAGCTTTCTTCAGAAGAAGTAGAAGCTTTGCTTGCGTGCAGCTCTGTGGCACTATTGCTGCCTCCAGCGAAGAATTCATTAGCCTATTAACGATAGGGTTAATTATTGGTGCAGGCAATTTGAAGATATCCGGGGAGGCACAAGTCCAGTGGAGACCTGGATTTGCAGCTGAACAATAGGGTGGATGTGTCCTTAAGTGTGAAGGGATCTAAGTTGGATAGCAATGGTCCATTATAGGTATTCCTGTTGGTGATAGGGATTGGAGCCTCTTGTGGGAGAAACTTGTAGTCGATCATTTAGATTTTTTTATAGAAGTCCAAGGGTTCTTAACAGATTATCGCTGGAGGAATCAAGTTGTTTTGAGATAGGTGATAGAAAAGAGTTCACCCCTTTAAAGAGTATGTAGGGTTTATTGGTGGCTATAGAAGATGAAATAAACTCTTTACGTGCCTTGCACTCTGAGCTTCGCAAATTATTTAGCGCCTCTTTGTAGGCTGCTTTTGCATCTGGTCATAAGATTTCATCCCCCTGTGTTCATGGAACTTCTAGTGTGATCTATCTTTTATTAATGCAGCAGCAAACAACGAAGCATTCGGAGTTGATCTCCGTTGTGATCCAGCTTTTAGAGGAGGAATACGATCAAGGGCAGAGGACAGTTCATTATTTGCACTGGCCAGATCAGGGCTTACTGCCCCTGCAAGTTTCAGCACGGTTACCTGTAGTGCCTCCGAGAACAGAGATTGCAAGACTTGCTTCCAAGACCTGGGAATGATCTGGAAAGGGAGCTGCTCTTTATTAGGGCAGATCCTGACAATTTGAAGTGGCACTAGAATATGATATGAGCATGTTAATTGAAGGATGGGATCGGTAAGAATAATCAAGAAACGCGAGAAGATAAGGTTGAGTGTGTGACCTGCTTTATGGGTTAGCCCCATCACAAGTTGAGTAAGGTTAAATCCCTCTAAAGTAATAAGGAAATGTTTAGCCAAAGAATAGTTAGGATCCCCAATGTGTAGTTTGAAGTCACCGAACAGAAGAACATTTGAGGGGAGAATGTAAAGTTGGCCTATCAAGTCTGTTAGCAGAATAAGTGATTCAGACAAACAGTTTGGGGGTCTACAGACTAGTAGTCCTGAGACCGTGAAGTAGTGGTTAAGGGTAATTACAAAAGAGAGCCCCCAATGGTGCCCATATTTAGAAATTTAGATATAGAGCACTGGTAGGAATCTCTACACACTATTGCCAGCCCCTGCCTTGTTTATTCATTCTATCTATGAGCGGGATTTGGAAGCCAGCCGGGATGGAAAGAGCTCTGTCCGGGCAGAGGAGTCTGAGAGCCAAATTTCTGTCAGGAAAAGAAGATCACAATTATTTCCTGCAAGTTGCTCACTAATTGAACTGTTTGGGTAGGGACCAGCAAATGATTAAGACAGATGAGAGTGAAGTTCCCTCCTGAGTATTACTTGGAAAAAATATTCCATTGGCATGATCTCCACAGGTAAAGAACCGCAAGCTCACAAAGAATATTATTGGAGAAAGTGAGACAGTGACTGAACAGAGACCATGGATTAGAGATATGAGCCAATAAGACAGAGTGAGAGAATGTGCAAAAAAATAACAATGCAAAATGAACAATCACTGAGTTCCTCTGGGTAGGTGAGAATGGAACACTTTAATACCGGGTTCTCCAATGGGTAGCTTTAGCTACATCTAGTTAGCTATCCTCTGTCCAGCCCATCTTGCCAAATTAGGTCATGCTTAGCTGAATTAATATCTGTATACCCAATTGAAAAAGCATGCATCCAAGATAAACATGTGTGTAATTTCAGAACTCATAAGATAATATTTGGAAAAAGAAAAGTTTCATTTCCAGAAAATATTTTAAAATGATGTGACACTGGGGAGACCCATTACTAATATCATTACTTGGTGCCAGAGACTTTGCAGCTATGGCTGTTTTGCATTACCCTTGTAGAGGCATTCTAAACTGATAAATCATTTTTACTTTACTGTTGATAACTCTGCCTGATGCCCTGAGGCGATAATTGTTGCTAAAATGGCATATATTGGCTTCTATTATAATCTTGTCTGATGTTAAAAAGTATTACAATGCTTATAATATTAGTAGCTCGAGATGGTTTTCTGTGACCAAAAGTAGCTCTTATTATAGAAAAGGTTGGAGACTCCGCATATATTTAGCCCTTAGCCTTATCCATTTCTTAGTGGTCCTTATTTTGCAGGTAAGGGAAATGAGGTCAGGAAAATGAAGTGAATTGTTGAGGATCACAACATTTGAACAAGTGGTTCGAATTATGATTAAGCCCTCCTGGATATAAAGTGGACCTTGGAAAGATAACATTATCTTCAGAGCTTGAATAGCTGCTGCAGCCTGAAATCAAATTACTTCCTCTGGATATGAACATTTTAAATAACATGACGAGAGAGGCTGAAATCATGGCATAGCAAGTACCACACTCAATAGCTGTTAATGAATAGGAAGGCCCTAAACTGTTTCTAAGGGTAAGACACGAGCTGTACCAGGATGTAACAATGGTTGTTTCTGTGTGCTTACTGCAGAGGAACTCTCCCTAGCAATATATTCATTACTTGAGTGTTGATTTTGGTACATGAGAATTTTACCGGACCTTGTTTGTTGGCATTAGCCATCAGTGAATACTGGGTGGTGTTGCCGGGGCCAAGACCCCCCAACATTTCAGGTGGTGATGCATCACATGGGAGGCAAAGCCCACTGCTGAGATTACTTGTAGCATGATGGCTGCTGTTTTCAGTGAACTTGTAGGCCAGTCAGCCTGAGCTGGGGGGATGCTGTTTACTGCTGCACCCACTGTGGGTATTTTCTCGATTTCCCCATCTCAGAAAATGTGCACGCCATCTTGGATTGTAGTAATATATTTCCCAAGCCAAGATGGTGCCTCCCTGCTTCATCCTCATCTGACTTTTCCAAAGAAGCTTGGTTGTAGGGTTTGAGAGTTCACCCTATTGATGAACCTAATCTCATAACCTTAGAAATGGGGGTGGGATCGCACACTACTCACACACCGGCGGTGTCGCCCCTAAGGACTCTGGTCAATGTAGTAAAGTGTTCGCGATGCATCATCTTTCGATCTTCTGCCCCATTTGTAACTTTAAAGCTCCCGTGAGCAGTGGGCTGATGAGCCTGGGATCCCGCACCTACGCGCCTGAGTGGTACTATACCTGGCAGATATTGGCAGCCATCGGCAACCCCAGTACACGGCCTATCCCTGCTGATGAGGGGTGATACCCCGAAACACGTGTCCAGGGATGGCGAAGACAGCGAAGATAGCAGAAGATCGAAAGATGATGCATCGCGAACACTTTACTACATTGACCAGAGTCCTTAGGGGCGACACCGCCGGTGTGTGAGTAGTGTGCGACCCCACCCCCATTTGTAACTTTAAAGCTCCCGTGAGCAGTGGGCTGACGAGCCTGGGATCCCGCACCTACGCGCCTGAGTGGTACTATACCTGGCAGATATTGGCAGCCATCGGCAACCCCAGTACACGGCCTATCCCTGCTGACGAGGGGTGATACCCCGAAACACGTGTCCAGGGATGGCGAAGACAGCGAAGATAGCAGAAGATCGAAAGATGATGCATCGCGAACACTTTACTACATTGACCAGAGTCCTTAGGGGCGACACCGCCGGTGTGTGAGTAGTGTGCGACCCCACCCCCATTTGTAATCTCATAACCTTGCCCATTATTGGGGTTGGAAGCTACTAGAGTGGGGCTCCTAGTGTTGTGGGTGAGGGATGCTGTAAAACGTCCTCTGGTCTCCTTCCATGGCTTAACCCGGAGATCACAAGTCATCATTCATAGGTATAGCAAAACTAAATTACAAATTTGATAGGGAGAGCCTTACAGACCCCGAATCATTGGGGAGCCCTCTCTAGACCTTCTTCTCTGTCCCACCACAGCTCACATGAGTTACAGGTTCATCAATAGGTTGAGCATCAATGATGATTTCCACCATGCAGGCTTGGAGTAGGGAATCATTTGGTGATTACAAAATTATATATTTTGTGATTGGTACTTGGTCAGAAATTAAGAGATACGTATTATATGTGATGATTAGCTACTGCATCATTAGCATATTTGGTTCCCTCACATGATATGAAATGAGTATGTGTCCTAGGTACTGATGTAATACTTTAATGTGCAAAACGCAGAAGGGTCTGATTCAGAAAGTTTAAGTTTATACTTGTTTTCTTTCCCAATATATCAATACACAAAGCATGAAAAACAGATCTGACAGTAAATTAATTTAGCACTGAATTAATTTTGTTTTTCATGCAGTAGAAAATGTCCGTATCAAAATTTTAAAAAAATTCATTAAATCTTTTGGGGGTGTATGTCATTCCAGTCTGAAAATATACCAAATGTTATTTTCAACTGTCTCAAAGGAAAAGGTTGCATGCATTTATTCACTCACTTATCTCTTAATTTAGCTGTCTTCTCTCTTTCTCTCTCTCTCTCTCTCTCTCTCTCTCTCTCTCTCTCTCTCTCTCTCTCTCTCTTTTTCTCTCCCTCTCTCTTCCAACCACACTGAGCCAGTCAAAATGTTATCATTATACATTAAGCTACAACCGTATATTCAAATGTTTATCCATCCCATGTATGCGAGTTTAGTTTTATTTAACAGAAACATTTAGCTACCAGAGCTTTTTGTGCACCTCAGTTGAAAAAGCAAATTTGCAGCTAAAACTATTAGGCTATTTGAAAGCAGTAAATTACAGAAGTTAATAGGACAAAGGATAAAAGGGGAAAAGGAGGAGCAGAATTACATTGTCTCAAGATATTGGGTTTGATGGATGGTATAGTCTGTCAAAAGGTGATGGATATCTAGTCCGCTGTATTACAAGTGCCATAAGCATTTGTTATTAGGAGTTATTAGCGATTTGCAAATTTTGCATAATTTGCTTTCGTGCGATTACTTGAAATTACGGCACAATAAGGAATAATTACATGAAATGCAAATCTGTGATTTTGGGCTACATTTTAGTTTAAAGGGTTTCCTCACGTCAATTTTTGGCATGAGGATGAATTTAATCTGAACAACAGCCGCGCCCCTTCTGTTGTTCCTGTAAGTTTCCTGTAAATGTTTACTGTGCATTTCACATTTGCAGTACATTTTTACAGTGAATAGTGCTTAATTACATAAAGCAGCATAATGGCAATATTGTGAGTATTTTGTAATACAAGCATAAAGCATAATTTCAAGAATTACACTGCTGTAATTTACATTTTACTCAGACCTATTTATAATGTGGTGGACAGGGCACCCCCGTGTTTCTGATTGAGTATCCGTTCAGCCGAACCCTTTATAAGGCCATAGTCTGTAGTAGAAAAATCGATTCCAATATTCTGCAGGACAGCCCCATATTTGTAGTAGAAATAGAAAAGGGAGCAGGTATCATTTTGCAAACAGGTGATTTTCTGCCCAGCTGCACACTTCTCCAAAGAGTTTCAGATAAATTATCTTTATCAGTTGTCTTTATCAATTTGATGCCCAGTTGCCAAACTAGACCTGGCCCAACCTTGGTTCTCAGTCAAGCCATCTTATTCTGATGCCTTTTCTAAGGCTTCTGCCCTGAAATACTGTGGGTGTTAGAGGCGGTAACCTTTCTTTTATCTTCAGTCATGGCCTTCATCTAAAGTCAGTAATTCTAGCTTCCCTTTGTGGATTTAAAAACATTACCAGATATTTGGCTATTCCTTGAAAATAAATCTGGTACCAAAGAGGTATTCATATATGGGGCTATGCAGGGCGCTAGTGAGATCTATTCACTTTCACCTACATACATATGTTCAGGTTTAAAGCTAGTAAATATGGTTGGATGCGTCTTTGTCTTGAATCTGAAAGTGTGTGCAAACAACAGGCAGTTTAGAGAATGTTCCTCTAGAGGTATCTTTTGTCACTATCTTGGGACCTAATCATGAATTTGGCAGATGGTACTCTGTCCATCAGAGTGATGGCGGGCATAACATCTGCCACCTTGACAGACTACCATCTCCAAGTGTAAAGATTACTGCTGACCCATGAGTGCCATAGTGGCAGTTCCCATCAAGATGCAAAAGTTTGGTGGACATTCGCTGACAGTTTTGACAGCAGTCCACCAAACTAACAAAGATTTTGTTTTTCAAAAACAAACTCTCAAAGTGGTAGTTTGTTATTGAAAAACAAAAAAATTAATGACTCCCGCACCTAATTTTCCTGGGTTTGTGGCTCAGTATATATTTTTTCTGACCCTCACTGCCAGGTTTTATCTAGCAGCAGTGTCAGACAGAAAAAAAAACATGACTGACCATCCTAAATAAGACAGACAGTGTAATTCTCTGCCTCTACTCATCAAAGTAATCTTTCTGTCAACTGAGCCTCCTTCAACAAATTCTCCTAACCCTAAGCAAGTTGGGCAAACTTGCAGTTTGGTAGCCAGGATTCTCCTTTGCATTATGTCTGCCAAACTCTAAATCAGGCCCTTGGATTGGGTCAGTACCATGTAGATTACATGGTTATCTTTTGTTGCTCTCAGCCTTGTGCCCATCACTTGGTTGGTACTGGTCCTTTTAGAATCCTTCTTCAGTATTAGCTCATCCAGGAGTATTTCTGTTGTATCTTATAGGGTGGTCGTCAGCATCAATAGTTCACCACCTGAATTTGCATAGTCCATGTCATGTGCTCCTTTACCTGCAGTAAACTCCTCTGTTTGGAGGGTGGTTCTTTCCAGTGGGGAACCATGGTATCTATTTGTACTCATGGGAATATTCATGGGATACTCTATGGACAATCTCCTTCTGCCAGTTTTGCCTGTTCTACTGTAGACTGTTCTTTGGATATCATAGAGGGAGGATATGTAATTCTCACCTTCTTGTCTTCACTCTTTTGCCAATGATTTACCCACCTTTGAGTTCTCTCTAGGAAGGATAAAATGTATTGCATCTGGGAAAATCCTAGCTTGGGACTGCTAAAGTGGTCGGTTTCATGCTCCAATCTCGACTCTTCTGAAAGTCGTGATTACTACCAGTAGCCTTATTGTGGTGTGAGATGTTGCTCAAAAAAGATTCCATTGAGCTCCTCCATTTACAAGAGTTCCTTTGTATGTGCTATTTGGATTATATGTTGTACACATGGGAAGGGACACAACGTCAGGCTTCTGGCTTAATATTTTTTGTTTGCTTTCAAACCAAAAGGAGGCTACATTAAGAATAGCCTAACTTTTTGGAATAGCACTGCAACATTGTGGGTAACGCAAGGATAGGGTTTTGAGGACAGGACAAACCAATGATTGTGCCATATTTCCACAAAATCTTTATCTAGTGGGGCACATCTCACTCATGCATCCTTTTAAACATCCACTTATTCACAGACTGATCCACCAGATGCATCAATTAATTCCTCCATCTACTGTACCTTTGCCTTCATACATTAATTCACCATCACATATGCATGCAGAATCCCCCCAAATATACATCCACCTACAATCTTACTTTCAACTATTCACCTTGGTCCATCTATTACATAGCTATGTATCCACCAACACGTATGCATCCACCATTTGGCTCCACCTGAGGGCCAACAGAGCTAGGACCGACACCCACCTCCACCCCCCGTGCCAAGAACCTCAAGATCATCATCGACAGCCTACTCAATATGACCGCCCAAGTCAATGCCATCACCGCCTCATGCTTCCATACCCTGAAGATGCTGAGGAAGGTTGGTTTTCAAATGGCTCCCAATCAGCACTGAAAAAACCTTCAAGCATGCCTTGGTCACAAGCAAGCTGCACTATGGGAATGCCCTATATGCTGGAATCAACAAAAAACTCACAAGAAGGCTGCAGACCATTCAGAACTTGCCACCCACATTCACTCTCAACCTCCCAAACCACACTCAAATCAAACTCCCCATCCACACTTTCACAGCACTACTGAACACTGGCTCAGGATACCTCAACAATCCCATCTGCTTTCACAAACCTTCCAGACACCTCTGCTCAGCCAGAGTACTTGCACAATTCCCATGCATACAGAAAACCAGATCAGGTAGTCTAGCCTTCTCCTACATCACTCCTAAAACGTGGATCAACCTGCCGCTGCACATGAGACCCTCCTTCTCTCATCTTGAATTCCCCAAGAAGCCAAATACCTGGCTTTTTGATTAGTCCCACTAGACCTTAGGTGTGCCTAGATACACACCTCCTCAGTGCCATGACACCCTCCCAGTTGATAGTGTGCTCTATAAATATACATTAAATAAAAACAAATTACAAAATACCCATGCAGCCAAGACCTGTCCATTGACATCTCTTCTCATGAGGCTCTATGTCTGTTAATCTGTGAGCATGGGAGCTTGGATATGTGTTGGTTGCTGCATGTATATGTGTACATATTTGTTGTATTTGTATCCTTCTGTTTGTTAATTGAATATGTCAAGTTACTTGAAATGATGGAAGCCAGATCTTATGGCTTTGAAAAGTGCATGTATGTTTTTTTTACAACCCATGGGAATGTTATATCCTCTTCTGAAGGAAGACGTCAAAAGCAGTATTGATAAAACTATTTAACAACTAAGGGACTCATTCAGAGTTTGGGGGAGCAGGAGCTCCAAAATAACTTGGTAAAACTCACACCCTACCAAATTCATGGTTTCCCCCACCTCATTTTGAAGTGTGGGCTGCCCATCAGGTTCCAAACGAGATCCTAACTAATATAAAACTATGAGAGAAAATTGCAAGCTATAGGCCTGATTCACAAACTGCATTTTTGAGTAAGCTTACACTTTTGAGTAAGTGTACTACTTTTCAGTATTCACAAACTACACTTTTGTAATAAGTTAAACTTTTGTATTAAGTTCAGAACTACATATTGCCAACAACTAGTACTGCAACACTCGGCCATAGAAAATAACCTAGGCAGTAATGTTAAATTAATTAAAATTATTTAACATAGCTAAAAATATAAATAAATATATAGTAATTGTACAAAATATAAAAATAGTACATATTAATTAATTGGAAAATATTTTCATAATATCTTTTACATTTAACAAAAATATTTTTTTATTTTAATTCAATAAATTAAATTGTATTTTAAAAAAATTTACAATTATTCATTTGAATTAACTCAATACATCCCTATTAATTATTAATACACAATTCTTTTCTTTAGGTGGGAATACATTTTTTAATTCAAACTTCCCAAAAATAATTGTAATTATATATATTTTTAAATTCTATTAATTAATTTCCATTAATCAACTTGAGAATTCTAAATTCAGAAGTGCTGAATATTTTTTTATTTTTTTTTCTACATTTCAGGTAAATATATTAAATGCATTTACATAAACCATTACAGTGTGGGTGTAGGTCAGTGGCCGACACGTGCATAACGTCCGAAGGGTGTCTGTCAGCGATTGGCCAACACTGGGAAGGCATATCAAGGACCCCATTGGTGTAGAGCACCAGCCGGATTCGTTTATAACATTTTAAACAGGCTTCTCGGAAAGAGGTTCCCGAGCAGCCTGAGTCTATTTTTTAGCCTTTAGAGTAATGACGATCAGCGAGCGGGCCTAGTTCCCGCAACAGGAGTCAATCAAATCAAGGTCAATTGGACTACCCTCGAAATGGCTTCCATTGACCTTGATTTGCTTCGTTCCTATTGTGGGCAGTAGTCCCAGCTACACAATTGGCACAGCGTTTTTATCAGCACATGTGGGGTAGCACTTGGTGGATTCCTGTGGATTCTGGAAGTTTCCATTGCAGAAATGTAAGGGAAATGTTTTATTTCAGGAAAAGTTTGAGGATTTCAGGGCATTGTGGGTAGGAAAAACCACATGGGATCCACGCGATCCACGCGAGGCACACCACCCTGGAAAATCCTTGTTGTCTAGTTTCCAAAAATGTATGTGGTTTGTAGGTTTGCATGTGTGACATCACAGCACGCGCCCAATCACTGCAGCTACCCTGATTGCTTATCTCTCAATGTAGTTAGGGCCTTTTTGTGTCGTGAGCTCGAGGCCAACCAGACGAGTGATATACTGTTTTCATCAGGGGACAAGTGGGAACACAGGGTGGTAGGAAATATGTGACTCCAGACAGATTCAAGAACTTTACTTTAATGTGAGGAAACTGTGTTTTAGTCAAAGTTTGAGTTTTGCAAGGGATTCTGGAGAAAATTACCCAGTGAACGCCACGCAAGTCACACACCCGTATATTCCTCTGGTTGTCTCGTTTTTAAAAAATATACAGGTTGGGTAGGTTTTCCTAGGTGCCCGCTGAGCTAGGGCTCAAAATCCACTGCTACCAAATGTCAGTTTTCAGCAGAAAAATATGATGTATCCCGGTTGAGTTGTGGGCTGTTGTCTTTCGCAGGCACTAGGCCTACCCACACAAGTGGGGTACCATTTTTATCAGGAGTCTTGGGGGAATGCTTGGTGGAAGGAGGTTTATGAGGACCCACAGACTCCAGAACTTTCCATCATAGAAATATGAGGAAAAAGTGTTTTTCAATTGAAGTTTGAGGTTTGCAAAGGATTCTGGGTAACAAAACCTGGTGAGAGCCACACAAATCACCCCACCATGGATTCCCCCAGTTGCCTAGTTTTATAAAATGTGCAAGTTTGTTATATTGCACTAGGTGCCAGCTGAGCCAGGGGTTAAAATGCACAGCTACTCACTTTCCAAAAAACAGTCAGTTTTGAGTAGATTATTGTATCCATGTTGCGTTTTGGACCATTTTGTGTCGCGGGCACTTGGACACCCACACAAGCAAGGTATCATTTGTGTCAGGAGTCTTGGGGAAAGGCTGGTTGGAAAGATGTTTGTGACTAACCATAGGTCCCAGAAGTATTCATCACAGAAGTGAGGGAAATGTGTTTTTTTAGTCAAAGTTTGAGGTATGCAGTGAATTCTGTATGAATAAACCTATCGAGAGCCATGCAAGCCACACCACCCTGGATTCCGACAGGAGTCAAGTTTTAAAAAATTTGTACGTTTGCTAGGTTTCCCTAGTTGCGGGCTGACCTATGACCCAGAATCCACAGCTACCCATCAAAAATGGCTCAGTTTACTGTGAACAAATGTGATGTGACCATGTTGCATTTTGGGCTATTTCCTCCCGCAGGCACTAGGTCTACCTACACAAGTGAGGCAACTTTTTTATCAGAAGACATGTTGGAGCATAGAATATTAGAATGTTTGCAATTGCAAATTGGATTTCACTACATTTGTGCCTTCCACATGTAAGCCAGTATGTAAGAAAGAAGACATTTTGAAAAATACCATCTAAATCGTAGTACGGGTACCCACAGATTCAGAGATGTACCAATATCCACTGACCCTAAAATCCACATCTAGTGCCCATTTCAAAAATACAAACGTTTCTTTGATACACATTTTTCACTCCACTTATTTCAGCATATGAATTTGTCTCTACTCAGTAAACAATGAAAAACCATTGTACATTTGTTGGCTCTGGGTACCTTGGGTTCCATGGAGAACCTACAAACCCTATATATATCCATTACTGGAATGGTCTTGCGGATGTAATGGTATGTTGCTGTGGTAAATCAGCCATTGTGACAAAAAGTTACAGATAAGAACGCTGTCACACATGGTTGTTTTTTCCTATTCATTTTCAATTTTTCTTTATTTCAACAAGTAGTTTCTTTTGGAATACATTGAGGAATCTAGCAGCCGCGGTCCATGCAGGTAAGAGCCGTGGGGCCAGGTGGGGGGGGGGGGGGGCTTTGACAACTAACGTTGAGGGAAAATTAATTCTTTTTACATTTTCCATTATGGTACTCTGTTGAATACCCCCCCCCCCACCACCACAACCCGGACCCACCACTCTTACCTGCACGGGACTTTCCTGGGATCTACACATATGACCCCTTGCAGAATTAGAAAGTTGTCTATATTTCAGAAATCTATAGCTCTTCTGGATCACCCATGGGGTTCACACTGGTTTCTACCACAAACTAGAAGTAGGTTGAGAGAACACAAAATAGGAAAAATAGGATAGGATAGGATATTTGTTTTTAAAGCGCTCGAATGCGCTTGGCGCTGGTGTTTGCGGAAGGGGGAAACCTCCTGTGTTATCAGTGAGACTAAGTGGAGGCAAACAGCCATGTTTTCAATGCCTTCCTGAAAAGCTGCCGGTTGGACTAAAATCTCATGGCTACTGGCATTCTATTCCAAAGTTTTGCCGCACAATTCGACAGCATCCTACCACCCCACCTTGCCCGCCTGATCTTTGTGGTATTTATTTGCACAAATTTGCTGATCTTAGAACGCGCGAGGGGGTGTAGTGTGTGAAAATTTTTTTAATCTCCTCAGCGCCACCCCCGTAGAGTGCCTTGTGCACCAAGCACAAGGCCTTAAATTCCACTCGCTGCTGGATCGGGAGCCAGTGCAATGATTTGATCCCTGCTGAGGTTGGTTGTCCCTTTGGTATATTTAAAAGCAGGCGTGCTGCCGCATTCTGTAATTATTGCAGCTTTTTCATCTGCGTCTAATCAATTCCCAGTAAGAGGGCATTACAATAGTCTAACTTGGACAGAAAAAGGGCGACCACCACCATCTTCTGTAATTCTTCTGAGTTGAAAGGAACATTTTTCCTCAAGGTTTTTAATAAGAAGCAGGAGGTGGTGAGACTGTTGACTTGAGTGAAAAAGTAAACTGGTCATCGAAGATGACTCCGAGATTCCTAACCTTGACAAAAGGGCTCAGACATTCACAGGCTTCCGCCGGCCACCAGGAGTTATTCCAGAGGGAGCAGCCTGGCCAAACTCTATCACCTCGGTTTTATCTGTATTAATTTTCAGGAAGCTATGGTTCATCCACGTTATATTCCCAGTGAGACATAAATGAAAACTGACACCTGTGACCTCTGGCTGGCTGGATATAGCGATCACAAGTTGAGAGTCATCCGCATAAGAGACCAAGGCAAATCCATGCCTCCTGATGAGTCTGGCCAATGGGGTGACATAGACGTTAAACAACATCGGAGATAGGGCCGATCCCTGAGGGACCCCACAAGGAAGATGGAAATTGTCTGATTGCAGACCCTCCCAGTGCAAGCTCTACTCCCTTGCCTCCAGGAACGAGGAGAGGAGGGCCAGAGCCATGTCCTCGATTCCCACATCCCTCAGCCGCTGCACTAACACAGTGTGGTTCACGGTGTCAAATGCTGCTGATAGGTCGAGGAGCACGAGGACCGCTCTGCCTCTTCCATCTAGTATTTTTCGGATTTCTTCCGTATCAGTAACTAGAGCTGATTCGGTAGGATGACAGAACCGAATGCCGTGCTGCGTAGAGTCCAGCAGATTCTTGGTATCTAGGTAGTTAGTCAGCGTCGTATTCATTGACTTCTCCACGATTTTAGCTATTCTTGCTAGGCCAGCAATGGGGCGATAGTTTTTAGGTTCAGTGCGGTCCAGGGATGTTTTTTTTTAAAAATTGGCCTAATAGCACCTCTTTTCCAGGCAACCGGGTAGCTACCCGATTCCAGAACTTGGTTGATAAGGGGTGTAAGATTATCACCGATCCTCATAGAAGCCAGGTGCATAATAGCTGGTGGACAGGGGTCTCTGGGGGAACCGGACGTGATGGAGAGGAGACGTTTTTGTACCTCCTCGCTACTCGCTAGTAAGTGTCCAAAAGCAGGATAATCTGCAATGAGTCAATCCATCCACACTGGGCAGTTGACATTGTATGTCAGGTATTTCCCAAGTGTTCGAGAGATCGTTATATATCACTTGCACCATTTGTTGCACATATCCTGATCTGGTTTAAATGTGTTTTCTTGCTGCGGTTTGGCCAGCTGTTTAACTGATTTGAAAAGCTCCTTAGCAGATGCCAATACTGCGTGAAAGAAAAATCATTTTTATTCAACTTTACATGTTCTTGAAAGCTGGGAATATGGTAACTTTAGCACAGCAACCGTTCATTGATGCCATTTTCGGACAAAAGCCCTGAGCACTTTTTTTTATATTTCTCCCAAAAACTCAAAATGTAGCTATATTTTGCCTATTTTCTTGGTACCCTTCAGTGTATCCCCAGGATGTTGGAAAAAAGGCTGTAAACTTAGCATGGATACCTGCTGTGGAAAAAAGTTATGGAGCCCTAAGTGCAAACTAGCCCAGAAAGCCAAAGAAGGGGAAAGCACTATGAGGGTGGGGGAGGGGAACCAGGCCCAGCAGTTAAGGGGTTATTTAACAAAAATATTTTTTATATTTATGTTTGACTTAATCAAATGTTTTAACTTTTACCTATACTTTACCATAGGAATACTCCACAGTTTGGTCAGAGATTTCCACATGATAAAAAATAGGGAAAAATAAAAAAGTTTATTAACTCGAAATTTGTGCAGCCCCTTCTATAATACTGATAGAGCACATGTAGCGCAAAAAGCTATTTTCAGGGGGAATTTCCTCATTCGCATGGGGCATGGCCACATGCAAATGAGGAAATCTCTTTGCCTCTTGCCCACGCCGTATTACGGACGCAGGCACAGAGGCAAACATGCCCTGAAGAGGCGCAATAAAAGTGGGCCACCAAAAAGTGATGCACTGTGAGAGCGCCCTCTTAGGGCAGCCATTTGGGAAGGGGGTGGCAGGAAGTGGGTTTCATGGACCCCCCAGACATCCCTTGCAGGTATATCTCTAATCCCTCATAGTTCAGGCAGGTTACCACCTGCACAGAGAAGCACAGAGCTGCTTTGAAGCAGCCGCTCCATATTTCACTGAATACGCTGCCTCCAGGATAGCATGAGCTCACAGCTGCCCTGGACCTGCGCATTCATTGTGAAGGGGTGCACTGTCCCAGTTTGCGCCAAGCACACCTTCGTAAAGGTGCGCCATGGTGCAAGTAAGGAAAGTGTGCACTAGATGTCACTTGAGCCAAGCTGTCAACTTGCATAAACATATAATGTGAAAGGTTTAAAAATTGTGCAGTAATTGGGAATCAGGCCCTCAATAGCATCCAGTTAGGCATTTATTTAATTCTTTCCATTCTCATGTGTCTGCCAAAATAACAATTATAAGCATGCTTCTGATGTAATCTAGTGTGGTTTGGTTTATGGTTTTCTCCCTTGTATTTTAACCACATGCGCGCGGCGGGTTTTCCTGCTGCCCGCTGAAGTTTTTAAAACCCCGCGGTTCATGACGAGCTCAGCTCGTCATGAGCGCACGGCAGGTAAATCTCATGGCGAGCTGAGCTCGTCATCAGCGTAGAAGGGGTTAAGCAGCAATATGATTATCTTTTTTCTGATAACCAACTTTATTGATTTCAGGAGCATACACAAAAGAGCACTGAACACAATAATTCTCATCACAAATTCTCTCACCCCACCTCGACTTTCATATAGAAAGACATTTGAGCAAACCCCCTAAATTCATTTGTGCTTACAAGGGCAACCCCTTACCGCATAAATGGGCTCCTATTGTGTTGCGCACCGGTCCATGCCCGTCTTCCATTCGGCTCCCATCGGTGTACTTGTCAGTTTCCGTTTGCGGGTAGTGTCTCTCTTCATTCACCACTATCGTGGTCATCCCTATTAGATACTATTCCTCCTAGTATTGATGATGTTATCCAGGACCACTAGCAGACCCTCTTTTGGCAACAGGGTGAGTGTGTATGCCAGGACTTGGGGGAGGGAGGACATAATGTATTGCCAGTAAGTAGTGATTAGAAGGCACAGCCATATCATGTGGAAGAAGTCTGCATCTGGACAGAGGATGCATGTGAGGGACTGTACCCTACCCGCATGCCATAAAATAAGGGGGGGGGGTGGTATAGATACAGGGAAGGTTGTTCAGTTGAATCAGTCCTAAGCAGGAGGAGAAAGCGATCTCACGGCGAGGCTTACAGGCCAATTGCCAGTCTGTGTCATCCATGGGACCAATCCAGGCTTCCCAATTCCTCCTCAAAGGGATGAGGATGTCAGCAGCATTATTAATGATGATGCGGTAGATGCCTCCCACCCCACCCTTCCCCAGTTTACCTACCAGTAATTGAGCTTCCAACACATTGCATCCCGGGACTGTGACCAGGACTTACTTGTACATGACAAGAGCATGTCTGACCAGCAGATGTTTGTGAAATTGGATCTTGGAGAGTGTGTATTGTGCCTGGAGGTCCTGAAAGGGCTTCATGTGGTTCCCAGTCGAAATGTCACCCAAAGTCTATATACCTAGGTTATTCTATGCCTGCCTGAAAGCCTTGGAGGCTGAAAGCATGCCTGACATGGCAACCCTGCCCCATTGAGGTTTGTTGGGTAAGTGTGTTGTGGCACTTCATGGACCACAGTGCCTCCCGCCAAGTCAGGAACACCACCCGTGTCACCTCTGGAAACATTTGGGGATTGGGTCTTCATAGAGCAGACCCATGCCCTATCTAGGTTTAATAGGGCTAGTTCGAGCCTATGTGTAGGCGAAACAGCATTTACAATGCTGTCTCCACAACACGGTACCTTTACAACGCGGTCGTTACAACGACTGCGTTGTTACCACGCGTACCATTACATCGCAAGTCGTTTGGGATTGTGCAACAGTAGGGAAGGTGTTGGTTTCTCAATCCAACACCTTCTCTACTGTTTCACAAACTGGAGTCGGAATAGTACATAATACTATTCCTAAATTCAGCGTTCCCCCTACAGCAAGTCGCTGTAATGACTTGTGATGTACTGGTTTGTGTTGTATCAACGCGGTCGTTTTAACAACCGCGTTGTAATGGCATGCAATGTTTTCACATGCGTTGTAAGGAGATATATTCGTATGTGGGGTAGTCCCGGCCATCGGTGAGCCAGTCATCAATCACCAGTATCTATGTGGCTCTGCGGTATATTTGCATATCCGCCATCTCCATACCCCCATCCTACGTCGATTGTCGGCACTTATGCCACGCTAAGCGGGGGGATTGGTTAGCACATAGAAAGTTACGGATTACAGAGGTGAGGTCTCTGAACCATTGGTCTGGAATCAACAATGGGAAATCGTGGAGGACGCCAAGGTGGCGCAGAAGGAACCTCATTTTAAACAGGGCTACAAAGCCTAAATATGTTGAGTAGGAGGGCAGCCCATGCAAAAGTATCTTTTTAACACTACTAACATGTTTACTAATTGGTTGTTTCTAAACAAAGCAGGTGCCATGAAAAAAAGAAAAGGTTTTTAATTTGTTTATTTGGAGTAAAACTGAACTGGCTAATTGTATCTTTTTGGCTATTGAGCGGTCCAGTGTAGATTTCTTTTAGTTGTGCCACAGTTTAACACCCCCCCCATCCATTCATCAGCACGTTCAATCCCTTAACATGGGGAAAATGCAGTTAAGGATGGCCTATAACCAACACGAAAACATAATCAAAACACACATTATTGCTCAATAGGCCAAATAAAATCTGGAACTCTGATAGCAAAGCTAATGAGCCAATATGAAGGCAAATGTAAACGTTTACTGAAAATGTCAGCACAAGCTGAACGGCCTTAAGTATTTTAATTGGTTTGTAAAGGAAAGTGAAAGATTGTTTCCATGCTTCAAGGTAACCCCATCTGGAACTCTTTTTTTTTTTTTTAAATAAAATCATTTTGGTTTTGTAATGAAGAAAACCTCTAAGAAGAGCCTGTTTTCAGGGAGGCAGACATAACCCAGACAGGGTTTACAGGCGAGACATCTCTGCTCCAGGAGACTTGCTTTAAAATGTTCACAGGGAGATGACTCGGGTCACTGCTCCTGTTTCTGCTCAGGTAAAGTGTATATCTTCTGATGCACAGGTCTAAGGGTATTATTATGCAGTTGATTGAATACAGGTAAAGTGCCCTGGGCTAATGAGGACCATTTGTTCTTTTCCTTTTCTCTTGATAAATTACCTGACTGGGTTGAGTTACCACCATCATGTTATCCACACCATCTGCTGGTGCTACACTTCAAGAATAGATCCTGGAGTGGCGCTTGTGGGTTGGTGGTAGTGCGGTGTAGGGTCCGCGGAGGAGTAAAGTAGAAAATGCGTGGGGGTGGACCGCCCCAAGGATATTTTAGAAGAATAATGCCCGCTATTTTTTTAAACCGTTGCAGCACTCTTTGGAAGCTCACTTGCTTTTACGGATCAATGAAAAACAAGCATTTGCAATGCAATCGGTCTCACCTTTGGGACCTTATATTTATTTAGCTATGCAGCTGATTAGCCTGGGTGCTGAAACACCTACTGTTGTTTAACATGGTGGAAAGTAAGCACCAAACTGTGTGACATGCCAAGTATGGGAACACATGGTGAGAAATATTGCCTTTCAGCGGGAAATGGTATAGTCCAAAGCTCTGTTTGTAATATAAAATCAGGGCCTTCGGTGGTCATATCACTGAAAATACAAGATTTAAAAAAATATTATTGTCTACGGGTGCTCGTGGAAGACAATTTCTATGGACTGGAATCTAGAGAATGATTAAGTGATTCTGGTATTTTACTGACATCTGCTGGCCATTTTTTATCAAGAAAGTTAAATAGAGGCAGTTGAACAAGCACAAAGCAATGCTGGTATTTTATTGACCTCTACTGGGCGTTTTCTAAAAAGGCAGTTAAAAAGAGGCAGTTGAGCAGAAAAAAGGCCCCTAAGCGGAAGCAGGCAAGTCCTAGAGCTGATTTCCAGAGCCCACAAAAAACATACACATATGCATATATACTAAAGTATATACAAGAGGTCTTGAATGCTCGACCTAACAATGTGGTACTGGGTGAGGATTTTGCCACCGTTGCACCGCAGTCTTCAGGCCCCATCTGGGATTCTGTTATTATCGCACCACATTGAGTGTGGCGGTCAGTTGTGAATGCTGTATATTAGTCTAACGGAAGTGGTAAGAGCATATTGTCAACTGGCTATCAGGTCGTGGAAAAAAGTCAGCCTTGATTTTTGCTTTGCAGAAACAAAGTCCTAAAGCTGGAGTTTGCTTCTAAAAAACTATGTTTTCAGGAACCTGACCAATGGAGTTCCATTTCCCATCATACACCGTTTGCATTTCTACCACCACTATATATATTTTTAATGTACCCTTTATGTACCATGTTATTATGGTGTGCTAATTTTCACCATTACTATATATTTCTTGAATTTTTACTACTACTATATATATTTCTATGTACCCTTTATGTTCCTCGTGTTATTATTGTTGTGCTTATTTTTATCATTACTATGTTTGTCTCTATGCACCCACGATGTATCTCTTGTTATTATTGCTGTGCTTACTCTGCAAAGCGCCCTGATGCTTTTGGGTCAAGTGTGCGCTATATAAAACTCACAAATAAATACATGGCCCTCTGTAACATGGGACAGGTGTGTACGACCCACAAGGCTAAGCAGTTGCCCTCCACCCTAGGAAGTAGCACAGGTCTTTCTATTCAGCAGGTGGGCCTGCGCTCCTGTCTGGAGGGGCAATTGCAATTCTGCCACCCCCTGTACTAATCACTTAAATACCCCGAAAGACATTCACCCCTCACCTCCACCATACTGCCCAATGTCGAATCCACCATCTGCAAAAACAACAGTTTGAAAGAGGGTCTAAGGGCATATTTAATGACCATCATTTAGACACAGGCCCCAAGGGATACATTATAATAACAAAAGGTGTCTAGAGGTCAGAGGGGAATCAACTATGTAAACCGTCCATGACACAACTGATAGAAAAACCAGGAAGTGATAGGAAAAAATGGTGCACCAAGGTGTCTTAAAGTCGCAACATAATAACTCTAGGGTGTAAAAAAGTACCCATCAGTTCCCGCTCGGTACCGCCCTTGTCATTATTTGGGTTCTCCTTTTGTCCAGGAGAGTATGTTATCAGCCACTAGATGTTACTGTGACTGGCGCTCAACCAATAATGGCTGCATATGCAAGTGGGAAGTACCAAAATGAGTGTATATAGGGGTAACTGATTAGCAGTGCATAAGTGAAAAGGTGAAAAAGTGAAATATATAAAATTGGAGAGAGATGAGTAGAAGGAGAGTTTTAATATTTTCTCTCAAATCTTCCAAACTTTAAAAACAGTATGAAGTGCAACAGATTTAACAAAATATCTGTTTCTAAAGAAGGTCGACATGTTTCAGCATATGTGGCGGCTGTTGGCCACTGCTTTCTTCAGGACCAGTGTGTTAGCTACTACAAAATTAGAAAAATATAAACCATATCACCTGTTGGTACCAGGTTATGATAGATATCCTCCAAAGTACTATTAGGTAGGAGGACAATGCATCACCCCACCTGGCTGCAGCTCAGGTAAGTGGAGCACCGCTCTGTCCGTCGGTTCTCCCGGGCGTCCCTCTGCGCTGTCTGGGGGAATCCACCATCTGCCCAAATCCTTCGGCAAGGTGTAATGGGAAGCAAACCCTTGGGTTTTTTGCATCACTTTTTCACTTCACTCAAATATTCTCACAGTGGTCTGGTGATTTGTTAGACTGCAGAAATTGTTGCTGTTAGGACAGTTTTTATGTCTTTAGCGATTTCGACCATGTTATTACTGGAAATAGAGGGGGGAAACAGTAGTCATCTGCAAAGAGCGCCCACCAGTTTGTTTTTCTCATTATGTTTGGTTTTGAATCAGCATTGGGAAAGATATTCTGTGAATTAACCCCTTCCCACATTTTTTTAAATAATTTAGTTAGTCTTGTCTGAGCCATAACCCAAACCTGTGCCAGTGTTTTAGATGTTTTGCATGCGCTTATCCACTCGGTTTTCTTCTAAGGCTCACATCATTTTCTAGTATGAATGCTTCACTCTGAACTAACAGTATTTGAACATCTCAACAACATATGGTGGAATATTCATATCATGGCAAAGTGAACTCAGCATTTCATCTTTCCAAGGTCAATACATTAGGGACCAAAAGAATGTTAACGTCCCCAAATGCCCCTATTCAGTGTTTGCAACTGTTAACATGTTTTTCCTGGGTACTAATCCTATTTTAGGAATGGGGAAGGTTTTCAGACTCTAAAATGGTATTCTGATTGCGTATTGATTTGGTATCTAGAAGAGGCTTGTTTTAGGCGTCCCTTTCAAATACCGGATCAATATTTTATTTATCAATGTTTTGCAACTGAAATCCACTTGTAAAATATTGAAACTGTATCAACAACTTAAAGTAGGTGGTAAACCACTTTCAAAAGGGAAGGGGCTCCCTTGTGGGCCCTTCCCCTTTGTGAATGTAAAAAGAAATTGTTGATGGTTAAACCGTGATCCAGGGGACCAATGTCAACTTCTAAACACACTTTTTTTTTAAACATGAAACTTTTTTATTTTAATGCAAGCCTGTTTTCTTTCAAAAAAACAGGACAGCATTAAAAAAAGTAACTTTTTTTGAAAATCAATAACAGACATGATGGCCTGCTAAAGTTTGCAAGCCACATCCTTGTGATTGTTGGCAATCTGATTGAGTCACAATTTCGAAACCACCTGATGAATATTGATTAAAAGTAGACCGGATCAATCGATTGTGTGATTTTATGAAACGGTAGAATGGTACTTAGGTTAAGTTCATAAAAGTATTTACCGGTCGCAAAAATATTAGTTGCGAATTACGACCCCTATTGCGCAATCAATAAATTGAATATTTGGTCCTTGGTTCCTGAAAGAGTTAATAAAAACGACGAAAAATTTCAGTGCTTGGAAATGTAAAAAAAACTGTTGAAAGAAGCATTTTATATAGTAAATTAATATCTGGTGCTATAAATAAATGTCTGCGCTATTTTTTGTTAATTTAAAGTATACTTGATGTCAAGATGTTGGTCATATGTGAAGCAAATGCTGCAGAAATATAGGCCGCCTAGGAAATGTTATTGCCCTATTATGAGAGTGGATATAAGAAGAAACATGCTCTAAAGAGAGCATGGCAAGTTAAGACCAATATTGCAATTTAAGATCAAAGCAACAAGAGCAGTTTGTGGAAAGTAGTGGAAATGGCTGTAATTGCATCTGTTCTCCTTCATAGAACAAGAGTAGGAGAATGCATTGGGAGTCACCTCTTATAAAAGCTCATGGCCAAAGAAGGCAAAGAATTTACTGACTGAGAACAGGGGTCCTAGGTCTTCAGCTAGCACATGGCCATCAATAAAACCAATAAAACACCACAGCAGCACCAATTGAGATGTGGCTGAATGTGCCAACCATAGCATCCACGCGACATCACAGAAAGTAGACCTATCCTGCTGCAGTACAGGAGACAGTGCTGGCTTTAGGGCAGTGTGACCGGTGCGGCAGCACTGGGTGTTGGGCTGGATGGGGGGCACTGACCTGGGGCCCCGGGGAAGGGGGCCGCTGTGTTAGCAATACACTAAGATTTAAAAACACTTGCTGCAGACTTCCTTGTGCGTCCAGCTTTCAGGCAGCAATAAAAATGTCATGATAATTCTTGTGATTAATCTTCCTGCTAGAGAAACAGAGTTCTGTCTAGTGGCTGTTTTCACTCGCCATAAAGTAGTGCCTAGGGTTTTATGTCGGAACAACGAGTTCCTTAGTCCTGCATACCTAAACAACCTGGTCTGTATACCGACCACATCTTAACCATGCATTGCTTTACCATGCATGCCTTTACCGCGATTGTTCATGGTAAAGGCATGCATGGTAAAGGGGTATGTATGGCTAAGGTTACCACCCCCTCTCCGTGAGCCCTAAAAACGACCCACCCTCCCCTAATCCCCAAAAACTACACCATCCCCCTCCCAGAGCCTTAAAAATAAACCCTAAAAAATACCCTCAGCCCCAAGAAAACTACCCGGAACCCCCACCCCTGAAAACAACCCAGAAACCCCACCCCTCAAAACTACCCCAAACTCCCACCACCCATGAAAACTACCCTGAACCCCCTCCACCCCTAAAACTACCCCAAACCCTCACCCCCTAAAAAATACCCGAACCCTCACCACCCCTTAAAACAACCACAAACCCCCACCACCACTGAACACTACCCCGAGCCTCCATGACCCTTGAAAACAACCCCAAACCCCCACCCCCTTATAACTACCCCAAACCTCAACCACCCCATCAAACTACCCCAAAACCCCACCATCCCTTATAACTACCCTGAACCCCCACCACCCCGTGAAACTATCTCAAACCCCCACCACCACTGAAAACTATCTCAAACCCCCACCACTACTGAAAACTACCACAACCCCCCCAGACCCGGCCCCACTTACCTGTCTGTGTCCTCTTCCTGACACTCCTCTTTCCCCGCTCATTCCGAATACTAGAACGCATTGGCCTGAACCACGCATGTGCATGGTTATGGCAATGTCATTGTTCGGGCAATCGTGGTTACACTTGCGGACTTCCGGAACTCGAGGCTCTGGCCTCGTTGTTCCGGATGTTTCTCAGCACGGTTGTATTTGGGAACAATGAGTTCCCCAAACCCAGCATACCTAAATAACGCGGGGCCAGATGTTGGTGGTAAATAACGAAAAACGTTAAAAAAGCAATTTTGTGCTTTTTCAACAGTGCCATGTGGCAGACATACATGCCACATGTGCACCCATGCACTATTCAGGGGTGCAACAGGGTGTCAATGTGACACCCTGCCACCCTTGCAGGTCTTCCCCCCTTACCGATTCGGTATTCCCCATTCATTCCTGTGGGCCTGGAGGCCCATAGAAATGAATGGGGAATATCGATTCGGTAAATACCGAATCGGTATTTACCGAATTAATAACTACACACCATTTACCCATTCTAAAATACCGAATCGGTAAAAATTAGGTATTTTAGAATCTGTAAATGGTATTTACCTACATCTGGCCCGCGGTCTTTATAATGACAGCGTTTTAACCACGCATTACTTTACCATGCATGCCTTTACCACGATTTTTCATGGTAATGGCATGCATGGCGAAGGAGTATGCGTGGCTAAGGTTACCACCCCCTACCCCTCCCCTCCCACTGAGCCCTACGCACAGGGATTGGCTGGGAGTCTCTCCCAGGGGCTGCAGGGACCCAGGAAACAGCCAGCAGGAGCAACGCGATGCGGAAGGCAGCCGGCGGCGTCAGGTACGTTTTTTTAATTATTATTAATTCCCCCTGAGCTCACTCGCCTCCGCGTTCCCGCCACCTGCCCACCACCTTTTGTTACTGGCGGCCGCCACTACATCTGAATGAAGGGTCTTCTCCTGAAGGGATTGAGTTATTGAGCTCCTCATCAATAAGTCTGCACTTGACAGAAGGGTTAAGGTAATCTCCAAACTACCTCATGTAGGTTTGTTTTCTTGTAGCTACTCATAGAAGCTAAATGGGTCCGCGTTTTAGTTAGGTTTACCGGGTCTTCTTAGATTTTTGTGCTAAAATACTTCCATACTGCATTTTCTAGTGGTAAATTCATGTGGAATAATTTTTTCAAATGTGGTTAGTGATAGATTTAGATTGTATCTGAGCATATTGTTTCATAATATTTTCTACTATATGTTTTAAAATCTTTTGACATCTGGAGAGACTTTCAGTTTTCTCCTGTTGCTGCAAAGTATGCATTTTCTTCTATTTTTAAACAATATCCATTTACCTTGTAACCTCCTTATTCTTTTGCACCCTCTAATTCTTGCCTTTAGGGCCTTTATTGCATTCTCAGTTATATTTCCCAGTGTGAGAAGAATATTAATTTTTTCTATTTTTGGGTTGTTTTACTTTGTTCTTGCCATGTTTATCTTCTCTAAGACAATGCAAAAGTAAACCCTTTACAGATGTGTTAACATATTTGAGTTAATCATTTTGATATACTAAATATACTAACAATTCTTGAACTCATATTTTAGACTTAGGTTTCTCATTGCATTGGCAGTCTTTCTTGTCTGTTTATTCGTATATGCCTGTCCATTTCAAGGTGATCCTGCCTTTTCTAATAGAGTTTTCTGCTTGGTGTCTTCATTACTGTAAAGTGATTGTGTTTAACACATCGCATCTGCTTCTTGTAGCTGGAGAACAAAGAGTGACATTTGTTTTTTATGTTTAGTTCCACGGTGTACAGGTCCCATGGTATTCTTGTTCTGTTTACATGTTCCTTCTCATGTTATACTTTTGCCCAGTTTGAATCACATTTGGGATCAGTTTAAGGGTCTGCAGTACATTTGGTGTTCCCTCACTGTGTACTGGGTTAATTGATTGATGTGTAAATAGTGGGGTCTGGGTATTTTGTTGCTTAGTGTTCTTAATCTTTAATATTTATATCCTCCATTTGACAACATCTAACATAATTATTATGCCCCATTGTTCATTATAGTTTACAAACCATAACATGGCTCCAGGCATTTATTCATATTTTGTTTTCTGGTATTTACAAATATTTTCATGTCCATGATGCTGTTCTAGTGCAAATGTGTGGGGGTGTATTACAGAATACATGGTGTTGTACACTAGAACCCATTTCTACCCTCTGACCCAAGTTTGTTGTCTTTTCTTTTTTTATTGAGGACATTTTAATTGCATAAAAAGAGCCTAGGAGCCATGTTACAATAAAGCAGAAAATGTACATGCACCACAATCCCTTATCCAGGCCGTGGCTAGGTTAACATGAGTGAGGGCTTTCAACCGAGAGCAGTTTGTGCAGATTTGAATTCAGAATGGATCTGAAGAAATGGATGCATTAGAGAATTGTGTTATCATTTTTGATTGGGGGTGGGGGGGAGTGTGATGAAGCAAAGCTTCGCATATTTTGCGGCTTGCCGAAGTCAAGAACCTCGTTTATGTGTAATAAGGTAACCTAAGTATGTTCTACTAACGTTTATTTTTGTTTAGGCAAAATTTATGAAGCTTGCCTACGTGTATTTCTAATACACTTACCCAGTGTACTTTAACATGGCCGCCGCTTGTATTTTAGTTACTGCGCATGCGTCAGCCACACTCACGTGTCCTGACGCGTCTGCAGAAGTGGAGGGAAATTTATGCGCATGCGTAATTCATAGCTGTGCTTATCATGTGGTACTGCTCGTGCCACTGCTCTTGTACCCATATCAATGTAGCTAACATTTAAACCGCATAAGAATATTTTATGATGATAAGTAGAAAGTACAAACCTTGTGATGTGTTTTCATGATGACATTATTATGTATTAATTTGTTTTCGCTTACTTTTCATGTACCGCGGGGAATGGGGGTCTGTCTGTACTGAAAGCCATCTTGGAGGTCCCTTCTGCGCAGATGCGACTTTTCGGGGACCTGACAACCTTGGCTGATGGAACATAGCCAGTTGGCAGTGATGGGCGAGATGCTCCTGAGAAAGTCACCTCTGCCCTGCGAGAACGGCGAATGTTGCTCCTCATATGATACAATGTTAAATTGTCATTGTGTTTCTGCACAGTTTCTCCTGGGAACCCCAAACCTGCTAGGCGGTACCCAAGTATGCTAATGAAGGCTTAAAATCTTGTATTGTGATTGGTGTGTTACCCAAATCCTACCTTAGGACCAATCGAAATTGAGGGATTCTGACACTTTGCAACATTGGGGGGTGGTACACTGTCCCCAAACTGTATATCTACCCTGGGTTCACCTAGGGAGCCGTCCGACTTGTCTGGTTTAGCTGACCTGTCACTGACCCAACGCACTCAATAGGTGACTGAAGATACAGAGCGCTGCGGAGCACTCTGTCCGAATTTGACCATAGACTAAGGTTCTACTGAACCTTAAAGTGCTGGCGAAGCATTTTGCTGGGAGTTCGCTGACCCAATCGGGGTCTTGATCGATAACTGCAGAGCGGGTGGAGCGCAGGCGTTGCTTCCAAACTGTGGGTTCCGGTCCTGTCCTGAGCGGTCCTGTCCTGAGGGTTTGCTGTCCTGTCCTGAGGTCTTGTCCTGATTCCTAATCCGAGGGTATCCTGTCCTATCCGGGGTGTCCATTCTGCACCTGCTGTCCTTTGAAGGGTATCCTTCCTTGAGGGTTTCCTGTCCTTAACTAACCCGTGGCCAGGGTTTGGTTTCCACACCTTTTTAGGTAAATATTGATCTGAACCTCTTAAAATCTTGCACCTTCTGAATTTCTAACTTTTGCTTTAATAAAGTTCACCATTGCATATGTTATTTTTTCCATGTCTTTCCGCAAATATTGAAAGTCATTTGCATTTTTCACATAAGTTTGTTCCTATGTCTTCACACTTGTTAGAAATTATATTTTGCATTGCAGTTTGTCATTTTCTGATATGGTCTAGAACCTCATTGCCTAGATTGTTCAAAGGCCCGTTCACCTTAAGTGAAGCGTGTTACTCTTTATAGGCCCTCCTGTAGTTATACCTACATAGTCTGCCCTTGCTCAAATAATTCTGATTAGCATAAGTATTTTCTCGTTATACTTTATATCAGTATTTCAATGATTACTCTGTCATTGTTTCTTTACAGCTATATCATTTACGTTATCTTGGTTATTGATTGCCTTATTTTACTGTACCTCATACACGAAACAAATGAACTTTAGATAAACATTTTAAAACTTCCAGTTGTCCGTGGTCATTTCAACAGAATTTTGAATGTTATTGGTTGGGTTTGTATTTTGCTGCCTTTTCTTTACAGCTAGCTCCCTGATTCATTGTGGTCATTAGGTACCCGCATCGGTGGATGGTAAGTCGGGTGCACTGAAAATTAATAGTAGGGAACACACACACAAATTGGTAGAGCTCGTGAAGTCACCTGATCGATGTATATGGTGATTTGAAAGTATATGGGCCCTGAAGCCGGAAAACGGCGAAAACTATTGGTCGGGTGGCCTCGCGCGCTCTATCAGTTTTTCTGGTAAGCAGAGGTATGGTTAGGGACTAGCTAAAGGTTAGGCAGGATTAGTTAGACTAGTTGAGTTGGAAGCTGCTAGTACATTAATGCTGCTAAAAGAGCGGCTGTTCTAAGAGACCTGATCAATCTCTTGTGAATACGCACGAATAATATCTTGTAAAAACAATTCATGAATTGCTGTATTGTTATTATTCTTGTTCTTATATTGTTATATGTACTAATCCATGCATTTGTCAATCGTTTAGTTTCTTGTTGTCCGAACTCCCCGGGGAATTGAAAGGGCAAGTGGTGAATAGAATCCATTGTCCTGAGGTCACAGGCTCGAGGAAAGTTAGGTGCAGGTTAAGATAACCGGGAAGCACTAACTAGGGTTTTCTGAATACATGTGTGAATAAATGACAGTAACGGGGTTCATTGGCAAAATTCCCATAGTGGCGTAACCTGGTAAGGGTCACATCGGAAGAGTAGCAGGTTCCTCGGAGCTAGCGTGAAAGCAAAGGGGTCCGCTGGGAAACCTTAAACTCGGAATATATCCCGGAAAGAAGTGGATGAGTTTAGGGGAATAACAAGTTCACCGATGCTAAAGTGAAGGGTAGGCGGAAGAGATCTACTCGCAGCGAGTGAAAAGTAAATGGAAGTAGTTTACTTGCAGTAAAATAATTCTTTCTCTATCTAGACACTTGAGCACTGTGGCGAATGTGTATTTGTTGTAAAATAACCAAGCACTGAGCACTTTAAAAGAAAGAAAGTTTCCGTTACCTTGTGAAGGGAGGGAGTCAGTCGCGAAGCGCCTCTGACGTCACTCTGTGCCGCGCTGGGATTGGTAGAAGCAGCGGGCGGGTAGCGGAGCTGGTATTGTAAAGGAGGGGTGAGAGCCAGAGCGTGGGAACTGTCTCACGAAGGTGCCGCGCACCCATTGGCGGAGATTATTCAGAGTCGCGCACCCATTGGTCGCACGGATTTCTGAAGCGCGTTCTGATTGGAGGTAGTTTGTAAACAAAGTTTAGCGTAGAAGTCGTATGTGGCACTCGCAGACTACAGGAACTCGACCTGATCCAAGGCACCTAGGGTTTGAAAGGGATCAGTGGAAAACTAATAGATACGATATTATGTACGGAACAAAGAGAAAATTGTCCCTTGTAAGTAAGGTGAAAAATTATTTTAAAACGGACAAACCAATTAAATCTAGGGAAGGTGTTCTTGTCCCACCACCTAATACTCCTGCCTCATTTATGATGTTTGACCGAGGGTACAATACCTGTGTGTGGTTGGAGAATTGGGTGAAGTACACAAAAGATGATGGAGTATTGGCATTTCCATTAGATGGGACTTTCAATGGTAGGATCCTATTTAATTTAAGGACTCGGATGAACGAATTGCATCCCAGACCGAGACTAACGCAGTATGAGGCATTAGAGGAATGGGAAATTGAGGCTTTTGAAAGAGAAAGACCCCGAATGGACAAGGGTTTGACCAAGTGGTACCCCAGGCTGAAACAGGAGTCCAGGGATAAAAGGATGAAACAGTGGAGGCAGAGCATGATTGTTGAGGGTTTGTTTCCCATGATGCCGGCATGTCATAACCCTGCAGCGGGTGAGAAAAGTACCGAAAAGTGTAAGCATTGGGGGGCCCCGGGGGAGTCAGATGATGAACTGATAGATGACATCTGTACCAGAAGTCCGCCACCTTATAACGAGAGAATCCGACCTTCCAGTGTAGGAGATGCTCCCCGACGCCACTTCCTCAAGGAAGAAGACAGATTCCTAGGACTGGGAGGGGGTGGTCAAGTATTGCCCTATTCTGAGAAACCCGAACCTGCGGAAACAAGGGATATATATCCCAAAGTGCCCGCAAGCCAGGAAGAAAAATATTCACGTACGAAAGTTTTGTTTCCCAGACCCTTGTATGAAAGCGAAGAGAAACCATCGAATTCAGGACTGCCTTTTATTCAACCTCCATATGGGGAAGAGCGCAGGTCCTTTAACACTGGAACTTTATTTCCGAAACCAAATTATGGTGGGGGACCAAGTGAAACGCATCCTACTGCCCCGAGTTTTACTCCTCCTTTGACCCCACAGATATTACATGACACGACTTTAAGAAGGATACTAGTGGAAAAGGAGCAAGAGGCTCTAGCTAGACAAAGGACAGAAATAATTCAGAAAATCTCCCAGTTAAATACCAGCCCTGAGGCATTGACTATTCCAGTAACTATTGGACCAGTGGTCCCGTTATACGGAAATGGTCAGGGAAATCCGATTACTCCAGTTATGACCCCAGTCATGGCACCCCCGAGACAGGAACCGATAATCATAGATGATCAGTCCAGTGAGTGCGAGTCTGAAGTTGCGTTCTTGGACTTGCCAAACAAACCGACCGGAAAGGGAATGCAGCAGAGGCATAACCCTTTTAATGCGAAAGAGATTAAATTAGAATCCGCAACAGGCACTAGGAATGTCTCTCTGGTAACTCCAGATGAAATTGAGAGTTGGAGTCGTGAATTAGAGAAACAGACTCCGCAAACGAAACCTTTAGACCTCTACAAGCTGAGGGTAGAAATAGAAGAATTAATGGCAGGAAATGTGGGGTTGGATTGATTGAATACCTACTCTGAAGAAGAATTGTCGTTTATATGTAAAAGCTTTACAAGGAACACCAGAGTGCTCCACGAAAAACTGACCGAAACAGCAGTTAGTATGGGGGTAGATATCTCAAAATCCAAGCCCTTACAGAAACCGTACAGAGCAGACTTCTCAGACAAAGATATAGAGCACTTGAATGTGGCAGGGAAAAAGCTGCAGATTAAAGAATTATTGGGAGTACTGCAGAAATGGGGAGATGTGGAAAGATGGAGAAGCAGGTGGGCGAAAAAGAGGGAAGAGGCTCGCTCCCGACAAGTGACTCCTGAATTTGCTTTAAGGGAGGTGGAGAAACCTGAACAGTTATGCCCCATGCGCGAAGTACCTGGAGGGAAATATGTGCATGTCCCCTGGTCTAGACAGGATATTGTGTCCTTTACGAACGATTTTCCAAAATTACGAGCGAAACCAGTAGACTGGTACAGGCAGGTGGAAAGGTTCGTGAAGGTACAGAAATGTCTGTGGAAAGACCTGGATGGGTTTTTCGACATTGTGGTTCCGGTGGATTTATGGACCCAGTGTAAAATAGCCATAGACTGGCCCAGTGAGGAGTACCCAAGAAATAAGGAAACAGGGGAGCCATCAAAAGATGTCATGCGAAAATATGAGCAGGTGATTCAGCATTTGAAAGAAAAGGTGCCCGCAAAGGAAACTGATTGGACAAAAATAGATAACATCGATTTGAAGGACATGACGCACTTTATTTACAGGTTTGTAAATGGTTTAAGACCTGAAATTTGTCAGTGGATAAAAGATAATAAAATCTGCTGGCATACAAAGAAAATGGATGAGGTCCTGCGGTACGCTAAGTACTGCGAGGACGAGATGGCAGAAAAGAAAAAGGCCCTTAAGGAAAAAGTGATGTGGGCTCAGGTGAAGCTCGCAGAACAGCAGGAAAAACAATTGAGTAACATGGTTAAAAATGCTGAGAACAAAAGTCCTGGGGGAGGGGGTGGAGGAAAGCCCCGGCCAAAATTTAGCAGGGAAGAGGCTATGAAGAAATTTCCCTGCCATCAGTGCGGCGAAATTGGACACTGGCGAAACGAGTGTCCTCAATTAATAGATGATAATGCAAAAACTCCTGATTTAACTCCACAGACGCAGAAAGAAAGACCAAGAAAGACTCAACCCCAGGTAAAAACAGTTCAGGTGCCTCGAGCACCCAAGCAGGTATACAGGGGAAGGCAAGCAGAGGGTGAGGAGATAGAAGTTTGGGAAAGCGGTGAGAACAGAAATACAGCAACTTCGCAGTATCTGCTAAATGATACCTTCCTTTGTAATGATCAGGACTGACGGGGCCTGAGAGGGGAGGACGAGGAGTGCGTACTTGGCGCTTCCTTGCCGGTAGACCAGTCTGGACCATATATTGAAGGAAAGGTTGACGGAAATGATGTCACCTTTCTGTTGGACACTGGCGCTACCCGTTCTACTGTAAGAACAGTGGACGTTCCAAACCTACCCCTCTCGGGAGAAAATATCCAAGTAGTGGGTGTATCTAATCAATTGATTAGTACTCCTATTACCGAACCAATGGAGATTTCAATTGGAAATTTTAAACAAATGCATAGGTTTGTTGTCTGTGACACCAGTCCAGTGAATCTACTGGGTCGTGATTTGCTGTGCAAAATGAACTGTACCATCTTTTGCACACCAAAAGGTGTTGAAATACAGACCCCGGATGAAGATGGCATTTATAAATTATTGTTACTTAGACCTGACTCAGAAATTAAAAGATTGACCCTGCAGGATTTGCCCCAAGAACTCCAGGAAGCGGTAAAGCCAGAGGTGTGGGATTTCACTGGAAAAGATGTGGGATTAATGAAAGATGTGGACCCCATACAGATAGCCATCAAGGACAATGCAGTATATCCTAACACTAAGCCCTACCGAATGAATGCTGAAGTGAAAGCAGGTGTCACTCTGGAAATACAAAAATTATTAGAAGGAGACATCATACAGGAAGTGATGAGCAGCCCATGCAACTCACCGATTATGGGCATCAAGAAGCCTAGTGGCAAGTATAGGGTAGTGCAAGACCTGAGAAAGGTAAACAAAATTGTAGTTCCTTGCTGCCCTATTGTCCCGAACCCTGCAGTGATTCTGTACCAGATTCCTTGGGATGCTGAGTGGTTCACTGTGATTGATCTGTGTCATGCATTCTTTTCGATACCCCTGCACCCCGACAGCAACATTTCTTTTCTCATTTGCCTTCGAAGGTCACGTGTATTGCTGGAACAGGGTCCCTCAGGGGTATACAGAGAGCCCCTCTATCTTTAATCAGATCTTGAAGAAATGTCTAGAGACTTTGACCTTACCTGGGAACTCTGTCTTAGTGCAGTACATAGACGACCTTCTACTGGCGTCTAAAAGTCATAGGGACTGTGTAGTTGACACCATTGCCCTCCTAAATCATCTGTGTGAGAAAGGGCATAAAGTGGCCCCTGACAAACTACAGTTCTGTGCAAAATCAGTGAAATATCTAGGACACCAGATAGAAAAGGGTGTCAGAAAAGTCACATCAGAAAGAGTGAGAATAATTCAAAAGATGCAGTTGCCCCGTACTCAAAAAGACGTCAGAATGTTCCTGGGAGTACTAGGATACTGCAGGCAGTGGATTCTGGGATTTGCAGTCTTTGCCAGGCCTTTGATAAAAATGACCACGAGAGGAATGCCAGACATTGTAGAATGGGACGATGAAAGCCTAATGGCTTTCACAAGACTGAAAAACTGTCTGTGTACAGCCCCTGCGCTGGGAATGCCAGATTATTCCAAAGAGTTTGCCCTATTCTGTGACTCTCGCGATAATTGCGCATTGTCAGTCCTGACTCAAGAACATGGCACGACCAGAAGGCCTGTGGCCTATTTCTCTGCCACCTTGGACCCAGTAGCTGCTGGGTTGCCAGGCTGTCTGAAAGCAGTAGCTGCTACCTGTGCAAGTTTGGAACAAAGTGAGTCCATAGTCATGGGACATCCTGTGACTGTGTATGTTTCACATCGAGTGGTAATTCTATTGACCAGAACTAAAACGCAGTATCTCACCCCTAGTCGGCTGACTAAATACGAGAGGATTCTTGTGGGTGCAGCAAATGTAAACATTGTTAGGTGCGGTATTCTGAACCCTGCCACTTTACTCCCCGACTCCCTGGAAATGGAAGGTGGGGATGATGATGAACATGATTGCATTGATCTGACAGAGTTCAGCACAAAACCACGCCCAGACATAAAAGAAACGCCATTGCCTGAGCATGATAAAGAGCTGTTTGTAGATGGTTCCTGTCTAAGACATGAACTAGGAGGCCTGAGTGCTGCTTATGCAGTAGTCTCTTTAACAAAAATTGAAGAAGCAGGTTACCTATATAACATCAAGTCTGCACAAGTAGCCGAATTGATTGCTATGATAAAAGCTTGCAAAATTGGGAAAAACATACGCATAACAGTGTATACTGACAGTCAGTACTGTTATGGAGTTGTGCATGACTTTGGCCAATTGTGGCTACAGAGGGAATTCCTGACTTCCTCAGGTACTCCCATTCGGAATGCAAAGGTTGTGCATGACCTTTTAGAGGCCATCCAGTTACCCAAGGAACTGGCAGTGGTAAAATGCGGTGCTCATAAGAAGAGCATGGACAAAGTATCACTGGGAAACGATTATGCTGACCGAGTGGCCCAATGGTGCGCCAGAGATCGGTATATCGTAAATCCAAAACGAGGGGGGCCAGGAACCAGCTGCCAACTTCAGGTGTTTGAGGAAGTGCCTACTTGGGATGAAGTGAGAGAGTGGCAGGAGTCGGCTCCTTGGCAAGAAAGAGAGAAATGGAAGGAGGATGGGTGTAGACCGAGACGTGTGGATGGTGTCATCTTGGGCCCAACTGGTATGCCTGTATTACCCCGACACTTGCTTGGCACAATGGCAAGATTAATACATGAAGGATCACACATTGGTAGGGATGCCATGATTCTGGTATTTCAACAGACTTGGTATAGTAAGAAGTTCAGGAAAGTAGCAGAGTCCCTCTGCCAGAGGTGCCTGTCATGTCAACAGATGAACCCAGGCAAGAGGACAATGGTTGAACTGAGCAAAATTGGGAGATCAGGGTGTCCCTTTGTAAGGATACAGATTGATTTCATCACCATGCCCCGTTGTGAAGGGAAGCGATATGTCCTTGTCATTGTTTGCGTATTTTCAAAATGGGTAGAAGCTTACCCTACTCCCCAAAGTGACGCACTGACAGTAGCGAAGTGTTTACTAAAAGAACTGATACCTAGATTCGGGGTGCCATTCATTATTGAATCAGATAAGGGTGGACATTTCCAGAATGAAATACTGGCTGAACTCTGTAAGGCCTTTGGAATAAGGCAGAAACTTCATTGTGCATACCACCCAGAGGCTTCTGGAATAGTGGAACAAGTAAATGGAACTATCAAAAACAGACTAGCAAAGCTGACAGATGCTACTGGCATGACCTGGGTGAAGGCCCTGCCCCTGGTCCTGATGGGACTGAGAAGTGTTCCTGACCGCAAGACAGGCCTAAGTCCCCATGAAATCATTATGGGAAGAGTGATGAGACAAGCATGGGTGCCAGGAAGCAAACTGTTGAGTATTACTGATGATTTGGTGCTTGAATACTGCAGAAGATTGGGTGACCAAGTGCGTTCTATCTCTCGCCAGATTGGAGACGACGGCATCCTCAATCCAACGACTCCTCTCCACAGCTTGGTTCCAGGAGACTGGGTCAAAATAAAGAAGCACACTCGATCAAACTGTCTGGCACCAAGGTGGGGAAAGAAACGCCAAGTAATCCTGGTAACAACCACTGCAGTGAAGGTCGCAGGTGTTCCCCAGTGGATCCACGCTGGCCACACCCAGAAGGTATTACCAGACAAAGAATTTGCAGAAGAAGGGCAACCAGCAGAGGACTCTGCAGGAGCCAGACCAGAAGTAGCTGACAACGAGCAGCCCAGCACCAGTCAGGCTGCAGGAACAGCAGACGTTGGCCCAGGAGTAGTTGACTACGAACTGCCAAGAATCCAGCCTGCTGAAGAGGTCCAGGAAGCTGAGCCAGGAGTAGCTGATGACGAGCTGCCAAGCATATGGCCAGAAGAATGGATACCGATGATTGATCTGACTGAAGATCCTATCAGAACAAGAGAGCGACTTAGTGAAGGTAGAGAGTGGACTAGTCAGGAAAAGCAAGGCACAGGCGAAGAACCTCAGCCGCCTGAGATTCACATCAAAACTGAGGAAGGAGAAGGTCAGACAGGGACAGAACAGGTGTTCGATACACCTCCACTAACTCCTGATGAGGATAAGGGACAGCTTAGACATAGAGTGATAGTTCGAGCAGAAGAAAATCAAGAGATCGAAGTGCTTGAACAGGATCAGATAGGGTTAGAAGAACGGGTTCAGGAAACAGAAACAGAAACAGAAACAGAGACAATCGAAAGCCAAAAACAAAATATTCCTGAACTAGGCCAGATTAGTAACCAGGCAGAAGAAATTGATGATAGCCCTGGAACTAGCGAGATAAGGGAAGAAGAAGAAGAAAGTGAAGCAGAATTGCCACAAGCTAAAGAGAATAAGAGGATAAGAGAAGAAAGTGAAGTCCAAGTACCAACTAAGAGACTAAAGAAAAGAAACAACCTTGAGCCTAGGTTCATAAAGAGACTAAGGCTAAGGATAAAGACGGTGGAAGAGAAACGTGCAGAAGCAAGGAGAAGTGCACGGATAGCAGAGCAAGAAGAAAACTCTTCCAAAAGAAGGAGTGAACGATTAAAAAGACAAAACAAGAAATACAAGTCTCCTGAATGGACACTCGTTTTGGAAGAACTTGAAGATCTTGATATAACTGACGTAAGCGACGGAGAGCCCGTCCCTGAGTACTCTGCTGAAGAAGAAGACGAACCACCGTGAATTTGCACAAAGTAAGCTAGCTGTGTAAAGACACAAAGAGGGGTCAAGAAACTTCTTCTGAGCCGAAATGTCTGATTCAACTGTGAATGGTAGACCTAGTTGCAGTCGTTTCAAGACGTGCTGCAAGGTGTGTATATGTAGTATAGTAGTACTGATAGTAATTTGGATAGGACTAACAATCTTTATACCCTTCACTGTAAGTAAAGATACTAACATTGTCCCTACTGAAATTGTAAATACTGACAGTGAAGAGTTGACAACACAGAGTGTAGCAAGACATGAGAGAGCACTGAGACAAACAAAACGAGACTTAGAAGCATCAGATGAGGGAGGACTACATTATCATGGAATTAAGAACAGGACACACTTAAATGTTTTTGCAAACTTGTTAATACACTATGTAGAGACTATGGAAATTGAAGATTGCTATGTCTGCATGAAGCTACCTACTTCTGTGGCTGAAGGCGTGACATACCATCACTTGCCATTAACATATGGAATCTCCTGTAGCATTTTAGCTAGTTTATTTTACAAAAGAGGACCGTTACAGTACTATTACTCTAATAATGACGTAATCTTTTCTGAACTTCCTATACGTGGGAACTTGAATCCTGTACATACCAAAAGCGACACCATAAGATATATGGGAGACTACTTCTTGACCATAGGTAACATTGACATAGCAGATGCACACAGAGATAACTTGACTTGTTCTTTGCGTGAACAGGAAAAGATGTTCCTGAACATGGCAGAGAAAAGAAGAATTAAAATACAAAAGAAGGCTAATGACGAAAGTCAGAAAAAGCCAAAATGGGCAGAGAACATGGAAGGCACCTCAAATGGTGGGGCGGGACCTGCTCTGTTGCTGGATTTTGAAAAGAAAGGCAAGCTATGTCTTCACCGCGAGAAGACTAGCTATTATAATATTGTTTTCATTGGTTCCAGTGAATGCGAACATAATTACAAGGTAATTGGAGGTTGGGGTTTCAAAAATGGGTCAGAGCCTGTGTTTCCTGGAATTTATTATATTTGTGGGGACAAGGCTTATTTCAAATTGCCGGATCACTGGTATGGAAGCTGCTATTTTGGCATTGTTTTCCTGAAAATATACCATGTGAATGGAAAAGCTGGAAGCAATGAAGATACTAATGGCTTAGTGCGTAGTAAAAGAGAAAGTATAGGTGAAATTATGGGTAGTATTTTCAGTGCACTGATACCTGGAGTGGGAGTGGTTCTGAACACTCACAGAATTTGCAAATTGTCTACTATAGTAGATGTGCTGTCTACTGAAACAGCTCATGGATTTCTGCTGGTCAATACCGAAATGGTTGCGATCAGATCAATGGTTTTACAGAATCGACTTGCTCTTGACACCTTATTAGCGAAAGAGGGCGGAGTCTGCCGGATGTTGAAGGCTAAACATTGTTGCACTTATATTCCGGATAAAAGTGTACAGATCAAAAGATATGTGAAAAACATTACTAATTTGACAAAGGAACTCAAACCACTCGAGGTTGATAGTGCCTGGAAGAGACTGGTAGATGGTCTCTCAAATGTAGGTCATTGGCTTGCTAGTGTAGGTAAAAGCTTGTTGTTCAAGATTCTGATGCCAATTGGTATTATAGGTCTTATTATATTTCTCATTTTTATCTGTTGTAAATGCCGCAAGCGCACCAAGAAGCACGAGGTAAATGCAAGAGGGTTGAAACGGAGTGTGGATGAGATTGAGTTGGAGGAAGTGAATGATCAGATATACAAAAAGGTGAAGACTTCTCACCCTACTAAAACTGAGAGAGAAAAGTTAGAACGATTGCTGGAAGAGATAGAGCTATATAAAGTATGAAAGAAAGTTGGCATCTGGTTCCATTTTTGTGATGATAGTAAATATCATCAAAGAGGGGATTGATGAAGCAAAGCTTCGCATATTTTGCGGCTTGCCGAAGTCAAGAACCTCGTTTATGTGTAATAAGGTAACCTAAGTATGTTCTACTAACGTTTATTTTTGTTTAGGCAAAATTTATGAAGCTTGCCTACGTGTATTTCTAATACACTTACCCCGTGTACTTTAACATGGCCGCCGCTTGTATTTTAGTTACTGCGCATGCGTCAGCCACACTCACGTGTCCTGACGCGTCTGCAGAAGTGGAGGGAAATTTATGCGCATGCGTAATTCATAGCTGTGCTTATCATGTGGTACTGCTCGTGCCACTGCTCTTGTACCCGTATCAATGTAGCTAACATTTAAACCGCATAAGAATATTTTATGATGATAAGTAGAAAGTACAAACCTTGTGATGTGTTTTCATGATGACATTATTATGTATTAATTTGTTTTCGCTTACTTTTCATGTACCGCGGGGAATGGGGGTCTGTCTGTACTGAAAGCCATCTTGGAGGTCCCTTCTGCGCAGATGCGACTTTTCGGGGACCTGACAACCTTGGCTGATGGAACATAGCCAGTTGGCAGTGATGGGCGAGATGCTCCTGAGAAAGTCACCTCTGCCCTGCGAGAACGGCGAATGTTGCTCCTCATATGATACAATGTTAAATTGTCATTGTGTTTCTGCACAGTTTCTCCTGGGAACCCCAAACCTGCTAGGCGGTACCCAAGTATGCTAATGAAGGCTTAAAATCTTGTATTGTGATTGGTGTGTTACCCAAATCCTACCTTAGGACCAATCGGAATTGAGGGATTCTGACACTTTGCAACATTGGGGGGTGGTACACTGTCCCCAAACTGTATATCTACCCTGGGTTCACCTAGGGAGCCGTCCGACTTGTCTGGTTTAGCTGACCTGTCACTGACCCATCGTACTCAATAGGTGACTGAAGATACAGAGCGCTGCGGAGCACTCTGTCCGAATTTGACCATAGACTAAGGTTCTACTGAACCTTAAAGTGCTGGCGAAGCATTTTGCTGGAAGTTCGCTGACCCAATCGGGGTCTTGATCGATAACTGCAGAGCGGGTGGAGCGCAGGCGTTGCTTCCAAACTGTGGGTTCCGGTCCTGTCCTGAGCGGTCCTGTCCTGAGGGTTTGCTGTCCTGTCCTGAGGTCTTGTCCTGATTCCTAATCCGAGGGTATCCTGTCCTATCCGGGGTGTCCATTCTGCACCTGCTGTCCTTTGAAGGGTATCCTTCCTTGAGGGTTTCCTGTCCTTAACTAACCCGTGGCCAGGGTTTGGTTTCCACACCTTTTTAGGTAAATATTGATCTGAACCTCTTAAAATCTTGCACCTTCTGAATTTCTAACTTTTGCTTTAATAAAGTTCACCATTGCATATGTTATTTTTTCCATGTCTTTCCGCAAATATTGAAAGTCATTTGCATTTTTCACATAAGTTTGTTCCTATGTCTTCACACTTGTTAGAAATTATATTTTGTCATTTTCTGATATGGTCTAGAACCTCATTGCCTAGATTGTTCAAAGGCCCGTTCACCTTAAGTGAAGCGTGTTACTCTTTATAGGCCCTCCTGTAGTTATACCTACATAGTCTGCCCTTGCTCAAATAATTCTGATTAGCATAAGTATTTTCTCGTTATACTTTATATCAGTATTTCAATGATTACTCTGTCATTGTTTCTTTACAGCTATATCATTTACGTTATCTTGGTTATTGATTGCCTTATTTTACTGTACCTCATACATGAAACAAATGAACTTTAGATAAACATTTTAAAACTTCCAGTTGTCCGTGGTCATTTCAACAGAATTTTGAATGTTATTGGTTGGGTTTGTATTTTGCTGCCTTTTCTTTACAGCTAGCTCCCTGATTCATTGTGGTCATTAGGTACCCGCATCGGTGGATGGTAAGTCGGGTGCACTGAAAATTAATAGTAGGGAACACACACACAAATTGGTAGAGCTCGTGAAGTCACCTGATCGATGTATATGGTGATTTGAAAGTATATGGGCCCTGAAGCCGGAAAACGGCGAAAACTATTGGTCGGGTGGCCTCGCGCGCTCTATCAAGTGTTCCCACGAATATCTAGGGAAGTGGAGATTTTTCCAGAGTTTTAGGGCCTAATTCACAAAGTAATTGCAAGAATATTTTGATTTATGAAGACAAGTAAATTCACAAAACATGAACATGCACCAATAAGGGTGCTCTATGCATTGAGAGTTTTTTATAAGCATGGAGGTGAGAAGGGGAAAAGAGAGAGGCAATTACCTCGTCTCTGTGATACCGGACAGACTGTGTTGTAAAAGACATTGAACTGATTGGGACAACGTTGTTGATAACTGCAATGCCTGAAGTCCCCAATGGTATGTTTTGGAGTGGCCAGCTATATCACAGAGGCAATTAGACAAAGAAATAAGATGCAGCTATCATGATATGAGTTTTCTACCTTTGCACATGTGGTGACTTTATGATTAAGAAATTATTATTGGTATGACATTTTATTGTTATGGAATTTTTAAAATGCATATTCAGTGGGTGACAATCTTTTTAATTATTTATTTGAATGCCAAGTATTATGGGGCCTATTACGATGGCGGATTTCCCGCATCCACCGGGCCAGCGGAAGCCACCGCCGGCCCGGAGGATGCGGGAAATCCACCACGGAGGCTTGAAAGACCCACAGCCAAATTAGGATGGCTGGTGGGTCTTACAATCTGTCCTCTGCTTTTCCGCTGTGGTCCCCTTCCGACCGCGGCGGAAAAGCATTAACATGGCTGGCGGTGTCTATCAGACACCGCCATCCATATTAGGAGGGAGTACAAAGTATGCTTTTCCACGGCGGCTTTTCCGCCGTGGAAAAGCATACGGAGCTTCACTTCGGGGGCCCGTTGCGGGCCCCCTGGGTGAAGGGGGGGTGCACATGGGGGGTACCTATGGTGCCTGCTGCTTTGTGCACGCAAATGCCATGCATGCATTTTTAACAATGCGGCGGGTGCAGCTTGAAGCTGCACCCGTCGCAATGTTGAAGATTGAGGATGTGACCGCCACCCTGGCGGTCACATCCTAATCTGCACGGAGGGACCGCCGCAGCCCCTGCGGACGGTCCCTCCTACTCTATGGTGGCGGACGGACTCAGGTCCGTCCGCCATCATAATCGGCCCCTATGTTTGTAGGGGCCAAGTTATTTTAAATGTTCTTCTTCAATGACTACAAAATATGTATGTTTGTATCAATCTTATCCTATGTATGTAGTGAATTTCTTTCATCATTTTTGTGTGGCACTGTGCTTTGATGGTTTTTAAATTTTTTAACCGAATAAAGCTTACTGTTGACTGACTGACTGATTGGGACAGCACTATCATGAGTGGGGATTTTAGGACTATATTAATTACATATCAGGCCCATTTTAAATGCACGTGACCACTTTAACTTGATAAGATTTTTGATCATTTGTACACTGAACCGCATGATTGGTAATATGACTGTGGTGTTAACAACGCTATTCAGCATAAGTGGATATTACACACTACAGTTCAATGAAAAGAATGATTTCAGTTCAGGTGCATTCTGCGCATTATAGGATTGTATGCTACAGAATCACGTGTGTTTTGACTTAAAAGCACATGATTGGCCAATACTATGAACCTGCTCATCAGTGCTAAAGGCTTAAATAGTCAAGCTGGAATGAGTCAGAGAAAGAAAGAGTGCCTTCTGTTTTGCATATTAAAGGCCTGGTTTTCCTGTGAATTGGGCTTCAGCGCTTCTTTTATACATCACATTTGATTGTAATATAACCATCCTACTGGCAGTCACCAGTAGGTAATTATAGTTAGGGCCTAGTTCCCATACAAAAATAGTTTTTACTCTTGCGAATAACTTTGGCACTGTTTGAGAAATCCTCACAGAATTTTCAAAACTAATTTGCAACTCACGTCAGCTGAGTTTCAGGGGGATTTGTCAAGTGGGGGCAGTGAAAAACTGGAGTCGTAAAATGCGTTTTCTCCATACAATTTCCCATAGGAATTTTAGAAACAACTACAGCCCGAAAAGCTGAACGGAATTACACCACATTTGGCAGAAAGCTAAAACTTGGTACAAAAAGTGTGCCCTGGTGATTTCGTGTAAATCCGTTCAGTAGTTTTTTAGATATTAAAGAAAAAACAAATTTGAATGTCTTCGTGAATCTAACCGATCTTGTTCAGAGATCTGATTGGCTGCCAACACTTCAACCAGGAAGTGTTGACAGCCATTTTGGGACTTGGACTCACCTGAGTCCCAAACAGCAATGTAAAAAAAATAGAAGAGGGGTAGTGTATGAATACCGTGAACTCCCTAAGCCTGGTGGTGGGGTCCCTCAGGGTCTCCGCCAGGGTCAAAAAGCATTTCTGTTAAATTTTCCCAGCAAAAATGGCAATGGATTAAGCAAAGTCATGTAAAAATATATTTTTTAAAAACAGTGTATTTCAGCCCCCGGGTACCACCGCCTCCTGCGGGCAGACCCTAGAAGGACAAAGAATGCAGCCCCTCTCCTACATTCAATAATGGCCATGGGGACCGCCACCCACCAGGGCAGGTTCCCTATGTCCCGGGGTGGCCCCCCACCAAGCAAGAGCAAACAGTAAGTCTGCTCCCAGTGGACTAGAGCAGGAAAACTGCTTCCAATCGCTGGCAGAGGACTTTCATCTTTTTTCCTGTCCACTGTCAACTGGGCAGGAAAACAGATGAAGAAATTGCTCCTACATGCAGGGAGCAGCATTTTTGGCTACATGCAGGAGCAATGCTGGCTCCCCCTGCAGTCCTCAACGCTGCACTGTAGGTGCTATGGGTTGACTTCAGGGCACCCAGCATCAAGAGGCCGCGCAGCCCCCTCCTCTTGTGTAATTAACACAAATGATCCTAACTTCTTGGGCTTCGCAAAGGTAAAGCAAGTGTATTGCCTCTTGTGTTCCAGGTAGAAAAACTATACGAAATCCTGAATGGAGGTGAATGCATCATTGATCTATTGGAACAAATCTGATCTGGACTGACTGTGACAAGCGGCTTCTTTCTCCTATGCAAGTGCCGAAATCATCTGCAAGGTCCACTCATTTGGACCTGCCCCATTTTCCTTAGTAGGATGCAGAGGTCTTCCAGCCTTTCCCCACATTGATGAACAGCTTACCAGAAGGCCCCTGAGGGCATTTGCCAACGATTGTGGTGACACGTTCTTGATGCAGAGGAATATGAGGACATCTCCACCAAACAAAGAAGCACTTACTTAATTAGTTAAGAGGAATTACCTCTGTTTGGTTGCAATTCACCTCTTTGTAGTCTCAACATTTTGTCTTGATGAGGATTCATGTTATCACAGATTTGTGGATGAAGACATTGCAGGAAAAATCACTTTGCCGAAATTACATGCACACAAGGTCACTGGAGATATTCCCTTGTGTTCCTTCATGCCTCTGTAGTGTAGAATTTGGTGTAGTGTAGAATTTGCAATAGACATTTACCCAACGAGGTACCACTTACTAACCAGTCGCAAGTACTCCAGTCGAGTAGACATTTTCGGCAAAACTGTGGACGCTTGTTGGAAAAAATGAGGTTCCATTCTGGCCCTGACGCGCATTTCCCAGAAATTAAACCTCAATGTGAAGCACCTCACAAATATAAACATAGCAGATGCCCCAGTTGAAGCTTCACTTCAGTAAAGCACAAACAATTCTAAGTTCTTGGGCTTTGCAAAGGCAAAGCAAGAGCGTTTCCTCTCATATTCCACACTGAAAATAGTATGAAATCCATAATGGAGGTGCATGCATCATTTATCTATTGGAGCGCAATCTGATCTGTAGGGAGTACATATTAGATTAATAATCCCGATATGTGGGAAGGTGTGTGACAAACACCTAATCTCAATATCATTAGTAATATTACTTCATATAATTATGACGGCTTTCCCCTAGAAAAAAAAAAAAATTAAGGCATGCCGGGCTATATTTCAATCATGTAACAGACCTGGGCATAGGGAACTCCATAGAGAGGCAAATCTGGCACCAATAGCCAGATTAATTAAGGGGGGGGTTTCCAGGGTGGGGGGGGAGGGGGGAAGGGGAAAAATTATAAAATATCCTCACTGTTCAGGCACTATTTCAAACACACAATTTCCATCAATTATATTCTTACTCATATTCTATTAAATTCTCACTGGGAGTCGCAACCCTTTATTGATCTGGAGTAGGGGTTCGGACACTGGCTGATGGGAATAAAATTGTCCTGGAATGTCAATGGCCTGCGTGTTAAGAGTAGGAGACATAGAATACTGCAATATCTGAGGGACTCTCCGGCGCAGGTCATAGTCATCCAGGAAACACATCTTCTCCAACACGAAGTGAAGGAAATGTTAAGTAAAGTCAGATGGGTAGAGTGTTTTATCTGCACTAATCATAATGCGAATATTCGAGGTATATTAATTATCTTCAAAAAGCAAATAAAAGCCCAGATTCTTTCATATGAGGAGGACTTAAGTGGGAGATGGCTATACGCAAGAGTCAGTCTAGATAACAGTACATACAATCTGGTTGGTTATTACGGTCCCAACCTGGATGACCCCTCATATTTGATTAAAATTCAGAGCCAGTTATTATTAACACAAGGTCCGATAATTTGGATGGGAGATTTTAACCTGGTACTTAACCCAAAATTGGATAAATCCCCCAATTCAAGGGCATTAACCTTTAAAAAATCCAGGCAGGTATTGGGGGATGTCATGTCTACACTCGGATTGGCAGATCCATAGAGGGAGAGAGCTGGTAAGGCACTTGGCGTGTCATACCATAATTATAAATACAACCATAAATCAAGAATCGACTATGCTCTTTTTAGTTATTAATTAAGAGACCATCTAAAGGACTTAACGTATTTGCCCTTACACTTATCGGACCATTCCGCTATATTTTTCTGTGTGCAATCGGTCCAGCAATCCTCTCAGACCTTGTGGTCATTTGACCGCACTATTCTTTTAGAGGAAGAAGAAATAGACCTCCTCATACATGAAACAAAACTCTTCATGGACACAAATATTAATTCCACTCAGCTAAATACAGTATGGGAGGCCTATAAAGCTTATCTGAGAGGCTATATAACTAATAGGGCCTCTTATCGAGGAAAAATGTACAGAGCTAAGATTAACAGTATCGAAAGGGACATTGCATTATTGGATCAACGTATTGGCTCCGGAACTGGGACTAATATGGAACAAAAACAGCGTAAGGAGTTAAAAGAAAAGCTAGAAAATATTCTTCAGGAAAGGGTTGCCCTAAAATGGGAAGTAAGTAAACTCTCCAACTTTGAATATGGTGAGTCCGCAGGTAAGGTCCTCGCCTGGAAAATTAAATCGGACCAGGCAAAAAAATATATTAAACATATTATGGTAGGGGGCGAGGCAAGTGAAAGATCATCTATTAAAGATATTGGAGAAGCATTTTTGGAGTTTTTCCAGAAAATATATAACGAAGAAATCTTGGAGGACCCCATCTCAAGTTTTAGATGGTTGGAGAGGATCACTCTTCCCACTCTTAGCTCTGAACAAAGAGATCGTCTTGATAGGCCCATATCAGAGGAAGAAGTGAGGGAAAGTATTAAAAAGGTGAAGAGGGGCAAGGCAACTGGCCCAGATGGTCTTCCTGGCGAATTATTACGGGTCGTTGCCCCCGAAATAGTTTCGGTGCTGACAAGATTGTTTAACGATATCTTAATAAATGGTGTGGCTCCCCCCAAATCATGGGGAGAGGCGATTATTGTCTTGATTCCGAAACCCGTGAAAGATCCAGCCAAATGTGGCTCATATAGGCCAATTTCACTTCTAAACAGTGACTATAAGATCTTTGCAGCAGTGTTGGCAAACAGACTTGGACGTGAGGTTGGCTCAATTATACATACTGACCAAAAGGGTTTTATAAAGGGTAGACAACTTTCGGACCTCACATACGATTTGATCGGGGCAGTTGATATTGCCTCAACGTTCTCCCTTCCTTTGGCCATTATGACCCTTGACGCTACCAAAGCGTTTGACCGAGTAAATTGGGCGTACTTAGCAGAAACCATGAAGCATTTCGCATTTGGTCCAAATTTTCGAAGATCAATTGGACTCCTATATCAAAACCCTAGTGCAAGTATCATGGTGAATGGTGTGTGCACGCAGCCCTTCTCGATCACTAGAGGGACAAGACAGGGGTGACCCCTGTCTCCCTTACTATTTAATATATACATTGAGCCACTTGCACAATCTTTTAGGGAGGATACAAGAATATCTCCATTTAAATTCGGTGGGTGGGAAAGGAAAGTCGGGCTATACGCCGACGATATTGTAATTTATACCAGTGATCCAGCTAATGCTTTCCCCATAGTGGTTGAAAAAGCCAAAGAATTTGGAGGTATCTCTGGCTATGACATTAACGCCGATAAGACCGAGTTGCTGACATGGAATATTGCCAATCCGGGTGTGGGGGTGACGCCCTCAAGTCACTCAATACGTTATCTTGGAGTTAAAATAACACAAGATATTGACGCCTTAGCAAAAACAAACTTTGACCTGGTCGCAAAAGAGTGCAGGGCCCTTTTAAGATCCTGGGTAGGTCTTAGACTATCAATTTATGGGAGGGTCAACATCGTAAAGATGTCCATCCTTCCGAAATTGACCTTTATCTTTAACACAATTCCCATTGCATTTGACTCTAAACAGCTTCTTAAGTGCCAACAAGAAATAAACTCTTTCATTTGGGGTTACAAGGCCACGAGGTTGGCTTGGAAAAAATTGAGGAGGAGGAGGGAAAAAGGTGGACTGTCCCTCCCAGATTTACAGTATTATTCCTGGGCGTTTCAGCTTTCTCATTCAAGAATGCTTTTGAAGACACCAGACCTTACTTCAAATGGGAAGCTATTTAAAGCTATGTTGGTAGGTGCAAACCTTCCATTGGATGGGTTTCTTTTCAAGTTTGGAGAACAAAAGTTTTTCAAGAAGGTGAGGTTGAAGACTTTACTAACGCAACTGAAGACATGGGTACAAATTAAGCGTAGAGTGGGGTTGGCGTATTACTCTAATCATGCACCAATTTGGGACTCCCCTGGGCTTCCACTATGCCTGCAGGATTCTCTGGCAACCCCCTTAATAACAGCTGGGCTTTCTAGATGGGGTGATTTACTTTGTGGAGGTATCTTGACACCGTGGGAGGTCCTTAGGGAAAAAGTAGGGCTGACATTGTCAAGATTTAAATACATACAAATTAGTAGTTGGGCCAGTGAATTAATCAGGAAAGTCCCTAATATTGGGAGAATTAGTCCCCTAGAACAACAGCTAGTCGAAAAACAGATAGGAGGCAAAGAGGTGGCTTGCTGGTATTGGTCTATACATGAGGAGATAGATGGGGATTTTCACCTCCCAAAAGAGCTATGGGGTAGAGAAATTGCGGCAATGGATGAGGACAGTTGGACAGAATCCTTCACTCTATTGTATAAATTGGTAAAACCCGCTTGGCTTAGACGAAATCATCTGTTTACTCTACATCGGGCATATCTCACCCCCCTACGTTTATCCAAATTTCAAGAGGGGAAATGCTGTAACAAATGCCAACTGCCCTCGGCTTCAGACATTCATATGTTCTGGGATTGCCCCCATATAGCTACTTACTGGGCAGAGATCAAAGTTACCTTGAACGCAATCACTAAAATCGACATTCTCTTATCATTACCATTTGTCATTCTTGGTTTAGACCTGAATATAACCGGGGCAGCACGATCTCTTCTGTTTTACGCCACGTTGCTGGCAAGGCGGCAGATATGCATGCATTGGGTGGACACTACCCCTCCCACCCACTCAGCATGGCTAAATTCATTATATGAAACCTCAAAGGTAGATCTGAGAAGATCATGCAGAGCCCAGAATCTCACATTTTGGAAACTTTTGACAGAGTGGAAGTGAGGTCCTTTTCTTGGGGTTTTTTTTTTTTTTTTCCCCCAATATCCGATGATTAAGCCCACCCACTCAATAGTTCAGTACTGTGGTCTGCCCAGATTTCGATATCTATATACTGAATCTTTTGGCACGAAGTTGCTTTGAGACAACGTTATAAGATGTATGGTTGTTCCTATCAACTCATAAAACTCTACGCCGAGTGGTGAAGCGGCTCAATCTTCAGGGCTTCGCTCCCAAAGGCAGTGAGATGGTTGGTTGGTTCCTTCCGGATCTAAGGGACGTCTGTCGGGCAGATGAGGATATGAAGAAAAAAAAAAAATCTGATCTGTAGTGACTGTGATGAGTGGTTTCTTTCTTGTCGTCTCCTGGGGAGAGCAGAGTTCATGTTTCTCCCTTTTAAATATCCAGAGTATTCAAATACCCCAAATCCATAGCACCACTCGCACACAAACTCACAGACACATACAGCCACTGACAGACTGATAGTACCACTCACACATCCACTCAAAGACCCAGACAGTCACACATAGACCTACACAGGCACTCACACACCCACTTACAGACCCACACAGGCACTCACACACCCACTCACAGACCCTTAGCACCACTCACACACCCATTCAACTCCCCACACAGGAACTCACAGATATACTTACGGACCCACATAGGCACTCACAGACCCACACAGGCACTCACACACCCACTCACAGACCCACATGCCCATTCACACACCCACTAAGACACTCACACACCTAGTCACAGGCCCATACAGCCACTCACAAACCCACTCACTGACCCATACAGCTACTCACACACTAACTCACAGACCCATACATCCACTCACACACCCACTCACAAACCCATCCAGCCACTCACATACCCACAAAACCACTTGCACACTCATTCACAGACCCATACAGCCAGTCACACACCCAATTACCAACCTACACAGCCACTCACGCACCCATTCTTAAAACAGGCATCTGTAGCTAGTTATAGTTAGGATGTGGGTTCCATAGGAAGAGCGTTTTTTGATTTGCCAATAACTTTGGTGTTGTTTGATGAATCCTCGCAACATTTTTAAAAACTAGTGTGATGCTCACTTCAGCAGTCGTCTTGAAAATTTCAAGGTGATCTGTCAAGCTGGGGGAGAGAAAAAGGTGGGGTCCCAAAACATGTTTTCCCCATGTTAATTTCCAGTCTAATGTCTGAACTGCTGAACAGAATCACATTGAAATCTGGCAGGAAGGTGCAGAAAGTGACCTTTTTGTTAAATGGTGTAAATGGGTTGAGTAGTTGCTGAGTTATTTAGAGAAATTTCCAGTTGGTGGATCTGTGACCCCTCCTGATCTTGTGCTGAGATCTGATTGCCTGCCAACACTTTAAACTAGGAAGTGTTGGCAACCATCTTGTGACTCGGTTGAACTGAGTCACAGAAAAAAACCTAAAATAACATGAAACGGGAGAAGGGTAGAAACACTCTGACAACCTAGCCCCACAGGGACCCCAAAGGTGCAAAAAAGCAAATTTTTTATAGTTCAGCAGGAGTCAATTGGATCCGCGAAGCCCACTGATTTAAAAAATAAATAAATAAGTGTGCCCCCCCCACAGCCCCAAAGACCACCACCTCCCTGGGGATACAATGAAATTAGGGTACGGGCCCATAGGGCACCGCTGCAGCCCCAGGGACCATCACCTCCCCGGCGCTACTCTTTAAAATGAAATACGGGAAAGCACAGCCCCGGGATCACCGCCTCCTAGGGCTACATTAACAATGAAGCCGGGGGCCTCGTGTCCCCCCACTGGAGCCAATAATGAGCCCTGGGACTGCCACCCACCAGGGCTGGCTCCTGCTATGTCCCAGTGTGCCCACCACCAGGACATTGCAGTTTGCTATGGCTTGGCGGGAGCATTACAGCTTCCGCCAAGCCATATCAAACTCTGTTCTGCTTTGAGTAAGCGAGCACATGTATAATGCTCTTGATTACTCGAAGCAGAGCAGATTTGCTTTTGGACAGAAGGAGCTGCATGTTTAGCAGCACCCTCTGTCCAAAAGCAATGCCGGCTACTGCAGGATGCAGGTAGCAGGCAGGGACTGCGGGGGCCTTCAGGCTCCCCCTGTGGTCCACATCAGATGAGTGGGTGCCCTGGTCCCACCCAGAGCACCCACAGTAGAGGACTGGCCCCGTGGGATGCGGTCCCTGGGGACGAAATCAGCTCGGAAGGGGACCACACTCCCTTTAAAAAAAATTTTTATGGGGCTGGCCCCAGGGCATGGGGTTCCCTGGGCCAAAATAGGTCCGGGGTGGAGAAGCCACATGGATAAAGGGACTGTGGCCACTGAAAACCTCTCAGCAAACCCACTGTGTGGGAATTACTGGAGGTAACAGGAGGGGTAGTTGGCCCCCAAGGACCTTCAATAACTAAGGGGACTTCATCCCCCTACTAGTAGTGTACCAGGAGGTATGTTTGCAGAGTGGTAGAGAAAAGGGGAGTGTCCTCCTACAACGTCTCAGCAATCATGCTGTGTGGGACTTACTGGAGGCAACAGGAGGGGTAGTTGCCCCCCAAGGGCCCTTAATAGCCAAGGGGACTTCATCTCCCTACTAGTAGTGTGCCAGGAGTCGTGTTTACAGAGTGGTTGAGAAAGGAGGGCGTGGCCTCCAACAACCTCTCAGCAATCCTGCCATGTAGGACTTACTGAGGTAACAGGAGGGGTAATTGGCCCCCAAAGGCTGTCCTTGGGGGCTAACTACCCCTCCTGTCGACTCCAGTAAGTTGCAAACAGCTTGGTTGCAAGAGGTCTTTGGAGGCCACACCCCTTTCTCCACCACTCTGCAAACGCACCTCATGGCACACCACTGGTTGGGGGATGAAGTCCACTTTACTCTTGATTAACCTTCTTTGTTACTTGAACTTGCCCCAGGGGATGGGGTCCCTGTTAAGGGTCGGGAAGGGGCCTGCATGCCTGTCCCCTTAATATATATGTTTTGACCCGAGGGGATAGGGTCCCTTGGACCCGAAGGCAAACCCCATGCTGTGCATGCCAAAGTCTGTGCACAGCATGGAGTTGGCAGCCTGCTGGGGATCTGGAGACATAGCCTGGTGGCAGGCCAAACCTGTGGCCAACCCCCCAGCTGTGCATGGCCAAAGGCTATGCACAGCGTGGGGTTGGCTGCCTGAGGGGAGTTGGATGCAGGGTCTGGCTGCAAGCGAGGCCCTGTGGCTAAACCCACACCGCACACTGCCAAAGGCTATGCACAGTGTGGGGTTGGCTGCCTGCAGAGAGTTTTGTGCAGGGCATGGTTGCAAGCAACAAGCCAGGCCCTGTTCCCAACCCTCTGCTGTGAACAGCTGAACGCCGTGCATAGTGTGGGGCTGGCTGTCTATGGGGGTTTGCTGAGGGCTGGCATAATGTATGGTAATAAAATATTACTTTACATTAAAAAAAATGTAGAAATTCACTGAAAAAACAAAGGTTAAAGTAACATTATAGTTAGGTGTGAAAAAAAACCTTAAAAGTTCACTGAAAAAAACAAAGGTTAAAGTGATGCTACAGTTAGGCGAATATGTCAGGGACAACATTGAAGTTTTGAACTAAAAAACACACAGATATTCACAAGTTATAGTTAGCAGAGCTAATTATAACTTGGGCTGCGCCATAGACATAAGACTCCACATATTACATCACTCATGACATTTGCTATGACATAATTTATGACATGACTGATGACATCTCAAATTACATCATTGATGACATCACTGATGACATATATGTATTCCAAAGATACTGAGGTTGATGTTTAGGTAAGAGTGTAAATCTAGACTTGAGATGATATACTTATTGTCAAGAAAAGTAGCCACCTTTGCTTTGTACATTATAAAGAATCACAGAATACTGAGAAGGGAGGGTGTTGAAGGAGTGATGAAGCAAAGCTTCGCATATTTTGCGGCTTGCCGAAGTCAAGAACCTCGTTTATGTGTAATAAGGTAACAAAACGTATGTTTTACTAACGTTTATTTTTGTTTAGGCAAAGTTTGCGAAGCTTGCCTACGTGTATTTCTAATACATTTAACCCGTGTACTTTAAAATGGCCGCCGCTTGTATTTTAGTTACTGCGCATGCGTCAGCCACACTCACGTGTCCTGACGCGTCTGCAGAAGTGGAGGGAAATTTATGCGCATGCGTAATCCATAGCTGTGCCCATCATGTGGTACTGCTCGTGCCACTGCTCTTGTGTCTGTATCAATGTAGCTAACATTTAAACTGCATAAGTATATTTTATGATGATAAGTTGAAAGTACAACCCTGTGAATGTGATTTCATAACGTTATTTCTGTGTATTAATTTGTTCTCGCTTACTTTTCATGTACCGCGGGGAATGGGGGTCGAAACTGATTGGGAGCCATATTGACGGTCTCTTCTGCGCATGACCAGGGAGCATTGAAAGGTGGCCACTTTTGGACAGTGGAACTCAGCCAGCTGGCAGCCACAGTCAAGATGCGCCTGGGAAAGCCACCTCTGCGCTACGAGAACGGCGAATGTTGCTCCTCATGTGTTACAATGTTAATTTTCACTCGTATTTCTGCACAGTTCTCATGAGAACCCCAATCTCTCTAGGCGGTACCCAAGTATGCTAATATAGGCTCAAATTAGCGTGTTCTGATTGGTGTGTTACCCAAATCCTACTTTAGGACCAATCCAAATTGAGGGATTCTGACACTTTGCAACATTGGGGGGTGGTACACCGTCCCAAAAGAGTATATCTACCCTGGGTTTACCTAGGGAATTGTCCGACTTGTCTGGTTTAGCTGACCTGTCACTGACCCATCGTACTCAATAGGTGACTGAAGATACAGAGCGCTGCGGAGCACTCTGTCCGAATTTGACCATAGACTAAGGTTCTACTGAACCTTAAAGTGCTGGCGAAGCACTTTGCTGGGAGTTCGCTGACCCAATCGGGGTCTTGATCGATAACTGCAGAGCGGGTGGAGCGCAGGCGTTGCTTCCGAACTGTGGGTTCCGGTCCTGTCCTGAGCGGTCCTGTCCTGAGGGTTTGCTGTCCTGTCCTGAGGTCCTGTCCTGATTCCTAATCCGAGGGTATCCTGTCCTATCCGGGGTGTCCATTCTGCACCTGCTGTCCTTTGAGGGGTATCCTTCCTTGAGGGTTTCCTGTCCTTAACTGACCCGTGGCCAGGGTTTGGTTTCCACACCTTTCTAGGTAAATATTGCTCTGAACCTCTTAAATCTTGCACCTTCTGAATTTCTAACTTTTGCTTCAATAAAGTTTACCATTGCATATGTTATTTTTCCATGTCTTTCCGCAACTATTGAAAGTCATTTGCATTTTTCCATAAGTTTGTTCCTATGTCTTCTCACTTGTTAGAAATTATATTTTGCATTGCAGTTTGTCATTTTCTGATATGGTCTAGAACCTCATTGCCTAGATTGTTTAAAGGCCCGTTCACCTTAAGTGAAGCGTGTTACTCTTTATAGGCCCTCCTGTAGTTATACCTACATAGTCCGCCCATGCTTAAATATTATTGAATAGCATAGTATCTTCTCGTTACATTTTATATCAGTATTTCAATGATTACTCTGTCGTTATTTATTTACAGTTACATCATTTACGTTATCTTGGTTATTGATTGCCTTATATTGATGTACCTTATGAATGAAGCAAATGAACTTTAGATAAACATTTTAAAACTTCCCGTTGTCCGTGGTCATTTCAAACAGTATTTTGAATGTTATTGGTTGGGTTTGTATTTTGCTGCCTTTCCTTTTACAGCTAGCTCCCTGATTCATTGTGGTCATTAGGTACCCGCATCGGTGGATGGTAAGTCGGGTGCACTGAGAAATAATAGTAGGGAACTCACACACAAATTGGTAGAGCTCGTGAAGTCACCTGATCGATGTATATGGTGATTTGAAAGTATATGGGCCCTGAAGCCGGAAACGGCGAAAACTATTGGTCGGGTGGCCTCGCGCGCTCTATCAGTTTTACTGGTAGCCAGAGGATGGTTAGGGACTAGTTGAGAGTAAGGCAGGGATTAGTTGGACTAGTTGAGTCGGAAGCTGCTAGTATATTGATGCTGCTAGAAGAGCGGCTGTTCTAAGAGACCTGATCATTCTCTTGTGAATACGCTGTTTTGGAATTCATGAATTGCTGTATTGTTATTATTCTTGTTCTTATATTGTTATATGTATTAATCCATGCATTTGTCAACGGTTTGTTCTGTGTTGTCCGAACTCCCCGGGGAATTGAAAGGGCAAGTGGTGAATAGAATCCATTGTCCTGAGGTCACAGGCTCGAGGAAAGTTAGGTGCAGGTTTAGATAACCGGGAAGCACTAACTAGGGTTTTCTGAATACATGTGTGAATAAATGTCAGTAACGGGGTTCATTGGCAAAATTCCCATAGTGGCGTAAATTCCCATAGTGGCGTAACCTAATAAGGGTCACATCGGAAGAGTAGCAGGTTCCTCGGAGCTAGCGTGAAAGCAGAGGGGTCCGCTGGGAAACCTTAAACTCGGAATATATCCCGGAAAGAAGTGGATGAGTTTAGGGGAATAACAGGTTCACCGATGCTAGAGTGAAGGGTAGGCGGAAGAGATCTACCCGCAGCGAGTGAAAAGTAAATGGAAGTAGTTTACTTGCAGTAAAATAATTCTATCTCCGTCTAGACACTTGAGCACTGTGGCGAATGTGTATTTGTTGTAAAATAACCAAGCACTGAGCACTTTAAAAGAAAGAAAGTTTCCGTTACCTTGTGAAGGGAGGGAGTCAGTCGCGAAGGGCCTCTGACGTCACTCTGTGCCGCGCTGGGATTGGTAGAAGCAGCGGGCGGGTAGCGGAGCTGAGATTGTAAAGGAGGGGTGAGCGCCAGAGCGTGGGAACTGTCTCACGAAGGGGCCGCGCACCCATTGGCGGAGATTATTCAGAGTCGCGCACCCATTGGTCGCACGGATTTCTGAAGCGCGTTCTGATTGGAGGTAGTTTGTAAACAAAGTTTAGCGTAGAAGTCGTATGTGGCACTCGCAGACTACAGGAACTCGACCTGATCCAAGGCACCTAGGGTTTGAAAGGGATCAGTGGAAGACTAATAGATACGATATTATGTACGGAACCAAGAGAAAAATGTCCCTTGTAAGTAAGGTGAAAAATTATTTTAAAACGGACAAACCAATTAAATCTGGAGAAGGTGTTCTTGTCCCACCACCCAATACTCCTGCCTCATTCATGATGTTTGACCGAGGGTACAATACCTGTGTGTGGTTGGAGAATTGGGTGAAGTACACAAAAGATGACGGAGTATTGGCTTTTCCGTTAGATGGTACTTTCAATGGTAGGATCTTATTTAATTTAAGAACTCGGATGAATGACCTGCATCCCAGACCGAGACTAACGCAGTATGAGGCATTAGAGGAATGGGAGATTGAGGCTTTTGAAAGAGAAAGACCCCGAATGGACAAGGGTTTGACCAAGTGGTACCCCAGGCTGAAACAGGAGTCCAGGGATAAAAGGATGAAACAGTGGAGGCAGAGCATGATTGTTGAGGGTCTGTTTCCCATGATGCCGGCATGTCATAACCCTGCAGCGGGTGAGAAAAGTACCGAAAAGTGTAAGCATTGGGGGGCCCCTGGGGAGTCAGATGATGAATTGATAGATGACATCTGTACCAGAAGTCCGCCACCTTATAACGAGGGAACCCGATCTTCCAGTGTAGGAGATGCTCCCCGACGCCACTTCCTCAAGGAAGAAGACAGATCCCTAGGACTGGGAGGGGGTGGTCAAGTATTGCCCTATTTTGAGAAACCCGAACCGGCGGAAACAAGGGATATATATCCCAAAGTGCCCGCAAGCCAGGAAGAAAAATATTCACGTACGAAAGTTTTCTTTCCCAGACCCTTGTATGAAAACGAAGAGAAACCATCGAATTCAGGACTGCCTTTTGTTCAACCTCCATATGAGGAAGAGCGCAGGTCCTTTAACACCGGAACATTGTTCCCAAAACCAAATTATGGTGGGGGACCAAGTGAAACGCATCCTACTGCCCCGAGTTTTACTCCTCCATTGACCCCACAGATATTACATGACACAACTTTAAGAAGGATACTAGTGGAAAAGGAGCAAGAGGCCCTAGCTAGACAAAGGACAGAAATAATTCAGAAAATACCAGTCCTGAGGCATTGACTATTCCAGTAACTATTGGACCAGTGGTCCCGTTATACGGAAATGGTCAGGGAAATCCGATTACTCCAGTTATGACCCCAGTCATGGCACCCCCGAGACAGGAACCGATAATCATAGATGATCAGTCCAGTGAGTGCGAGTCTGAAGTTGCGTTCTTGGACTTGCCAAACAAACCGACCGGAAAGGGAATGCAGCAGAGGCATAACCCTTTTAATGCGAAAGAAATTAAATTAGAGTCAGCAACAGGCACTAGGAATGTCTCTCTGGTAACTCCGGATGAAATTGAGAGTTGGAGTCGTGAATTAGAGAAACAGACTCCGCAAACGAAACCTTTAGACCTCTACAAGCTGAGGGTAGAAATAGAAGAATTAATGGCAGGAAATGTGGGGTTGGATCGATTGAATACCTACTCTGAAGAAGAATTGTCGTTTATATGTAAAAGCTTTACAAGGAACACCAGAGTGCTCCACGAAAAACTGACCGAAACCGCAGCTAGTATGGGGGTAGATATCTCGAAATCCAAGCCCTTACAGAAACCGTACAGAGCAGACTTCTCAGACAAAGATATAGAGCACCTGAATGTGGCGGGAAAAAAGTTGCAGATTAAAGAATTATTGGGGGTACTGCAGAAATGGGGAGATGTGGAAAGATGGAGAAGCAGGTGGGCGAAAAAGAGGGAAGAGGCTCGCTCCCGGCAAGTGACTCCTGAATTTGCTTTAAGGGAGGTAGAAAAACCTGAGCAGTTATGCCCCATGCGCGAAGTACCTGGAGGGAAATATGTGCATGTCCCCTGGTCTAGACAGGATATTGTGTCCTTTACGAACGATTTTCCAAAATTACGAGAGAAACCAGTAGACTGGTACAGGCAGGTGGAAAGGTTCGTGAAGGTACAGAAATGTTTGTGGAAAGACCTGGATGGGTTTTTCGACATTGTGGTTCCGGTAGATTTATGGACCCAGTGTAAAATAGCCATAGACTGGCCCAGTGAGGAGTATCCAAGAAATAAGGAAACAGGGGAGCCATCAAAGGATGTCATGCGAAAGTATGAGCAGGTAATTCAGCATTTGAAAGAAAAGGTGCCCGCAAAAGAAACTGATTGGACAAAAATAGATAGAACAACACAGGAAAGGGACGAGACAGTGCACTCCTTCTATGAGAGGTTATTGCAGGTATTTAAAACATACAGTGGTATTGATAACATCGATTTGAAGGACATGACGCACTTTATTTACAGGTTTGTAAATGGTTTAAGACCTGAAATTTGTCAGTGGATAAAAGATAATAAAATCTGTTGGCATACAAAGAAAATGGATGAGGTCCTACGGTACGCTAAGTATTGCGAGGACGAGATGGCAGAAAAGAAAAAGGCCCTTAAGGAAAAAGTGATGTGGGCTCAAGTAAAGCTCGCAGAACATCAGGAAAAACAATTGAGTAACATTATTAAAAATGCTGAGAACAAAAGTCCTGGGGGAGGGGGTGGAGGAAAGCCCCGGCCCAAATTTAGCAGGGAAGAGGCTATGAAGAAATTTCCCTGCCATCAGTGCGGCGAAATTGGACACTGGCGAAACGAGTGTCCCCAATTGACAGATGATAATGCAAAAACACCTGATTTAACTCCACAGACACAGAAAGAAAGACCAAGAAAGACTCAACCCCAGGTAAAAACAGTTCAGGTGCCTCGAGCACCCAAGCAGGTATACAGGGGAAAACAGGGAGAGGGTGAGGAGATAGAAGTTTGGGAAAGCGGTGAGAACAGAAATACAGCAACTTCGCAGTATCTGCTAAATGATACCTTCCTTTGTAATGATCAGTACTGACGGGGCCTGAGAGGGGAGGACGAGGAGTGCGTACTTGGCGCTTCCTTGCCGGTAGACCAGTCTGGACCATACATTGAAGGAAAGGTTGACGGAAATGATGTCACCTTTCTGTTGGACACTGGCGCTACCCGTTCTACTGTAAGAACAGTGGACGTTCCAAACCTACCCCTCTCGGGAGAAAATATCCAAGTAGTGGGTGTATCTAATCAATTGATTAGTACTCCTGTTACCGAACCAATGGAGATTTCAATTGGGAATTTTAAACAAATGCATAGGTTTGTCGTCTGTGACACCAGTCCAGTGAATCTACTGGGTCGTGATTTGCTGTGCAAAATGAACTGTACCATCTTTTGCACACCAAAAGGTGTTGAAATTCAGACCCCAGATGAAGATGGCATTTATAAACTATTGTTACTTAGACCTGACTCAGAAATTAAAAGATTGACCCTGCAGGACTTGCCCCAAGAACTCCAGGAAGCAGTAAAGCCAGAGGTGTGGGATTTCACTGGAAAAGATGTGGGACTAATGAAAGATGTGGACCCCATACAGATAGCCATCAAGGACAATGCAGTATATCCTAACACTAAGCCCTACCGAATGAATGCTGAAGTGAAAGCCGGTGTCACTCTGGAAATTCAAAAATTATTAGAAGGAAACATCATACAGGAAGTAATGAGCAGCCCATGCAACTCACCGATTATGGGCATCAAGAAGCCTAGTGGCAAGTATAGGGTAGTGCAAGACCTAAGAAAGGTAAACAAAATTGTAGTTCCTTGCTGCCCTATTGTCCCGAACCCAGCAGTGATATTGTACCAGATTCCTTGGGATGCTGAGTGGTTCACTGTGATTGATTTGTGTCATGCATTCTTTTCGATACCCCTGCACCCCGACAGCAAATTTCTTTTCTCGTTTGCCTTCGAAGGTCACGTGTATTGCTGGAACCGGGTCCCTCAGGGGTATACAGAGAGCCCTTCTATCTTTAATCAGATCTTGAAAAAATGTCTAGAGACTTTGATCTTACCTGGGAACTCTGTCTTAGTGCAGTACATAGACGACCTTCTACTGGCGTCTAAAAGTCATAGGAACTGTGTAGTTGACACCATTGCCCTCCTAAATCATCTGTGTGAGAAAGGGCATAAAGTGGCCCCTGACAAACTACAGTTCTGCGCAAAATCAGTGAAATATCTAGGACACCAGATAGAAAAGGGTGTCAGAAAAGTCACATCAGAAAGAGTGAGAATAATTCAAAAGATGCAGTTTCCCCGTACTCAAAAAGACGTCAGAATGTTCCTGGGTGTACTAGGATACTGCAGGCAGTGGATTCTGGGATTTGCAGTCTTAGCCAGGCCTTTGATAAGAATGACCACGAGAGCAATGCCAGACATTGTAGAATGGGACGATGAAAGCCTAATGGCTTTCACAAAACTGAAAAACTGTCTGTGTACAGCCCCTGCGCTGGGAATGCCAGATTATTCCAAAGAGTTTGCCCTATTCTGTGACACTCGTGATAATTGCGCATTGTCAGTCCTGACTCAAGAACATGGCACGACCAGAAGGCCTGTGGCCTATTTCTCTGCCACCTTGGACCCAGTAGCTGCTGGGTTACCAGGCTGTCTGAAAGCAGTAGCTGCTACCTGTGCAAGTTTGGAACAGAGTGAGTCCATAGTCATGGGACATCCTGTGACTGTGTATGTTTCACATGGAGTGGTAATTCTATTGACCAGAACTAAAACGCAGTATCTCACCCCTAGTCGGCTGACTAAATACGAGAGGATTCTTGTGGGTGCAGCAAATGTAAGCATTGTTAGGTGCGGTATTCTGAACCCTGCCACTTTACTCCCCGACTCCCTGGAAATGGAAGGTGGGGATGATGATGAACATGATTGCATTGATCTGACAGAGTTCAGCACCAAACCACGCCCAGACATAAAAGAAACGCCATTGCCTGAGCATGATAAAGAGCTGTTTGTAGATGGTTCCTGTCTAAGACATGAACTAGGAGGCCTGAGTGCTGCTTATGCAGTAGTCTCTTTAACAAAAATTGAAGAAGCAGGTTACCTATATAACATCAAGTCTGCACAAGTAGCCGAATTGATTGCTATGATAAAAGCTTGCAAAATTGGGAAGAACCTACGCATAACAGTGTATACTGACAGTCAGTACTGTTATGGAGTTGTGCATGACTTTGGCCAATTTTGGCTACAGAGGGAATTCCTGACTTCCTCAGGTACTCCCATTCGGAATGCAAAAGTTGTTCGTGACCTTTTAGAGGCCATCCAGTTACCCAAGGAACTGGCAGTGGTAAAATGCGGTGCTCATAAGAAGAGCATGGACAAAGTATCACTGGGAAACGATTATGCTGATCGAGTGGCCCAATGGTGCGCCAGAGATCACTATATCGTTAATCCTAAACGAGGGGGAATCGGAGCCAGCTGCCAACTTCAAGTGTTTGAGGAAGTGCCTACTTGGGATGAAGTGAGAGAGTGGCAGGAGTCGGCTCCTTGGCAAGAAAGAGAGAAATGGAAGGAGGATGGGTGTAGACCGAGACGTGTGGATGGTGTAATTTTGGGCCCAACTGGTATGCCTGTGTTACCCCGACACTTGCTTGGCACAATGGCAAGATTAATACACGAAGGATCACACATTGGTAGGGATGCCATGATTCTGGTATTTCAACAGACTTGGTACAGTAAGAAGTTCAGGAAAGTAGGAGAGTCCCTCTGCCAGAGGTGCCTGTCATGTCAACAGATGAACCCAGGCAAGAGGACAATGGTTGAACTGAGCAAAATTGGGAGATCAGGGGGTCCCTTTGTAAGGATACAGATTGATTTCATCACCATGCCCCGTTGTGAAGGGAAGCGATATGTCCTTGTCATTGTTTGCGTATTTTCAAAATGGGTAGAAGCTTACCCTACTCCTCAAAGTGACGCACTGACAGTAGCGAAGTGTTTACTAAAAGAGCTGATACCTAGATTCGGGGTGCCATTCATTATTGAATCAGATAAGGGTGGACATTTCCAGAATGAAATACTGGCTGAACTCTGTAAGGCCTTTGGAATAAGGCAGAAACTTCACTGTGCATACCACCCAGAGGCTTCTGGAATAGTGGAACAAGTAAATGGAACTATCAAAAACAGACTAGCAAAGCTGACTGATGCAACTGGCATGACCTGGGTGAAGGCCTTGCCCCTGGTCCTGATGGGACTGAGAAGTGTTCCTGACCACAAGACAGGCCTAAGTCCCCATGAAATCATTATGGGAAGAGTGATGAGACAAGCATGGGTGCCAGGAAGCAAACTGTTGAGTATTACTGATGATTTGGTGCTTGAATACTGCAGAAGATTGGGTGACCAAGTGCGTTCTATCTCTCGCTAGATTGGAGACGACGGCATCCTCAATCCAACGACTCCTCTCCACAACTTGGTTCCAGGAGACTGGGTCAAAATAAAGAAGCACACTCGATCAAGCTGTCTGGCACCAAGGTGGGGAAAGAAACGCCAAGTAATCCTGGTAACAACCACTGCAGTGAAGGTCGCAGGTATTCCCCAGTGGCTCCACGCTGGCCACACCCAGAAGGTATTACCAGACAAAGAATTTGAAGAAGAAGGGCATCCAGCAGAGGACTCTGCAGGAGCCAGACCAGAAGCAGCTGACAACGAGCAGCCCAGCACCAGTCAGGCTGCAGGAACAGCAGACGTTGGCCCAGGAGTAGTTGACTACGAACTGCCAAGAATCCAGCCTGCTGAAGAGGTCCAGGAAGCTGAGCCAGGAGTAGCTGATGACGAGCTGCCAAGCATATGGCCAGAAGAATGGATACCGATGATTGATCTGACCGAAGATCCCATCAGAACAAGAGAGCGACTTTGTGAAGGTAGGGAGTGGACTAGTCAGGAAAAGCAAGGCACAGGCGAAGAACCTCAGCCGCTTGAGATTCACATCAAAACTGAGGAAGGAGAAGGTCAGACAGGGACAGAACAGGTGTTCGATACACCACCGCTAACACCTGATGTGGATAAGGGACAGCTTAGAAATAGAGTGATAGTTCGAGCAGAAGAAAATCAAGAGATCGAAGTGCCTGAACAGGATCAGATAGGGTTAGAAGAACGGGTTGAGGAAACAGAAACAGAAACAGAGACAATCGAAAGCCAAAAACAAAATATTCCTGAACAGGGCCAGATTAGTAACCAGGAAGAAGAATTTGATGCTAGCCCTGGAACTAGCGAGATAAGAGAAGAAGAAGAAGAAAGTGAAGCAGAATTGCCACAAGCTAAAGAGAATAAGAGGATAAGAGAAGAAAGCGAAGTCCAAGTACCAACTAAGAGATTAAAGAAAAGAAACAACCTTGAGCCTAGGTTCGTAAAGAGACTAAGGCTAAGGATAAAGATGGTGGAAGAAAAACGTGCAGAAGCAAGGAGAAGTGCGCGGATAGCAGAGCAAGAAGAAAACTCTTCCAAAAGAAGGAGTGAACGAATAAAAAGACAAAACAAGAAGTACAAGTCTCCTGAATGGACACTCGTTTTGGAAGAACTTGAAGATCTTGATATAACTGACGTAAGCGACGGAGAGCCCGTCCCTGAGTACTCTGCTGAAGAAGAAGACGAACCACCGTGAATTTGCACAAAGTAAGCTAGCTGTGTAAAGACACAAAGAGGGGTCGAGAAACTTCTTCTGAGCCGAAATGTCTGATTCAACTGTGAATGGTAGACCTAGTTGCAGTCGTTGCAAAACGTGCTGCAAGGTGTGTATATGTAGTATAGTAGTACTGATAGTAATTTGGATAGGACTAACAATCTTTATACCCTTCACTGTAAGTAAAGATACTAACATTGTCCCTACTGAAATTGTAAATACAGACAGTGAGGAGTTGACAACACAGAGTGTAGCAAGACATGAGAGAGCACTGAGACAAACAAAACGAGACTTAGAAGCATCAGATGAGGGAGGACTACATTATCATGGAATTAAGAACAGGACACACTTAAATGTTTTTGCAAACTTGTTAATACACTATGTAGAGACTATGGAAATTGAAGATTGCTATGTCTGCATGAAGCTACCTACTTCTGTGGCTGAAGGCGTGACATACCATCACTTGCCATTGACATATGGAATCTCCTGTAGCATTTTAGCTAGTTTATTTTACAAAAGAGGACCGTTACAGTACTATTACTCTAATAATGACATAATCTTTTCTGAACTTCCTATACGTGGGAACTTGAATCCTGTACATACCAAAAGCGACACCATAAGATATATGGGAGACTACTTCTTGACTATAGGTAACATTGACATAGCTGATGCACACAGAGATAACTTGACTTGTTCTTTGCGTGAACAGGAAAAGATGTTCCTGAACATGGCAGAGAAAAGAAGAATTAAAATACAAAAGAAGGCTAATGACGAAAGTCAGAAAAAGCCAAAGTGGGCAGAGAACATGGAAGGCACCTCAAATGGTGGGGCGGGACCTGCTCTGTTGCTGGATTTTGAAAAGAAAGGCAAGCTATGTCTTCACCGCGAGAAGACTAGCTATTATAATAATGTTTTCATTGGTTCCAGTGAATGCGAACATAATTACAAGGTAATTGGAGGTTGGGGTTTCAAAAATGGGTCAGAGCCTGTGTTTCCTGGAATTTATTATATTTGTGGGGACAAGGCTTATTTCAAATTGCCGGATCACTGGTATGGAAGCTGCTATTTTGGCATTGTCTTCCCGAAAATATACCATGTGAATGGAAAAGCTGGAAGCAATGAAAATACTAATGGCTTAGTGCGTAGTAAAAGAGAAAGTATAGGTGAAATTATGGGTAGTATTTTCAGTGCACTGATACCTGGAGTGGGAGTGGTTCTGAACACTCACAGAATTTGCAAATTGTCTACTATAGTGGATGTGCTGTCTACTGAAACAGCTCATGGATTTCTGCTGGTCAATACCGAAATGGTTGCGATCAGATCAATGGTTTTGCAGAATCGACTTGCTCTTGACACCTTATTAGCGAAAGAGGGCGGAGTCTGCCGGATGTTGAAGGCGCAACATTGTTGCACTTATATTCCGGATAAAAGTGTACAGATCAAAAGATATGTGAAAAACATTACTAATTTGACAAAGGAACTCAAACCACTCGAGGTTGATAGTGCCTGGAAGAGACTGGTAGATGGTCTCTCAAATGTAGGTCATTGGCTTGCTAGCATAGGTAAAAGCTTATTGTTCAAGATACTGATGCCAATTGGTATTATAGGTCTTATTATATTTCTCATTTTTATCTGTTGTAAATGCCGTAAGCGCACCAAGAAGCACGAGGTAAATGCAAGAGGGTTGAAACGGAGTGTGGATGAGATTGAATTGGAGGAAGTGAATGATCAGATATACAAAAAGGTGAAGACTTCTCACCCTACTAGAACTGAGAGAGAAAAGTTAGAACGATTGCTGGAAGAGATAGAGCTATATAAAGTGTGAAAGAAAGTTGGCATCTGGTTCCATTTTTTGTGATGATAGTAAATATCATCAAAGAGGGGATTGATGAAGCAAAGCTTTGCATATTTTGCGGCTTTCCGAAGTCAAGAACCTCGTTTATGTGTAATAAGGTAACAAAACGTATGTTTTACTAACGTTTATTTTTGTTTAGGCAAAGTTTGCGAAGCTTGCCTACGTGTATTTCTAATACATTTAACCCGTGTACTTTAAAATGGCCGCCGCTTGTATTTTAGTTACTGCGCATGCGTCAGCCACACTCACGTGTCCTGACGCGTCTGCAGAAGTGGAGGGAAATTTATGCGCATGCGTAATCCATAGCTGTGCCCATCATGTGGTACTGCTCGTGCCACTGCTCTTGTGTCTGTATCAATGTAGCTAACATTTAAACTGCATAAGTATATTTTATGATGATAAGTTGAAAGTACAACCCTGTGAATGTGATTTCATAACGTTATTTCTGTGTATTAATTTGTTCTCGCTTACTTTTCATGTACCGCGGGGAATGGGGGTCGAAACTGATTGGGAGCCATATTGACGGTCTCTTCTGCGCATGACCAGGGAGCATTGAAAGGTGGCCACTTTTGGACAGTGGAACTCAGCCAGCTGGCAGCCACAGTCAAGATGCGCCTGGGAAAGCCACCTCTGCGCTACGAGAACGGCGAATGTTGCTCCTCATGTGTTACAATGTTAATTTTCACTCGTATTTCTGCACAGTTCTCATGAGAACCCCAATCTCTCTAGGCGGTACCCAAGTATGCTAATATAGGCTCAAATTAGCGTGTTCTGATTGGTGTGTTACCCAAATCCTACTTTAGGACCAATCCAAATTGAGGGATTCTGACACTTTGCAACATTGGGGGGTGGTACACCGTCCCAAAAGAGTATATCTACCCTGGGTTTACCTAGGGAATTGTCCGACTTGTCTGGTTTAGCTGACCTGTCACTGACCCATCGTACTCAATAGGTGACTGAAGATACAGAGCGCTGCGGAGCACTCTGTCCGAATTTGACCATAGACTAAGGTTCTACTGAACCTTAAAGTGCTGGCGAAGCACTTTGCTGGGAGTTCGCTGACCCAATCGGGGTCTTGATCGATAACTGCAGAGCGGGTGGAGCGCAGGCGTTGCTTCCGAACTGTGGGTTCCGGTCCTGTCCTGAGCGGTCCTGTCCTGAGGGTTTGCTGTCCTGTCCTGAGGTCCTGTCCTGATTCCTAATCCGAGGGTATCCTGTCCTATCCGGGGTGTCCATTCTGCACCTGCTGTCCTTTGAGGGGTATCCTTCCTTGAGGGTTTCCTGTCCTTAACTGACCCGTGGCCAGGGTTTGGTTTCCACACCTTTCTAGGTAAATATTGCTCTGAACCTCTTAAATCTTGCACCTTCTGAATTTCTAACTTTTGCTTCAATAAAGTTTACCATTGCATATGTTATTTTTCCATGTCTTTCCGCAACTATTGAAAGTCATTTGCATTTTTCCATAAGTTTGTTCCTATGTCTTCTCACTTGTTAGAAATTATATTTTGCATTGCAGTTTGTCATTTTCTGATATGGTCTAGAACCTCATTGCCTAGATTGTTTAAAGGCCCGTTCACCTTAAGTGAAGCGTGTTACTCTTTATAGGCCCTCCTGTAGTTATACCTACATAGTCCGCCCATGCTTAAATATTATTGAATAGCATAGTATCTTCTCGTTACATTTTATATCAGTATTTCAATGATTACTCTGTCGTTATTTCTTTACAGTTACATCATTTACGTTATCTTGGTTATTGATTGCCTTATATTGATGTACCTTATGAATGAAGCAAATGAACTTTAGATAAACATTTTAAAACTTCCCGTTGTCCGTGGTCATTTCAAACAGTATTTTGAATGTTATTGGTTGGGTTTGTATTTTGCTGCCTTTCCTTTTACAGCTAGCTCCCTGATTCATTGTGGTCATTAGGTACCCGCATCGGTGGATGGTAAGTCGGGTGCACTGAGAAATAATAGTAGGGAACTCACACACAAATTGGTAGAGCTCGTGAAGTCACCTGATCGATGTATATGGTGATTTGAAAGTATATGGGCCCTGAAGCCGGAAACGGCGAAAACTATTGGTCGGGTGGCCTCGCGCGCTCTATCAGGAGTAGGAAGAAAAGTAAGGAAAACGGAAGCCGCACTTTAGGGAAGAGGGCACATGCTTCCCTTTGATGAAATATTTCAGGATAGGTGTAAATTGGGATTGCAGCAGGTGGCACAGGAACAGGACTTGAGATGCTGTCCAGAATTTATTTCCTACAGATAAATCTTTGCTCTATTCAGCTAAGAGAGTTGTTTCATCAGCGATTTGTGCTGCGAAGATGAGGTGGATTCCTATTGGAAAGCCAAGGCATTAGGGTACATTGATGAATTTTGGGATGAAGTCATGTACATTAATTTCATACAGCCATGTCTGCAGTTGGTTTTGTTTCTCTGCAGTGGCTATGATGAAACATTCTGTCTTAGCTATGTTTAGTTTAAGTTATGAATCCGATATGGATGCTTGGTTAATTGGTTTGGTTGGTGCTCTCAAATTACTGATAATTAGCGTTTGAAGCATAGTCAGTCCCCATCAAATGAATGGATGCCTTGCTTGTGCCTGTAAAATACTATGAAACATTTGGCTCAATGTATTTAATAAATGGAATAGGACAGATATGAAATCTACTCAACACTTTCGGTTGGAAAAGTGGAACTATACAAGTACATGGTTTTGTTTTGTGTAGATGCAAATATATATATATAAAATTATATATTTATGCCTTGCCACATGCCTGGGATTCAATAAATTTTGCACGTTTTAATTTAATACTGGATGGAGGATGAAAAACTTTATAATTGGAATTCATGTTCAGTCAACTGGTTAACACTCTGCCAAATTTCTGTCTTCCGAAATGAGTGTAGTGGAAGGCTCTTGCCCGTAGCTTATTCCCATGAGGTTGCTGTGGAAACCGGTGTTTCAGAATTGCAATTACGCACAGCTGCCTGAAAGAAGCTCACTGGACTAGCATAAAACAAAGGTGCGATGATGCCTTGGGAGCTATTTCTGTATTCTGCATGGATGAGTGATATTGCTGAAAACATTTTCAAACAACAGAATGAGAATTAAGAGAGGGTTGGGCAGGATACCAAAATGTGATATCCTATTAGGCAGGATTGTAAGCACTTCTTTACTTAAAAGTGAATACATTTAGCTCAGAGGTTAAGATGACTTATTTGAAAACAGGGATCAACTTTCCATCTTGACTTCTTTACCTGACTAAATGTGTCTGATTTAAGAAAAAAAGTTATCTCACAGAGTCTAATTTCAAGTAGTGCATACTCAAGAGGAATGCTCAGAAATGGTGTAGCAATGTTGTTTTGTATGGCTTCTCAGCCATAGATATTGGTGGTATGATGGAGGATAACAGTTTTTCCTCATTTATCCATGCAAAAGAGGTAGCACACACTACAGAGAATGTAATGAATAATCATTTGACTCAAGTAGGCAGTTCTGATAATCATGGGATGCTTAACCCACACTAAGGGTGCAAATGCTCCTCACTTCGTGGGTCATGAACCTGGGTAGGTTCTCAGCAGTATTCCAAAAAGGGCAAATGCCTAAGTGAGGAAGTTGTCCATGACCACCAAAGGGGCTCGCTTCACAAGAGTCTCGGGTCATTGGCTACAAATGTAATCCCCTACGGTACATTTCAATGGAGGACATTATTAAGTCATATAAGTAACATGGATTTTTCCAAATCAATTTATTCAATTTGGGATACAAATGACTGTGGGTTAGCACCACAAAACAATTATAGGGATGTCACCATGTAGATTAGGAGCATCTCTTTTTGGTCTTTGGACTCAGTCCCATTATTGTGAAAAAGTTTCTCACATATGCACTTGTGAGGAGCCAAAGGGACCCCAGGGCTAAAATTAAGAAAGAAATGCAGGACTCAGTGTGATACTCCCACAGGAGCTGTGGCTCAGGGTTGATTCCCATGCTAGTGTGGTACCGTACAAGCATCTTCAGGAAGCTTAAGTGGTATTGAAGTGCCATGGGAATTAAGCTTGAGCAAAAGGTACTGCAGGAGTACCACGGTACCCGGCAAAACAATGAATGAAAAAAATAAACAGCAAAATGTAGTTGGGTGTCCCAAGGGAAGACCGTCAAGGGGGTTGGGTGGGCAGGCCATGAAACCAACAAGCCTCTGTGCATGGCTGAATCTATGCACAGCAGGCTGGTTGACCGCCTGGGGGGGGAGATGGGTGTAGGAATGAGCTGTAGGCTGTGCACAGCCAAAGGATGTGCACAGTGGGAGTTGGGTGTCTATGGGGGGCTTGGAGCAGAGCCTGGCACAATAGGCCTTGCAACCAAACACCACCCTCCACGTGGCGGAAGGCTGTCGGAAGTGGGAGAGTTGGCTAAATATAATCAAAATACCCCATCATTTTGCAGAAAAGCACAAAGGTTAAAGTGGCATTAAGGACAATTAGGTAAGATAACACATTCTTCCCTTACATTAAAGAAGTCCCAGAAATTCACTGCAAGAATTAAACGTTAAAGTGACTTTATTGTTAGGTATGATAAAGCGATTTTAGCTTATAGTAAAAAACAATTCCTAGAAATTCACTATAAAAAACAAAGGTTACATTGAAGTAATAGATAGGTGTTGAAGTAAAAATAAAATTAATGTTTAAAAACCAAAAGAACACTGAAATTCCCTAGTTACATTTTACTGAGCTAACTAAAACTTGCACCACCACACACTGACCTCGATGAGCAAGGTACAAAATACTAAAATTCAATTCCTAGAGCCATGGTGGAGTAAATGAATCCATTTGTGTGCCTCCAGTCTACATCACCTACATTTGTGACATCCAGTGAATGCCTCCCAGTTCAAATTTATTATCATGATACAAAAGTGTATGTCTACCCAGGTCCGCACTTATTTGAAGACGATGTGCACATAGCATGTAATGTTCAATCTACCCTCTAAACAAAATCTCTTTAATGATTTCACTTTAAGGAACTCCAAAGTAGGTTAATGGTTGTTACCAAGAAACACATTTCAAAATTTTTGAAAGTCAGTGGTTTGTGGGATCTCCATTCCACCTCACTGTTTCACCCTCTCTTTCACCCTCAAAGACTTGATCTCAACTTTTTGTATTAAAATCATATCAATGCATATATAAAATGACAAAATAAATATTCAATTTTATTCAGTAACCCTGAGGAACTCTTGTATTTCAAAGGAGTTTGCAGTTACAGGGAAAATGGTCATCGTTACCTTGGCAGGTTTTTCTTAGATCCTTAAATGTATCAAGAAATAGAGCGTTCATAAAATGGAAAAGGAGATTAGAAATCCTTTCTGACTTCATAAACTGTTTTAAGGTATGTTAACTCAGATAAATACTCCAATAGACCTCGTTTTATAAGACAGTCTATAAGTAATTTTTAAAAAATGAGTGGACGTGAAATACGTCGGCTTGATCGAAACATTTTGCATCCTACAATAACAACATGATTTACTGAGAGACGCAATTTATGAGCCTTAAAATAAAACAAGAACTCATCCAAATATGGGCAACTTTCTTAATGAGCTGTTATGAAGAATAACACGAGTCAGACTCCAAATTCTAAGTTTGATGCTTTTTATTTGCAGAGGAACATGGACAGCACACGTGATTCCCATTGATTGCTCCAGATCCCACATCATATTACAAGATCTGGCACACTCAACTGGAACCAAGGTGGAGGCACATTCTACCTTAGAACACAACACACATCTTCACCCTTCACTCTCTGCCAGTGAATCAGTTCATGATATGGCTTCAGGTATGATCTGAACCAAAGGATGAATCCTGGCAAAAGCAACACAGCCGGTCATAATAAGTATTATTAAATAATTAAAATGGCTGTATTTCATCTCTTCAACCAGTGCGAAAAATAAAGACATGTTTCACACTCCCATAATAACTCATGACATAATGAACATGAAGTCCATGTGGGATGATGTTTATTCCCACAAAGATGGTTCAGAAACCTAGGCAGGTTTATTTTTTTGTTTGTTTACAATGTGACTAGTCCAAATATAGGTCATTAAAATGATGGGATGAACATTTAATGGGAAAGTGTCCGAGAGTGCTCTCATTCTGGGTACGTTGCATCCTCTTTTGGTTCTAAGTACACGTGGGTCCTTATTACGAGTGCCCTCTAAGTTCTCACCGGGCTTGAAACAGCAGGTCCAGCCCCATAGGAATTATACGTTTTTTACTTTCACATGGAGATTTTGTTTGCTGAAAACAGTTGAAAACATTGTGTTAAAGTCCAGGACAAATGAGGAATTGCTGGAGGAATTATAGGTTGACTTGATAATCTCCCCAATACGTCCTCATTTCTTAGTAGCCCCTAAGGACAGGAATCATGTTGGGCAGATTTTCCCCAGTACTGGTACTCTAGGGGTGGGAAAAATCCATCCCACTTTCCAGTCAATAGTAATGGGGGCCTTAGTGGGCACAATGTGACTAAATATTTGGGAAGCCGGAGCAGTTCTGTGTTTTCTTTATCTCAAATGGCACTCCAGTTGGTGGTGGTGACTGCAAATCTTCCATCTCTGCTAATAGACTGATCATTAGTGAGAACAAAAGCTTCCATCTCTGCTAATGGACTGATCATTAGTGAGTGAAACTGGCTACCCATCAGAGTATACACTCACACTCTACTGTCCAGCTCATGCATTTATCATCTGTTGGTAAGGAACATTTAGGGTACATATAACAAAACTCACTTCAAAACCATACACCACATAAAAACCTTGCTCCAAGATAGTTCTAGCTTGATACCAATCTAATGCGTTGATACAAACCTGCTGTCTTATTGACATATTGCATAATAAACTGTGAATCTTGAGCAGGAGATTCTTATGAATCATCAAATTGCCATTTCCAATGAATATGTACAAGCAATAAAAAGTCAAATGGTTTATTCAATAATTCACTGTAGACAATGGTAAAAGCCTCATGGTGTGTCACAGTTATTACCTCCCCAGCTCAGCGGCAGCTCACTCTGAATGGGTGTGGTGGGGCGGCTGGGATTAAACAAAAATAAAAAATAAATAACGTACCTTCCCTGCCACACGCCTCTCCCACAGCTGCACGCCTCTCCTCAGCTGGGAACACGGGAAGCACTCAGGATTCCAGGCTCTACCAGCCAATCAAGATGGTGCAGGAGCAGCGTTGTGATTGGCCTGAGCATTCGGTTTGCACGCTAAGGCAGTGCCTGAAGAGGCTGGGCATGTTCTCCATGGGGTAGTGCAGAACAGCCCTATGGAGAACATGGCAAGTGTGCATGACAGTTTCTCTGGCCCTAGAGAGCTGGCCAAACAATCATGTGCACTTAGAGGAGTGCAAACTACTCCTACCCTCCTCTGGCGTCAGGGAGCCAGCCCCGCTCCAACTCCAGAAAGAAAATGATAATAATGTCTTGTTATTATATTTTTTTTCACTGTCACAATAGCAGTGGGGTGACACCCCTCCCCATTAGCGGACGAATCGCCACTGCCCCAGGTTCGCAAACATAAAAATAACTTAAAACACAGAAGTTCTCAGTGAATTCAGCCGCAGCATAGTTCTTAAAGCTAATTAGAATATGATTTGTGATACAATTTTAAAAAGCAGATGACGAAAGAGAAAAAACACTGTATGGAATACGATTATAGTGTCAATTCATGATTTTCAACTATGAATGATAAACTGTAATCCAGAAATAGTACAAATAACGGTCCTTTGAATTCAAATAATACAGATTCTAACTATTGTATTGATATACTTTGCATCTGGGAAAAGAACCAAGACATATTACGTTGTTAGTATCTTGTTTCATATGGATAATGACCTAAATGTTGTTTCAGTTTTGTCGAGAATATTCTGAAACTTGTATTTTAGTTTCAGTGTGTGAATGCAGCTTGTGAAAGTTAGCTTACCATACTGGCACCGGGGGCCCTGAAATCCTTCTGGGCACTGACAGGCGTGATCTCCTCCACCGGTGCACTTCCCGCCATTGAAGCACATGCCCACAGAACACAGAGCTGAAATGCAAAAACAGAGTGAATATTTCTGTGGAAGAGGAACACGGGTCTATCCACAAACCAACTCTATGTTCATCGCAATTCAAGACACACCAGGAAAAGTCACAACTTTCTCATGCATAAACTTAACATAAATCACTAAATGAAACGCACGTGCAATTTACAAATGTGTAACATACCACACATAGGTTTAAATATTGCACACATACAACTTTAATGCACTTTGAAACATGGCACCCTTGTATTTCCACATACAATGATGGAGCTTCAAGTACACACCCTCTAAGAAAGTAATAGGTGAATGTATCCATTTCTTATTTGTGAGTATGGTGTCGCTGATACGTGATTAGCATGACCTACGTCTCTAACCTGCAGCTGCGTAAAGCAAAATGATGCTCCCCCTTAAAAATGTGATAAGGTGCCCCTAAGTCGCCCATGTCTCACAGGAATTCTAGCCCTTGGAGGCTCCCTGAAGGGTTGGGGGTGTGAAATTTCATATCGGTACCCTGATGTAGGTCCAGGGAACATTGTACAATTTCCCTACATCATCTCCCCGTCATTTCATATGAACGAGCCTTATAAGGGCATAACTCCAAATAAGGACAGACTGTCTTGTATGGACATTATCCATATAAGGTCTGTAGCCTTTCTTTCACCTAGTTCCATGCCGAGGGTGTTTTTTCCCAATCGATATTGCTAAGACGTCATCCTTAACACATATGGATAATTTATGAGTACACTATCTAGGGAAAATACTTCACCTCTCCCATCGCCGCACAAGGTTTAATCCCCAACGTCATCCTCTTAATGAACAATGGGGAACATACGCACAAAGGAGGTCATTAGGATGGCGGACGGACTTTGCCCGCCCACCATCCTCACGGGGATTGGGACCGCCTGCCATAAGGGCGGGGGTCCCGTGGTGGGGATTATGATGCCCCCGCCACAGTGGAGGGTGCATCCCTCATGTTTAACATTGTGGCGGGTGGTGCTCTCTGCACCGCCGCCACAATGCTAAAAATGCCTGTATGCACTCGCATACACGAAGCACCAGACACGGCGCGGTGCCTACTGCTTCGTGTATGCAAATGCTGGGGGGTACCATAGGTACCCCCCGTGTGCACCCCCCACCTCTCCTTCACTCTGGGGGCCCGCAGGGGCCCCCCAGAGTGAAGACCGCATGCCTTTCTGTGGCGTCATCGCTGCTACTGAAAGGCATCTAACCAAGCCCATTGTAATATGGCTGGCGTGTCTAATAGACACCGCCACCATATTAATACTTTTCCTCCCCGGTCGCAAGGCGACCGGGGCGGAAAAGCGGCAGACGGTCTTCCCGTCCGCCGCGGTCCCTCCCCCCATACTAATATGGCGGGGGAATTTAGGTGCGGATGGCGGGCGGATTGCCCCCGCCAGGCCGGCAGTGGCTACCGCCAGCCTGGCGGGGGCGATCCGCCCGCCATCCTAATGGGCCCCATAGTCTCTATAAATACAGCACCTCTTGCTATCAGAAGGCAGGAGGGAACCGAGACTTCAAGGCCGACACACTGACCAGAGACCCTGCGGCTCCGGCATGCCATCACTCCTGCTGACAGTGGTCTGACGATCCCTTGTGGGGTCCCACACTCTTACTATTCAGGTATGGGGGTTCTACTAAATCCTAGCGGGATTCTTGTCTCTTAGACTTAGGCTCTTAGGCTTAGGCTCTTTCGCACCTACTCACATGCTAGGTACACTTAGGTACATCTAGACAGGCATCTTAGGAGTACACACTTTATTTTATAAATGCATTTCATATTCATGTATGTGTTCATGACTATTGCAAAATGGTAGAACAATACTATTCCTTTTTATTCACTGTACTGTTGGTTCTATATCTCTGCTACTGTGTTACAGTTGTAGCAGCACACTTATTTTACATGAGAAGAACAACGGTACAATAAATTCTTATTGTAAACACGCTCAACTGTTTCTTCTGTGTATCTCTCTGCCAGCAAAACAAGCAAGCACGAGTGACTGGGTGAAAAGTAGTATATTGTTTCCACGAGTCTGAGGTTATTGTGTTTCGAGGTTGCCAAAAACGAATCTCTCAATAATAGGAGATGCTAGTGGCACTGTGAGGTAGCTAATGCAAAAACATAGGCTGACATATTCGTTGGGGGTGTACAGAGTCAGTTTGCCACCAAGCCCACAGTATATGTTAATCGTAAACAGCGTAGGTCCTGCATGAAAGGGTACTATCGGAACTACACTACAGGGGCACTGAAGGAGGGGGGACCAGTGGCATAGCAAGGGAGGTAGTCTGCCCCAGGCAGCATGGGTTTTGGGGGCGGCGGCTCCCCCCTCTGCTCCTACATGCAGGGCATTAAACCAATGGGGTAAACCCAATCGGTCAAGGGACCTGGGTGATAGTTTATATATAGAAACAAAATGGTCCCTGACACAATTCAAACTCACATTGAATGTAAATCTCGTTATTTCAAGTCAACAGATTATAAATCTGAAAAAGGAGATATATTATTTGCAAACAACAATGCTAAGGCAGCAAACCCAACACAAATAATACAAAAAGTCACTTAATACTCAGTCTCTTCTTAGTACAATGGCAAATTTATTTACATATTGGTAAAATTAGAAAAGAAGGAGAACTGCAATCTGCAGTAAGAAAGGGGGTGCACAAGTGAATTGAAAGGAAAGATTAGATTGAAAGACACAGTTAAGATATTTATGTACAACTAAAAATTCAATCTTTCAGTTGGACAACAAAAAACAACAGGCCTACCCATACATTAATATCTGTACAGTTTGATCATACAAGGCGGGGACAGGGGCAGTGACAATTAGATGGTATAGGCCTAAAAAATGGAGGGGGCGTTGTAGTTGTAGACCTACATGCAGGGCGGCAAAAGCAGGGGCCGCCACAGGCAGCAGAAGTTCTAGCCATGCCACTGGGGGAATGACCACACCACTGGGGCTTTTTATTACTCCCCAGCTCTCCTGATGGTTTCTCAAGGCTATAAAGTAAATATACAAAAACAAAGTAAAATATTAAATGTAGTTACGGACACATACATTCCTCACACAGGGAGATGGAATTTCCTAGATGAAGTACATTTAGCTCCTGATTGTGTGAGTGTATTTCACTGCAAATCTGAATAGGCTTGAGAATTTGTGATAGAAACCATTAGATCGAAGTGTCCACTCCTGGAGCAAAGACTACCCTCATGTGTAAAGGAAAATAATCTTTTGGTAGTGTTGATAAAACTGAGGAGGATAAATGGTGCAGTAAATAACAGCCGCAATACCTATTATTAATCTATACTACTATAATAAAGGAAGAATTTTCAGTCTTTGAGGCGGGTAAACTCGAGAACCACAGTGCCAATCCACACACCCGATACACCGTTGGAATCGTCAGGGTGTGTAGATGGTTATAGGCTATATACATTTTTTAAAAAACGTTATTGAAAAAATTTACAGTAAAAAAAAAGTAGTCCTTCCAAAGTAGGGCCGGTCGCGACGTGCGTGCTCACGTCAGGAGCGCGGGGAGGAGCGGCGTCCAGGAGCGCGACGAGGAGCGGCGGAGATCAGGGGAGTAACGGACATGACCGGCAAACAGGCGGAGAGGATCGGCGGGCAGACAGTGAGGAGCGGCGGCGGGGAGGAGCGGTCAGCGGCGGATGAAGTAGGGCGCCAAGTTACCAGTCAGCAACGTGAGGGAGGAGCGGCGGCGGGGAGGAGCGGTGAGCGAGCCACAGGTAAAGGAGGAAAAACAAACGTGTGCAGAAAAAAGTAACGTGGGCAGGTTAACAGGAGGAAAAAGAAACGGGAGGAGCGGTGAGCGAGCCACAGGTACCGGAGGAAAAACAAACGTGTGCAGGAAAAAGTAACGTGGGCAGGTTAACAGGAGGAAAAAGAAACGTGTGCAGGTGACAAAAGCGTACAAAGTGGAGCAGGCTGCAAACGGGCCATTACAGGACGAAAAAGTGAAACGGGCATTACAGGAGGAAAAAGTGACGTGGGCAGTGACGTGGGCAGCAGTGACGTGGGCAGGTTAACAGGAGGAAAAAGAAACGTGTGCAGGGGACAAAAGCATAGAAAGTGGAGCGGGTAGCAAACGGGGCATTACAGGACGAAAAAGTGACGTGGCCAGTGATGTGGGCAGGTACCAAACGGGGCATTACAGCAGGAAAAAGTGACGTGACCAGTGAGGTGGGCAGGTTACACAACGTCAGGGCGGGCGGGGCCCTGAGCCATGATTTCTCCCGGATAACATTGGGGCGGGCTGCTAGTATGTAATATATTTAATATTAAATATTAATATACCTATACAGTATTAAATAATACATTTAGAGCTGCCAACACATGTGATATGGATTTTGGCTTAAAAGGATAGCGAGTTGTTAGATTACTGTGGCATAGTCAGAATCCGTTATAATCCCAGATAAGTAATTTATTGAAAAGGATACAATCACCTATTAATCCGCATTGTAAATGTGCATGGCAAAGAAGGCATGCGCAGTAGGCGCGCCAACGCAGCGGCCACCAACAGACAAAACTAACAAGATTAACACCCACAAAGGACCAAATCCACAGCAGGTTTGGGGATTCACAAAAATACACAAGACTGGGCAATGATGAATTAATTATTCGTGATGGGGCTTTTTTGAAAACTGCTATCCGAGCTCGAAACTCGATGAACACTGTATGATTGTATTTTAATAATCTTGTAGCTTCTACTATCTTATGCGCTACTTTTACTGCTGTGTTTCTGTACGTTTTATTCATTATACTATTTTTCTTTTATGGATATGTTTTATCCAAATAAAATTCTGAAATGAAAAGTACACAAGATTTGCTCCAAGTTCCCTCAACAGTCCATTCTGTTGTCCTTCATTAATTTTAGCTGGGCAAAAGTCCTAAGCAGAATGAGCATCCTTTCATTACTTTTTCACGAGAAGAATACGTTTTCCACTCGAAAATTGCTATTTGTTTATTTTTTCTTTTTTTTTTTGAGCACACTGATTTTTTTTTTTAGTTTCTTTGTTTGGCCCTTGCAAATGTACATGTCAGGACTTTACATAGCCTGAGGTTAATCCTCTGTATTTCAGTGAATCCCATACATTTCTCTGCAAAAGAAAACGTTTTAAAACCAAAAGGCACTGATGTTGGAAAAAGCCACTGCGATAGAGAGGAAACCTGTGAGATGGCCAAGTTCACCAAAGTGTTGGGAGATGTTAAGTGTGTCAACCTTATGGTTAGTGAACCCTTCCAGAAGTGATAGGAACAAATGTGGAATGGTACCTTTGTTCTAACCCTACTTCTTTCATACGACCTGCTAAGATGGTGTGGTTCACCACATCAAAGGCAGAGGAGATGTTAAGTGGGAAACTCCTGCTGTGTCATCTTGATTCAGTATGTTTCTTAATTCTTCCATGGCCAATAGCATCTTCTGTGCCTCTACTAGGGTGACATCAAACTAGCAATGGTTGAATATATTTTGTGCTTCTTGGAATATGCCAATTTTTCAGTGGGGGCCAGCAGCACTCATTTTTGCAGCCGGTGGGCACACTGGGACTTCTTTTTTGGGACCGGCATTTATTTTTCCTCATCCAACATTTCCTGGGATCAAGAGAGGGAAACTGCACAACAGAGAAAGAATGAGAAAAATGGAAAGTCCTTCATAAAGAGAGAAAGCAGGAATCTGCAACTGAGAGATAAAGGGATAGGGAGTGTCTGGAAGTCAGTTACAGAGGCGCGAGGTTGATGACAGACTATGCAGCCTTGGTATTCCATGTCCCGGCCGCTGACTTCTGAGCAGAGCTTTGGGCACCGGCACTTATTCATCAACAAATTAAGCTCTGTAATTGTTGCCAGAATTTTCCCAGTGCGGGGAGAAGAGTTATGGGGTAATGCACCGTCGTAGAATGAGGCTGGCTTTTTAAGCAGAAAAAATATCACCGCCGACTCCAACAGAGTGCAATCTTTCCTGTTTGAGTGAGATTTTAATGATATCTGACACATCATTGGAAATGACGTGTGTACGTGTTTTGTATTTATGCAAATGTGAAGAGTGTTGTTGAGTGTTGGAAGGGGTAATGACATACATAAGATGACATCTCAAATGGCTCAGTGCTCTTTCCATCCCTTAACAGTGATAACACACATATGTATTCTTCCAATCTGCATGTATGAATTATGTTGTGCATGGTTTTTATTATACTATTTTAAACATAGGATAAATCGATGGACATGACAGGAAAGAAATTGATATACCGAACTACAAAGAGGACATGTGGAAATGTCTTTACTCTTCTGATGTAGTGTTTTGCAAAAATGTTTTGAAATGTTCTGTCTAATGTATAAAACAGATAATCCAATACAAGATTGTTGAAACAATAGAGAACCCACCGTTTCATATCTTTACAAATGCTATATATTGGGAGTGTCCCATTGGATCTCTTGTCAAAAAGGGGTGGGTTTAGAGTTGAGTGCTAATGGAAATCCTCCAATTTTTGAAAGGAAATGTAAAGGTGGGAGTGAATCCGCTGGCTGAATGTATTCCACAATAGGAGTAGAGGTGGGAAGGATTACAGGAGGTGGATTCTATGTATTTAGCATTTTCCTCTAGAGGCTTGAGTATTTTTCATTACCACCAAACTCTAAATCAGGCTCTAAAACTTTAGCAAGGGTTAAGTCATGAGGAGTGTTCCCTGTAAGGTGCGCGCGTGTGCACTCTAACTGCTCCGAGCGCGCAATCTGAATTATGAAGCGCGCACACTTCACAAATCACACCAGAGACCATTTCCAGCTGCTTTTAATAATGTGAAGCTGCATGAAAGAACGGTCACTTGCGTGTTGGAGAAGTGGAGGCAATATTTTGTGGAGAAGCAGTTCACTGTGGAAGAGGCAGTGCCGGGAAGGGAGCCTGCAGAAGGTCACACGGAGGGCTGGCAGTAATTGATTGACTGGGACTGCAGAATGAAACTTTGATGTTTGTTGTGGGGGCGGGGGTCGTTGCAATGTGACAGCAAGAGGTGTCTTGAAGATGGGAGGAGGCTACCAATTATGCTGAGGTAGGGCTGGTCACAAGGTGCCCACATGCCACTTGCGTCATGCGTTTTGTTGATATGGGCATTGGTTACAGGGATATAGACAGAAGTGGCATCTCGGATTAATGTATTTTTTCTGCCATGCATCAGTTGGCATTTTTCGAAGGCCTGCTAATAATGTTATGTTTAAAGTGCTCTGTGCATTGTTCGTGTTTATGTGTAATTTGCGGAGCATGGTGTGTGCCTCACATGCTTTTTGATGTTTTACATACTTGTTCTCTTAATGGGCAAATTTGAAAGTACCCATTTTCTAAGCCAGTATAAACTGTAAAACCCGGATGCGTTTGTACATCTATAGGAGGCATCAGTTATTACCTATTATGAGACCTTCGGCTTACAATATGTGCAGTAGGTTCGGTCCTCGCTAATTAATAACACCAAGCTGTTTAATTCCTCTCTGAAACCACCCTCCAGGCTTCTACCACACATGGAAAGATTTACCTCTCACTTCCTCAGAAGTGGCAAAGCATCTCCATAGTGATGCCTGATTAATCTGGCCTTCAGCAGGCTAATCTTCCCTGTTACCCCTTCGGGTGTTGTTTGCCCAAGAAATCCAGAAGTCTTCTTAGTGGTGGGTCAGACCAAAAAGTTAATACCTGTGCTGCGAAAAGGAATGCTTGTCCCCCTTTGTAGTACAAAAAGGGGTGGTGATGGACGGAGCATCTGAACCAATCAAACACTCACACCCAGTCAAAAGATCTGGGTTTAATCCATCACCGTTCTTTAGCCCACTCTGCCACCCCAGTTCAGACATGGCCATATGCAAATCAGTCTGACCCTGTGCCTCATGGGAACAGTCCAGCCCAAACTGCCAAGCCATGCCTTCCCTGGACCGTAAACATGCTTCCTAGGACCGGTTTCTGGCATTTCAGCCGTCTTCAGCCAGGCTTGCTTGAATCCAGTGGCAAAGTTAGCAAGGGACTTACGTCTGAGCATACCCTGCCAACTTATGGCGAACAAAGCGGTACAAAAGGGGGTGGTGATGGACGGAGCATCTGAACCAATCAAACACTCACACCCAGTCAAAAGATCTGGGTTTCATCCATCACCATTCTGTAGCCCACTCTGCCACCCCAGTTCAGACATGGCCATATGCAAATCAGTCTGACCCTGTGCCTCAGGGCAACAGTCCAGCCCGAACTGCCAAGCCATGCCTTCCCTGGACCGGAAACAAGCTTCCTGGGACCGGTTTCTGGCATTTCAGCCGTCTTCAGCCAGGCTTGCTTGAATCCAGTGGCAAAGTGAGCAAGGGACTCACGTCTGAGCACACCCTGCCAACTTATGGCGAACAAAGCGGTACAAAAGGGGGTGGTGATGGACGGAGCATCGGAATCAATCAAACACTCTCACCGAGTCAAAAGATCTGGGTTTAATCCATCACCGTTGTTTAGCCCACTCTGTCACCCCAGTTCAACATGGCCATATGCAAATCAGTCTGACCCGGTGCATCATGGGAACAGTCCAGCCCCCCTTTTTAAGCACTGTCCTGCCAGTCTGAAGAGCATGCATTCTTCCAGAACTCAACATGCAGAGGGGTCTATGTGTTGTTGGCAAGTGGGCACTGTGATTGCCTTCCCACTTTTGTTTTTAGAGTTAGGGAGCTAAGAGAAAATATTAAAGGTCTTTCTTCTACTTAGTCTCACCTAGTTTTATATTTTCACTAATCACTTATTTTGCACTGCTTTTTTCAGTTGTCCTATCATACTGTTTCCGACCACCAGATAAGAACGGTGGGTCTTCTTACCTTCATATCACATTGTGTAACTGTGTTTGCACTTACTCCTGGGCAAGGAGAACCCAAATGATGTAATAGTGGCGGAACAGTTAGACAACTGATGGGAAAATTCTCAACCAGAGGATGTGCCTCACGTGAATGTGGTGTCATAATATCACGTGGTGCAATTGGTGAATGTAGCTGCCACCCTCCCTTTGTTTGTCACGCCAACAGGTGTCTGTGATTTGAGTTCACTTTTAGACTCCTAGATACTCCTTTGTGTTGAATCACTGTGATTGCCTGCCTGTTTCACTAGCTAGCCTTAAGAGAAGGGGTTTTGGAGGAAAACAAAAGGTGCATGTGAACCATTACAGAAGTGGAACCATGTTTGGCTGAAAAGGGGCGGGGAGAAAGTTTCAATAAATGTAAACATTAGTTCACAGATCCCAAGTGTTTTAAGCTCTTCAGGGCATGGCATGTCATGTTTTTTTTTACTTTGTGCATTGATGTCCATGATTAATTGATTTGAGTTTTATTCTTATTAAGTGCTCAAATACTAGTGGGTGTATTGGCATAAGTCAAAATAAGGCAGAGGGTAACTCAGAGAGTAAACAGATAAGTTCTGAGCAGCTTACAAAAAGTAAGCAAATGGGGTGCTGAATGGATAGAACGTCAAAGGGGAAGACTGATTCAGGTTGGGGAGTGGCTGTGGGGAGCACATAGATGCCTATGTATGATTTTCTGGGAAGCGGAGCCATCACAAAAAGAGTTAGAAGATCATGAGCGGTGAACAGCCTCTAATCACAAATCGCATTTAGTAGTACTTTAGTGGTACTACAATAGTACTAAACAATGCTATTCACAAACCTCTGAGTGTAAATCTCCACCTCTCCTATCTTTTCTATAGGGGAGATCTTCACATATTTAACTTTACTACTAAGTTGTACATGTGAGAGGGGCCAGGGGAGTGGCTGGAAAAAGGAACATACCACTAAGTCGGAGGGGTTTAGGCAGGAGTACGAGGGTTTGGGTTAGCTGGGGGGGTGTGGGTTTAGGGAAAGACATACATAGGAAAAGTAAGAAGGCCCGAAGACCTGAGAAGGTAGTCAAAAACTCACAAATCTTCCCCTTAGAATTTGATTTTCCAAAGACACCCAGGGTATTTGGATTGTAGTATCTGACATGTAAGTACTATAAAAGTATTTAGGGTCATTTGGCACAGGGGCGGTTTCTGCATTAGTGATGTGGTGCTGCGCCCATCTGAAAATTCGTAAACATTTACATTAAAAAATATAAAATAGATCAATTTATTTAGAGATACGATTGTATCTCTAAATAAATTGATGTATTTAAGTCGGGGTTGTCTGTTTCGCCTCATTCTGAAGCAGGAGACGGAAGACAGGCAGCAAATCAACTTTCTTAATGTGACGCACAATGCAGGGCTTTCTGTTTTAAATCCCTTTATTGCCATTGGGGTCTCTAGTTGTATGTACACTGTAGACCAGTGACTCAATAAGCGTCATGGCTTAGGGCGTAGGAGACTTAGGGCCAGATGTAGGAGCCCAAATACCGGTGGGTAACGGCCGATTTCGGCCGTTACCGACCGGTATTTAGGATTTGGCATGTAGGGGCCATCTCATTTACAGAATCGGTAAATTTACCGATTCTGTAAATATACAGAATCGGTAAATTACCGAATCGGTAAATTTTCCGATTCTGTAAATGAGATGTAGGTGGCACTTCACAGAGTGCCACAGGCCCTTAAGAGTCGGTATTTTACCACCCATTCCTATTGGGTGGTAAAATACCGAATACAGGTGTGCATGCACAACTGTGCATGCACACCTGTGCCATGTGACACACAGACATGCCCTTAGGGCATGTATGTGTGCCACATGTTACACATGCCTGTATTTGGGGTGCTAGAGGGTGTCAAAGTGACACCCCCTGCACCCTTGACCGATTCGGTATTGCCCATTGATTCCTATGGGCTTCAAGGCCCATAGGAATCAATGGGCAATACCGAATCGGTATTTACCGATTCGGTAAATACCGATTTTTACAGATTCGGTAAATCAAAAAATGATTTTACCTACATCTCCCACCTTCTAATTTACCGATTCATAAATACCGAATCTGTAAAATTCGGTATTTATGAATCGATAAATTACAATTACCTACATCTAGCCCCTGCGTGATTTCAAATGTCCGTCATTCAAAGCCGTAGATCCCACCCTTTCCTCATTAGTGAGAGTGGATGCGAGCATGTCTGATCCGGTGCCTTGTTTTCAGCATTGGTAAGTAATTGCAAGCTAATGCTGTGTTCTGTATATTGTGCCGAGATCCCTCATCACTCTATCCTCCCCCACTGTGACACCCCAGGCCCTCACTACACATTGCTCACTCCTTTAGAAGTGGAGCTGCGGCATCTGCTCCCTTGTGAAATGGATCCAAATAAGGAGCAGGGTTCGCTCTTCTTCCCTTGCGAAATGGATCCAAATATCTGAGTGACCCAAAGCGAGAGATATGTGCTATTGTGTAACATGTGCTTACAGTGGCCAGTTCTCTGATGTATGACATTAAAACTAGCCCTATGTACATGCCCCTAAGTTAACACTGATGCTTAGAACATGGTCTGACTTGCTGGTTGAATGTTAAAAACGTCAAGGGAATGCATTTCAGCTATTTAGTTCCTCACTTATTTTACATGCTTTACTTATCTTGCATTGCCCACAAGTTAGCTATTTTATAAGGTTGTTATTTATCTCTATTTTTTCCTGTGCATACTTTGAAGCTTGAGCCATGGCAGGTGTTTATGAAGGGCTTTGATTGAGCTCTCAGGCGCTAAAGCTAAAGTCAAACAAAGTGCCTGTCAGTGGGTTGGCCTCTCTGCAGAGCACACAGAACAATGTTTGTGTATTCCATTTGCAACTGCAATTCTGTGGATATGTGTGTGAAGGGGGTACACTGATGTCAAAATATGTGTAAGGCAAAAGTAAGAGAAATTAGAGTGCTTAAATTTGAGGGAGTGCAGTGCATTGTCGGAAGCGGTGAAGCGACAGAGATGCGAGGAAGGGCATTCGGGGTAGAGTGAAAAGAGGATGCTGAAGAGGAAAGAATCCAAAGATCTCTATGGTGGCCAGAAATGGCATCGGAGCTGGCCACCTAATACATGCACTGGTCTGCCACCATTTTTGGTGGCACCCACTAAGTGTAGAGCATTCATTTAAACCATGTTGGTCTTTCCCAGAAAGCCTTGTAATGTCTTTTATGTACCAGGAAACAGATGCCTGTACATCATGGGCATGTCTCATCTGTGCACTAAAAATGTGGCCATATTGGAACAGTAGTGGCTGAGGTGACTCGGACCATATGTAAGGCCAAGTCACCTTGCGAGAAACATTCCAAACGTTACAAGCAATGAATCTTCTGTCACTAGGGTGACAGATTCTTTCTTCCATCTCTCTGGCAGCCTGGTGATCCCACCACCCAAGTCAAAATCAGACCCTTGGACACCTTTAGAAGGCAGCTTTATTTACATTCCAACATGTATAGTTCTTATCTTGTTTTCAGGAAGACTTGGCTTGTTTTTAATCAGTTTCCCTAGGCATTTGGGCAGCAGAAAATTGAAAAATACAGAAGTCATATTTCTTTTGGATAATTCTAATTCTTTTGTTTCATAATCTTGTCCTGAGGGCTCAGTTAAATGAAAAGACACAAATGCTGATTAATTGCATCCAAAAGTACTAACATTGTGATAAGTATGATTTTTTTTTCTACGGTAATAGTTTTAATGAGCAGTACAAATCTGAAATTCTGAATCATCACTTACAGTGCAGACATCCAGGTTCGTTGCTTTTCTGGCTCCAGCCTGTGCAGCACTTATACACGGTCTGATATTCCAGACTGTACATTTGCTTGTAGGTTGTGTAATATCCAGTCCTTGGGGGAATATCCGTAAAAAAAAAAGAAAAATCAATATTTATGTGTAGGTCATGGAACATGCGAATACAAAAATAAATTCTATATTTTTGGAAAATTAAAATACAATCTCACCTTGTTTCATATCCTGCGCACCACCGCTGTCCCGTGCAGTCCGGTTTCCACACTTTGACCATGCGGGTGAATACCTGGATGCACGATTGTCTGTGTCCGACCATGGCTAGCTCTTGCTCATGGCAAACATTTGGCCTAAAGGAAAAGGAATGAAAATATATACAGGTTACAGAAGAGCAGAGAATGTATGGAACATAGAAGTGCATTTTGCTGTCCATAGGCCCTGTTTTAGAAAGCAATTTGCGCTGGTAAATCAGATGCACCAGGACAAATGCAATGATTTGCCATTGGTAGCTATTTACCGTCACCTAGAAGCCGTAAATCCATTTACTCCTGCATTATTGTATGCTACATCAGCATGCAAAAATCCAGGTACAGGGCATATGTGTACGTCCCACGCAAGGGGTGGGAGGTTGAAGTCATGGTTTGACTTGTAACTCCACCTTGCTTATTTTCTACTCTGGAACTAGTTGGAGATTTACTCCTGCAAAGTGCACATCCTCTTCTAGGGAGACAAGTAGAATGGAACATCCCTAACCATATATGTGGGTGGAGGGAATGTGGTTTCTCCAAAGGAAATAGGTTTTCCCAGTGGAGGACAAAAATGTGCAATAGTGCAATTCGCCAGCCCTGCATAGAATTTTGTACTATGGGGGTAGCAATGACGAATTATCGAATATTATTCCCTATAGTACCCCTGGGAAACAGGTTCAGCATTCTAGGTGGAGTCCTTCTATTTGTGGTTAGGAAAAAATCGTAAATCTGGAACCATGCACAATTGTATTTTTATAGTTATAAGATGTTAATTGAACATTTATATACATTCCAATAGTATCAACAGTAGTAAATTACTCACACTTCTACAAGTGGGATTCACTCTTTTTATGGTCGGCTTGACAGCACAGCTGTTGCCAGACAATTATGTGAACATCACCAGAAAGGGGCTTTGGCTCTAGGACTACATGTTTTGATTGGACAGATGTTGTGTGCGTCCACAAAAAGTGCTTGCCCTCCATGCAGCTGTGATCATTTTGTTTATTTAACCAGCTGGCTAAACTTGAAATTTCACGGGCACAGACATGACAATTGAATGCTATTAAGGTGCCCTATATAACTAGATAATGTATTTTCTTTTTCTCTGGTAGTAGCATAGATGGGAGGAGGGCAGTCATTGAGCTACGTGGATTGTTAGGTCTGGCTTCACAATGCAACTGTCCCCTGACCTTTAAACCTACACCAATATTATTCTACAGTTCTTTGCTTCCACCCAAATACATATCTGTTCCCATGCTGTATACTTGTAATGCAGCACATTACCATACAACATTCCTTTAAAGCTGACCTATTGACATATGCTAATGCTTGTTTACTCTTGTAGCGCACCTCAATCGCTCTTGAATTCATGAGCAAATTCAGAGGGGAGTCAGGTGTGCTACGAGGATATGTCACAGTTACTCATAGTAAATGTGTCTGCCAACATTTGCGAAAAATTTGAATTACTCTTGCGATTTTCAGAATCTTATCTTGAGTTTGGAACAAGATGTGTTTTGTCTAGCAACTGTTAAGTACCATCTGGTTTGTTCCTTAAAGCGGGTAATGAACTTAGTCATGCCTTTCCACATAGTCTGTTTCCTCCCTGTCTCTTCCTTTTGTATTTATTGATTTATTTATTTATGAGATTTGGCCAAGCAAGGACCAGGCCCAAGGTGCATCAGCAAGCTGTGCATGAGTGACAAGCTAGGAAGCATGGTCCACACAGGAACATCACAGTGTAGAACACAAATACAATGGGCAAGATAGTACATTCCTGTAGGGAAAACTAGACATGTGCAGCTTCACGTCCACACAGAGACAATAAAAGGTACCTTAAAGGAAAGGTTGTGTAAAAAGTATGAAATGCAATATACAAATGGACTTAGAAAATATACTTTGAGATGCATGAGATCACATTGTTAATTGTAATGGACAGAGATTTACATAAAGATTTGTAGAGCAAAGAGTACTTTAATGTTGTAGACAGAGAACTGCAAACATTCTATGTATAGGACAGTTCTGATGTTCACAGAGGGCCAATGAAAGGTACTATTAAAGATACAATGTTTAAGGAGTAAGACACATACTAAAGGACTCTGAAAAAATAGCAAATATGTGTACAGGAACAAGAGATGCAAATTTAAAAGTAATAGGCTGGTGTGTTTGCATATAGATTGGCAAAGCAGGAGATTCGCAATGTTGGTATCAGAAAACTGAAAAACAAATGTGTATGAGGTACCAGGACTGGAAACCAATAGGGTATGTGTGTCAGCAGAAGATGGAACACAGACCGGCCATGTTGTGAGGCTATGAGAAACAATTGGGGAGTGTGGTAGGTTTACAGTTTAAGTAGTTGGCGAGATGAAGGGAGCATGGGACGGCAGCAGCCACTGTCAATCTTGAGGTATTCATTGAGTTTTTGTTTTTGAGGGCAACCTGGAAAGAGTGAAACAAGGGAGGGTTGGTGTCCGGTACTCTCTGAGGCAAGATGCTTTCCCTCAGAAGGAGTGCAAGAAAAGTGGGAAACTGCTAGTCAGAAAGTGTTTCGCCTCAAACTAATCATTAGCCCCTCAAGATGAGAAATCTTTGAGGAAGTTAGGTAGGATTGTTCATATGCACTGCCTAGTTTGCAAATAATGTAGTTTGTAAATGGGATGGGCATCTGGAGCCATTTAAGATTTGTCAGCACCAATGTGATTTGGTCCAAATTGTGAAAGTATGAGTTGAGGTGAGATGATGCATGAAGGGTGGCTTGATGGGTGGTGAGGTTGATCTTGGGCAAACCAATCTCCAAGGTATTTCCATAGTCAATGAGATAAATCACAAGTGCCCATACAGCATGTTTACTGTTTCCTTTGTGGATGGAGGATTTGATGTGAAGTGTAAGCTGATATTTGGTGCTATTGATCATGATCTTAAAGTGTGGTTTTAAACAGACCCTGTTGCCCAGTAGACAACCTAGAGGCGAGAGCGATGTGACTAATTTGTTAGTAATTTAGACGATTACAAGAGGAGCATGTCAAAGAGCTGTGTTAGCACTGTCAGTTTCAGACCAGAAAAGCAGATAGGCCATGTGAGGTTGCAGTTTGAGGTGACTCCCGGTCATTCACGATTTGCTAGAGAGGAGGCATCTATTAACTGACTTGATAATGTAAATGACCATCTTTTGTGCGGCATTCCTCCAGGATTTTGCATTCTCTTTCTGAACCTGCTTTTGTTCGCCACAGGACTCTGTGCACTTTACTCCTGGTAATGTGCTTGTGCTCTGCCTTTAAACATGGTAAAATTGGCATATTCTTAATTAGTACATTTATTCTACCTATATGCCCCTTGTATATGGTACTACATTTACCCAGGGTCTGTAAATTAAATGCGAATAGTGAGCTACAGCACTTATTGTGCTACCCACTAAAGCAGCACTATAAAACATGTCTTCAGGCCTGTACCTGCCATCTGGGTATGCATGGTATTTGAAAAGTAGGATATGCATATGTAATGTGTTACATGTCCTGGCAGTAAACAACCTCCAAAGTTGTTTTCACTGTAGCAAACATGGCTGTCCAATAGGAAAGTCCTGGGGTACATTATAATACCTTATAATGCTTAATTTCGGTTATAGGAGCACTTAGAAAAGTGATTTAAGGACTCGTTTGTAATTTAAAATCCAACTTAATGGTGAAGTCAAATTTTATAGGACTATAATTAAAATGTCACGTTTAGAAAGTTGTAATTTTCCTGAATTAGCCAAATGTGCATTTCTGCCATTGTCCAGTCTCATCTGTCCCCCTGTGGTGAAGTGTGGAGTGCTCCCAAACAGTGGGCAAAAGGCTTGTTTGCAGAGAATGCTTTCCCGTCTTGAGCAGGATGGCCTGGGGGCTGCACCTAGCCCTTTCCTGATGTCCAAGGGGTGCCTACCCTGTGACTGGCATATGTGGCTCACACCTAGGTCTGCGACCCTTTGTCTTCCTAGTCAACTTGGCTCAAAACCCAGTGGCAAGGAGGAAATGCCCCTCAAATGGTTTGGAGTGACAACGATGGAGGGTTTGCTTATTTCCTTAGCTACACCTCTGGGTGGAAACAGGGAGATCTGAAGAGTGAAAGAAAGGTACTGCTTTGTTGGGGTTTGGTAGTGATGGGAACTATGGGATAATTTACAGCAAAACACACAGGAAGTGCTGCAATAGTGGATAGAGTCACCCCTGGGAACCTTTACCCTATTAGTTAGGGAGTGACTAGGAGTTTCCCCAAGGTTGGCACTGGGCATAAAGGTGACATCTTCAGAACCTTTGTCAGACACTGCGGGACCCATAAAGAGCAGAAGAAGGACAGGCTGAATCCTGAAGGGCAGCTGTGCCTGTTTGCTTTGAACCCAGTGCCGCAGGAGTCACTCGAAGTGTCAGTTGGCTGACCTCCTGTTTCTGCTACAGGGACACAACAAGCTTCCAGAGGACTCTCTCCTTGCAACTGCCCAGCTGCAACTGCATCTGCCTTGGACTTTCCTGCTGTCCTTTGTTGGAGTGAGTCCTAACCTCGAGTTGGTGACTCCGAGGTCGGGGATCCTAGGCTGGTATTAGGGTGTACTCTTTCTTCCCACACTGCAAAAGCTGGGACTTAGTAACTTTTTGCTAACTTTCTGCCTGGAAAACTGAATGAGACTGGGATCACCACCAAAGCTGCAGCCATTTTCCAAGTCCCAACAGACAATGCATTATTGATGCTTAGCCGAAACCCTTCTTGGACACAAACATCAGCTGCTCTGAATTTTCACACATTTGTGGATGACTACACCGAAACCCCATGCTTCAGCAACCCGGCGTCATAGAGCCTCCATCTCTTGCCCCGCCAACTACTCATTGATAACCACTTTTTCTGCACAAAAGTTTCTTTGGACACAAACATCAGCTGCTCTGAATTTTCACACATTTGTGGATGACTACACCGAAACCCCATGCTTCAGCAACCCGGCGTCATAGAGCCTCCACCGCTTGCCCCGCCAACTACTCATTGATAACTACTTTTTCTGCACAAAAGTTTCTAAGTGAGAATGTAACCTTTCCATTGGGACAAACTTGGTCCCTGTATCTGACACAAGTTACATTGGGGTCGGCCATAACTTTTGACTTTGACCCAGTCTCGCACAACCAGATAACCGTGGTTGAAGCTTTGTGCTCTTTGGCCCTATTTTTACTTCAAACTTTAAAATTCATACCTCTGGTTTTACTTTGGACTTTTGTCATTTTGGTGTTATTGTTTTCTGGATTGTGTTTTCACTGTATTATTGTTTGAGAGTGTTGAACTAATTATTTACACATAGCTTTGAAATTAAGTCTAACTGCTTTTGTGCAAAGCTACCACAGGGTTAAACACAGGTTTAATTAGTGACTTTGGAGGTTCATCTTGGCAGGGATTGTGAATATTATTTGAGTTGGGTTCTCAGCCCCTCAACCAGAACTCCCATTTCCTACACTTGAGCTGAGGGCATGGCTGCCTGTCCTCCGCATAGTGGAGGTATGTGAGATTATCAAAAAGAGGTCCAAAAGGCTCCATATATCTGCTGATAAGAATACTAATGTGGAATAAGTGTCCTAGAGAAAGCCAAAAGAGTCTGGCTCACTTACCAAATACATCCTGTTATAAAGTTTAGTAAAGTACAGAAACTGCACTTTCAGCATGGTGTGAAACAAAGAATACATCACAATATCCAGCAATAAAATAGAAACCAGATAACAGGAACAAAAAGAACACCATCGTGCAATAACAATGAACAGTAACTTTTACCCTACAACTAGTGACTTGACCTGTTTAACAATAAAACAATAGCACATTTGAAATTACATATGCAACCTCTGCTTGCCAGAGTAAGTGGCCTTGTAAAGATAGAGGGGCACATGCATCAACAAAAATATCTATCGCAAAGGGGCCATTCACAGAATCTACCACTTTGTGAACGGTATTTTTATATTTGGGATACATCAACCCAAATGCAACTTTGCAATTTAAGTAATCACAAAATGTGTGATTACTTAAATTGCGAATGCATTAAGGGAATCGCAAAGTGTGATTCCCTAAGGCAATGCATGATGCAATTCCAAATTCGCAATTAGGGAGCACAAACTACCATCAACTTGATGGTAATTAGCAAAAACTTAGAAAAATGCACTAAAGTGCCTTTTTCAAGGTTTTAGGTTACACACGCACATGCCCTTGGGGCATGTAAGGGCGCAACATGTGGTAACATCTCAATTTCAGGGGTGCAACAGGGTGTACTTTTGGCACCCTTGCACTCTTGAAATTGCATGCCAATTTGGGAGTACTTATTTGGTACTCGTAAATTGTGCATGCAATTACCATGTATTCCTATGGGCCTCTAGGCACTTAGGGATGAATGGGAAGCAATTCCTTAATTGCGATTCGCAATCAAGGAATTTGTAGTAATCGCAATTTTTTTGTGATTCCTACATACATAGGGATTTGCGAATCCTAAATAGTGAATTCTTAAAATTTGCTGTCTAGGATTCCCAAATCCTGACTTTGATGCATGTGGCCCTTAGTCCTCTACGCCTTCCAACAGGAATATTAAGGACACACAAAAAATACAATTTAAAATGCTAGGGAAACCAGGCCATAAAGTTGCTTGAATAAAGATATGTTACAAAATGTTGACTGTCACATTTAACTCGAGCTGTACAAACAGATAATCAAGAAACCATGGGGCTTATTTACAAGCCCCTTGTGCTGCCGCAGCGTACTTTTTTGTGACGCATCGGCAAGCGCAACCTGCTTCCCCATATTTTCCAAGAACACGTAAAGCCAGTCTGCCTGGCTGTTCATGTCATTGTAAATATGGCCCCTTTACACGCAACACTGTGCAAGAAAGAGGCGTGCCATGGGTGTGGCTGTGGGTGTTCCCACGCTACACCCATGGATTCTGCTGCATTTCTAGACTTACGAGAAATCGGAACCATGGAAATGCGTCGAAATGCTACACCTTCCCATGGGAGGCGTAGGAAGGCGCAGTGAGGAGAAATGTTTTAATTTCTAATTTTTTCCTCTTTGTATGCATGCTATATTCTGCAGCGCACATAGAAAGAGGAAAACACCTCTTGTGAAGGGACACCTTCCTGCACAAAAACAATTATCCCTGTGTCGCAGGCACCCTTGCACAATGGTGCAAGGGTGCCTGAGTCAGCGCATGGCAGCTAATTGTGCGCCAGCGCAGGAGAGAGCACAGGGATCCGTCATATCGTTGTAGATATGATGCATCCCTTTGCTTTGGAATTAACGCCTTTCGGGCGTTCTAAAGGGTGGGCGGGGCTGCGTCGGCCGTTGGCCGGCGGCAGCACTGGGGAGGTAGTGCTCCCGTTGGCCAACGGCCGATGGCAGCAAGGAAGGGGTTAAAGCAGAGCGGCACAGTCAAATGGCTGGCGGCACCGCACTGCATTAATTCATTGTAACTAAGGCCCCAAGATTTTTAAAATATGTGCAACGTACAACAAATGCAACCGGGTATGAGGCCTAGTCATGACAACTTTAAAACCTTTGTTATGTAAAATATGGCCCAGTTATGTTTTATACAACATATTTGCGTTAATTAAACACATTATTTGGTAATTCGAAATTCACAATCACACTGACACTATATTTCCACTCAATATTCCAACATACAGCAATTCCAGCCGTTGTAGTCTGTGTAAAATACCTTGGACAAGTGTTTTTTTCAAACAACTTGGAAATGTGATGGGACTAGTAACTCATGTTATACTTGTCCCATCAGAATTCCTGAGATTTAAATATTGTAGGCTATGGTCAAATATGTCTGATGAAACATCCAGGTGATCAAATAAATGGTGGTATGGTAGACAATACCTGAGGTGAGCTCCCATAAGTAAAAATGCCTTATGCCTGAATGAAATCCGTGGTCTGTCCACTCAGTACAATTTCTTCTAAGACGACCTCACTCTATTAATGAGTTAGGGATTTTTATTTGGCCAAAAGAAATTCTGTCGGCCAAACAACTTTGAGGTTGAAGAAACGTGGCAAAGATGTGTCTGAGTTTCAGGTCAAATTGTCTGAAATGCTCTCAGTCCAACATTGAAAACAAAATTCAATCAAATGTTCTTTAGAAACTACCTTAAAATGTGGATTAGTCAGAAAAACCTTCAACTGAGACCATAACTATCAACAATGTAATGCTAGCAAGAGGTCAGGACCAGAATATCTCCACTCCACAAAGCAAACCACACAACATTCCCAGTCCCAACTCAGGCAAATATAAGGCCTAGTGGTGAGCATTTATTCACAGCTGGAGTTGGTACAGAGTGTTGCTTTGCAGACAGCTGTGACTGAGGTCTTGTCTCAGATGTAACTGTCCTCCATATGTAATATTAGCTTAGTCCGCCCTCTCCTTGATCTGAGATCCTTCTTTCCCACTCTCCATCATTACCTGGTGTAGTATATTAATCACCTCTATAATCAGACAGACCAGCTGACCAGGGTAGTCTGTATGTATACAAATGATCTGATGTATGTGGAAAGAATACATGGCATTACAACGCATACCATTACAATGCATACACAGATTTTACAAAGCAATTATGTAATGCCTGCGTTGTAATAGATGTTTCCCGTTGGGAAGCAATATTACAGAACTTTGGAGATACCAATTCTGGATAGTATCGGCAACACAAACCCCAACCATTATGAGTTTTCGGGTGCAGAATCGGGGGGGGAGGGGGAAACATGCCTGACCCAAATTTATTAAGTTCAGGTGCTCATGTTTCCCCAGATTCCAGGCTGGGTTCTGATTTTATCAGAAACAAAATGTGGGTGGAAAATCATTATGTTTTGTGAGGTGCATTACCTCCAGCTGGGAAATTGTTATCATCGGTAGAGATTGTATACCGTGGGGATAACACTCTGCCCAACATACAGTGGTGCTCCTGCTGACATGGAATACTATCACATGAAAGAGCTGCAAGAAACAATTGCAAATGTCATCAATCTTTGCACCCACAGTATATACACTGCATAAATGCAGAACTACCAGAATTATGTAATGCTTGAATCAGAAACTCATTAGAGGTATGAAAATAAATTAAAGGACTTTGAACAAGAGTATTTACTGATTTATGCAGTTTTGCACAGAGCAATCTTGGCCCAAGGGTATTAGAGCACTTTTTGTAAGGACTAACAGCCTGATTCATCAAGGTACCGTTTTGCGAGTCTCTAATAGCGATTCATAGCGAATCGCTATTGAGGACTCGCAAAACGGTATTCATGTAGGAATTGCTAAATAAATAGCGATTCCTACATATTCTCTATTTGCGAGTAGCAAATTGCTACTCGCAAATAAGGAATAACTCCCCATTCATTCCTATGGGCCAAAAGGCCCATAGGAATGAATGTGGAGTATCCCTTATTTGCGAGTAGCAATTTGCTACTCGCAAATAAGATAGCGATTTTAAGGGTGCCAGGGGTGTCCAAAGGACACCCCGTGGCACCCCTGAAATGCTAATTGAAACAGGTGTTGCGCACACACATGTCCAAGGGACATGTGTGTGTGCAACATGCAACTTAGAAAAATGCTTTTAAAAGCATTTTTCTAAGTTTTTGCTATTTACCGAGAGGTCTGACCTCTCGGTAAATAGCGGCCCAAAATTGCTAATTCGCAATTTTTAAATGTGTCATGAATAGCATTTAAGGAATCTCTAATAGAGATTCCTTAAATGCTAATCCTCGCATATTTGCTAATTCTTTATTAGCGATTTTTGCATTTGGGATGATGAATCCCAAATGCAAAAATTGCACTCGCAAAGGGCCAGATTCTGAGAATCTGGCCCTTTTGCGAGCGCATTTACCTTCATGAATCAGGCTGTAAGCAACTTACAGGAGAATCAGACAATACACAATTTTAGGTGAAGGTAAGTAATGTGCACAGGATCACACGATGGTGAGCGGTGCCCGGGTTTCGAACCTGGGGCCTTATGTATGAACACACCATTCTGAACCGGCGCAGCACAGGCGTACGCACAGGCGTACTCACAGGCGTACCCACAGGCGTACCTGACCGGACCGGACAAGGCGACTCTCTCCACTTCTTGCCGCACCCGCTTCGCGGGTGCCGCTTCGCCCAGGAGTGCGTGGGGCATTATCTCGGCATCCTAAGGAGGAGGACCAGCAAGGCAGGCAGGGCAAGAGGCTCGGCGGGGCTGCGAGCGTGCGGGGACTCCGTCAACCAGGAGTCCCTGCGAGACCAGGGATACCAGCATCCGGTCCGCTCTCCCTGCTGGCCCGCCCCCTGCCCAGCTGAAGCTTGTTAAGGCTTCCACCACCTTTTCTTCTATGGGACACCATTCTGAACCGGCGCAGCACAGGCGTACGCACAGGCGTACTCACAGGCGTACCCACAGGCGTACCTGACCGGACCGGACAAGGCGACTCTCTCCACTTCTTGCTTCGCGGGTGCCGCTTCGCCCAGGAGTGCGTGGGGCATTATCTCGGCATCCTAAGGAGGAGGACCAGCAAGGCAGGCAGGGCAAGAGGCTCGGCGGGGCTGCGAGCGTGCGGGGACTCCGTCAACCAGGAGTCCCTGCGAGACCAGGGATACCAGCATCCGGTCCGCTCTCCCTGCTGGCCCGCCCCCTGCCCAGCTGAAGCTTGTTAAGGCTTCCACCACCTTTTCTTCTTTGGGACACCATTCTGAACCGGCGCAGCACAGGCGTACGCACAGGCGTACTCACAGGCGTACCCACAGGCGTACCTGACCGGACCGGACAAGGCGACTCTCTCCACTTCTTGCCGCACCCGCTTCGCGGGTGCCGCTTCGCGGGTGCCGCTTCGCCCAGGAGTGCGTGGGGCATTATCTCGGCATCCTAAGGAGGAGGACCAGCAAGGCAGGCAGGGCAAGAGGCTCGGCGGGGCTGCGAGCGTGCGGGGACTCCGTCAACCAGGAGTCCCTGCGAGACCAGGGATACCAGCATCCGGTCCGCTCTCCCTGCTGGCCCGCCCCCTGCCCATCCCGGCCCTATAACACAGCACTTAACTCCCGCAGCGCGGGACGCAGCCCGGGGCGAAGACCGGGCTAAGAGCGGGCCGTTTGAGGCCGTTCGAGGACGGAAAGGACTGGACTGGGCCATATCCCTTGGGTTTTTATAATTCACTTTGTTTTTACTCGCGTTAATCACTCCGTGCTTTTGTTCTTTGTTGTTATGATGTGTTCACGGGGCAGTCGTAGCAAAACTGCCATGGGCATTAACAAACCAAGTGGGACCCTAGATGACTTCCTTACGAAAACTAATTTGGCCATTGACGCGGAAATCAACAAAATGCAGCACAGGGTTTCCCTCGAACTAGATGCTGCACGCAAATTGTCCTTGAATATAGCCTCTTCCAAGAAATCATCGTTAGGAAAGCTGGCCTTAGCGTTAACCCCCGAGCGTACATCTGGTCCCTGTTCCTTGCTTGCAGTAGCTGATATACATCACTCGCCTTCTACATTTTTTTTTGAGCAAGCTAAGGAATCTATTGTAACCCCTCTGGATGGGCCCACACCACCTACTTTTGTGGCTGGGACTAGCACCCTAGCAAAAATTGTTTTGCCAAAGATTGCTGCTAATGCTAAAAAGGCTGCCATACTGCAGAAGAAACGTTTGGCTAGGTCTATACTTGCTCGCAAAAAGGCCAAAATTGCGAGATCTCATTTTTTTAATCGTCGACGGCCAACGGCCACATTTGGGTTTGGGGAAGTAAAAGACAAAGCCCACACAGCTTTACTGGGCAGTGATATCTGCCCTGTTCCAAGTGGTGTTGCGCTTGATCCCCCGGTGGTAACCCTCCATGACACGAATAAGGAAGGGTCAATTGAGGGTAGCCAGAGTGTAGTAGAGGGGGATAGGAGGGGAGATGAGGATTTTTTGCAAACTGTATGGGACACACTCAAAAAATTACTTACCCCCCTGGAGCTTAGACTTTCCAGAATGGAAAACCACCTGCTAGAAATGGATAAGACTTTAGTCACATTGGCTAGCTTTAGTCTCAAGCAAATGGAAGCTAGGCTTTCATTGGGCGAGGGTTTAACCTTTCAGCCATTTGAGTCAGATCCCCCAACCCCCCACCTTTAAGACCTAAACCCGTACCAAAACCACGCACAATAGTGGGGGATAATGCTACTAATTCCATTCTTAGCACTTGTCTCCCGCCCCAGGACCCTCTACCAACCCAACCCAGACACCAAGCATGCCCTGTAAAGAATACAGCACTACCTAACGCTAGCGTTCTAACTAGTTTACATCAGAATGTAGCACGCCCTAAACCCAGGCCTCAAACTGTTGTAAAACAGCCTACCCAATTGACCAACAAGAATTTGCCATTCTTAGAATCTAGCCGACCGAATTTCCGTGGTGGTTACATTGACCTACCACCGGAGGCTAGTCAATATGTCATTGTATTGGCTGGTGTGCCTACTCTCGACCCACAGATAAAAGAGGACCATTGGTCTCTTAAAAATAAGGTAATTCACTGGCTAAACACGAACAAACAACTACCCAGTCACCTAAGAAGTCAGGTTTTAATGGTGCGAAGAGTACCATGGGTTGGGCCCACCCATAAAACCATTACTGGTGACTGTGTGGTTGTGTCATTTGCTGACCCCCATACAGCACAGCATCTTTGTTCGTGGCCCACTCGAGATGACAACCACTCAGTTATCGTTAGACCTCTCACCTTTTTCTACCCTCCTCGACAGCAGCTTGGTTTGGGAGGGTCTTGGACGACTATACAAAAGCCTAGGCACAGAGGATTTGGGAATGGTGGACCTCTCCAGAGAACCGGGTGGCAAGGTGTTCCCACATCAAATATGTTTGGCTGCTTGGATGAGGTCGACTGACTAGGGGAGGTGGATGCTCTAAAATTCTCAGTAGACCTTATCCCGTCCACCCAGGCACTGCCCAGTATGGTTTGTTCTGTGTCGCCATTGGGTTCGCGCTTAACACCGGATACCGTTTATATTTCAAACTCAGTTGAGTTGGGAGTTCCGGGATTATCTGAGTCTCCTTGCCCCGGTAACTCAGATAATGAAATTAAAATGGTTTCTTGGAATATAGCGGGTTTAAAGGGCCGCCTGGATAGCGATGATTGGGTTGATTATATAACTACACATGATATCATCGCTTTCCAGGAAACTTGGTCAGTCGACCCCTTATTTAGAGTAGGCTTTTTGAATTTTTATAAGCCAGCAGTGCGGGGTCCCAGGGGTAGAGCTTCGGGTGGACTAACTATATGGATAAAAGATACACTTGGCTTTAGAGTGAGGGTAATCCTGGTAAAGAACCCCGATCTCCTTTGTGTATCCTTAAGCAAGGAGAATTGCAAGGATATTGTTTTAATTAACATCTATGCCCGAGGTTGTCAGGGTGGTAAAAAGCAACCTATTATTAATGATCTGGAAGACCTCCTAAATGAGCATAAAAGTGACCAACTCGTTCTAGTGGCTGGTGACTTGAACTGCTCATTCGAACCCATCCTGAACCTTGCTGAAGATGTAGGGATGGATGATGATTTAGTCTGGAATATTCCCCCGCTAGCAATAACTAAGGGTGTTAGGGGTACGGAGGCAGCTCTCCACTGGCTTGGCCTCTGCCTGGAATGGGGGTTCAGAGCGGTGAATGGCCGCAGCCTATCTGATAAGGCGGGAAAACCAACCTTTGATAATGGGTCTAGTGTGAGTCGTATTGACTATATACTGGTCAACATTGATTCCTGGGATACTGTAGTTGACATGTTAATAGAAATTAGGCCAGAGAGTGATCACAACCCACTCTCACTTGATCCCGGGTCTTGGGCCCCCTCTGACAGAAACAGCTTGTATCACATCAGACCTAGTCTTGAGTGACAACAGAAGACGGGTCAAATGGTCGAGAGTCATAGCTGATCAGGAGCTTGTCTGTCAAATAGAAGAACTGGTCTTAGGTACTAGTAATAAGATGAGTACAGTATCAGTTAAGGATAGGGAAAAGTCTACTATCGTTGATCTCCATGAGGCCTGTTTTTCGGCCATTAGGGAACTTCTCACTAGGCCATGTGGAAAACACAAAGAGAAGCAATTCAAGGGGTGGTATAATAAAAAGTGTAGAGAAGCGCACAGCACTTTAATTGCTGCTGCTGTCAAATCTAGAAATACCCCTGACATTAGGCTTGCGAGGCAGGCCTACAAACATACCACTTGGGAAGCCAAAAGGGAATGGGAGGATTCGTATTGGCTTGATCTTCTCAAAGCCTGTGAGTCCTCCAACCAGATTAAGTTTTGGGAGCTAGTCAGATGGGGCAGGGGTTCCGACTCACTAGCACCCGAAAATCATGTTTCCGCTGTTGATTGGGTGGAATTTTTTTCCTCTCAATTTAAAGACCCTAATATTGTTCAGTTGGCAGATGAGTCCGTAGTGGGGACTACACAATTATTCTATGGGGATAGGTTAACCTTTTGTACCTCGGATACCAAACATGCTTTAGGCTTAATTCAGTCTGGGAAAGCCCCAGGTATAGATGCAGTACCAGCCGACCTTTTTAAATTGAATTTAGAATTATGGGTCCCTTATATAACAACCTTAGCAAATTCTATTGCAGCGGGCGCAAGGGTTCCACAATCCTGGAAAGGGGCTGAAATACTTCCAGTTCACAAAAAAGGGGATCGATCTTCACCGAAAAATTATCGCCCCATTAGTCTGATCGACACCATTCAGAAAGTGGTATCAAGAATGGCCCTAGCTAGAATACAGGGGTGGATCGAGCAGAATAATATACTCTCCCCCATGCAGGCAGGGTTTCGATCAGGCACCAGCACCCTAGATCAGGTGTTCCGTTTAACTATGTTGTACTGGAAGGTTGTCTTCTTGGGCGGCGGTGTCATCTACGCCGCCTTTGTCGATCTTCGGTCGGCATTCGACTTGGTCCCAAGGGCCAAACTTTGGGATGCTCTTGGTCTCATGGGCCTTCCTCCCGAGTTATTAGAGCTAGTTAGGCGCTTACACGAGGATAACTTCGCCCGTGTAAGATGGGGGAAACAGGGTCAGGTAACCGCTAGCTTCCCTGTCGAACGTGGGGTCCGACAGGGTTGCGTGCTGGCCCCTACCCTGTTTCTCCTATTTATTAACCGGGTGGTTGCATTCTTTAGCGGAACACAAACAGATGCTCCCACCCTGGGGGGTTCTAAGTACCCCATGCTAATATTCGCCGACGACACTCTGCTCCTTTCCAGGACTCGGAGTGGTTTACAAGCGGCCCTAAATAGATTTGCAGAATTTTGCACAGATAACGATCTCCAGATTAACGCTGAAAAAACTAAATTTATGGTTTTTAATAGGAACAAACAAGTTAAAAGTTCATTTTTACTAGACGGTGTCCCAATCGAACAGGTCAAAGTCATGTCCTATTTGGGTGTGACTCTTGACCATCAACTTACGTGGAACCCACAGTTGGAGGTATTAATTCTTAAATTTGTTCGCCTTACAGGATGCTTGTTGAAAGAACACAAAAAAACCTTTACCAAACGCATCACACCAGCGTTAAAAATTTATGAGGCCAAGGTTAATGCAGCTACCCTGTATGGTGCAGACATATGGGGTTACAAAGGATTGTCAGCACTGACTATAGCACAGAACAGGTTTCTTCGGAATCTAGTGGGGCTTCCTCAATCGACGCCTATCAAACCTTTGCTTTTAGACTTAGGCTGTAGACCACTGGATGAGATGGCACAGTATCGCCTTATTGCTCTTTGGCGTCGCCTTTGGACGACCGAAGAGCTTAGTCTTTTTGCTCACGAATTGGGCGAGATTAGATCATTGTGGGGTGCCCAGAAAATTCCATGGTTGCAGGAGGTCAAACAAATTTTGCACTCCATGGGCCTCCCCGAACTATGGTTACATCCCGAATGTTCTAGGTTTCCTTCTAAAGTGGAATTTAAAGAGTTATTCTGGGCTGCAAAGAAATCTGTACTGGTCTCCACTTCTTCAGAAAATAACCTAACAGGACTGTTTTTAACACACAAGATTACACCGTCCCTTGAGTCCTATTGGGATTTGATATGCAAATCACTTGACCGTAAGCTGTATCATCAGTTTCGGGTGGGCACTTTGCCGATCAATTCCTTTACTGCTAAGTGGGCAAAGAGTATAAGTACAAAATGCCCTTTTTGCCCTGACCAGGTTGAAAGTGTGGGCCATCTGTTTTTTGCATGCCCAGCTTATCGATTGCCTCGTCACAAATGGTTGAAACCAATTTGCAAAACCTTAAATTGTGAGGGGAATCGCACAGCCCTGTTGAGATTACGTGACATGCGTTCTGAAAAATCTGTGATCTGTGTTTCCAAATTCTTGGGGTGGACGTGGCTGATTCGTGTAAAGAACTCGTAACCCCTTTTTAATCAACTTGACTATTTTTTTTATGCCTGTATATATTCCGATGGCAATCCTTCTTAATACCTGGGGCTCCATTGCAAATGTAATAATGTATAAATGTTGAAATGTTGATAATGTTTTTTATATTTGTTGTCTTTTATGAATTTTATTCGAAATAAAGACTAAATGAACTGAACTGTATGAACACATTTTCCCATAGACACAGAACGGGTAAAACCCTTTGATACATGTGGCCCTTCGTTCCTTACTTCCAAGTTCAACAGTGTTAGCTGTCAGTCACATTTTGGCCTCGAGTATTTGCCCAACATTATGAAATTCCCAGCGAATAATGAAATATTCAAAATGCTAAAGTCAGAAACATTGTGAACAATTAAAATATTAAGTTAAGTGGGTGTATTAAGCAGTTTTAGAGATCATAGACATAGAGGATTGAAGGATCTATCTTAAATAAACAAAAAACACTCAGTCTTCCTGTCCTAGAAACATTTAACCCCAGGGTAAAGCTTGTCTGAGTCATTTTGTAATCAATTCAGCATATGTATTTATATGTATGAAAGTCGGGGAGTTAGAGCAACACATAATCATTTTATTGTTTTCAGTAACTGCATGCTGCTGCCAAGTTTATACATTGAAAGTTACTTTGGGTTTGCTCGCTGTAATGTTCCAGGGATGTCAGGGTGTTTCATGTTACATATTATACAAATGCTGGGTGAAATGAACCGTTGCCTGGAGTGAACTCTGATGACTGAGGGACCTATTTAGAGTCTGGCAGATGGATACCCCATCACAGCGTGAGGATGTCACGCCCCCTGGTGTTACGGTATTGCATTACAGCCTAAGGCACTTGTAATATGGAGGATGGGATATCGGTCCCGTTTTGAGGGAGTATCCCGCTCGCAAAACCCTAAACAAGACCCTAAGGGGCCGATTCACAGAACTAATTTAAGACAAAATCCTAAACTTACTCCTTTTGGTATTCACAGAAGTTCTGTGAATCGGGCCCTCAGTGATCAATGCTTCTAGATGGCAGCATTTATTTCGGATCACAAACACGTGCTTACTGCATGATACTAGACCCTTCTTCAGTCCTGATTTTTTTACAGTGTACTGTGAAGTCCAAAAGACTTCAGAATCAGGAATACGAGTATGAAATGCTGCTTTTTCGTATTTAACTTGTGGTAGTATTACCAGATTTTCAGTAACAACTCAGAGTAGGAGGCATTTACCACACCCAGTACACACATCACCCAGCAGTGCTTGTATTTGCTGGGTGCTGTAAACAATAGCGCCTCAGCCCTCGCGATACAGGGGGTGGTCTCTGAGCTCCAGGCGGGCCCCTCCAGCACTGTGCATGGGTGGCAGGCCCTTGGACTGGGGAGCTCCTGACTGAGTATATAGCTTAGGGGGCCACCAACATGTACTTTGAAGGGAGGGGCTTCAAAATTCGCTCCACGCTGGCTGTAAATAACCCATCAATATCTGCACCACTCATGTTCGGGTCATAAGCATCCTCGACAGGTATGACTGTTGCCTAAGAACCTCAAGTGAGTGACACATGATTGCACAATGCAAGACTGAAACAGATGATTGGTGCACATCTAGGTTTTTAACTTTACACTCAAATTCTGCAACAAACCATCAAGTGGAACACAAGAGTAATGTTGAGATTTGTTTTAAGAGGCTGGTGAATGTAGGAAAATTGTTGTCTTAAAATCTTCAGTGCAGGGGAGTTTGGTCTGATGTTCCGTGGACCCTTGGGGGGAACGTTTCCGTACCTACAGCATCTACATTCTGCCATGTACATGTATAACTTCTGTTGGGTTCTGCCCACTTGATACTGCAAAAAATCCATAACATTTCTTGTTAACCCCTTCGGTGCTCATGACGAGCTGAGCTTGTCATGACCACACCTGTTTTTGTTACGGCCCAGCACTGCAGGGGATTCGCTCCAGCAGCCATGAGGTTAAAAAAAAGTGTTCAGTGCAGTCCCACATGGCATCATGTGGAAGCTGTTATGTAGAAATGTATGAATCTCTGGGAGTCATATCTTGTTTTGATAGTTTTTTCAATTCTTCCTATTTGTGAATAAGGCTTACCCCCCCGTGCATGATTAAAAACACACATTTTAGGTCTAGCTAGAAAGTGCTTCTTCCGTTCAAGAACTCTTCATTGATCCATCAGCACCTGTTCATGTGTTTATAACTCAGATGGACCTCCATGGCTCATACAGTGCCCCTCCAGCTCACATCCTGGTTTGCATTCACAACTACCAGTTAAAGAAAGCATCCTGCACAGGGCCCAAGAGAAACACTGAGTGCACTTCAAGGGGCACACGCCTATGTTGTACCAAGACTTGGCAGCCATAAATTTGCCAAGGGCCGTGACTTTCCTCAGAAACCTCTCACCTGTGGTGCATTGGCATCTCTTATTCCTGGAGCCACCCGTTCCCATCATCTTCCGTCTTGATGGCAAATTGCACCATCTTTGATTGCTGACGGAGGCATGTCAGATACTCAGCATTGAAGATCCTGCTACTGGAAACCAGCAACAAAGCTCATGGGACCAAAGCACCTGCAGACTCTCATGATGGCAGCGACGAAAGACACCAGTTGAGGGACCGAAGCCTGACTCAGAGACCTTAGCAATGGAAAGAAAGGCGGTGCTTGAGCCGCTATCCAGAGACCCGAACAGGGCAGAAGCTATGTGACGCCACTGGCACCCCAACAACTGCTTCTCCTCTTGGGGTGGTGGAATGGGGGGCAAGGACAGGGGCTGGGGGCCTTGAGCCCCACTTTGGACTCACTCTCATTGCCTCCCGGGGGGACAGTAAGTTGGCCATTGAAACTTTGAACTTGATAATGTTTTCTTTGTTGTCATTTTTCCATGTTGCAGTTCTCGAAAGTACTCACTATATGAGAGGACACATTATAGTCCAGACACTTTCACATAGTGGCTCAGCTGTGACGTGTATGGGTGGTTCTAAAATTGTTTGGCTCTAGTAATGTTTGTGGAAGAGAAGTCATTCTTTTGTCAGTGCAACCTTATAGTTGGAACAGTGCGACACCCTATATCACTGTGGGTTACAAATAGGAAATATATTCAGCTAATGTAGCACTGCAAACCATTAAGGAGCTGATCAAGGCACTACACAACTCAGGCCTCCCCTACCTGAACTGTTGCATCTACTTCCAAATACCACTGAGGCACATCTGCTCAACTCCAACTCACACACATCCTACGCATACCCAGAACCAGATCAGGAGGACAGGCATTCTCTTACATCGTTCCTAAAATATGGAATGACCTCTTATTCCACATCGGAGATTCCTCTTCTTTAATTCTGCATGAAACTGAAGACCTGGATTTTCAATTACCCAACCGGCCATAGGCAGAGCTAGACGCACACACCTGGTCAGTGCCAGTATGCCCTTGCGGTGAGAGTACGCTTTACAAATGCACATAACATCAGAGGATGGCCAGTACACCTACACGGCGTTGGGATAGACATTGTCGCTGAGGTGGACTCACCTTGATGAATATGTGACTACAGGGAGCTGCTCTCACTTCTATGCCATTTCAAGCACAAACTACAGTGAAACTCGATTTTATTCAAAGTGTGATTACATGACCTACGTACAAATTACAGGTTCAGTCCTCATTCTACTTATTAAGGTAGGAAAGGAGGGCATAACTACGGGGATCGAGTAGTCCTGATGAGAGCTGGTGAAGACGCAAAATCCGGATGAAACATGTCTACTAATTTGCAGAGTGGAGGGGTGAACGGTTCATAATTTAACATATTCACCACCATCCTCTGGTCTGAGATACCTTTTTAACCCTGACCTGGGAATCCGTGAATAAAATAGACGTTTGGATATCCCTGAGTTCGTTTTACATTATATTTTTTTGTCTGCACTTATTCTTTGCTTGATCCCTACTTTTCTATGTGTATTTATTGTTTTCCTCCACCCCGTGCGTTGGTCTGTGAAGGGTTTGTTCAGCAGTCCAATGATGAAGCATGCCACAATTTATTGTGGGTGAGGGCAGTTTTTCAAACATCTTAACTTTGCCACAAAACCTCTAAAAAGCGATGTTCTCACTTGTACTTCTCTCTGTGTGTGACTAGTCAATTATAGAGGAGGTCAAAGTCAGCCGCAGACGGTAGTGGGAGTACCGGCCGGGCGGTGTTGTGGTGAGGGGGAGGGGCAGGGTGGGGGGTAGTAATGTATGGATTACGGATTTTAAAAGGCAAGTAAACATAAAAATAAATAAAACAAATTTCGTTGCACACACTGCATCACCAAATGCGATTTAGTGTGTGCAACGAAATTTGTTTTGTTTATTTTTGTGTTTACTTACCTTTTAAAATCCGTAATCCATACATTACTACCCACCACCCTGCCCCTCCCCCTCCCCACGTCACCGCCCGGCCAGTACTCCCACTACCGGTCGCGGCTGGTCAAAGTAGGAGTTCCCCTCCTCCCCCTTTTATTGTGTTATTTACCAGGAGCACAACTAGTGCCTAATTTCTCTTTCTGCACCTCTTATTTGTGAATTCTGAGATGCGCAAACAAAACATTGTCTTATGGCCCATTCACACTAGATTTAACCTGGTTAAAACCCCTTGGGATGCACAGTCTACACAATACTGAGTCAGGCACAGCTCGAGTTTAGACCTTTTGGAATCTGAACATCACTTAATACCATGGTGTAAACGTAATATTCTTGGTCCATTTCGGAGGATAAAGGAATCAAAAGGCAGCTTTAAGTACTGTCTCCAATCAGGCTCAGTCACTCACAAGGAAATGAGCTATGCAGTATCCACCTTTCTGATTGGCTGTTACCCTACTATTTTAGCAGCAGTGAAATCTTCGAGCAAGCACAGAGAGAGAATATACTGACAGCCTTTTCAACAACTAATTTTCTTGACAATATCTGACCTTGCAGTGATGTGCAGGCCTTGTCTTAATGTGTTAGTCCAAACACAAGATGGCAGACACTTGGTAGGTCTGACTTTGTGTGGATCTATACAAAGATATCACAATAATATACAGCAAAGAGGAAAGCATACACTTCTAATAGACCAGTGCAAAGGAGCTTTGTCAGCAATTGCTTATATATTGGCACAAAGTTCACTGCTCGGCTAAGAAAACTGGAGGTAGCTATGAGAACAATGATTGAAGAATTGCTCTCATTCCAGGTTTAATCCTTGCTCAAATAAAAAATATGATCCTGCAGACTGAAGTAAACACCCAGAATCGTTTACTAAGCATAGACTTTAGTTCCTGTTATTAATTAGTATTGCAGGATGGAATAGCATTTTTCTATACTAAGTTAGTCTGGCATCACCATTGATGTGGAATCAGGCAAAGGACCCTGTAAAGAAACACTGGTATATTTCAGGGTGACTTTGCAAGAGTGCTGCCCCAATGGTCACTTTTGCTGTTGATAGGTTTCTGAAAGTCACCTCAGCAAATCCTAATGATATCTCTTCTAAAGTGTGCACTTTTATCAATTATCACACAGTTTTTTAAAGGGTCCATAATAATAACAAGTGTCACTTAAATACTAACCTTTATTATTTTGGACACTTGGAACCCTCCTTTTTTTCCACAGATCATGTTTGTACACCTTACAAGTAGATATTTTGTTTTGCTTGGTTAATAATGAATGTATCTTCATGGAGACAAAAATAAATATATTCAAGAACACAGTACTTGCTGCCAATGTTTTAAGATTATACCTATTTTAAAAAAAAAAATCGAAGACGTAAAAGTGGATTTAAAATGCATTGAGGAAAAAATAAAGATTTCACGTGTATATGTTTATCCTTAACACAATATTATTCTACTTTCCAGCCTCGGCGCTATTCCTACAGCAGCGCGCTCATTTGCAACTGTCATTGTCGGTTTCCAGCCTCTGATTTTAACCCTCCCGTTTTTTGTCTCTTATTTTGATATTTTGGTTGGGCACTTTCCCCCTGTTTTAAAATAGCCTGGCCACGCATACCCCCACTGCTGCCACCTTACTTGCATTTAAAACAGCAAAGTTCACCGCTCTTGGCGGGTCCTCGGCCCTTGTCTTGTCGGCGGCCATCTTAGGTGAGGGGCTTAGTCGCGCGTTATAGTCCGCTCTCTGTTTCTACAGGCGAGCTTAAAGGCAGGCAAATCGAGCAGCTCGCTCTTTCCAGCCTCGGCGCTATTCCTACAGCAGTGCGCTCATTTGCAGCTGTCATTGGCGGTTTCCACCCTCTGATTTTAACTCTCCCGTTTTTTGTCTCTTATTTTGATATTTTGGTTGGGCACTTTCCCCCTGTTTTAAAATAGCCTGGCCACGCATACCCCCACTGCTGCCACCTTACTTGCATTTAAAACAGCAAAGTTCAACGCTCTTGGCGGGTCCTCGGCCCTTGTCTTGTCGGCGGCCATCTTAGGTGAGGGGCTTAGTCGCGCGTTATAGTCCGCTCTCTGTTTCTACAGGCGAGCTTAAAGGCAGGCAAATCGAGCAGCTCGCTCTTTCCAGCCTCGGCGCTATTCCTACAGCAGCGCGCTCATTTGCAGCTGTCATTGGCGGTTTCCAGCCTCTGATTTTAACCCTCCCGTTTTTTGTCTCTTATTTTGATATTTTGGTTGGGCACTTTCCCCCTGTTTTAAAATAGCCTGGCCACGCATACCCCCACTGCTGCCACCTTACTTGCATTTAAAACAGCAAAGTTCACCGCTCTTGGCGGGTCCTCGGCCCTTGTCTTGTCGGCGGCCATCTTAGGAGAGGGGCTTAGTCGCGCGTTATAGTCCGCTCTCTGTTTCTACAGGCGAGCTTAAAGGCAGGCAAATCGAGCAGCTCGCTCTTTCCAGCCTCGGCGCTATTCCTACAGCAGCGCGCTCATTTGCAGCTGTCATTGGCGGTTTCCACCCTCTGATTTTAACCCTCCCGTTTTTTGTCTCTTATTTTGATATTTTGGTTGGGCACTTTCCCCCTGTTTTAAAATAGCCTGGCCACGCATACCCCCACTGCTGCCACCTTACTTGCATTTAAAACAGCAAAGTTCACCGCTCTTGGCGGGTCCTCGGCCCTTGTCTTGCCGGCGGCCATCTTAGGTGAGGGGCTTAGTCGCGCGTTATAGTCCTTTCTCTGTTTCTACAGGCGAGCTTAAAGGCAGGCAAATCGAGCAGCTCGATCTTTCCAGCCTCGGCGCTATTCCTACAGCAGCGCGCTCATTTGCAGCTGTCATTGGCGGTTTCCACCCTCTGATTTTAACCCTCCCGTTTTTTGTCTCTTATTTTGATATTTTGGTTGGGCACTTTCCCCCTGTTTTAAAATAGCCTGGCCACGCATACCCCCACTGCTGCCACCTTACTTGCATTTAAAACAGCAAAGTTCACCGCTCTTGGCGGGTCCTCGGCCCTTGTCTTGTCGGCGGCCATCTTAGGTGAGGGGCTTAGTCGCGCGTTATAGTCCGCTCTCTGTTTCTATAGGCGAGCTTAAAGGCAGGCAAATTGAGCAGCTCGCTCTTTCCAGCCTCGGCGCTATTCCTACAGCAGCGCGCTCATTTACAGCTGTCATTGGCGGTTTCCACCCTCTGATTTTAACCCTCCGTTTTTTGTCTCTTATTTTGATATTTTGGTTGGGCACTTTCCCCCTGTTTTAAAATAGCCTGGCCACGCATACCCCCACTGCTGCCACCTTACTTGCATTTAAAACAGCAAAGTTCACCGCTCTTGGCGGGTCCTCGGCCCTTGTCTTGTCGGCGGCCATCTTAGGTGAGGGGCTTAGTCGCGCGTTATAGTCCGCTCTCTGTTTCTATAGGCGAGCTTAAAGGCAGGCAAATTGAGCAGCTCGCTCTTTCCAGCCTCGGCGCTATTCCTACAGCAGCGCGCTCATTTACAGCTGTCATTGGCGGTTTCCACCCTCTGATTTTAACCCTCCGTTTTTTGTCTCTTATTTTGATATTTTGGTTGGGCACTTTCCCCCTGTTTTAAAATAGCCTGGCCACGCATACCCCCACTGCTGCCACCTTACTTGCATTTAAAACAGCAAAGTTCACCGCTCTTGGCGGGTCCTCGGCCCTTGTCTTGTCGGCGGCCATCTTAGGTGAGGGGCTTAGTCGCGCGTTATAGTCCGCTCTCTGTTTCTACAGGCGAACATAAAGGCAGCCATGCCGGCGCGCAGCGGTAACGCCGGACTGACGCCGGAGTTACGCCAGAGTTCAGCCCGTCTGTGCCCGTCCGGGCCCAGACGGGCTCAGGGCTGGTCCCCCTGGCCGACCCACGGGAGCCTCATGCAGCCTGTATCAGGTACACGAAGGAGGAACTTATGCTGTGGCGGTCTTCCCATCTTGCCTCATGTAGATTTGCTCATGAGAGGGGACTACCGTTTCTGCCTTGCGGGGCTTGCAACTTAGGTCAGGAAATTGCCAGAGATAATTGTGCGTTATCAATGGCCTTGTTGAACTGTCGGTCCCTCCCTAGTCATGCGACAGAAATCAATTCCCTTATCCTTGACCACAAGTTGGACGCGCTGTTCCTCACAGAGACTTGGATCTCCTCTTGCTCCGGGCCGGATATGGTTAGGGCACTTCCACCGGGCTTCCTCATATTCCATCTAGATAGACCATTGGGGCGGGGAGGCGGAATCGCCATCATTCACAGGGATACATTAACGTGCAAGGCCCAGGACGGTGGGATAAACGATTGCGAGAGCTGTCAGTTCTCTCTACGTTTGTCGCCCACCGCGTCCCTGGCAGGCCTTCTCGTTTATCGTCCACCAGGGACTACGGGCAACTTTTCTAATTCCTTTCTTGAAACGGTTGCGGTCCTAGCCTCTTCCACTGCCAACTTTGTGGCATTGGGTGATTTCAACATCCACTTCGACGACCCTCACAACCACCTGGGAGTTGATCTGCAGCATGATCTCAAAGCATTTGAGATCAACTTGGTCAATTCGGGTGCAACGCATGGAAAGGGACACTTGCTCGACCCCATTTTCTCTAACTCAGACCGCCTCCAAGTTCTGCCTGCATTTCCTCTGCCCTGGACAGACCATTTTATGATTCCGGCTCGGTGGCAGTACGATGCCCCAGTGGTATCTACACCTAGGGTATTCACGGTTGAAAGAGCCTGGTCTAGGCTCCCAGTGGATACCTGGGCGGTACACCTGGAGGCGTCCCGCCCCGTTTTCGGGACTGACCCGTTAGTAGTCGATGAGAAGGTAAATGCTTGGCTGACCAACTCACTGGATACCATCCTCCCTAAGAAAAGACGACTTACTAGGGGCAGGAGAGTGGGATCAGCGCCCTGGTATACGCCAGAGCTCAGAATACTGAGGAAGGGCTGCAAGAGGCGGGAGAGGATCTGGAGGAAGGACTGCGGCAAAGAGAGCCGGAGAGAATATCGGGTGGCTCTCGCTGCTTATAAATCTGCCATCCAGGCAGCGAAATCTGGGTTCTATGAGGAGAGGATAGGCCTCTCTTCCAACTCATCAAAAGAGTCTTTTAAGGTCATCAGAGAACTCTTGAAAACCCCCGAACCTCCGGTCTCGCATGATAACCCACGTGAGAAATGCTTAGAACTAGCCTCTTATTTCAAACTTAAGATTGAAAATATCTTGTCATCTCTCCCTCGGTTAGCCCAGGAGCCATCCTCGGTGGGTAACCTAGGGTCTTGGCCCGGGGTGAGGACAGCAGAGTTGGCCTCCTTTGGACCAGTCACTGTGGACGAAGTTCTCGGGGCTTTGGCTTCCGTGAAGAGTGGGTCCCCGAGAGACCCGGCCCCAATGAAATATCTGAAGCAGGTAGCCCCTACCATCGGCGGCCCAGTGACGGATCTTCTAAACTTATCCCTCACTCAAGGTGTGGTGCCCCCCAGTTGGAAAGGAGCGGTAGTCAAGGCCCTCCTGAAGAAGCCCAGTCTAGACCCCGCCGACCTTGCGAACTTTAGGCCCATTTCTTTACTCCCTGGCCTTAGTAAGGTGGCGGAAAAACTTGTGAATAGGCGCCTATCGAGCTTTCTGAAATCCCACTCCCTACTGGGTGATTCGCAGACTGGTTTCCGCCCCGGTCAGGGGACGGACACCGCCCTGCTGGCAGTCGTGGAGAATGCCAGGAGCATTTTGGATTCAGGGGGATCGGTGGCAGTGATCCTCCTGGACCGCAGTGCGGCATTTGACACAGTAAACAGGTGTTACTCCAGCGACTGTCGGGGGTGGGGGTCTCCGGGTCGGCGCTGAAATGGCTCGCGTCCTTTTTAGAAGAGCGCACGTTCGAGGTTTGGGAAGGCCACGAGAAGTCAACATCGTTCCCTCTCCAGTCTGGTGTGCCACAGGGCTCATCGTTGAGCCCTACATTGTTCAACATCTATATGGCCCCGCTGGAGAGTGTGGTACTTCCACTGGGAATTAAGATCATCAGCTACGCCGATGATACCCAGTTGGTGGTAGGGCTCCCCCAGTTGGCGAACCAGCCCGATCAGCTGCATGCATGCCTGGTTAAGATCTTTACCTGGATGGGCAACTCAGCCCTTAAACTCAATGGTTCTAAAACCGAACTGATGATGTTGGGGAACCCTTCCCCTTCCCTGCCCCTAAACAGCTGGCCCAGTTGTCTGGGAGTGCCACCTACCCCTAAACAGGAGATTAAGAGCTTGGGAGTGTGGCTGGAGCAGGACCTTTCCTTTAAGTCACACGCCAAAAAGACCGCAGGCGTGTGCTTTGGCCTGCTCCGATCAGCCCGGAAGATCTTACCCCTCCTCCCGACGGCCACCAGGAGGCTATTAATCTGGGGGCTCATCATCTCCCGGCTGGATTATAGTAACGCGCTGTTCCTGGGGGTGCCAGAATCTACTCTGAACAAACTGCAGCAAGTACAAAATGCCGCTGCCAGGCTTCTGACAGACCTTCCCAGGTGGCAATCAGCCCGTCCGGCGCTGAAGGCGCTTCACTGGCTTCCAGTCAGAGAGAGGGTGAAGTTTAAGGCACTCTGCATGGCCCACAAAATCCTGCAGGGGAAAGGGCCACCCATCCTTCGTGGTATGGTTCAACCCTACAAGTCCCCCCGCGCCCTTCGCTCAGACCACCAACATCTCCTGCAAGTCGCGAGAGTAAGAAAGGCCAGGTCTGGTGGTAGAAGATTCTCTGTTAACGTGGCAGCTCTGTGGAATTCCCTGCCGCTTGCCTTGCGTTCTGAAACCGGCACTTTACGATTTCGTAAATTTTTAAAGACTTACCTGTTCCCTGCCTAATGAGTCGTCTCTGTTAGGGCTGCTCTTTCTGGACAAGTGCTGGGATGCCCAAGGGTAACCACGCGCGATATAAAACTCATTAATAATAATAATAATAATAACTATTTCATGCTAACTGCTATTTGTTGGTGTAATGAGCAGGTGGAGCACCGGTGAACAATGTACTGCCCAAATCCATTGCTTCTTTGCCCTCCCTCTTCATCACAGCCCTATAATAAGGGTAACATGAAAAGCAGTAAACACGTGGTGGTGGTAAGCAATAAAGATATGGGATGGTGTGGGGAGTTAAGTGAGGGACCAGGATAGCAAAAGGGTATAGTGCAGGATAGCAATCGTGAACGGCACATCGAGCGTCATCGATTAGTAACAAGAAGGCCTAGATTGCAAAAAACCTTTTTACTAAGGATAAGGGTCACTAAAATGGTAAATGACATTTTGCTTGGAACCCCCGAAACCTCTTCTAATGAGCCGGTGTGTGTCATATTCCTAGATGGGAAGGTTTTTGAAAAACAAATACTTTTTTTATAAAAGCGCCCCAAACGGTGCTTTCATTTTACCGGCGGCCACACCCCTTTCTATAGACGAGGCTCGTCTAAAGAAAGGGGAGTGGCCTCTATTAACATACAAGCGCAGGACAGGCGCTTGGAAACAACAAAAAAAGTGAATAAAGAGTAAAAGAAAAAATATGCGGCTGCATTCAGCGCCGCAAATAAACCAAAGGCAGATGTAGCGTAGCGTGGCATGGTGCAAAAAAAAGCGTTAAGAAAGAGCGGGTGAAAACAATTTAAATGAATTAGTGATCAGAGGCTAGTAACAACAGTCCTTATTGGAGGTTACAAGATGAGACAAGGCTGTACAAAGGAGGGACTACTAAGCCTATTGACCAATGAAGAGCTAGAGTTTACAAAGGACAATGACACAAGCCAATGAAAAATATGGGCAGAGTGTGGGCGGAGCTTGACATCCACATCTGAATATAGCATGCCTTGCAGACCAGCTCATGCGCTGCCCAGGCTCGACCTAAAAAACAAATCATTATGGCAGTGCCCGGGAGCCCTCTTTGCCAGTGGGACGCCCGATGCAGTGAACCCTTGGCTCGAGGGGGGTAGAAAAGGATAGAACAGAAAAGGACAACATCACACAACTCTGGTATCTATCACCATCCCACTTCCACGATTGCAGGGCTCTCTATTCAGATTCAGCAACATAATCAAGCTTCACATACTTCATTGTGTTTTCTCTCTTCTCAAAATTGTGTTTTCCAATTTTTGTGTCTCTTGCAAAGAGGGGATGTGTCTGGGAACAAGCTTGGAAAACCAAAGGAGATGTAGGCAGAGGACCGGTGCCTGAAAAAACAACGGGAAGAGGGCCACACTGAAACTCGATCCGCTGAGTTTGTATTAATTCCTGATTAATAATTTAACTTCAGTAGAATTCTGGTTTGAGGTGGATTGGAAGTAGAATGCTGTCTCTTGATGTGCACCTGCGGCCCGGCCTTGAATGTTGAACGTTCAGAATTCAGATATCTTAAATCTACCCCGGGGGAGGAGGGGCAGCCAGAATGAGCCTAAAGTTGCTCTTGTTGAAAAATCCTAACTCCTTAACATCACTTTAACACCACCAGCTTTTCACAGTCATGATGACTGCTAACCATAAACTTTGACAAACAGTGCCATGACTCATAACATTGATATATAATTTAATATGTGGACATTGGTACTCTCTGCAATATGTGTCACGATTTACTTGTCTTTACCATTGTCACATGTAAAATGTCTGAGTCCTAAAGGCTGTTAACTTTTTTTCTGTTGTATTTCCCACTTTATTAATTAGTTATATGTCTTAATAAAAGCATTTGTTACTCCATTTGGACAATTAACATAGATTTCATCATATCTCTATGTAATATGATCTAAGATAATTCAAGTAAGAGACCCCTGTTCCTTGAAAAAAAACCTAAACAGAAAGCAGTCTGCTTTAGGACATCTAAACCTGCGCGCATATAGAATTGGCTTAAATGGCATCAAGACAAGATTTCTGATTGAATGTGTTTTTTTCTCTCTAGGGCCCGGGCGCAGTAGGACATGATGACCATGTCGTGTTTCCCACATCTGAAAACAATGAGCATTACAGAGCTGCCCTTACTTAAGCACCAACCGCACTTCTGGGTGTCACCCTGTAGAGCACTAGGGTCAGTATTGAGCTATTCTCCAAATATCTGCATGGCCACCGCCAGGCGTTTTCGGCTGAGCACCAAAGACGCTAGGGCGTTGTCTGTAGTTCAGAATGGTGACCGCAATCCCCCATCAGCATAGCAGCAAGAACACGAATATGCGGCCCAGAGAGTAGCTCAATACCATGAGGAATACAGAAAATGATGGGTTGAAATGCTTGAGTTCATTTAAGCCAATGGTAATTACTTGGGCCACATCCTTGTCCATTGCTTGTGTGCTCACCTTACCAGCACAGATAGGACCCAGACATATGCAAATCACACATAGTCATGCTCAAAAAGGAAAAATACAGCTCTCACTGCCAAGCTGGGCCCTCTCTGAATTGGAACACAAGCAGCCCCAAACCTGTGTCAGCTAGGCAAGTCTGCCCTCAGCTCAGTACCATGGACTCTTGCCCGAGCACTCTTAGCTGTGCTCTGACAGATGAGGCTTCTCATTCTTGTGCTTCCTTCATAATAGTAGCGCATTCTCTTGTGCATATGTTGGGGCCCATGAAGCGCTACCTGATAAATCGAAGTTCACAACTGAAGCTCCTCAGCAAATTAATACATTTAATTAATGTGAAGCACATTAAGATACACAATGAAGACAGAGAATAGTTACATTTTCGAACCATAAAGGCTGTTAGAACCAGAATGACCGCAATGAAGAATTGCCATTTAAATAGTGGTACAGTCACATCTTGGCTCACCTTTCCCGGGAAACGAAAATTGAGAGAATCTGCTGCTATGGCGTCACAAAAAAGTGATTTACTATACTTAAAGAAGAAATCATCTATTAGCTTCTCGTTAGCTTCACTTGGTCAGGATGGTGTTTTCCCTTACCTATCACAGTTACCAGATCCAGGTTTGAGGAAAGAAATCCTAAGTGTTCGGTGGGATGTAATCCAATCTATTCATCCCACCCATATAAGACAGGGGTGCAAAATAATAGTGGTTTTTGTCCCTGCCCTTTGAAAGCCAAATGCACTATTACTCATATTCTTATGGACTGCACTTTTTATCTCGCATATCGGATTAGGTTTTTAAGACCTCTGTTTTTTAAATATGATGCTCTTTATATTTATTTATTTTATTTTATTTATAGAGTTTTATATAGCGCGAACGTGACCCACGAGGGTATCAGAGCGCTTTACAGCAGAAGAATATTAAAGGATGAAGTAGACTACAGTCAACAAAAACAAATTTCCCAGTTTGTAAAGAAATAGAGATCAGGGGGGAATTTTTTTTTACATACACACAAACACACACATGGATGATCAAGCGTGTCAACATCCAGCTAGTATTGAGCTGCATACAAATATAAGGCAACAAGGGTTGTGATGAAAATCTTAAACTCAAATACATCCTGCATTTAAACTTAAACTTAGGACATGAATTTGATCATTAGTAGTCTTTTTACTTCCTTTCTGAAAATAATGAAGGAGGTGACTCCACGCACAAGTGGTGGTAGAGAGTTCCAAATCTTTAATGCAATCCCTGAGAAAGCTCTAGAGCCTGTTCTCTTCTTCCGGAAGGATTGGGGTTTCAGAAGGAAAGTGCTCGCACTTCGTAGTTGTCTACAGCCTCCAGATTTTTCCAACTTTAGCGCCAGATAACTAGGTGTACTGTTGTGAATTGCTTTATGCGTCATGCAAGCCACCTTAAGGTGTATTCTTGCCTCATAAGGCAACCAATCCAGTGCTTTCAATGTTGGTGAAATGTGGCTGTTTCTTTTAGTTCCTGAAACCAGTCTAGCCGCAGCATTCAGGGCTGCTCTCAGCGGAGCAAGTCTGTATTTAGGGAGAACAGCGAGGGTGGAGCTTCCGTAGTCTAGTCTTGGTAGGACTAGAGCTTGTACTGCAATTTTTAGATCAGCCTGAGGGAGGAAGGGTTTGAGTTTCCTTAATATACTCATCTTGTGATTAGCTCCCTTGGTGGCAATAGAAATGTGCGACTGCATATTCAAATGTTTGTCAATGGAGACACCTAGGGATTTTGCTGAGTCTATGATGAGGGGGACACAGTCAAAGGAGGTTAGATGTTTTAGCCAGAGGTCTATCTTAGGAGCGTGATTTGGAGGTGAGATGAGTTATATTATATATATATATATATATTATAGGAACAAGGCGGTGGAGTTACTGTCTGAGATGGGATATTTAGATGTGGCAGTTGGGATTGCTCGGTTCCTACGATCTGTTAAACATAATTTATAAAAATGAAATGTAATGGGGATGGGGTGGTGAGGAGGGGGTTCATTTAAAGGTTTTAATTAATATGTATTTTTTAGAATGTTTTATGGACAATTGTCTAAATAAACTTGTTTTTGAACCAAACCATAAAGGTTTATTAAAGGTTAGAACTTACAGAAAGCAAAATCACCACATTAGTATCAATCAATAATTAATGTATGAATGTATTAATCAATATGAAGTTCAAATCACATCAAGTTATAGAGAAAGAGGATGAACAAGCTTAGAGTTGCTTCTATGAAAGGGTTAAAAAAAAGTTCTTCCACAAAGAGAGTACCCGACTATGCTCCAAGCTGTATCAGAAGCGGACAAAGTGTTTGTGTCATAATATGCTGTCCACTAGCTAAAATCACACAATTCTAGCATTTGTCATACACGGTTTCCATAAAACGATCCAATCAGGTTACAGATAAAAGATACAAAGAGCTCATTCGCTTCTCAGGATTCCCCATAATACAGCATGTATCAGTGTCCTTCAAAATTACATTAATCTGCAACAAAAGAGATACATTGGACCAGTCTGTACCTTGCAAGGGGCCTGTTGCAATTAATCTAAACGTTTCATGATTATTACAGTAAAAATACAATTTCAAGTGACTGACTGACTGACTGAATTATTTATTAAGCGCACTATTGCTGAGGCGTCTTGGCGCTGTGTGAGGATTAGGATGAGCCTTTCCAGTTTAGGATTTGGTGAATAGCCAGGTTTTTAAGGCCTTTCTAAACAGGATCTTATTCGTTTCCAGGCGTACCTTGGTGGGTAGAGAATTCCATAGCTTAGCCGCCTGAAATGAGTGTGCCTTGCCACCCCATCGGACTCTCTTTATCCCTGGTTGGCAAATCAGGCCCAAACTACCAGATCTTAGGGTGCGAGACGGAACATAGCGAGGAAAGAGAGATTTCGTATCCTCTGTACCTCCGCCATTTAGAGCCTTGTGAACTAGGCATAAGGCCTTAAACTGCACCCTTCGTCGGACAGGAAGCCAGTGAAGTAGCCTTTTGCCATTGAACGTCGGGTGGTGTTTCGGCAGATCTAGAAGAACTCTCACAGCAGCATTTTGCAATGACTGGAGTTTGGATAGCTGTCTTTCTCCAATTCCTAGGTACCGTGCATTGCAGTAATCAATACGTGATAGAACTAAGGCTCCAACTACTGTTTTCCTTAATGCAAAAGGTATGAATGGCAGTATTTTTCTAAGGACCTTGTGTTTCTTGATGGGAAATTCAGCTTCGCCTGAAAACTAAAGTTCACATGCCATGCAGCAAGATGACAACTAATGTTGGCCATTTAAAACACAGGCCTACATTAGCAGCGGTTAATCTAAACGTGAATAATGCACAGTTAATACATTTGTGTGTTTACATGTTAATAATTGATTTAATGCAAAAAATGTAATCAGTAAAAACCCTTCAATAGTCATGCATGCAGATAAGTTCTTATTTATAGTCTGCTGCAAAAATCTGCATTTTTTACTCACATCCATGGAGAAGCCAAAAACGATGAGGAACGCAAAACTTTTTTTACAGAAAATGCATGCACAGAGCTGTTGTGCAGCAAATGAAGAATGCACATCTTTTCGGTTGTGCATTACTTCTGTTTAATTATTGTGTAAAATAAAAAGAAATACTTTCTGTATCTTAATATAGTGAGCACATCACAGCCAGATGTGTGCCACAAGTACAGGCCATAATTGTTCTGCTATGCGTTAATTTCTGTAATATTTTTCTGCTCTGCTTTAATTGCTGTTATAAAGATTGCATGACATCATCTGATTACATTAAACAGTCTGCGGTTGCTGCACTTGAGAGCGGAATAAATCCATATTCCAGGAAGTAGATGTCAGAAACTGGGTTATTAACTTGGGAGGGTGTGACCCCACCAACTTTGTAAACAGACTTTGGTTAGGCCAAAACACGGTTATTAGAGAATCTCTGAATAACTCCTGGAAGCAGTGGCATAAGTAGCAGGCACTTTACAGAGAAGAGTGTTAAGTGCAGGTGCTACTAACAATTTTAAAGTAAAAAATATAATGCAATAAAATTCTCAAATCGATTTAGGGGGAACTGGAAAAATTATTTCTTTACATTTTAAGGTGACAATTGATTCAAAAAAAGAAAACCACCATTGAAAAACACAGTTCACGGTTGACCAGGAGCTGGGCGCAGTTTCAGGCCAACCATGAAGGAGTGGAAGCCATTTTTGATGCTCAAAATACTCCAGTGGGGCAAGCCATAGCTTAACTGGTCTCCACAAGCTGAATACCTTCCCTGTGAGATCCACCTAAACCGATTTTTAGAGCAACAAAAAGCTCTGTGTGAAGCAACCTGAGTTTTCTTACCCACCCTGGGTGCAACCACCGTAGGTTAGATTTTGTGTTTTGTCCAAGTCTTCCTAAGTAGGAAAAAAGGCTAGTCCCACTTTTCTCCAACTGCTGGTAAAGGTCTTAGTGGTCATCCCCATAGCCCTATACCCTAAGGGTGGGCTCCTAGACACTGAGGGCCAGATGTACAAACACTTTTGTTTGTGATTTAGAAGGTGGAAGAATTAACTAACTGCAAATTATGAATCACACATGCTATGTACCTACCAACTGTTTTCTAAATTAAGAAATCATTTGCTATTTTTTAATTCAGAATTGCAAATTATGAATTGGTGAAAATGCAAACGGTGACTGTCACACTAGCATCCACTAATGACATCACCACATCCAGGAAGTGTGCTGTTAGTACAGCTGCCGAACAGAAGAGAAGAGATGGGCATCAAAATCCTAGACAGGAGGAAGTCAATTCAGAAGCCATATGAACTTGAGATTTTTAATGAGGAGTGTGTGGCTGAACATGAAAAACGTTTTGATGAAGCTGTACTTTCCATGTAAAGAGCTACAAAACATACTGAACAAACAAAATCAAGCAGGGGCTCAAAAGTAGTCACTTTATCAAAGCTTTCAAATTGCCCATCTCTAATGGCCAGCTGCTTATTGACCATACATTTAACTACTTTTACAAGAAAGAGAGACAACTAACACAAAACTTTAGCCACACTGTCACCAAGCAGCCAACGCATTTCGCCTTACAAAGGCTTCATCAGGGCACAATTTGTAGGTTCTCCATAGAGTCGCAAGGCGCAGAGGAAGATCAAACAGTAGCGGTAAAAGAAAGTCGCCACTCTCATTTGTGGATTAAACGCTAGAAGCGGAGCTGGCGGGTGGGGGTGTAGAAGCTGAGTTTGCTGTTCAGGTAGGCTGGTCCGACGTTGTGGAGTGCTTTGTGTGCGTGGGTGAAGAGCTTGAAGGTGATCTTCTTGTCAACAGAGAGCCAGTGTAGGTCTCTCAGGTGTCAGGTGGGGGGTGATGTGGCTGCGGCGGGGTACGTTGACGATCAATCGGGCGGAGGCGTTTTGGATGCGTTGTAGTCGTCGTATGTGTTTGGCTGGGATTCCTGCGTAGAGTGCGTTGCTGTAGTCCAGTCTTGTGCTGACGAGGGCCTGTGTCACCGTTCTTCTTGTTTCGGTAGGGATCCACTTGTAGATCCTGCGGAGCATGCAGAGGGTGTTGTAGCAGGAGGAGGAGACGGCTTTGACCTGCTTAGACATGGAGAGGGAGGAGTCGAGGATGAATCCTAGGTTGCGTGCATGGTCAGTGGGTGTTGGTGCTGTTCCCAGCGTGGTCGGCCACCAGGAGTCATCCCAGGCTGAGGGGGTGGGTCCGAGGATGAGGACCTCCGTCTTGTCCGAGTTCAGCTTCAGACTGCTGCTCCTCGTCCAGTCGGCGACGGCCTTCATTCCCTCGTGGAGGTTGGTTTTGGCGGTGTGTGGGTCCTTGGTGAGAGAGAGGATGAGCTGGGTGTCGTCGGCGTAGGAGATGATGTTGAGCTTGTGATGGCGGGCCACTTGTGCGAGGGGGGCCATGTAGACGTTGAACAGCGTCGGGCTGAGATATGAGCCCTGGGGGACACAGCAGATGATGTCGGTGGCTTCGGATCGGAAGGGTGGGAGGCAGACACTCTGGGTTCTTTAGTAGGGGATCTCTGTGTATAGTCATAATCTAGTGAATAGTCCCGCCCATGTGCGTGGACCCCGGAGCAATCAAAAATAATCTCTTACAGTGTCAAAAAATGCAGAAAAGCATAGACACTTAAGAGAGAATTTAAAGACAGATAATGCAGCCTAAAAAGGCTACACTGTCCAGTACTTCAACTAGAAATTCCACCATAAAATCCACAAAACAGCAAAAGCCTGTACAGATTTCCCTTGCTTTACCAGCAAAATCCCTCAGGAATGATAGAGAGAAGAACCTGGACAGACAAGCCCCATAGGCTGCCATTATGTGGCTCAAAACAGGATACTGTGCCTTTAAGAGAATCTTCCAGAACCTTCTCCCAGTATCCCAGAATGCATAGCAGGTCCAACATAGTTTCAGTTCTTTTTTCCGGCTCCTGCAAGCAGGACCCTGGAGCATTGAGCTCTCCCTTTTCAAGGGTTTTGTTGGTGTTTTCTCACTAAATTCGATTTTGTGTACTTTTAAAGTACTTTGGTGACTTTCTTCTTGGTTTTCTGCACTCTTTTATTGTCCATAATGCCTGCATTATTCGATAAATGCCCGGAGTGCTCCAGGAAGAAGGCCAAGTCAGACCCCCATGAGGTGTGTATCCTCTGCCTTCCCTCTTCCCACATCCCAGAGGAGTGTGTGACAGACTTCAGGGACTTGAAGAAAGAAGACTGAAGGCTCAAGGTGGGTCTGGAGGGGCTTCTACGGCCCATGCTGAGGCCTCTGGGGGGCTTCCCAGGGGCAGGAAGTCCAGCAAACGTCCAAGATCTCCGTCTGGGTCGGTTGCCAGGACCACGACGTCGAGAGGACGGTCCACGGCCAGTTCCCGGTCTCCCCAGGGCTCTGGGTTGAGCAAACGTCGCCCGTCGATGTCGAGGGACTTACACAGGCCGCCGTCGAACCCGGTGTCGATTTCCTCGTCGTCGCCGTCGGCGTCGAGCGGACGGCATCGGAGGGCCCGGCGTCGGCGCTCGCCGTCGAGGCGACACCGCCGTTCGCCGTCGAGGGCGAGGACATCGTCGTCGTCGAGGCCGCCGTCGAGACGAAAGAGGTCTCCGGTGCTGAAGAAGTCGACGTCGAGGCGATCTAAGAGGTCGACGTCGAGGCGATCGAAGAGGTCGTCGTCGAGGCGGTCGAGGTCGCCGTCGAGGCACCAGCGACCGTCGTCGAGGTTTAGAGGTTCGTCCATCTGGTCGGGGTCGACGTCGAGGCATAGAAGCCGGTCGACGCCGAGGAGTGCGAAACGGTCGACGCCGAAGGGCCGCTCGACGTCGAAGGAACCACGGTCGACGTCTGAACACCGGTCTTCCGCGTCAGGGGGCCGTAAGGACAGGCCGAGGACTGTGGGGGGCTCCCCGCAGTCAGAACAGGATGGTGGCTCGCCGGGAACGGCGTATTCAGAGGTGTATACACCAAGGAAGACTGTTATACAGCCTCCTCCCCCTCCTTTGCCTAGAGGGCCTCCTCCGAGGACTGCAACGCCTCCTCCGTTGCCTCCTCTACCTGCTCTTCCGTCAGGACCACAGGCACCGGTGCCGGGTGCTCCTCCTCCGGTTCCACCGAGATCGGTGTCGATGCCCAACCTTTCGACACCTCCGAAGAAGACTCCGAAGTCGAAGGTTCCTCCTAAGCCCAAGACGTCCGACCCGGGGAAACCGGCGGAGCGTCCCAGACCCAGGAGATCGAGGTCACGCTCAGGGAGAAGGGACAGATCTAGGAGTGGACATGGATCCTCCTCGAGATCCAGACATCGCCATAGGAGGCATCGGTCCAGGTCCCATTCGGCCTCTGGGACCCGTTCGTATTCGCCTACATTGTCGGATTCACCAGAGACGAGGGTGTCTCCGATAGATGACATTGGCACGTTCCAGGAGGTTCTCCTGAGAGGGGCGGCGAAGTTGGTGATCAAGGTGACGGCCCCTACGCCCACAACTTCTGTGATCTTCGAGACTTTGCACACGAAGCACCTGTCTCGCCCCCTACTGCCTTTGGTGCCAGGACTGGTCGAGCCGGCGGAACAGCTATTTCTTACGCCGGCGGTGGTGAAAGCGGCTCCCTCCAGGCTTGTCAAGAAGTACAGGGCTCCTGAGTCGGACCCGGCCTTCTTGCGGAAGGACCCAGTGCCTGATTCAGTGATTGTGACGGCGGCTCGGAAACTACATGCTACCTCCCCGTCCTCCACTGTGCCTCCGGATAAGGAGAGCCGCTGGATTGACTCGGCTGGACGGAAGGCGTGTGGCACGTCTTCCACGACAATGAAGGCCTCCAGTGACTAGGCGTTGTTAGGACGGTACGACCGTGCACTGTGGGACTCCATGGAACAGTTTGCGGACCTTGTCCCGCGGGACAGGAAAGAGGACTTCATGGAGATCGTCCAGGAAGGGATGCTGGTTTCGAACCAGGCCATCTGTGCCGCGGCGGATATCTCCTTGCAGGCCGCTCATGGATACTGCCACGGTATCAATCAGAGACGCCATGCTTTGACTCCGGCTGACGTCGCTCAAGCCTGAAGCGCAGCAACGAGTGGCTAATCTGCCGTTTTCCGGCGACACCCTCTTCGGGAAACACGCAGATGACGAAATGGCCAGGATGAAGGCCGAGGCTGAAACCCTGACGGCTGTGGGCTTGGAGAAGCTGAAAGAAAAGAAACCCTACCGCCAGTTCCAACGGCGGTTCGGGTCGCAGGGTAGAGGAAGAGGACAGTCTTCTGGGCAACAACAGCAGCAGCAGCAGCAGCAGCAATACAGAAGACCCTTCCAGAAACATCAGAGGGGTAGAGGTGGACAGCAGTCCTCTGCCGCGAACAAGGGCCCGGCTGGGTCTCGCCCCTGAGCGGTTACTTCCCCTTCATCCGTTACCCGCTCCGGTGGGGGGAAGCGTTCAATTTTTTCTGGCAGAGTGGAGAAAAATTACTCAGGACAAGTGGGTGCTGAATATTGTTTGCAATGGATACAGTCTTCGGTTCATCAGCCCTCCTCCATCGATTCCTCCGGTCAGCTCGCAGTATCAACTGCGCGAGCTCCAGGCGGAGGCCGACATCCTTCTGAGGAAAAGGGCGATAGAAGATGTACCTCTGTCTCAAAGAGGAAGAGGTCTGTACTCCCGGTTCTTTCTGGTACGAAAAAAGGACAAGAACGAGTTCAGGCCCATTCTGGACTTGCGACAGGCAAACAAATGGATTCGCAGAGAAAAGTTTCGCATGCTGTCGTTGCATCGGATTTACCCTCAGCTGCAACGGGGAGACTGGCTTTGCGCCATAGACCTGCAGGATGCGTACTTCCATGTGCCCATTGCACACAAACACCGGAAGTTCCAGCGATTTCAAGTCGGCACCAATCACTATCAGTACACGGTACTTCCGTTCGGGCTGAAGTCTGCGCCCCGGACGTTCTCGAAGTGCATGGCAGTGGTAGCGGCACACCTGCGGAAGAACAAGGTGTTTGTCTACCCATACCTGGACGATTGGTTGATCAAGGCCTCCTCCTTCTCGGAAGCTCAAGCACACTTCCAGAAGACGTGTGTTCTCTTGAACAAGCTGGGGTAGCACATCAACATGTCCAAGTCTGTCCCGACTCCGGTCCAGTGCATCCAGTACTTGGGAGCCTCCATCGATACGCTGTCGGCAAGCGTGTCTCCTTCGGAAGGGCGACGTTTATCACTCCTTCGGAAGGCTCAGGCTCTCCTGTCCGCTCCATCCACGACAGTGAGGACGGTGTCTTCTCTGCTGGGATCGATGGCTTCTTGCATCTTCCTGACGCCACATGCACGGCTGCATATGAGACCGCTGCAGGAGTGCTTGGAGGATCAGTGGGACCAGAGGAGAGGCTCTTGGGACGACAAGATACGACTGTCTCTACATGCTCTTCAGTCTCTGAAGTGGTGGTGTTCAGCGGAGAATCTCCTCAGAGGGGTTCCCTTCCACAAGGACATTCCCACTCAGACTATCGTGACGGATGCTTCTCTCCTGGGATGGGGAGCGCACTCCGGAGATCTGCAGATTCAAGGGACGTGGTCCCCGTCGGAGTCCACGTACCACATCAATTTCCTGGAACTCAGGGCTGTTCACTTGGCGCTGAAGGCCTTTCAACCGTCCTTCCGGACCAACTCTCTGCTTGTACAGACGGACAATACGACCACGATGTATTACCTCAACAAGCAGGGGGGCTCGAGATCGCGCACTCTGTCTCAGGAGGCGCAGGCGATCTGGCATTGGTTTCTGGCTCGAGGACTCTCGATAACGGCCACTCATCTGCCAGGTGTGCAGAATGTTCAGGCAGACGAGCTGAGCAGACTGATTCAGGAAAATCACGAGTGGGTCATAAACGACGAAGTACTAGGAGAAGTCTTCGCAAGGTGGGGCACTCCAGACGTAGATCTGTTCGCCACCGCCGAAAACAGCAAATGCCGAGATTTCGCCTCCAGGTACTTCCAGCCGGGGACGCTGGGGAACGCGTTATGGATCAACTGGTCGAACAGCTTTCTGTACGCTTTTCCACCCATTCCCCTGATTCCAGCGGTTCTCATCAAGCTCTCCCAATCCAGGGCGAAGATGATTCTGATTGCCCCGGAATGGCCCAGACAGTGGTGGTTCACGGACCTGCTTCACCAGTCTCTCCTTCCTCACATGAAGCTGCCGTGCAGGCCGGACCTTCTCACGAAGTTCGGGGGGCGGATGGTGCACCCCAACCTCTCGTCTTTGAGTTTGGCGGCATGGCTCCTGAAATAGTGCAATATGGCCATTTGAATCTCCCAGCGGATTGTATGGACATACTGAAGGAGGCTAAGCGACCTTCCACTCGGACTTCTTATGCTTACAAGTGGAAGAGGTTTTGCATCTGGTGCAAGTCTAAGAACTATGACCCTACGACATGCAAGGAAGATGTCATCCTTCCATATCTGCTACATTTGGCGGAGTCTGGCCTTAATGTCCATTCCATTAAGGTTCATCTGGCTGCTTTGACTGCCTACAGGAAATGCCCTTCACAGACTTCCTTCTTTCAGATCCCTGTGATCAAAGATTTTTTGGAAGGCTTGAAGAAAGTGTTCCCTCCTGTCCGGCTTCCTTCGCCTTCATGGGACTTGAATGTGGTGCTGTCCAGATTGATGAAGGAGCCTTTTGAACCTATTCATAAGGCTTCGTTGCAGCACCTGTCCTGGAAGGCGGCGTTCCTCGTGGCCATTACATCGGCCCGCAGGGTGAGTGAAATTCAAGCGTTGTGTTGCCAAGAACCTTACACTGTATTTCATGCTGCTAAGGTTGTTATGCGTACTCACCCTAAGTTTCTTCCCAAGGTTGTTTCTGATTTTCATATCAATCAGACTATATCTTTACCTACGTTCTTTCAGAATCCTTCATCTCCAGCGGAAAGGTCTTTGCATTCCCTGGATGTTAGGAGGGTGTTGAAATTTTATCTGGATAAAACCAGGGATATTCGTAGGTCAGACCAATTGTTCATCAATTATGGATCTGTCAGGACGGGTCTTGCGACCTCCAAGCAGTCTATCTCTAGGTGGATTGTGTCCTGCATACAGCTGTGTTACCAAAAAGCTAATAAGACCTTAGGAGGTAAGCCTAAGGCTCATTCCACCAGGGGCAAGGCTGCCACGACAGCGTTGCTCCGTAATGTTCCGATTGCAGAAATCTGCAAGGCGGCCACTTGGAAGTCGGTTCATACCTTTGCTAAGCATTACTGCCTGGACACTGATGCCAGGGCAGACGCTCAGGTTGGGCAGGCTTCGCTGCGAAATCTGTTCGCACAGTAGTGGCGTTAATTCTGTTTTCTCCACCGCCGCTTTGGTGTGGGGATGGGCTTGCCATTCTATTCACTAGATTATGACTATACACAGAGATCCCCTACTACAGAAGGAGTAGTTTCTGTCCTGTAACTCCAGTTCTGTAGTAGGGGTATCTCTGTTATAGTCATAAGCGCCCTCCCTCCTCCCCGGTGGAGAGAGACATTTTCCTTTATGGAATGCTACAGGTCTGGCGTGTTACACCTTCAAAAAGAACTGAAACTAAGTTGGACCTGCTATGCATTCTGGGATACTGGGAGAAGGTTCTGGAAGATTCTCTTAAAGGCACAGTATCCTGTTTTGAGCCACATAATGGCAGCCTATGGGGCTTGTCTGTCCAGGTTCTTCTCTCTATCATTCCTGAGGGATTTTGCTTGTAAAGCAAGGGAAATCTGTACAGGCTTTTGCTGTTTTGTGGATTTTATCGTGGAATTTCTAGTTGAAGTACTGGACAGTGTAGCCTTTTTAGGCTGCATTATCTGTCTTTAAATTCTCTCTTAAGTGTCTATGCTTTTCTGCATTTTTTGACACTGTAAGAGATTATTTTTGATTGCTCCGGTGTCCACGCACATGGGCGGGACTATTCACTAGATTATGACTATAACAGAGATACCCCTACTACAGAACTGGAGTTACAGGACAGAAACTACTCCTTCTGCCGGAGAGGAAGGACGTGGTCCAGTCAAGGGCCTTCTCTTGGATTCCGGCTTCTAGGAGGCGTGTCTTTAGAGTGCGATGGCAGACCTTGTCGAAGGCGGCTGACAGGTCCAGGAGGATGAGGGCTGATGTTTCGTCGTTGTCTAGTTGCCGCCTGATGTCATCTGTGGCGGCGATGAGGGCTGTCTCGGTGATGTGCCATGATTTTTCGATTTATTTTAATTACTAATTACTAATTTATACTTTATACTTAACTGTGTTAGTTGCCTCTCTTTCTTGTATAAATAGCTAAAAAACATATCTAGAACAGAATATAGCAGAGAATTAATGTTGGAGTGACCAACAGGTCGACAACGAAATCCGACAAAGGTGCATTGTTCATCATTCCCACACCAAGGACGAACTTGCTACAAGGCGGAAGGAGGCTGCAGGAGCCACCTTCCACTCCCATGGAAGGAATCAGACACAGAGGCAGAGGGGTAGTTGTTTGGTCTGTTGCTAGGTTGGATACATCCACTGCCACTATGACCATTCATACTGCTAACATGCAGGCAGGTTAAATTGGCTCTCCACAGCAGTATAGTTACTAGGAGTCTGGCGTTGATTATCAATGCACTGGATTGATGCAGAGAGCTAATATCGCCAGTATAAGGCTGGATCTGATGGCTCAGTGGACTAATGCATCCACTGCAGAGGCCTGTGTTTGACCTGATGGTCACAGGTTCAAATCCCAGTGGGTCCACTCAGCCTTTCATCCATCTGAGGTCTATAAAATGAGTACCGTTGGGTAACAATAAACATCTGTTATTTTGTGCCAAGATATCCCGTTAGGGTTGAACTTGCGCTTTACAAATACATGTTATCTTATAAGTGAAACATCTACAGAAGAAAGTGGGGAGGCCTCCAGTATAAGTAGCGTACCTGTAGCAGATCCAGGCTCTACAAAGTGCACATGAAATCACAGTGGTGAATAAGAAGTAGGAGCAAGTGCCATGCAGCATCCCAACTACAGATCAACCATGGGAAGACAAAGGTACAAATAAACAACTGAAAGTTTAGCTGTTTTTTTCATTTACGCTTAATTGTAATTTAAGATATACAATAATGTATGGGTTAACAGCACAACCAGTGTGGATTTTTTAAAGGTCAGTGCTCTCCAATATTTCATTGTGTGAATAAACAGAAAACTTATGTTAAAGCTTCACATGTTGTCACAGTTAATAATTACACATTCGTTACATGACATTTACTTCAAAAGTAGTTTTGGTAGCATCATCCCTTCATGCACATCCCTGTGCAGTCCGTACAGCCTCTTTAGTAGCTTGAGAAAGTGGAGTATGCTCTTATGTCTGTGAATATAAAGTGCACTGGAAGTACCAAAGCCCATCCTACAATAAGTACAGTGGTGCAATGCGCATATGCGTGAACTTTTTGCAGTTAAAGGGGCTTTGGTATTACAGAAGGGGCTGCAGACTCTTCTTCTGCCCTTTCTGTAAGACAGCTCATGCTGGTGCTACATATGTGCTAAAACGATCTCAAGGGGCTGCTCTCCCTGTTGCATGGACCATGTCCCCATGCAAATAAGGGAATCGTTTGTGCCTACCCCACATTACAGACATGGGCACAGAGTCAAAGAGGCTGTGAGGAGGTGCACGGAATGTGTGCCAGATAGAGTTAGCGCAGAGTTGGTGGGTTCTCCAAGGGCACCTATTGTAAAAGAAGAGAGGGGGGTCATAGACACCCCCCTCAAGCCATTACCCTGCCAACGGGGAATGTCACTCACTGCACCCGCCTACAGGGATATCTTTGCCCCCTTTTAAAGTTACTCTAAAGTATACAAAACAGTGATGGGTGGCATGCATAAATTGATCTCAGCCACTAGTAATAACATAGATCCGCATCCCAGTCCATCATTATTTTGCTCACCATGTCACCACAGTTTGGACCTAGCCATATGCAAATCAGTCTTGACCCTGCTCCAGTGGGAACAGTCCAGTCTCAACTGCCACACCACGTCATTCCTGAACCGTAACACAAGCAACCCAGGGCCGGTTTGGCCCTAGTTAGGTCTCATCAGCCAGGTATAGGTATAGCTTTAGTTCCAGTGACACATGGGGCCCACATCTGGCTGGCCTGTCCCACTTAGGGCGACACACTAAAGTATACAGAAAAGTGATGGATGGAATGCTTTAATTAATCCCCACCACTGGTAGTTACTCAGGGCCATATCCCAGTCCATCACTATTTTGCATACCATGCCACATCAGTTTAGACCCAGCCATGTGCCAACCAGTCTTGACCCTGCTCCAATAGGAAGAGTCTAGCCTGAACTGCCAGGCCAGGTCGTCCCTGAACCAGAACACAAGCAGCCCAGGACCCAGTTAGGACTTAGTAGAGGCTCATCAGTCTGGTATAGCTTGGTTCCAGCAGCACAGTGTTCACTGCGCCAGGTCACGCATATCCGTCCCACTTAGAGTGACACACTTAAGTATACAACCAAGTGATGGATGAAATGCTTGAATAAATATCAGCCTCTGGAAATTACTCGGGCTACATCCCAGTCTAGTGATATTTTGCACACCATGGTACTTCAGTTTAGACCCAGCCATATGCAAATCATTCTTGACCCTGCTCCAATAGGAACAGGCCAACCCAAACTGCCAGGCCAGGTCCTCCCTGAACGGAACACAAGAAACCCAGGGCCGGTTGTGCCGTAGATAGGGCTCGTCAGCCAGGTAAAGCTTGGTTCCAGTGACAGTGTGGGGAAACGACCTTAACAATGCGAGCAAAACACCGCAATACATTTATTATTATTATTAGGGAAATTTGTAACGCGCCTGGTTTACGCACACCGGCGTGTCCCCGCGCAATGGTAAGTGGGGTAAGCAGTCCTAGCAGCCATCACAGCCGCCTACCTTCCAAATAGGTGAGTCTTGAGTTTCCTTCTGAACATGGATTCTGAAAGCTCCAAACGGAACTCTAATGGTAGGTCATTCCACTGCTTAGCAGCCAGATATCTGAAAGACCTGCCTCCCATACGAGCTTTCTTTATTTTGGGGATTTTCAGTAGCCCTGTACAGGAGGAGCACAGATTTCTTGTGGGCTCATACCGGGTAACCAGACTCTGTAGCGGGGCAGGGGCTTTGCCGCCCAGAATGCGGTGACACATGGCCAGAGCCTTGTACTCCACCCTGCTCCTGACAGGAAGCCAGTGGAGGGCCTGGAGCGCTGCCTTTGAGGATGATCTTCTAGGGAGCCTCAAAATTAGGCGAGCAGCTGCATTTTGCAGCACTTGGAGGCGGTTGAAGACCCTTCCCGTGGCACCCAGATACAGCAAATTAACGTAATCAAGGCACGAGGTGACTAGGGCATGCACCAGCGTCCGGCGAGCTGTAATGGGCAGAAGATCCAAGACCTTCCTCAGAGTTTTTAAAACTCCGAAGCATGCCCCCACCACTCGGCCAATCTGGGGGCCAAAGGCAAGGTCGACGTCCAACCATACCCCAAGATTCTTTACTTCCTGGCAAGGAACAGGTGTTTCTCCTAGACAGGGTGGCCACCATGCCGACGACCATACAGATGGCCCTCCCCCACCACTAGCACCTCGGTCTTACTGCCATTGAGTTTCAAGCAGTTGGCGGACATCCAGGTTGCCAGTTCTTGCATGCAAGCTCTGAAATTGTCCGCCACAAGACCAGGCACACGTGAGAGGGATATGACCAGCTGCGTGTCGTCGGCATAAGACACGATGCGCAAGCCATAGCTTTCAACTATAGCCGCCAGCGGGGAGACATACAGATTGAACAGAGTTGGGCTCAAGGACGAGCCCTGCGGCACGCCCTGGCCCAACCTAAACTCCTTAGAATAACATTCTCCCTGGCGGACTTGAAAGCATCTACCTGTCAGGAAAGAGCGGATCCATCTAAGCGCAGCTCCTGATACCCCTCCATCATTCAGACACTGTAGCAAGGTGGAATGAGCTACAGTGTCAAATGCTGCACTTAGGTCCAAGAGGATCAGGGCCATAGTCTGACCCTCATCCACTCCCTGCCGTATGGACTCTACTGCCATGAGCAATGCTGACTCCGTCGAGTGGCGTGTACGGAAGCCAAACTGAGAGTCGTGGAGTAGGGAAGCCTCTTCCACAAAGCCCATCAGCTGGAGGTTCACCGCTTTCTCAGCAACCTTCGCCATGTATGGCAAAAGAGAAATGGGGCGAAGATTGTCTAACCTGTCATAGCTGATATTGGGCTTCTTTTGGAGAGGAAGGACCACCGCCCGTTTCCAGGCATTAGGGACAGTATGGGTCCCAAAAGAGATTGTAAGCACCTACTGAGGTCTTTTTAGAAATACCAGATATTCAGGGCGCACCACTTGTGAACCGCTAAGTAATGACAGGCACTTGTAAAACAGGGTGTAGGCAATAGGGCGAGTGGTAATACCTCACAACCACTCAGGATGACCAGAAACTGGTCAGCAATACATATGAACAACAATGCCCCTGCACTAACACAAAAACCATATGGTAACAATTTACGTATACGATTGTAACATAAGAAAATGACATATAGTGCATCAATCTAAACAGTTCGTGTAGATACGTGATTCAATAAAAGTTCGTCTATTGTGACGGGTAAGTCAGTCAAAAGTCTGTGGTGGGGGTGTCCATTTTCTGTTTATTGTTCCATTTCAACAAAAGCCAACACGTGTTTCATCGCAAGGAACAAATGCGAATCTTCAGGGCTGGAAAAAGGCTTTATAGGTCGGAAATGTCGGTAAGGAGTGGACACAAAAAAGAGCGCGAAGGGACCGGTCAGGGCTTGAGCCGGCCAGCCAATTATATTAACTAATTTGGCTACAATGTAAGGGAGGTTACTACCACAGGTGGCGGCAAGAGACCTCGTATGTCGTTTAATAGGACTGCAAAAACCGATGTGTGGATAAACACATCTTCGTTTGCTGCAAGTAGGGTGGACCTAACGTTAACGAAACACGGCGCCGGGAAACCCGCAGAGGGAGATACACGTCCGCCAGGACTAGGCACTTTGTGGTTTAAGTGCGCAGCCGCCCTGCAACCACACTAACCTCGCTCCTCCCGGTTTCCACCCTACTTGCAGCAAACGAAGATGTGTTTATCCACACATCGGTTTTTGCAGTCCTATTAAACGACATACGAGGTCTCTTGCCGCCACCTGTGGTAGTCACCTCCCTTACATTGTAGCCAAATTAGTTAATATAATTGGCTGGCCGGCTCAAGCCCTGACCGGTCCCTTCGCGCTCTTTTTTGTGTCCACTCCTTACCGACATTTCCGACCTATAAAGCCTTTTTCCAGCCCTGAAGATTCGCATTTGTTCCTTGCGATGAAACACGTGTTGGCTTTTGTTGAAATGGAACAATAAACAGAAAATGGACACCCCCACCACAGACTTTTGACTGACTTACCCGTCACAATAGACGAACTTTTATTGAATCACGTATCTACACGAACTGTTTAGATTGATGCACTATATGTCATTTTCTTATGTTACAATCGTATACGTAAATTGTTACCATATGGTTTTTGTGTTAGTGCAGGGGCATTGTTGTTCATAGGTCCCAAAAGAGATGTCCAGGAGATGGCGGATATACGGCTCTAATACGTGCAGACTGCCCATCAGGCGTCTGGGTGTAGTAGGGTCCCTAGGGGAGCCTGATTTTATTGATCCACAGATCCGAATAAGTTTCTCAGTCGACGGGGTGATGAATGTGGTTAGCACCCGTTGTTCTCCCCTTACCCTAGGCACCTCTTCAATCTCGGGGACTATGATAGCCCGGCTTGGGAAGGCCGAGTAGATAGTTGCTACCTTGTTGGCAAAAAACTCCGCTACTCGGTTACAGCTGTCTACCGTGCAAAATTCTTCTGGGACTGCCGTAGGCTTCCCAACCGAGAGTGATTTATATATTAGGAACAATTCCTTCGTGGAGTTTTCTGCTTCCCTAATCCTGGTGTCAAAGTACACCTTTTTAGCCTTCCTAATTAATCTATGGTAGGTGCGCCTACTTGCAACATAATCCATTCTAGCTTGAGTGGCGAAGGCTGATCTCCACCGCCTTTCTGCACGTTTGCACGCGACCTTGGCCACGCGCACCTCTTCATTGTACCAAGGTGCCGTTCTCTGGGCACGTCCCTCCGTTCTGATCAGGGCAAGCGGAGCAACTTGGTCCAGGGGGTCCGTGATGCGCTGGTCCAGATTATTGTTGGCTTTCTCCACGTCCTCTCCCCCCGGACCACCCCCCACAGTGAGTGCCTCGTTAAACCTGGCTTGGGAGAAGTTAGCCCATCTCCGACTCGAACGATGTAATTCTACCTGTTCCGGCACTCTAGCTCCCGGAATGTGTATCAAAAAGGGCACCAGATGATGGTCTGACCAAGGAATGGGTACGGGGGTCAAGGCCTCCACCTGTCCCCAGCTGGCAAAGATAGGGTCCAGTAAGTGGCCCCGCAGATGAGTGGGATCTTTAACTATCAGCTCCAGCTGAAGCGCACTCATCTCTTTACAGAGGTCCCCGGCCGTTTTGTCCGCAGGATCATCCAGGTGTAGGTTGAGATCACCCAACACCAGGAACTTATCCGCGCGCTGAGCTGCCTCTGTGATACCTTCCACCAGGTTGTCGCAAATCTGGCAGACGGGCCAGGTGGCCTGTATATCAAGAGGCCCTTCACAGTGTAGCCCCCATTTACCTGAATGGAGAACACACCCGCCTCACTATCTGTGATCGCAGTCTGCTCCAGATGGCAATGAAGGCCCTGCTTGGCGGCAATGGCTATCCCTCCACCTCTACCCTTCGATCTATCTAGCCTTACCAGGGTGTAACTCTCCGGAATGGCTTCAAGGGCCTCTGATGTAGAGTCACAGTCTAGCCATGTCTCTGTGAAAAAAACTAGATCCCATTGCTTTTCACTAAGGAGATCATAAATATCTAGTCTGAGCTTGCGTAGCGACCGGACATTCAACAAGCCACAGACTAGCTCGTAATGCTCCCTTTTTGCCGTCTTGGACAGGTTATAGGTGAATTGGCAGTGACTGCAGCCAGTGTTCTCCTCAACACTCATGCCATGCAGACAAGAGCTGCTAGCACCCATGTTGCGGAAGGACAGCAGGTCAGCTCTGCTCCAGCGTGTGTATCCTCTCTGAGGGGCAGGGGGCAGGGCACTGGCCTGCGCCCGGCCACGGATTGGCGCAGACGGGCTTAACTTAGGCGCAACTTCGGCGCGCCTTCGTCGCGCCCGCTGCGCTGCCGATTATACATCTGCCTTATATCCCCCCAGCGTCCAACCAACTAGAGGGCTGCCCGTAGCAACCGGAAGCAGCTGGCTCGGACCTTCCACGCCCTCTGCTCGAACGGTGCTAGTCACCGGCGTCAGAACGAGGCGGGAAGGAGGGACGAGTCCAGCGCCTCCCAGTGCCGAAGCTGCAGCTGCCTGCCTTCAGGTAAGAACCTCGGCAGTACAGAGTGCGGAATGCCCCCAAACGAAAGAGCAAAAGTGAGGAAAATAATTAAAACAGCACACGGGGGGAGCGTACGCTCTCTCACTCACACAAGCCCCAACTGATTTAAAATGAGCTCACACACTGTAAAATCGCAGGTCTGCAAAGATCACCAAAGCGCCGACAATCGTGCCGTAAAAGCGGCAGGGACACTGCCACTGTCCACTTACCACATGGGGGCCCAGGGTTCAATGCCTTATATCCCCCCAAGCGTCCAACCAACTAGAGCGCTGCCCGTAGCAACCGGAAGCAGCTGGCTCGGACCTTCCACGCCCTCTGCTCGAACGGTGCTAGTCCCCGGCGTCAGAACGAGGCGGGAAGGAGGGACGAGTCCAGCGCCTCCCAGTGCCGAAGCTGCAGCTGCCTGCCTTCAGGTAAGAACCTCGGCAGTACAGAGTGCAGAATGCCCCAAAACGAAAGAGCAAAAGTGAGGAAAATAATTAAAACAGCACATGGGGGGAGCGTACGCTCTCTCGCTCACACAAGCCCCAACTGATTTAAAATGAGCTCACACACTGTAAAATCGCAGGTCTGCAAAGATCACCAAAGCGCTGATAATCGCGCCATAAAAGCGTCAGGGACACTGCCACTGTCCACCTACCACATCGCTGCTTTTCCAACGACTTGTGCTGGATTGCGCTACAGACTAAGGAATAGTGTGATTTACTTTTCCAACACCTTACCTACTGTACATAGGCTGGAGTTGGAATAGTAAATCATACTATTCCTAAGTCCAGCGTCCTACAGCGCAAGTCGTTGTAACGACTTGCGTTGTAAAAACAGTGATGTAATGTACCGCGATCTAAATGATCGCGTTGTAACATCATACATCCAACAGTGTGCCCAGGACCCAAAATAGGGTGGCATGGTGTGCAAAATAACTCCCTTCTATGTATAGTGGCTACAGTGGCACATTGGAAATCCTCTCTCCTTCGGCAGCATCACCTTTTTGTTCTTACCGGTGCTATGTTACATAAAGGTTCACTGACCCTTAAAACATGTATTACATAATCATAATAATAAAAATAATAAGTTTGCTATTATTTTTGTCTAATGTAATAATAACAAATATTCATTATGCAACACTTAATGTCGCCTATGGCCGTTTCTAAGGGCTGTAACGTTCACATGCATCAACGATAATTGCATTCGTAAACGGTGCGAAACACAATTTTCGGCCGTTTGCGAATGCAATTATCAAAATTGGAATGCATCATGTATTTCGCAATTTTAGGAATCGCAATCATGTTGCGATTTCTAAAATTGCGATTGCATTTAAGAAATCGCAATTTCAGATTTCTTAAATGCAATGCATGATCATTTTTAAATTGCGAATTGGCAATTAGGAAGTGGTAAATTAGCCAGAGATTGAACCTCATGCTAATTTACCGAAAACCTTCAAACATGCACAAAAATGCATTTTTGAAAGTTGCATTTTACCCACACACATGTCCTTGGGACATGTGTGTGTGTAAATTGTACTTAAGTTTAATTTCAGGGGTGCAGGGAGGGGTTCTTTGGACCCCCCTGCATCCTTGAAATTGCATTTTCAATTTGCGATTCGCAAATTGAAAATCGCAAATTGTAAATGCCTTCCCATTGATTCCTATGGGTCAATAGGAAGGGTTTTCCTTAATTGCGATTCGCAAAATGTGAATCGCAATTAAGGAAAAATAAGAAATCGCAAAAAAAAAGCGAATTATTCATGCATTGCCGTTTGCGAATTCTTAATTGCGATTCCTTACTTTTCGCAATTAAGGATTCGCAAACGGCAACATTGATGCATGTGGCCGCATATGTTTGGGGCTATCACACAGTCAAGAACTGTTGCCTCTCACAGGAAACAAGTGACTGCAGAGGTTTCTGCAGCGAGCAGAAGTAATCAGACACAAGATTACAGCAGTTAGCCAACTCAGCGCTGGCATAATTAAATTCAGAGTTCCTGGGCGCCTTTATTAACGGGGATGGATTTCAATCCCCAAGTGAACGTTGATTGTCTCTTCCTGCAATTTAATTGAAAATCAGATCTAGGAAATCCGCGCACCTGTTCATATTCAGTTTCACAAATACCCAAGTTTTTTTTCTTTTGAAGAAGAAAAGTAGAATACGTGATGCTTCAGTGTTGCCAGCTTCTCCATCGCATTGTTCTTTCGCAGGGAACCGTGAAGGCCACTTCTGAGCCAGGGGCATGTGTTCTGAGATTGAAGGGGAGATTAGAGCTACGGGGAAAGATGTGTTCTTGGCAGAAGTGCATTGAGTAAATCTCATCACAATCTCCTAACACCTCATTTGGAAGGTGTGTTTTTTTTTTGTTTATGTTAAACTGTGATGGGAAAATGCACATTTAGATTGGGAGCCTGATTCAGAATTTGGCGGAAGTGGGACATCGGCCAGCAATTGGCAGATGTCACTTACAGACATGCAGAGAAATGGTTTGGCTTGAAAAAGAAGTTTTATGATTTTTTATTTTTTTATTTTTTTAACAGAAGTCCTGAATGCAACCAACTCCAAATTAGGTCATCTAGACACTCGCCCAAATATTTGTTTCTGGAGAGTGCCTTAGGGCTGCTGTAAGAATGTAAGTAGGGGAGAGGATGTGGTCTAACGGCTAGAGCGGTCAACCTCAAATCTGAGGAACTGGGTTCGAGTCTCGCCAATGACACTCAATATCCTGTGATTCTGGGCAAATCGCTTAATCTCCCAGTGCCTAACAAAATTGAATGAGTCCTTGTGTAACACAACTGGTGCTCATGTAAAGCCTCTGATACCTTCGGGTCAAGATTGCGCTATATAAAACACCCCAAAAAACAAAAAATGGTCTGTTGAGCAGGGTGATGAGAAAATCACACATCATCTACAATGAACAATTACATCTTCACATAATATGCAGGGCCACATGTACTAACGGATTTTGCAATCAAAAAACCACCCTTTTGCTAAGCTAAGGGTTCCCGACAGCAAATTCAAAGTTAGCAATGCTCATAAGATACTTTGCGAGTCAGAAATGCTTTTTCAACTTGCAAAGTTTACTTTGCAACTCACTGTGAATTAGAAAGGGGGGGTGGGGTCAAGGAGTTATACCCCTTTCCCTTCTAATAAGCAAAGCCACGTGTTAATGATTTGAGACCACAATTGCAGTGCCAAGCCATTAATCATATGCTGGTGGGGTCGGACTGGCACAAAAATTAGGCATGGTCACCTAAAAGTGGCCGCAAAATAGCAAATCAGATAGCTGAAAAAAAAGGGGGGGCCACTTTTGCAAATCGGGGCAGTTTTGAGCTTGTATGACCCTGTATAGGTGTTTGGCCAGGTAGGGGCGTGTGCATGCATTGACGCATCCTGCAGGCAATGTGTGTAGCAATATCAGGAAAATCAACAGTAAGCACTGGCCCATAGGGTCATAAAACACACCCACAAACAGACAAAAAACGGCCCACACACAGATCTGTCAGACCAGCCCATTGGGCAGGGCATAGTTGTAGCCGTGGCCCGTGCAGGTAAGAGTGGTGGGGCCGGGTGGGGGGGATTTCGATAGACCACCACCAGGGAAACCTAATTATTTATTTAATTTTCCCTCGTGGTTGTCTGTCGAATACCCCTCCCCAACCCTGCCCCACTGCTCTTACCTGCACGGGCTGTGGCTGCCTGATTGCCCTAAAGGCCAGACCAACACTGGATGCTGACCTCTCAAAGCAGGTGAAATGGATTCTTAAAGTGGCGGCTGTTGGTGACCGACAACTTACTCTTTTTATATAATATCTTTGGGCATCAGGTGGAGCAGAAAGTTATCCAGGGAATCTCCTCTTGAGGTTCTCTTCTTCATACCATTTCTGGTTTCTGAATGCAGCCCAAGGGCATAACACAGGCCCCTGCAGCCCGTGCAGCGCAAAGGGCCCCCCAGACATCCAGGGTGCCCACAATCATTCAAGAGGATCCCCATTCAGCCCATGGCCAAGGAATATCTGTAAGATATGGGAGACTCTGGGGCCCTCTTCACATTCTGCAGGAGGGCCCCATCATTTTGCATTATGCCACTGATGCAGCCCACATCCCTTTAAGGTACAAGAGTGGCCCTAAGAAAAGAAAACAAAATTACAGCAATTGTAAATGCATGGGTGGAAGTCTGCTGTCCCTCTCAGGCTTCCATCCTTGCATTCATTGGAAATCAGGAGGATCTCAAAAAGGAAACCTGCCTTATTAATATTAATGAGTTAGGAGTCTGCGACTTCCACCAAATGACCATTTTGTGCTCCACATGTTTAACCCAACATAGATCACAATAGTGCATTATATCAGCCTGAGATTAAAACAGGTTCAGATGTTAGCTAGGAAGTTAGGAAAGCGAATTATTTGTGCAACCAAGTGGAACTTAGAGTACCTGAAACAAAAAAAGAATATGGAATAGTAAATTCTGCAGCTTGATTGATAGACTTGTATATTTATATGCTACGCTTGCAGATTTGGAAAATCCACCAGACTACCAGTATTGTAAATTTTCAGCTATTGTAAATTCATACTTAGGGGTGCGAGCGGGGCATGGCAAGAAGTAAGATGTTGCAAAATTCAGTGAACACTCTTAAATTGTAATTTTTAAAACAGGGAAGGGCGTGATCATTTGTCAATGAAGGGGACTCAGACCCTGGTGAAGGAGTAAAAATAATATGGGGTTAAAATAATTACTCAAAAGGGTTTGCGCCTAAAACAGAAAAAATAATTCAGGAGAATCCTGAAATAGTTCATTGGCCGAAAGCTATAGAAGTGATATCAGGCACTGTAAATAATAAAAGAGAAGATAACCCTAGGTTGGTGGAAGAGTTTAAAATGACTTTGTGCAGGTTGGTTAATTTTTTAGGCTTGGAATTGTATGCTTGAAATAACTTGGGCCAAGGTCATCAAACCGTTTTGGAGGATGGCATGTGAGGGCTCATTGAAAGTTCAAAAGAAAGCACAGGTGAGTATAACAGGACCTTGTTGGGAATAATTTACAACATCTATCTACCGCACCACTGTTTGAATCTGGATATAGTATTGGAAACTGATGAAAAGTTTCTCATAAGTGTAAACATCATCAGGAAACTGAATGTAAAAATGAGTGCAGCAAAATAGTCTGATTTGTTTTGTAATTTAGTACGTAAGACAATCCCAAGGGTGCGTACTAATTTTTATCTCCTTATTTCAAATAACGGAAGTGGGAGTATAAACTGTTAATTCACCTGGAGCATCAATAATAAATGACTATACATAGTACATTTTAATACATATTTCGATCTGTTTTTTTTTAAGACAAAATACATTTTAATGAACATTTTGACCAACTACGGGATAAAACTAGAATTGCCTTGTTGACATTATGTTGATTTATGCAATGGTATGTGGGCTTTATGTGCCAATGGTTAATTGAAGGCTACTAGAAAACAAATAAAGACTTCAAGGGGCTGCTAGTAATTGTTGTAGAAATAGGGCACATTTTTGTAAACTTGAGTGTTATGCTTTGAACAAGACTTAAGTCTACCAGAAGGTATAGGGACTGACATACTCCACAGGGATCTAAGCCATTAGGCCCTAAAGTATAAGTGTGAGGTTGTGGGAATTAATTATCTTATGCTATTGAATGGGCAGGGTAATCATAGTTCAACGACAGCTGCTTGTCTAAAAGATGTAGACATAGGCACAACCATCAAGCATGCAGAGGAATGGGCAGTCAACTGTAATATTGTTGAATGATTTTCCTGTTTCTGTTCATTGTAAATTGCCAGCTGAAATTAAAACTCTGACAATTGATATGAAAATGTAAAGACTCTTGCTTTTAAGACAATTGCTGCTGAAGAGGTTGTACTAAGTATGTGGCATTGATAAAAAGGTATAACATTTGATTCCTCATCATGTTAGAAATATTTTTAGTGATTTATAATTTAAATCTATTTTTTGTGATATTGTATATTGTAAATACTAATGATTTTAATGATGAAACAGTGGCGGCCAGCACGGATCTGGGATGGTGAGGCAGGGGGCGAGGGGGTGGGCGGTAAGGAGGTATGATTGTGAAAAAAAAATGTACTTACCTCCTCGCCGCTCTGTCCCACGTCACCTCTCTTCAGAACCGGAAGCAGCCAGGCTCCTCTGAGCCAATCCGAATGCTGTAATAGATTGTTGTGATTGTCTCCCCTAAACCAATCACAAAGCTGCAATGCAGCGCTGTGATTGATGTGAACGCCGTGGCTCGGTGCTCAGACGGGGACTGGGTGCATGGGTATGTTCTCCATGGAGGCTGTAATGCAGTCTGCATGGAGAACATGCTAAAGTGCGCATGACTTTTTGGCCGACCTGAAAGGGCTGGTCAAAGCCTTGTGCACTTTAGTGTGCCCTCGACTCCTTCCCTGCTCTGTCAGCAGAGCAGCCCTGCCCTCGCTGCAGGGAAGAATAATATGATAATAACATTGCGTTATTATCATTTTATTTTTCCTTTCTTTTGCTGCTGCACAGCAGCAGTGGGGCGATGCTCCTCTGCCTTTGCTGGTAAGTTTCCCATCCTAGACCTCAAGGTCAGAAGGCAGGAGGGAAATGTGAGGGAATAGAGAATATTTAACATGGGTTGGGTGGTTGTAGATTTCTTCACAGGGAAAATATTTTCTTCTTTATATAAGGTATAGGTGAAAATCAGGGCTAGGCTGGGAACCATAAACAGCCCTGGCAAAGTTGGTCAGACAAGACTCCATACTGCACATCAGGATTTGTATGAGATATATGATAGCTGTCACATGTATACAAGCACAATTTTCTCAATAATTTAATTGCTAATATTTTAGTGATATTATCAAGTATTTCATAGAAGATGCCATGGGTGTTGCAATATGTAGGGTAATTAGCAGTGCATGTCAAAGGTGGGAGTTTCAGTTACTTTAGGGCACAAGTTATAGTTACCTCAGATAGCTATAGCTGGTGAATTTAATTTGTTTTGTATGTTGAAAAGGTTACATTATCACAAAAATGTTCACCTAACTATAGCGTTACTTTAGCCTTTGTTTTTTTTCGGGAATTTCTAGGGTTTTATTTACATACCTTAAAATTGTATTACCAATCGTAAAACCAACCTCCTGCCGCACTTGGCCTTCGGCCAGGTCTTTTGGTCATGTCCTGCATTCAACCCCATCGCAGGCAGTCAACCCCATGCCGCACAAGCAGTCAATGCAGTCTAACCTCGGCAGGCAGGAAACCCCATGCTGTGAACGGCCTTTGCTCTTGCGCAGCATGGAGTTGCCCGCAGGGGCTGGCCTGTAGCCAGGCCCTGCATTCAACCCATTTGCGCAGCATCCCCAGCCACTTTGGGCAACAGGGACCCCATCTCACGGAGCCTTTTTTTTGTGAAAGCAGAGAGAGGTGCGTGGCACTCCTCCCTAAATCACTTTGGGCACTGGGGACAACATCCCATAGAGCCCTTTTGTTAATTAGAGGAGGGGTGTGTGACCCCCTCCCTGAGCCAATAGTGGACTCAGGAACTCCATCCCCAGGAGCCAAAACATATATGCGAAGGGGAGGGTGGTATGTATCCCTCCTCTCCGAGGCCTAATAGGTCCCGGGAAGCCTATTCCCTAGGGTCGATTTTAACTTGAAGGGGAGGGGCATGTGGCCCGCCACAGAAAACCTATAGTAGCCCCAGGGACCACATCCCGGGGGCCTGTCTTCCTTGTGTTTGGGTGCCCCGGTGCACACCCGGGTCACCCACCAAACAGAATGTTGGGGGCTGCGCGACCTGGCATTGCTCCCGTCTGATGGGAGTAGATGTTTTTGGCTGAGTGAGAGCAATGTGTGTTTCCTTGCATGAAAGTGCGTGGGTAGGAAACCAAACTCTGCCCCTACCAAGAGGGAGCATTTTTAATGCTGTTACCGCCTAACAACAGACATGCCTTCTGTGCCTACGTTTCTGTGAACATGGAAGGCATGTCTGCTCCCACCCACCAAGAGGTTTAAAAATGCTCCCGCCAGGGGGAACAGACTATGTTTCCATGTCCAAGCTGTTGCGGGAAGGGAAACTACTGTGTTCCGGGGGTGGGCTCCCGGAGACACAGTAATTGAGCTGCCACTGGGGGATGGGGTTCCTGGAGCCTTTATAGGTTCAGGGAATGGGCTTAGTGCCATCCTCACCTTTATAATGCAATTTTGCTAAGGGGAATGGGTTTCCTGGGGCCTATCAAGGCTCAAGGAAGGTGGCTGCATTTCCCTCCCATTTACATTGAAGTTCTGCCCTGTGGGAGGGGGTTCCCGGGGCCTAAGGTCCCAATCTCAGGCAGTTCAAGAAACTTCTCAAAACCTGGTTGTTCAGTTATTAGCCAGCGATCTCGGCTCTGCTAGGTCTGTTATTCAGGCCCGAGAGATCCCCCAGGAAGGATTTGTTTGCACCCTATAAATGCCCAACAAAATAAATAAATAAGGCTCAGGGAGGGATTTCACAAAACCCCTCACTGTTGTTTTACAGAACTGCCTAGGGGAATGGGGGCCTCCCACAGACTCAGGGAGGGGGGCTATGCACCCCCTCACTAAAAGCAAAGTTGTGTGCCTCCCACTGGGCCTTCGTGGTTTAAATAGTACACTTTCAAAAAATAATTGCAGAGGATTCACCAATACTCCACGAATAGGAGGGAAAATTAAACCCAAAAAATGTGGTGCTCCAAGCATGGTCCTTTTGGGATCCCACCACCAGGCCTAGGAGATAAAGGGATCCCTACCATGATCCCTTATGGCTTGTTTTACCCTGTTTTTTAGGACTCAGAACTGAGTCTAGAGTCCTAAAATGGCTGCCACCACATCCTTGTTGATGTGGTGGCAGTCAATCAGATCTTAGGTCGGAGTATTAATTGCGCTAAAACTACTGTTCGGATTCACACCAAATCTCAAAAAGCACGCTTTCTGCACCGAGGACTAGCTTTCTGTCAAATTTGATGGGAATACATTCTGAAGTTAATGCAGTATTGACATGCCCCGCGCGACATCTGGATTATTGACAACAAAAGAACAATGAACAAAGATTTTTAAAATGAGCAAATTGCCTTGCCAGTAATATACAGATATCTCCGTCTTTGTTGAAAATAGATCTTTACGAAATAATGTTCTATAGTCCACAATGTTAGAAGACTAAAAATGCCATCAATATAAGTAAAATAGTTTCCTGGCAGAAGGAAAATACTTTCAGTTTCAAATGCATATGAATAACTCTTTCTATTTAGATGACCAATTATAATTCAAAAATAATTTTTCATTATAGACATGATGAATATCTATATGCATCAATACTTCTATGTACAAAATACTGCAGTACTAAGCAACTAAGAACCAAGTAATTTATATAACCCCTTGCCAGCCTTTAACTCTCTTTATATTGCATGAAAGTCACCCCTAAGGAAGGACCTAGCCAGCTCATAGAGCAGAGTACATATAATTAAACGGTTGGACATATACTTTAAAAGTTTTGCATGTCCTGGTAGTAAAAAGCTCCTAAATACATTTTTCACTACTGTGAGGCATGCCTCTCCTATAGGATAACATTTGGCTAAATATATTTAATAAGGGACACAAAAGGCTCCAACCATTTTGAACCCACACCTAGACCCAGTATGAGTCAGTTCAAACTCCAAAGTGGTGCCTCTCCAGGGCTAGACCATTGCTGGTGGTGCTAAAGGTGCCCAGATAGACAAAATCTGAAACTTTGGACTTAGAACATTATTGACTAAAAACTGGTCTGAGAACCAAGAGGAGATTGGGACCAACCCGCTCATCTATCTACCCAAAATACATCGCTGTGCGGTCTGACTTTGCTGCACCTCCCACTACATTCTTCTAAAGAATATCAAATCCTCTATTCACGATCCGTCGTAAAAGGAGTAAAAGGAGTATCTGGCCTCACAAAACTCTTATATGCTACAGCCTCCAGCTTTGTCCCACTGGAGACTTTCAAATTGTAAAAAAGAAAAAAGAGACTATGTCCAAACATAGAAAACCTCACAGTGACTTCGTCCAGCAGCTCCCCGCCAATGATGCCTCCTCCTTGGACACTGCCTGCAGCCTTACCCCGCTGAACTTAACCTTCTCAAGTAACTTTTTACTGAAATTTCCACTATGTCCGAAGGTAAGTGCCCACCAGGCCCAATCCACTTTTTGTATCCAACTCGCCCTCCTTTGCGGTTGGCCATATTTTTCTACTTTGACCCCATGTCGCGTGACTAGATGTCTGGGGTTGGCACTTTGATCTTTCGGGCGCTAGTTTTTTAGTTTTTAAACTTTAAACCTAAAAACTTAAAAATTCATAACTCTGGTTCTACTGATTTCATTTGTGTTGTATTGGTGTCAAATAATTTATTAAAATTGTGCTCTATTTTTTTAAATTAGTGTGGAATTTTGCTTATGCTGTGTTTTCACATTATTGCTGTTTGTGTGCTGCATAAATACTTTACACATTGCCTCCAAGTTAAGCCTGACTGCTTTGTGCAAAGTTAGCAGAGGGTTAAGCAAAGGTTATTTTAGTGACTTTTGTGGTTCACCCTGCCAGAGATTTTGGCAGTTGCTTGAGAAGGGTTAACACTTCACTCAACCAAATAGCGGGGCTTTTGGTCAAAGTGGCATCATCCATTGATCTATTTAATAGCAATTCTTATTTTGCTTTCTCCCACAACAGCACTCAGCGTTTGGCAATAGGACATCCCATTTTACCTATTGGAACCCCACACAAAGCTTGAGCTCATAGTTCACATCTGCCTAAAAATAGTCCCTTACTCTTCAGCGACAAAACTGGTTCAAAGTGTGCAATCTGTGTTATTTTTTATATTTCCTTTAGCAATGGCTGTTTATTTTGACTGTATACTAATGGGAATTTATTTTCTATCTTGTTTTCAAAGGTGATGCTACAAAGTGACATTACAGCCCTGTAGCTGCCTCCGATTTGAGTAATTTGTTAGATGGTGATTTATGCTAATCTCCTTCATAATTAATAATTATAACAAATTGCATGGCACATTTGAGAGGCGAATCACTAGTAAAACAGTCTCAACCATGAATATTTGTTTAAATTGTTCATTTTTATTGCAGGCCGCTTTTAGATGGCAGCATATTTTGTTTTTGTGACTTTTTTTTTAAAGGAACCATCATACCAGCCTAGACCGATTGGCTTTGCCTATGCTTGTTTCCTCTCTTGTCTCAGAAGTCTCTCGTTTCAACAGGTTGATGTTGTTGTTATTGTATTATAGTACTTTCGTGTGGACAGTTTTGTAGCTGTAACAAAGTCATTTGAACTAGATGATTGGGGACAGTGGAAAGTCCTAAAGGTATGTTATGTGGCTATACATGTCATGACCAATGAACAAGAAATTGGCAACATAAACGATGATTTCCTGGAGTCTGAAAGACGGTTTTCAAGAAGTTTTTCCATTCAAAGCTGAATGTGGTTTCATACTTTGGATTAATTTAACATGACAGTTATACATTTATTCCTGGACATGGCAACAGAACAACAAACAAGTTAATGTAAACAATCCCCCAGATTCATCAATGTCCCGATTTGCGAGTCCTTAATAGCGATTATTAAGGAATCACTATTAAAGACTCGCAAAACGGGATTCATGTAGAAATCGCACAATTAAATGCGATTTCTACTGCTTCCTTATTTGCGATTCGCAATTAGCGAATCGCAATTAAGGAAGCGATTTCAAGGGTGCCAGGGTGTACAAAGGACACCCTGTAGCACCCCTCAAATGCAAATGTACACAGGTGTTGCGCACACGCATGCCCAAAGGACATGTATGTGTGTAACATATAACTTAGAAAAATGCACTAAAGTGCATTTTTCTAAGTTTTCGGTATTTACCACGAAGTTACACTTCGCGGTAAATAGCGGCCCATATTGCGAATTCGCAATTTAAAAAAGGTTCATGAATGGCATTTAAGGAATCTCTAATTGAGATTCCTTAAATGCGATTCTTCGCAATTAAGCGATTTCTGTAATTGCGATTTTTGCATTTGGGATGATGAATCCCAAATGCAAAAATAGCGCTCGCAAAGGGCCGGATTCTCAGAATCTGTCCCTTTGCGAGCCGATTTTACATTGATGAATCTGGCCGATTATTCTCAGATTTGCCACATGCCACATGTGGTGTTGTTTTGATTAAATATAAAAGGGCTGGCTAGCCGTGATATATGAATTGATATGTCACCCTACAATAGTTTCCAGAATCAAATATTCATTGAAACGTTACAGGCAGATATTATACCTCTCGCATCTGATTTCATACATCTTTAGAATTGCTAAAATCAGAGGCTTTGAATACAGAATTTCAATGTAAAAAAGGACATGAAACGCGTTCAAAAATTTAAAAAATCGCCATACTACGGCTTCACCTGAGAAGCAAGATGAGACATTTTAATTACAAGCTGACAAATAGGTGAAGGAAGCGAGCAGCTGCCAAAACAGCAGATATGCCAATGAATAATTTATCAAAAAGACTCCAGGATGGAGCAGGGGGTTGGTATGTGGAAGCACGTACCCTGTACCTGCTGCATTCCCAAAGTGCTGTCTAACACAGTGGGTCTCACACAGAGCTGCCACACCCATATGTCATCCTGTCACTGTAGAAAAAACATAAACATAAAAACAGGAGTCAGAAACAAAAGAAGTAGGGACATCAAAAGAGCTGCAACAAGCAGGAGCTAATCCATCAAGCAGGTATGAAAAAATGTCAACCTGAATGACAAGAAAGGCTTCACACCTGGAAAAAAAGAAACATAAAACATTGTTTGTGCTGGAAGCAAGTATATATAGCGCTTTATTTCCCGATTTACAGTACAAGCACACAACAAACAATGTATAATAAATCACTGTACAATTAGTGCTCTTTCTTATGAAAGAAAAATCTTTTAATGCACACCTACTGCTCAATACTATGCATTAATTTGCAAATATATACATATATACATGAAACAAAAGGGAACCTGTAAAAGCTCTGTTTATATGGGCAGAATGCAAATTATGGTATTTTTAGCAAAATTCATAATTGTAAGAATGCTTTATAATAACAACAATATTCATCAACAGGTGCTTGTATACATGATATTCTGAAAAATAGTCCCCTTTTTGTTTGTTCAAATAACAAATGAACTATGAAATTGGTTTTAATCTGGCACATTTGCACTTTATTAATTTATTGGGACAGCACACATTGTAAATAGCACATTCAAAGATGGCCGCCATGAATTAATTTCCAATGTTGCATAAGTCCATCTTTGATGTTTACTAATAACATGTGATGTATTGATACTTTAAATACTCTCGTGTTAGCACAAAACAACTGACATTGAAAAAGCCAGAAGGTGAAACTCGTCTGTCAGTGCAGGGGGGTCCACACAATAAAGCACTTTGCTTCATCCAACTTCCGTGTGATTGGTCATGTAAAGGCTTGTGTTTCCAGAAATACGGCACTTTGTCCTATTTACATCAGGACCCGTATTAATGTCATTTGCCTGGAATAACATCCTGATCTACGCAACATATTGACCATCTATGTGTTGCACACGCCAGGACTAGAAGAATGAATGGAAGAATGAAAGTTGAATGTTAGAATATTAGGCAGAGTAAGAATTTAACTAAGTGAGTATGACAGTATGTTTGAAGTATGGTTGTTACTGGGTAGGTCTTAATATAGTATAAATTTCCCCATCTTTTTCTCTCCCCCTATCAGTGTATGTCTTTTTTATGCTCTAAAAGTATCACGTGTACAATTTACCTTTTTATACTTTTGTTACCTTAATCCTAAAAGAATATATTTAAAAGAAATTAAAAAATATATATATATTTCTAATATGTTCTCTTGAGCTTATTTGGATTGACCTTTTGTTTGTTGTGTGCAGCGTCAGCCCCTAGGCTAATCACCCCTTATATATTGTTTGGACCCTCTAGCTAGGGCCATTATATCCCTAGGCAGGGTGCTTTCTTTTGTTCTATTCACAGTTGTCTCCCCCCTATGGCCTGCCTATATCCTTAAAAATACCCATCGGGGAACCCCCTTCTTTTGCTCATGTAAAGGCATACCTGGTTGTTTGAATGTTTGGCGGTTCACCACCGCCGTAGCGAGCACCCGGGACAGAGACGGAGCGGCGGTGGTGACGTGCTGTTGTGTGATTTATATGTCAGCCTGCCTCGAGGCTTAGGAATGGAGGAATTGCCATGAAAATGTTGGCATTCAACAAAGAAGCAACAAAGACACAACCAGATTTGTTAGAGAGGACTGGGGATTCCATGTGGGATGACGACACATTGTGGATTCGGAGCTCACTACTCAGGAACCGCTGTGGCCGTCTTGCTGGTGAGTGAACTCTGTGTGTCTTTTCTATTACCGATAATAGCTTTTTGAGTCTCAGTCCCGAGGAATATAACAACATGTGCAGACCCCCAGGGAAACTAACAGAACTGTGCAAAATAGCTCGAGAATATCGAGCTTAAGTGAGAGGGAAGAAGAGGCGGTAAGTATTTTTAAATCGGGGACCGAGGCAAGAAAATCCCAACAAAAGAACGATGAGGCCACGGATTCTTCCGCAAATAATCTAGTGGTCTGTTCCAGGCACTGGAAAAAGCACATGAAAGAGAATTACGCAAATGGTGGGAAGCCACCTCATTGCAAAGGTACATCGATTGCGATAGAATCCCTAGGGGCTTGCGAATTTTCACGGTCCTGTTATAAAAATCCGGACTCTCAACTCTTCAAAGACTGGGCAGAACACACCACCGAGTCTGCTAAAGGAATGGTGAGACTTTTAATAAAATACGCCTGCAGTGATTGTGACAAATTTCTAGCAGAAATTAAAAAACTGGAGGAACTGATCAGCAAGGAAAAGGATGTGAAACAGAGCGAGGAACTTAAGAACGGGATGATGAAACGTCTCAGAGATTATGAAGCTTTCATAAGGAAGCGCAAGTAAACAAGGTTCCTGAGAGACAAACACGAATATGCCACAGGCCGCATTCTGACCTTCGCCTGAAAATTCGATGGGCCAAGGAAGAAGATGAACCAACAAGGTGCGACTGCTAGTGGCAACAAGGACACCTCAGAATGGGAGGTGGAAGCCTCTGAAGGCGAACAAATCATGAATCCGGAGGAGAGAAGTGCTAATACAGAATCTCCTTATTTTCAGGAGTTTCAACTCATAAGGGAAACTCGTCAAAGACCCACGCCTAGAGCCCATCCCCCTCAGCAAATCCAGCCAAGAAACACAAGAAACGCAAAACCAGGAGGGGCAAGAAAAGAAGGAGAAGAAGCACCAACCCCAAGAGTAACAGCAGCAGGGGGAAGAAAGGCAAGTGGTAGATTTGAAAGAGGAGAAGACAGTCATCAACCTAACTAACAAGAAACGTATTCAAGATCAAATCAAAGTACTACAGCTTGGCCCTACCTTCTGTCCAACATCAGGATTTCATTACGCACAGACTCGGATCGACCTCTTCAGATACATCAGGAAGCTAAAACTACAAAAGATTTTCCTACTCCATCCACAAATTGAGAGACCATCGGATAAACATGATTCTGACGGAGATGAACCGGAACTTCTTAGAGGACATCATTTTGAACCCTTAATGACCCTTAACACCCTGAACTCCACACCCCCCTTAGCTGAACGAAGAAACAACCTGGATGAGTGTTTGGAAGCTGCGGGCATCAGTTAATCTATGAGGCTAAGTAATTTTAAGAGGCGGTCACGAGTGGTCCCAAAGACCCCCTTTGATGCCATAGAGGTGTTTAGTGAAGCTGTTATTTCTGATCTAAAAAAATTGGCCAATCACATGGACTTTAAGAATCGTCGGTATTATAACATCCCCGAGAAAGCAATGGGAGGTGATGAAATCCCTAAAAGAAGACCAAACAATGGAGATCAAACCCTCGGGCACAGGGCGAAATATGGTCATTTTTAACAAAGAACAATACCATAAAGAAGCGATGAGACAGCTGGACGACAGAGACTGTTATGTGCCAATCCAAAAAAAGGACTACCTGGAATGCATTAATGCTTATTACAGCATCTGAAGAATGACGGTCTTTTAAGTCAGGGTGAATATCTATTTTTATACTGTGAAACACCGACTTTACCAACATTTTATCATCTTCCAAAAGTACATAAAGATTTGATCAACCCTCCAGGCAGACCAATTGTGGCCTCTATTAACAGTCTTTTCCGGAAAACACATCAACATATATCGACTCCTTTCTAGCACCACTGGTCAGGGACCTGGCATCGTATATCAGGCATACTCAGGACTTTCTGAGACTGATCAAGGGCATTACATGGGAACAAGATATGCTCCTCATTACCCTGGACATCACCAGTTTATATACCTGTATAAACCATCAAGACGGTATTATAGCTGCCAAATGGTTTCTGAATAAGAGACCATTGAAATTTTTGAAACACAATGAAATACTTTTACACATGATTACATTCTGCCTGAACAATAACATTTTCACATTTGCAGGTCAACTGTGTGGGACCGCCATGGGCACGTGCTTCGCCCCCAGCTGCGTGAATCTTTGCGTTGGCTGGTGGAAGAAGCATGTGGCCTGGGGGAACCCAACAAGCATTGGATTGACAAAATAATTTTGTGGGCAAGATACATAGACAATCTTTTTGTGGTCTGGCGCGGCAGCCGCTCATCGGCTGATGAATTTGTTGCCTTGCTAAACGATAATGAACTAAATTTAAGGTTCACACGCCAAATCAGTGATACCTCGGTGACCTATTTAGATCTGGAGGTATTCATTGATAACGATACCCTATTGACTAGACTGTTTAGAAAACCAACTGCGGGCAATACCGTCATGCACGCTGGAAGCCACCATCCAAGAAGTCTTATTAAAAATATACCCTTCGGTGAACTCATGCCCCTCAAGCGCAATTGTTCTACCATTCAAGACTTCGAGCAGGTCAAAGATCAGGCAATGCAAAGATTTAAGGAGAGAGGATATACTAATGCTGACCTAATCCAGGTAGAAGCCAAAATAAAAGAGATTAATAGAAAAGATCTTTTAGTAGCCAAGGGACCGACACAATGGCCCTGTTAGGATGATTACCAGTTAGAATGAGAAATCCAGTCAGATCGTGCATATCTTTAAAAAGAACTGGCACATCCTACAAACTGATAATATCCTCAAAAACAGTCTACCCACTCGCCCACTAGTCACCTTTAAACGATGCCCATCGGTGGGTGATCATCTAATTCACAGTCACTATGACGCCACTCCTAGAGTAAAAAAACGAATGGGTATTGCTGGCTTCTTTCCCTTTAAGCGCTGTAAGGCCTGCAAGTACAGTGATAAAGTAAAAACCTTCCAGGGCAGACCAGGTGACCTGAGACCTACTCGTAAGATCAAGCAGTTCCTTAACTGCAACTCGGAATTCACAGTCTACTGCCTAACATGCCCTTGCTCCAAACGCTATATTGAGAGCACGATACACCCAACAAAAAAACGCATCCTCAAGCACATGCGTGCTATCACGAACAAGGATGCCACTTATCCGGTTGCTCGTCACTTTGAAAAATTCCACTAGAGCAACCGTGACCTCCTGAAATTTCACTGTATCGATCAAGTCGAATAAACTGAAAGAAGGGGAGATAAGGTTCGGAGGCTAAGGATTTTGGAATCAACATAAATTATCGATCTCCAAACAAGGCCCCTATAGTGCTGAATAACGACGAGGAGCTTTGGGTACGCCTGTAGAGACACATTTAGAAATGTATAAAGATAAGATTGTCTATTTAATTTTTGTGTCGTTTATGCTGCAGTCCCTCTGAAAAACTGTTCTAATGCCCATTCAGGACTAAATAAACGAAACAAAGGGGAACATGTTATATAGACAGAATGCAAATGATCGTATTTTTTGCAAAATTCATGAATTTAAGAATGCTTTATATTAACAACAATATCCATCAAAAGGTGCTTGTATACATGATATTCTGAAAAATAGTCCCCCTTTTGTTTGTTCAAATAACGAATGAACTGTGAAATTGGTTTTAATCTGGCATATTTGCACTTTATTAATTTATTGGGACAGCACACATTGTAAATAGCACGTTCAAAGATGGCCGCCATGAATTAATTTCCAATGTTGCATAAGTCCATCTTTGATGTTCACTAATAACATGTGATGTATTGATACTTTAAATACTCTTGTGTTAGCACAAAACAACTGCCATAGAAAAAAAAACAGAATGCGAAACGTGTCTGTCAGTGCAGGGGGGTCTGCACAATAAAGCACTCTGCTTCAACCTACCTACTACCTGTTACTTGTTCTTTGACATTGCATTGCGCCGCATTTATTGAAGCCACATGCGTGTGTATATTAATTTATTTACAGCGCTCTGCCGATTTCTGCACTAACCTTGTCTCAGACGCGCATGCCCAGCTGTTGTCTGCGCTAGCTGCTACTTAGCATAACGCTTGTGTATTAAACACATTGCCGAGTGCTCCTCATTATATTAAGAGTATTGGAATCGCCATTCACTCGGTGTGCCCCTTCCTGTTGGCAATTTGACCTGGATGCCATTTTGTTTGTTGTTTGTGCCTCAGAGCCCGTCCTATCCGCCCGATCCCGCCTCCCTGCTGACCCTCCCTCGCCCCTCCCCTTTCACTATCCACATATGACAGATGCTACTGCGCGCAGCGTTCACGCGCAGCGGTCGCGCCTCATGCGCGCCGAAGGTGCGCCAAAGGTAAGCCTGTCTGCGCCCGTCCGCGCCTGGACCGCGCCCAGCGCCAGACTCCCTGTTCCCCGCAGTACCCAACACTCTAGAATCACATATGATGCCGCTACTCTCCTCGCCCTCAACCCCGGACGCACACCACAATGCTGCGAAGCCCCCCCAGGACTTACCCACGGCCCATTCGCCTGCCTCTCCTGCAAGTTCAACTGCTACAGGACCCTCACCAAACCCACTTCCTCCACACACAGATTTGACTCCAACCACCTGAAGTGCATCCTGCTTAACACCCGCTCGGTCCACAGACACGCAACTGAACTCTGGGACCTACTCGACACTGCGTCACCGGACATTGCCTTCCTTACTGAAACATGGATGAACACATCATCAGCACCCGACATCGCCATAGCCATACCGGACACCTACAAGATTATCCGAAAAGACCGCATCAATCAAACAGGAGGAGGCATCGCCATCATCCACAGGAACACCATCAAAATCACGACCAGCTCCGACGATAATCTTGCAACCGCCGAACATCTCCACTTCCAGATCCACACCGACCCCAGGACCACACTTAGAGGCACCCTCATCTACAGACCCCCAGGTACCCGCACCCAATTCCGCGATGACATCACGGACTTCGCCAGCCCACATGCCCTCGCCTCCGAGAACTACATTCTTTTAGGAGACCTCAACTACCACCTTGATAACAAACACGACACCAACACCACCACCCTCCTGGATAACCTGGCCAACCTCGGACTCAAACAACTCGTGGACACCCCCACCCATGCTGCCGGACACACACTCGACCCTATCTTCACTTCCAGCAAGCATATCTCCTTCGATCGCACCACAGCTCTCCACTGGACGGACCACAGCTGTGTTCAATTCAGCTACAAAACCACCCTGACCCACAACCGTCCACAACCTATTCCTCGGAGAAACTGGAACAAAATCACCTCCGACCAACTCCTCACATCACTAAACCAAAACACTCCCTCCCTCTCACTGGACCCAAACCTAGCGGCCACCAATCTCAAGCAATGGATCACCCACAGTGCTGACGAATTAGCACCCCTGAAAAAGCACCAGTTCAAATCAGCCAGCAAAAAGGCTCCCTGGTTCAACGATGACCTTAAAAAAATCTAAGAAGCAATGCCGCACCCTGGAGAAAACCTGGAGAAAAAACCCAACCACCGACAACATGGCCACCCTCAAGGCAGCCACCCGCAAACACCACCAACTGATTCGATCCTCCAAGAAATCAGCATTCAAGGATCGCCTCGACAACAACTCTCACAACAGCAAGGAACTCTTCAACGTCGTCAAAGAATTCACCAACCCCTCCGCTGCATCTAACGACATCACTCCCTCCCAAGACCTCTGCGATGCGCTATCCTCCTTCTTCTACAACAAAATTGCCGACATCCACAACAGCTTCGAGAATACCCCCAGCGATCAGCTCCCCCCACCCCCCTCTGATTCTACTCCGCCAACTAACATCCTGAGCAACTGGAACCCAATCACCACTGAAGAAACCACTCGACTAATGAACTCAATCCACTCTGGCTCGCCAACCGACCCCTGCCCCCACCACATCTTCAACAAAGCTGACTCCATCATCGCTCCCCATCTCTGTGACGTCATCAACTGCTCGTTCAACTCTGCCACCTTTCCAGATAGCTGGAAACACGCCGAACTCAGTGCCCTTCTGAAGAAACCCACAGCAGACCCCTCGGAACTTAAAAACTACTGACCCATATCCCTCCTCCCATTCCCGGCCAAAGTCATTGAGAAAGCCGTCAATAGCCAACTCGCCGCCTTCCTTGAATCCAACAACTCCCTCGATCCTTCTCAATCCGGGTTTCGAGCCAAACACAGCACCGAAACCGCCCTCATCGCAGAAACTGACGACATCCGAACACTACTAGACAATGGAGAAACTGTGGCCCTCATTCTACTCGACCTCTCCGCCGCTTTTGACACAGTCTGCCACAACACCCTCATACAACGCCTCAGCAACATAGGCATACAAGGAAAAGCCTTGGACTGGATCATCTCATTCCTCGCTGGGAGAACTCAAAGAGTTCGACTCCCCCCATTCAACTCAGAGGCCACTGAAGTCATCTGTGGCGTACCACAAGGATCTTCACTTAGTCCCACCCTCTTCAACGTCTACATGAGTCCTCTTGCCTCCATCATACGTCAACACAACCTCAACATCATCTCTTATGCCGACGACACCCAGCTAATCCTTTCCCTCACCAAAGACCCCAACACCGCCAAAACCAATCTTCACGAAGGCATGAAAGAAGTAGCCGAATGGATGAAACATAGCCGCCTAAAACTCAACTCAGACAAAACCGAGGTGCTCATCCTAGGATCTTCCCCCTCTGCCTGGGACGACTCTTGGTGGCCCTCCGCTTTGGGCACAGCACCCTCTCCCACAGACCATGCACGTAACCTTGGCTTCATCCTAGACTCCTCTCTCTCGATGTCCAGACAAGTCAACGCAGTCTCATCCTCCTGCTTCAACGTACTTCGCATTCTCAAAAAGATCTTCCGCTGGATCCCCCTCGAGACAAGAAAGACTGTCACCCACGCACTGGTCACGAGTCGACTGGATTATGGAAACACCCTCTACGCCGGAATCACAACAAAACTACAGAAAAAACTCCAACGCATCCAAAACGCATCAGCGAGACTCATATTAGACATTCCTCGCCAAGATCACATCACCGGACACTTAAAAGACCTCCACTGGCTTCCCGTCCACAAAAGAATTACTTTCCGCCTTCTCACCCACGCACACAAAGCCCTCTACAATCTAGGACCCGAATGCCTCAACACTCGACTGTCCTTCTACAAACCCACCCGCCAACTAAGATCGTCCAATCAAGCCCTCGCCGCAGTCCCACGCATCCGAAAATCCACCATGGGTGGCAGATCATTCTCCTTCCTTGCTGCCAGGACCTGGAACTCACTCCCCACTCACCTCCGCCTTAATCAAAAACACATCTCATTCAGAAAAGAACTTAAAACCTGGCTATTCGACAAATAATGAACCCCTTCCCCAAGCGCCTTGAGACCCTCTGGGTGAGTAGTGCGCTATACAAATACCCGAACTTGAACTTGAACCATCTTCCGTGTGTGCTTTCCGTTGGTCACGTAAGGCGTACCTGGTTGTTTGAAAATATATATATATATATATATATATATATATATTTGAAACCAAAGTGCCTGCGCATTAGGAAGTCACTCGACATTGCCCACAATCAGTTGCAGCCTGCTTCCTTAGTTCGTATACAATTTCTGTATATATATATTTGACAAAGACCGAGGCTGCGGTTGAAACGTTTTACCTGTGTGTTGTTGCCACAATAAAGCCCTTTGTTTATGAGCCCGAGTGTGCTGGAGTCTGTTTTTATTTGTGAGCAGGCACGTTGAGGAGATATAAATATATATATATATATATATATATATAATAATTCATAATTGTAAGAATGCTTTATAATAACAACAATATTCATCAACAGGTGCTTGTATACATGATATTCTTAAAAATAGTCCCCTTTTTGTTTGTTCAAATAACAAATGAACTATGAAATTGGTTTTAATCTGGCACATTTGCACTTTATTAATTTATTGGGACAGCACACATTGTAAATAGCACATTCAAAGATGGCCGCCATGAATTAATTTCCAATGTTGCATAAGTCCATCTTTGATGTTTACTAATAACATGTGATGTATTGATACTTTAAATACTCTCGTGTTAGCACAAAACAACTGACATTGAAAAAGCCAGAAGGTGAAACTCGTCTGTCAGTGCAGGGGGGTCCACACAATAAAGCACTTTGCTTCATCCAACTTCCGTGTGATTGGTCATGTAAAGGCTTGTGTTTCCAGAAATACGGCACTTTGTCCTATTTACATCAGGACCCGTATTAATGTCATTTGCCTGGAATAACATCCTGATCTACGCAACATATTGACCATCTATGTGTTGCACACGCCAGGACTAGAAGAATGAATGGAAGAATGAAAGTTGAATGTTAGAATATTAGGCAGAGTAAGAATTTAACTAAGTGAGTATGACAGTATGTTTGAAGTATGGTTGTTACTGGGTAGGTCTTAATATAGTATAAATTTCCCCATCTTTTTCTCTCCCCCTATCAGTGTATGTCTTTTTTATGCTCTAAAAGTATCACGTGTACAATTTACCTTTTTATACTTTTGTTACCTTAATCCTAAAAGAATATATTTAAAAGAAATTAAAAAATATATATATATTTCTAATATGTTCTCTTGAGCTTATTTGGATTGACCTTTTGTTTGTTGTGTGCAGTGTCAGCCCCTAGGCTAATCACCCCTTATATATTGTTTGGACCCTCTAGCTAGGGCCATTATATCCCTAGGCAGGGTGCTTTCTTTTGTTCTATTCACAGTTGTCTCCCCCCTATGGCCTGCCTATATCCTTAAAAATACCCATCGGGGAACCCCCTTCTTTTGCTCATGTAAAGGCATACCTGGTTGTTTGAATGTTTGGCGGTTCACCACCGCCGTAGCGAGCACCCGGGACAGAGACGGAGCGGCGGTGGTGACGTGCTGTTGTGTGATTTATATGTCAGCCTGCCTCGAGGCTTAGGAATGGAGGAATTGCCATGAAAATGTTGGCATTCAACAAAGAAGCAACAAAGACACAACCAGATTTGTTAGAGAGGACTGGGGATTCCATGTGGGATGACGACACATTGTGGATTCGGAGCTCACTACTCAGGAACCGCTGTGGCCGTCTTGCTGGTGAGTGAACTCTGTGTGTCTTTTCTATTACCGATAATAGCTTTTTGAGTCTCAGTCCCGAGGAATATAACAACATGTGCAGACCCCCAGGGAAACTAACAGAACTGTGCAAAATAGCTCGAGAATATCGAGCTTAAGTGAGAGGGAAGAAGAGGCGGTAAGTATTTTTAAATCGGGGACCGAGGCAAGAAAATCCCAACAAAAGAACGATGAGGCCACGGATTCTTCCGCAAATAATCTAGTGGTCTGTTCCAGGCACTGGAAAAAGCACATGAAAGAGAATTACGCAAATGGTGGGAAGCCACCTCATTGCAAAGGTACATCGATTGCGATAGAATCCCTAGGGGCTTGCGAATTTTCACGGTCCTGTTATGAAAATCCGGACTCTCAACTCTTCAAAGACTGGGCAGAACACACCACCGAGTCTGCTAAAGGAATGGTGAGACTTTTAATAAAATACGCCTGCAGTGATTGTGACAAATTTCTAGCAGAAATTAAAAAACTGGAGGAACTGATCAGCAAGGAAAAGGATGTGAAACAGAGCGAGGAACTTAAGAACGGGATGATGAAACGTCTCAGAGATTATGAAGCTTTCATAAGGAAGCGCAAGTAAACAAGGTTCCTGAGAGACAAACACGAATATGCCACAGGCCGCATTCTGACCTTCGCCTGAAAATTCGATGGGCCAAGGAAGAAGATGAACCAACAAGGTGCGACTGCTAGTGGCAACAAGGACACCTCAGAATGGGAGGTGGAAGCCTCTGAAGGCGAACAAATCATGAATCCGGAGGAGAGAAGTGCTAATACAGAATCTCCTTATTTTCAGGAGTTTCAACTCATAAGGGAAACTCGTCAAAGACCCACGCCTAGAGCCCATCCCCCTCAGCAAATCCAGCCAAGAAACACAAGAAACGCAAAACCAGGAGGGGCAAGAAAAGAAGGAGAAGAAGCACCAACCCCAAGAGTAACAGCAGCAGGGGGAAGAAAGGCAAGTGGTAGATTTGAAAGAGGAGAAGACAGTCATCAACCTAACTAACAAGAAACGTATTCAAGATCAAATCAAAGTACTACAGCTTGGCCCTACCTTCTGTCCAACATCAGGATTTCATTACGCACAGACTCGGATCGACCTCTTCAGATACATCAGGAAGCTAAAACTACAAAAGATTTTCCTACTCCATCCACAAATTGAGAGACCATCGGATAAACATGATTCTGACGGAGATGAACCGGAACTTCTTAGAGGACATTATTTTGAAGCCTTAATGACCCTTAACACCCTGAACTCCACACCCCCCTTAGCTGAACGAAGAAACAACCTGGATGAGTGTTTGGAAGCTGCGGGCATCAGTTAATCTATGAGGCTAAGTAATTTTAAGAGGCGGTCACGAGTGGTCCCAAAGACCCCCTTTGATGCCATAGAGGTGTTTAGTGAAGCTGTTATTTCTGATCTAAAAAAATTGGCCAATCACATGGACTTTAAGAATCGTCGGTATTATAACATCCCCGAGAAAGCAATGGGAGGTGATGAAATCCCTAAAAGAAGACCAAACAATGGAGATCAAACCCTCGGGCACAGGGCGAAATATGGTCATTTTTAACAAAGAACAATACCATAAAGAAGCGATGAGACAGCTGGACGACAGAGACTGTTATGTGCCAATCCAAAAAAAGGACTACCTGGAATGCATTAATGCTTATTACAGCATCTGAAGAATGACGGTCTTTTAAGTCAGGGTGAATATCTATTTTTATACTGTGAAACACCGACTTTACCAACATTTTATCATCTTCCAAAAGTACATAAAGATTTGATCAACCCTCCAGGCAGACCAATTGTGGCCTCTATTAACAGTCTTTTCCGGAAAACACATCAACATATATCGACTCCTTTCTAGCACCACTGGTCAGGGACCTGGCATCGTATATCAGGCATACTCAGGACTTTCTGAGACTGATCAAGGGCATTACATGGGAACAAGATATGCTCCTCATTACCCTGGACATCACCAGTTTATATACCTGTATAAACCATCAAGACGGTATTATAGCTGCCAAATGGTTTCTGAATAAGAGACCATTGAAATTTTTGAAACACAATGAAATACTTTTACACATGATTACATTCTGCCTGAACAATAACATTTTCACATTTGCAGGTCAACTGTGTGGGACCGCCATGGGCACGTGCTTCGCCCCCAGCTGCGTGAATCTTTGCGTTGGCTGGTGGAAGAAGCATGTGGCCTGGGGGAACCCAACAAGCATTGGATTGACAAAATAATTTTGTGGGCAAGATACATAGACAATCTTTTTGTGGTCTGGCGCGGCAGCCGCTCATCGGCTGATGAATTTGTTGCCTTGCTAAACGATAATGAACTAAATTTAAGGTTCACACGCCAAATCAGTGATACCTCGGTGACCTATTTAGATCTGGAGGTATTCATTGATAACGATACCCTATTGACTAGACTGTTTAGAAAACCAACTGCGGTCAATACCGTCATGCACGCTGGAAGCCACCATCCAAGAAGTCTTATTAAAAATATACCCTTCGGTGAACTCATGCCCCTCAAGCGCAATTGTTCTACCATTCAAGACTTCGAGCAGGTCAAAGATCAGGCAATGCAAAGATTTAAGGAGAGAGGATATACTAATGCTGACCTAATCCAGGTAGAAGCCAAAATAAAAGAGATTAATAGAAAAGATCTTTTAGTAGCCAAGGGACCGACACAATGGCCCTGTTAGGATGATTACCAGTTAGAATGAGAAATCCAGTCAGATCGTGCATATCTTTAAAAAGAACTGGCACATCCTACAAACTGATAATATCCTCAAAAACAGTCTACCCACTCGCCCACTAGTCACCTTTAAACGATGCCCATCGGTGGGTGATCATCTAATTCACAGTCACTATGACGCCACTCCTAGAGTAAAAAAACGAATGGGTATTGCTGGCTTCTTTCCCTTTAAGCGCTGTAAGGCCTGCAAGTACAGTGATAAAGTAAAAACCTTCCAGGGCAGACCAGGTGACCTGAGACCTACTCGTAAGATCAAGCAGTTCCTTAACTGCAACTCGGAATTCACAGTCTACTGCCTAACATGCCCTTGCTCCAAACGCTATATTGAGAGCACGATACACCCAACAAAAAAACGCATCCTCGAGCACATGCGTGCTATCACGAACAAGGATGCCACTTATCCGGTTGCTCGTCACTTTGAAAAATTCCACTAGAGCAACCGTGACCTCCTGAAATTTCACTGTATCGATCAAGTCGAATAAACTGAAAGAAGGGGAGATAAGGTTCGGAGGCTAAGGATTTTGGAATCAACATAAATTATCGATCTCCAAACAAGGCCCCTATAGTGCTGAATAACGACGAGGAGCTTTGGGTACGCCTGTAGAGACACATTTAGAAATGTATAAAGATAAGATTGTCTATTTAATTTTTGTGTCGTTTATGCTGCAGTCCCTCTGAAAAACTGTTCTAATGCCCATTCAGGACTAAATAAACGAAACAAAGGGGAACATGTTATATAGACAGAATGCAAATGATCGTATTTTTTGCAAAATTCATGAATTTAAGAATGCTTTATATTAACAACAATATCCATCAAAAGGTGCTTGTATACATGATATTCTGAAAAATAGTCCCCCTTTTGTTTGTTCAAATAACGAATGAACTGTGAAATTGGTTTTAATCTGGCATATTTGCACTTTATTAATTTATTGGGACAGCACACATTGTAAATAGCACGTTCAAAGATGGCCGCCATGAATTAATTTCCAATGTTGCATAAGTCCATCTTTGATGTTCACTAATAACATGTGATGTATTGATACTTTAAATACTCTTGTGTTAGCACAAAACAACTGCCATAGAAAAAAAAACAGAATGCGAAACGTGTCTGTCAGTGCAGGGGGGTCTGCACAATAAAGCACTCTGCTTCAACCTACCTACTACCTGTTACTTGTTCTTTGACATTGCATTGCGCCGCATTTATTGAAGCCACATGCGTGTGTATATTAATTTATTTACAGCGCTCTGCCGATTTCTGCACTAACCTTGTCTCAGACGCGCATGCCCAGCTGTTGTCTGCGCTAGCTGCTACTTAGCATAACCCTTGTGTATTAAACACATTGCCGAGTGCTCCTCATTATATTAAGAGTATTGGAATCGCCATTCACTCGGTGTGCCCCTTCCTGTTGGCAATTTGACCTGGATGCCATTTTGTTTGTTGTTTGTGCCTCAGAGCCCGTCCTATCCGCCCGATCCCGCCTCCCTGCTGACCCTCCCTCGCCCCTCCCCTTTCACTATCCACATATGACAGATGCTACTGCGCGCAGCGTTCACGCGCAGCGGTCGCGCCTCATGCGCGCCGAAGGTGCGCCAAAGGTAAGCCTGTCTGCGCCAGTCCGCGCCTGGACCGCGCCCAGCGCCAGACTCCCTGTTCCCCGCAGTACCCAACCCTCTAGAATCACATATGATGCCGCTACTCTCCTCGCCCTCAACCCCGGACGCACACCACAATGCTGCGAAGCCCCCCCAGGACTTACCCACGGCCCATTCGCCTGCCTCTCCTGCAAGTTCAACTGCTACAGGACCCTCACCAAACCCACTTCCTCCACACACAGATTTGACTCCAACCACCTGAAGTGCATCCTGCTTAACACCCGCTCGGTCCACAGACACGCAACTGAACTCTGGGACCTACTCGACACTGCGTCACCGGACATTGCCTTCCTTACTGAAACATGGATGAACACATCATCAGCACCCGACATCGCCATAGCCATACCGGACACCTACAAGATTATCCGAAAAGACCGCATCAATCAAACAGGAGGAGGCATCGCCATCATCCACAGGAACACCATCAAAATCACGACCAGCTCCGACGATAATCTTGCAACCGCCGAACATCTCCACTTCCAGATCCACACCGACCCCAGGACCACACTTAGAGGCACCCTCATCTACAGACCCCCAGGTACCCGCACCCAATTCAGCGATGACATCACGGACTTCGCCAGCCCACATGCCCTCGCCTCCGAGAACTACATTCTTTTAGGAGACCTCAACTACCACCTTGATAACAAACACGACACCAACACCACCACCCTCCTGGATAACCTGGCCAACCTCGGACTCAAACAACTCGTGGACACCCCCACCCATGCTGCCGGACACACACTCGACCCTATCTTCACTTCCAGCAAGCATATCTCCTTCGATCGCACCACAGCTCTCCACTGGACGGACCACAGCTGTGTTCAATTCAGCTACAAAACCACCCTGACCCACAACCGTCCACAACCTATTCCTCGGAGAAACTGGAACAAAATCACCTCCGACCAACTCCTCACATCACTAAACCAAAACACTCCCTCCCTCTCACTGGACCCAAACCTAGCGGCCACCAATCTCAAGCAATGGATCACCCACAGTGCTGACGAATTAGCACCCCTGAAAAAGCACCAGTTCAAATCAGCCAGCAAAAAGGCTCCCTGGTTCAACGATGACCTTAAAAAAATCTAAGAAGCAATGCCGCACCCTGGAGAAAACCTGGAGAAAAAACCCAACCACCGACAACATGGCCACCCTCAAGGCAGCCACCCGCAAACACCACCAACTGATTCGATCCTCCAAGAAATCAGCATTCAAGGATCGCCTCGACAACAACTCTCACAACAGCAAGGAACTCTTCAACGTCGTCAAAGAATTCACCAACCCCTCCGCTGCATCTAACGACATCACTCCCTCCCAAGACCTCTGCGATGCGCTATCCTCCTTCTTCTACAACAAAATTGCCGACATCCACAACAGCTTCGAGAATACCCCCAGCGATCAGCTCCCCCCACCCCCCTCTGATTCTACTCCACCAACTAACATCCTGAGCAACTGGAACCCAATCACCACTGAAGAAACCACTCGACTAATGAACTCAATCCACTCTGGCTCGCCAACCGACCCCTGCCCCCACCACATCTTCAACAAAGCTGACTCCATCATCGCTCCCCATCTCCGTGACGTCATCAACTGCTCGTTCAACTCTGCCACCTTTCCAGATAGCTGGAAACACGCCGAACTCAGCGCCCTTCTGAAGAAACCCACAGCAGACCCCTCGGAACTTAAAAACTACTGACCCATATCCCTCCTCCCATTCCCGGCCAAAGTCATTGAGAAAGCCGTCAATAGCCAACTCGCCGCCTTCCTTGAATCCAACAACTCCCTCGATCCTTCTCAATCCGGGTTTCGAGCCAAACACAGCACCGAAACCGCCCTCATCGCAGCAACTGACGACATCCGAACACTACTAGACAATGGAGAAACTGTGGCCCTCATTCTACTCGACCTCTCCGCCGCTTTTGACACAGTCTGCCACAACACCCTCATACAACGCCTCAGCAACATAGGCATACAAGGAAAAGCCTTGGACTGGATCATCTCATTCCTCGCTGGGAGAACTCAAAGAGTTCGACTCCCCCCATTCAACTCAGAGGCCACTGAAGTCATCTGTGGCGTACCACAAGGATCTTCACTTAGTCCCACCCTCTTCAACGTCTACATGAGTCCTCTTGCCTCCATCGTACGTCAACACAACCTCAACATCATCTCTTATGCCGACGACACCCAGCTAATCCTTTCCCTCACCAAAGACCCCAACACCGCCAAAACCAATCTTCACGAAGGCATGAAAGAAGTAGCCGAATGGATGAAACATAGCCGCCTAAAACTCAACTCAGACAAAACCGAGGTGCTCATCCTAGGATCTTCCCCCTCTGCCTGGGACGACTCTTGGTGGCCCTCCGCTTTGGGCACAGCACCCTCTCCCACAGACCATGCACGTAACCTTGGCTTCATCCTAGACTCCTCTCTCTCGATGTCCAGACAAGTCAACGCAGTCTCATCCTCCTGCTTCAACGTACTTCGCATTCTCAAAAAGATCTTCCGCTGGATCCCACTCGAGACAAGAAAGACTGTCACCCACGCACTGGTCACGAGTCGACTGGATTATGGAAACACCCTCTACGCCGGAATCACAACAAAACTACAGAAAAAACTCCAACGCATCCAAAACGCATCAGCGAGACATTCCTCGCCAAGATCACATCACCGGACACTTAAAAGACCTCCACTGGCTTCCCGTCCACAAAAGAATTACTTTCCGCCTTCTCACCCACGCACACAAAGCCCTCTACAATCTAGGACCCGAATGCCTCAACACTCGACTGTCCTTCTACAAACCCACCCGCCAACTAAGATCGTCCAATCAAGCCCTCGCCGCAGTCCCACGCATCCGAAAATCCACCATGGGTGGCAGATCATTCTCCTTCCTTGCTGCCAGGACCTGGAACTCACTCCCCACTCACCTCCGCCTTAATCAAAAACACATCTCCTTCAGAAAAGAACTTAAAACCTGGCTATTCGACAAATAATGAACCCCTTCCCCAAGCGCCTTGAGACCCTCTGGGTGAGTAGTGCGCTATACAAATACCCGAACTTGAACTTGAACTTGAACCATCTTCCGTGTGTGCTTTCCGTTGGTCACGTAAGGCGTACCTGGTTGTTTGAAAATATATATATATATATATATATATATATATATATATATATATATATATTTGAAACCAAAGTGCCTGCGCATTAGGAAGTCACTCGACATTGCCCACAATCAGTTGCAGCCTGCTTCCTTAGTTCGTATACAATTTCTGTATATATATATTTGACAAAGACCGAGGCTGCGGTTGAAACGTTTTACCTGTGTGTTGTTGCCACAATAAAGCCCTTTGTTTATGAGCCCGAGTGTGCTGGAGTCTGTTTTTATTTGTGAGCAGGCACGTTGAGGAGATATAAATATATATATATATATATATATATATATATATATATATATATCGGCTGGTTCGATCACAATTGCACCACCGCATTAAAAACTCTAAAAAAGGCCCTTCCATGCTACACCTAGATCTCCGTCTGAGATTCGAGAAGCTAGACATTTTTATCGCCTAGCAATTAAAAACAGGGAGAAATCACTGAAACAAGAAACATGGCAGGCTTTAATTACTGCTTCCAAAAATAGAGACTCAACCTCATTTTGGAAGGTGGTAAATGCCCCTATCTTCAGGGACAAAAATAACACAGCGGCGATAGATATTGCTATAAATGGGGAAGTATGGGTTACTCACTTCGAACATCTCTACGATAATGAAACTTCCCCCATCCTAGCATCCTCCGCCCCTGCTATTACGTCTGGAAATATAGGTAGCTCTTGTAAGGGAGTATTCCCTCTTGGAATTTCTTTCACCTGTGACGAGGTTAAAATGGCAATAAGGGAGAGCCCTTCGGGCAAGGCGCGTGGCCCGGATGGCATACCAACTGATGTTTTTAAACATCAAATCGACCTCTGGGCCCCACTTTTAACTAACATCATGAATAGTGCAAACTCGGTTGGGCTAATATCAACTTGGACTGAGGCCATAGTGGTCCCGATTTTCAAAAAGGGCAACAGACAAGATCCAACCTGTTATCGGCCCATTTCCCTTCCTATTGAAGGTGGCCGGTCGTATTATTCTAAAGCGAATTCAATCGTGGGCCGAGGAAGGAAACATCATATCTAACCTTCAGTATGACTTCCGCACCGGCATGGGAACAACTGAGCAGAGCTTAAATTTGTATTTTTTAATTTCTAAGTACACCCAGGCCAGAAAAGGGAATCTTTTTATTACTTTTATCGACCTGAGCTCTGCCTTCGATTGTGTGGACCATAACCAACTCTGGTCCACACTATCTGACCTGGGTATCGATGAAACAATCCTAAATTTCATCAAGGAATTATACAGGGGTGCTGGGGCCAGGGTGCGCTTTGGTAAGCAAGGGGAGTGTTCGTCCAAATTTTCCATCAAGAGGGGAGTGAGACAGGGGTGCATCCTTGCACCCCTGCTATTCACGCTATATATAAACTCCATTGGCGACCACCTTAAGAGCTTTCCCTATGACTATCCTTCATCTCAGGGCCACCCTGTCCCCATACTCTTATACGCTGACGATGCGGCTATTATGTCGCAAACCAGGCTAGGTCTGCAGAGGGCGGTCACAAAATGTAACACTTATATGAAAGACAAGGGGCTAAAAATCAATACTGCCAAAACATATACTATGGCTTGTGGGCATGGCACCAAGAAAGCACCCTGTCCTATATTTCTTGAGGGCAGGAGGATAGAGACTATTGATCACTTTCCCTATCTTGGAATATCTTTTGATAGGAAATGCACGTGGCCCCCAGCAGTTAAAGCGAGAAAATTAGCCTTCTCTAGGGCGGTTGGTGCACTGCATAATTTTGCGGCAACACTTGGCGGTAGACCCGTCAAGGAACTAATCACAATATATCAGGCAAAAGGTATATCCACGGCCACCTATGGATCAGGTATCTGGGGTATTGAAAATATAACATCTATTCAATTAATTGAAAATCAATACCTCAGATATCTGCCGGGGGCTCCTAAATCCTCACCAAATTACCTTACCCACATCAAATTGGGTCTACATTTACAGGCAGAGGTGCAGGATCATTTATAGATCACATTTTGCTGTCTAGCAGTGGAGACTATACTGATTTGTATGTTAACGAAGAAAGTCTCAGTGACCATAACAGCCTTCGTGTTATTCTTTTGGGGCATGGTACCTCATTAGTTTCAGGTGGAAAATGTACAACCGACATAGTGCCCATTAGACCAAAGGGCCTAAGGGTTAAATGGACTGGTTTAAATTCTAAAGTCAAGCAGAAGGAGGTTCTTACTCAATGCAAGAATCAAATTAGCTACTGTTTGGATGATGATTGTGATTCTGGCTGCTTAATAGATTACTTTGTATCTATGAATAGTATTATCAATGGTATTTTCACTAAGACCTCGTCAGCCAATAGAGGTCCAAAGCAGGGGTGGTTTGATAAGACCTGTATAGTCGCCCTCCGCGATCTAAAGAATGCTTTAGGATACAAACCACGTGTCAAGGCGGACATACAATACTTTAGGGCTAGATATAAAACAGCAATTAACAAAAGGAAAAGGGTATTACAGATTGAGGCGTGGGATAAGTTGAAGGAGGCTGCTGAGACTAAAAATAGCAAACTGTATTGGGAAACAATTAATAGCCCGTTTCTCAATAAAGAAAATGTCCCAGAATTAACCTCTTATGTGGCATGTAGCGATTGGGTCAGTCACTTTTCCAAAATATTCAATCCAGAAGGGTTAACTTCTGAGTCACCATCACCAGATATAACCCCATGGTTGCCCCTCTCGATGGGTATAACACTAGAAGAATGCCATGAAGCAATTTCTTTAAGCAAAGGAGGCAAGGCCCCTGGCCCCGATGGGGTCCCGCTGGATCTATATAAAGATGAAATGGCTTTATGGGCTCCCATCTTGGTGAGGATTTTTAATTGTGCGGCTGAAAGTGTATTTCCATCTACTTGGGGCCAATCGACTATTATCCCTTTACACAAGAAAGGTGATAAATCAGAGGCCTCTAATTATCGTCCAATTTCACTATTAGACGCCTCTGTAAAGGTGATGAGTAGGATTTTGCTGAAGAGGCTGGAAGACTGGGCAACTGATTTTAACATCTTAACTAGAGTCCAATATGGCTTTCGGAAAGGCCTGGGCACATTGGATCAATGTGTAAATTTGGACCTTTTAATCAATAAATATACTGTGGCTAAAAATGGCAACCTCTTTTTATGTTTTGCTGATTTGAGCAGCGCTTTTGATTTGGTTAACCATAACATTCTCTGGGAGGTTTTGCTCGATGCAGGGGCCCCAAGGGAAATAGTTCACTTTTTAGCTAGACTCTACGAAAAACTTTCATGTAAAGTCCGCTATGGCACCCTTGGCGAATGTACCCCGTTCTTTAAAGTGTCCCGGGGCATACGCCAGGGATGTGTTTTGGCTCCGCTTTTATTTTCCCTTTTTATTAACGGTGTCGACCGTTCTTTGGCCGACATCCCAGCAGATGCCCCCCTGATTGGTGGTAAACCTGTTCCGCTGTTACTTTATGCGGATGACGCTGTTCTTTTATCCCGAACACAGATGGGTCTCCAGCGCCTAATTGATAATTTTATGCAGTTTATTCAAGTTAGGCGGCTACGTGTGAATAAAACCAAGACGTATGTAATGTCCTGTGGTCAGGCAGCTAAGCAGGTAAAGCATACCTTTTTTCTAGATAAGGAAAAGTTGACTTCTGTTAAGTCCTTTTGTTATCTGGGAATAACATACAACAACAGTGGGTCCTGGAATGCGGAATTTGATGCTGTTAGAATAAAAATGCTACGGTCTACTAGTAGTATTTTTCGTTTTGCTTCTAAACTTGGCTCACGAAGTATTTTAGACATGATGAACATATACAATGTATGTTGTGTTTCCTCTGCTCTGTATGGGGCAGGGGTGTGGGGACACTGCGAGGGTATTTCCCTGCAGAAGGAGGAAAATAAGTTTTTAAGGAGGTTGTTATGTGTTTCCTCTTCTGCCTCCACCCAGCTGATACATGAAGAAGTCGGGATCGAGTACATTTCTGACTTAGCAGCAGTTCGCCCACTCTTATTGTGGCGCTCTATTTGGGCTAAGCCAGAGACTCGATTCACTCAGGATATTATCCTTGATTGTATAGGTTTGGACCACTCTTCACGTATATTGTGGTTAAGATATATTCACCGCTGGTATCTCCTTCTTTTCAACATTGATGTGTTCCGTGAGCCTGAGAACGTTGTTTCTATTTCAAAAAAAGAAATCAAGACAACGTTCCTAAACTACCGTAAGGCTGAGCGAGATAAAACCGTTGGCAATCTTGTTACTGTGAAATTCTATAAAGATTTAAATCTAACTTCGGGACTCCAACCCTATCTTGTATATGTGACTCGTCCCTCCCATCAGTATGTTTTAACACGGGTCAGATTGGGTATTGTTCACCACTTGGTTGCTTTTCCAAACACAAAAACCAGTTCAGACACACCCTGTCCGTGTGACAGTATCTCTCGGCAGAGTAGTTGTCATTTCCTATTTTTCTGTAAATTCTTTCAGTCTCTTAGGTTAAAATACCTTAAGCCAATTTTTATTAAATATAACATTCGTACTACGCAAACAGCATTGATATTTTTATCCTCATTAGAGAACGAGGAAATTTGCTTCTTTTTGGCTACTTTTATTTTAAAATGTACAGCTGCCAGGAAAAGTATTGTACTATAATTAATGTTTTTACTTACCTGTCTGTATTTACGTTATACAGCTGCCAGGAATTGTTTTATGATGCTATTACCGTTAACACTCCTGTCTGTATATATATGCCTTCAATTTTGAATTATATCAATTACTGTAATTAAGGTATTTTTTAAATTTGTTGATGTCCACAGTATTGTATGATTATTTAATAAGTTTTATGTACAGCTCCCAGGAAAGGCCTATTGAGTAACTCCTACTGATCCCCAGTCTGCACATGTAAGAATGTTTTGTCATTTATAATAACTTGCTGACCCAAAGAGACATGATCACTTACCATTTGCTGCACTTTAGCTTTTTCTCGCCTCTCTAGGAGAGTTTATATGATGATTTTTAATATTTTAATTATGTACTTTTGCTTGTATGATTTGTATGTACAAATCGAATAAAAGCTTTTTGAAATTGAAATTGAAATTGGGTCTGCCTTTTATCTCTGATACTATAAAAAATGCACCTATCCTTTTATGGCATAAGGTGTGGGCTACCCCAGAGACAGCTTTTAACCGCAAATTAATTTCTGACTGTCTTACCCTGGACGGTGTCAGGAACATTAAATGGTTGTCCCACGTGGAAGCTCTGATGACCAAGCTTGGCCATCCTGAGTTTTTCTCGAGACCATCCAGTATGGAAATGATCGCTAGAAAATCATTGAAACAACTGGCCGTGAATCATCTAGCCAACAAAAGATGGTCTACAGAAAAACATAAAAACACAGTTTTGGCCTTCCAGGAAATTACTATTAACCCAGGGCCACAATTGTACCTTGTAAGTGATCTAACCTGCTATGCAAGAATGTTATTAACACGGTTTAGATTTGGAACTTTTTTCCGCATAATTACTTTTCAATCTTGCAATAATTGGTTGAGGGAATTGCCTACCTGCCCCTGTGATGATTTATCCCCCCAATCAAACTTACATTGTGTTTTATTTTGTAAATTTTACGTTGTTCCACGGCGGATCATCTTGAAACCAATTCTCAAAGCGTGGGGCCACCGCTCATGCAGAACAGCCTATGTTAGATTGCAACAGCTGGAAAACGATACCGTGGCTCACGCTATATCCAGTTTTTTAAAACTACAGATTAGGTTTAGAAACTCTATGTAAAGTACTCTACTTCTGTACACATTAGTATTTATACACCTTTTTAAACTATTTGTTTTTATCAACCCGCAATTGCTCGGACTGTAATAACAATGATTTTAAAGTTTGTGTACCTCTGTGACACTTTGTGATTGTATGCTTCTTTTTTAACTTGTATGCTTTTATGAATTCATTCTTGAATATCGAATAAAGCTTTTTGAATTTGAATTATATATATATATATATATGATGGCAAATGGTAATGCCTATTGGGACACTCTCTAAGTGTTTGCACCTCAATAAGACCTGGACCCTAAAATCAAAATATCCCCCACACACACAAAACACAATATAAGGGGGTGCCGTCATTAAAGTGAGTCCTACTGTCAATGTCAGGGTGTCACCACAACAAAATATGCAGAAGCGTGCAATCAAATACCCTATAGAACAATAGTAAACCAGTTCATGATGGTGCCCATTTCCAATGATGCTGAGTAATATGAGTTGTGCTTCATTGGTAGAACAAACATTGTTAACAAAACATGGCATGTTCAATAATGTGTGGCATGAATCTCTTTTGGAACTTATAATCTGTTTAAAAGCAGCCTCAGGACCTACACCAAAGGTCCTTGTACCTCCTCAAAACCATAACATTATTTGAGAGATGTTCAGGCATTCAAGAAACCTCTCCTGTCACCATCAATTCAGCCATGAAATGTGTACAGTGTCAAATGGTATTTTGAATAAGTTCTCCAGAAAGAGCTGCATTCCTCAATCAAAGTGGCAAAACATTGGGGATGTCCCTGGCCCTCCTGGAGCACTACAGGTGTGGGTATGTACAGTTTTGTTACTGCTCATAATACTTTGGGGCTCTCCGTTCCATCGAGGGCTTTTTTCTACAGCTGGAAGCTACAAACTAAAAATGTAACTCTTCTTGTTTTTTAATAAATAAATGCTTTCTCCACACAGTATTTTTTTAAAAACCTGCACCCCTACCACTTGCCTCCCCCTCTTAAGGGGAACCCATTTTCCTTACTATTTGGCAGCGCTGGAGACAAAGTCTGTGTGGCCAAGCCAGCAAGTGCCACAAACTGTCCAACACACTCTCCTACAATGGCAAATGAGGCAGCCAGTTGATTAATTCTTCCCAGCTGATCCACCATGGACAGTAGGGGCCCACAAAGACAAAAGGTCAAGATCCTTGCCATTATTCCCTGGAGCACATGGGGCTCCCAGGGGCAGGAACACCTCGAGCACTGCAGTGCTCAATTCTGCATTCCTGGGTACTGTGGCCACTGGAGTAAAATTCAATCAAATGGTGGTGGGACACCGCTAGTGCCCACTAGGCCCTCCACAAATAGCTTAACAATTTTGAAACGGACGATGACACATGCGCCATATCAGGTTGGTCTACCTGAGGGACGGCCATGCACTTTGTCCTGCAGTTGCTGATTTGAGCAGGCCCAAAACAAATGGATGCAATAAAGGCAGTTTTAGAACCCCTTGGTCAATTCTGGTGGGCGTGGGCTCCTTTGGTTGCTGGTGATGGGCTTCAGCCACCAGGACAATGTGAGATTCTTAACTGTGGCTATGAATTTCCCCACAAACAATCTTCGCACCGTACAGATAATTTCCAATGGGTGGATTCGTGTCACTTCCTATAAAGCTCATTCTGGGGACATCATTATTTAAACCAACAATGTTGACAAAAAACTGTTTAGGGACAACTTTGGTCCCGATGAAGGTCCACTGACCCATATGGATTAATTTTGTGTCCGTAACATACAGGCACATGTCGCAATGGCCATAATTAGCTCCAGAGAGTCCATTGAGGCACTAACTTGTAGTACTGTTTTTAACATTATCAGGGTAACCTACAATAAAATCAAACACTTGGGCAGAATTTTATACAATTTGATCCCACCAATATTAAGAACTCCCTGAACCAGGTTGACTCCGCCCATATACACCAACATTCTGTATGATGATCTAAGTGATGAAGCTTGCCACAAGAAAGTAGCGGGTGAGGGTCCCTTTAAAAAACTCTGCACATTCTTTTTCGAGATGGGCCATTGAACTCCACTGTATTGCTTCCCAGCATCCCTGACATATGTGGGTACCTTAATGTTAGAAATGGGTTTTCAGGTTGTCTAGGGTATGCACCTCAGCCAGGCAGAATCCACCACTCTAGTCAGGATAAAGGGATTACACATCTAAAATAATCCCTGCTCACCACCTTGCTAGCTTGGCACGAGCAGTCAGGCTTATCTCAGAGGCAGTGTATAAAGCATTTACACATAAACAGTGGTAATACAGTGAAAACACTACCAAATTACCCCATAACAGTTTTAGAAAAATATCCAATATTTATCTTTGTAAAACAAGACCCAAAACAATAAAACTCCAACATACAGTAATCAAACCGTGAATAAAGCAAAAATAGACTTTAAAAACTGTTTCTTAAAGTCGGTAGATCCGGCCGGGGCTATGGTGGCATCGTGAGCAAACAAATCCAACAGTTCTGGTTGACCTCAGTGTCACGGGCCACCTACGGTGTGGGGGATACATGTAAAATAGTACTTTTGGAGATGCAGTGCGTGGAACTTTGGGGTGAGCTCCGGATTAGTGGCGTCGGCAGGTATCGGTTCTGGGAGACGGTGCAGGAGTTGTTGGGCCCTTGAAGTCACACGCGTTGCAGGTCAAATGCCTTGAATTTTAAGTTAGAAGCACCGGCATAGGCAGGGGTCGGGCTGCAGTGTGAAATGGAGTGGTGTGACGTACTGTGCCCTCAGGTCGCAGTGCAGGCAGCGGCTCGTGACAGTCATCCAGCAGCGTCGGTGAGACCAGGGCTGTGGTGGGAAGTGGGGTGCTGTTTGTTGCAGTACTAACAAGTCACGGCACCAGCAGAGGCATCATCGTTTCTGAAGCGCTGCCATCGGTAGAACCAAAGCTGCAGTGTGAGATGGGGCAATGCGTCGTGCAGGGCCCACAGGTCACGGTACAAGCAGCAGCATCGGTTGACAATCTGGAGACGATGTTGCTGATGTCGGTGGGCCAAGACTTCAGTGTGGGACGAGCAGTACGTCAAGTAACCTACGAGAGATGCCTCCAAACCACGGTGCGGGCAGCTGCGTCCATATCAGCTTGGAGCGGCAGCTGGAGTGAGACCCGGGCTGCGGTGCGAAGTGGGGCGGTGCGAAGTGGGGCGGTGCGAAGTGGGGCGGTGCTCCATGAGCTGTGCCCACAGGTTACCGTGCAGGCAGCGGCATAGGTAACAGCGTTGTAGCATCGTCAGGAATACTAGGGTGGCGGTATGAATTGAGGTGGAGTGGAGTGTGGTGCCCACAGGTCACGGTGCAAGCACTAGTTCAGTGGCAGCGTTGGACGACGTTGTCTGTGAGGCCAGGGTTGCGGTGTGAAATGCAGCTATCCCCTCTGCGGTGCCTTCAGGGTCACAGAGCCGGCAGTGGTGTCATTGATGGTGCTGGGTTACCTATTTCCTCATTGGCAGCTGAAAATCCAGTTCCAAAAGCCGGCACCCAGAAGATGTTGAAATCTTTGATTTCCCTGAGACTTCCAAACAGAATGTACGTTTTACAACAAGCCCTTGGAGATACTTAGAATGCAGAAAGAACAGTCCAGTCCTTTCCCTGCCAGGGACAGAAGCAGCTACTGCTGGTCAACCCAGCAAAGCACACAGCAAAGTGGCAGTTTCTCCTCACAGTTCTTCCAGCTTTTCCTCCTGGCAGGTTCCTTAGTCCACTAGTACTCTAAAGTCCTGGGTTCAGGGCCCCAATATTTATACAACATTTTCTCTTTGTTATCTTTGTGGCAAGGGTCTCCAAGCCCAGTACAAACCAGTTCTGCCCTCTGTGGCCCAGCTTCACTACAGGAGGTGGAGACAGCATTGTGCAGAGGAGACATTGCCTATTCAGGTGCTTGTGAAAACTCCTCCCACCACTCTAAATGCAGACCAGGCCTATTCAGCCCAACTATGAGTCCTCCAGGAAAGGCAGGACACACCTCAACCTCCCTTGTGGCTGTCTACAGTGGATGCACATCCCCAGCCCCTGTAATTCCAAAACCAGACAGTCAATACACAAACCAGCAGAGGCACACAGAATGGTTAAACAAAAAAATGCCTACATTCTAAAAGTGGCAGTTTCAAACTCCTAATTTAAAAAATCATCTCTCTAAAAAGATATGTTATTAATTTCTGAGTTCAGAGAACCTAAACTCCATTTATTTATCTTGTCCCAATGAAAAGGTATACTTGCAGATGTTACAAAGCATCTCTCATGTTAGCTAATGGGATAGATAGCCTTTCAATAGTGAAAAACAAAATACACAGTATTTTCCTATTAGGACATGCAACACACACCAGTACATGTCCTACCGTTCACATACACTGAACCCTGCCCATTGGGGTATCTTGGGCCTACCTGAGGGGTGTCTTACATGTAAGAAAAGGGAAGGTTAGGGCCTGGCAAGTGGGTGCACTTGCCAGGTTGACATGACAGTAAAGACTGTGCGAAGACACTGCACTGGCAGGTCTGAGAACTCTTTGAAAGGCAACTTGTGTGGGTGGCACAATTAGTGCTGTAGGCCCACTAGCAGCATTTGATTTACAGGCCCTGGGTACACATGTGCACATTACTAGGGTTAGTAGTAAATCAAATAAGCCTATCATGGAAACACCAATCCATAAAAGCAATTTACATGGAAAGCATGGGCACTTTAGCGCTGATTAGCAGTGGTAAGGTGCCCAGAATCCTAAAACCAACCGAAAATATGTCAAAAACAGGAGGCCAAAAAGCAAAAAGTCTGGGGGTGAACCCGCTGAAAAAGCCAAGTTTAACACTTATCCTGATTGTTTATTACTTTAAACACTAATTTTAGACATTGTACCCTACCAGCGAAAGCCTTTATAGTCAAGTGGTCAAGGAATAATGTAATAAAAGGCTCTTTAATTGTACCATGAGTGATAGAGAAACCAGCATTCGTGTTTTTCTTTTTCTTGAACCAAGACATGTATTATTCTTAGGAAGTGGTTGGTTCCACCTTTTTGGAATCATGTTGTCCCACATAGGCATTTGCACAAACACATTTGACCTGTGTTATATGAGAGATCTAACATAAATGTTTCTATGTGGTGGCCTTGTATGTTTGATCTACTTGAATGGTGTCTTATCTTTAGCTTTAAGAAATACTTGAATTGCACTCTAGACGTCTTGACCTGTTTGTAGGGTTAAACGACTTAGGTGATGCACATGTTTCTACTTTTATGTTTGTTCATTAGAGTTTGCAGGTCTGATTTGTAAATGCAAGTGATACTTTTTTATAATTTCGAACATCATTATTGCAAAAATTATATTTGTATTACTTCTGAATTGGATAAATGATAGGTATGTGCTGTACATGTATTTATTGATATGGCTTAAGCTAACAATAATACACATGCATTGATATACTGCCTTTAAAATACATGTGTCAATATAATTTACCAAAAGATCTATTATTTCCTTTGGAATCTAAATGAATCATGAGGGCCTCAATGAAGTCACTATATCTTGCCTATGTTTAGAGTGGGTCTAACTTAGTAACTTAGAATGAGCCTCTCTGTACACTGATGAAACTCCTTTACAGGCAACGTCATCATTGCTCTGCCTTCACATGTATTCTGGTGTTGAGTTTGTGACTTACAGCATACCTAGTGCCAACTTACTCTACCAGCCCATGGGTAGCTGTCCTTATCTTTAAAGATGGACACTGTAGGTTGCCCTGCAGAACCAATTTTAGCAGAACGCAACTCTGAATAAGACTTCATTTTATCACACCACAAGAGAGCAAACCCCAAATGTCCAAAAAGCGAACAAAATGTGTCTTTTTATGTGGATGAAACTCAATTCCCTAAAAAGTACCTCAAAGAAAACCCCAACAGTGATGCCAGAAGCACTTAGCTTGTTCAGTGACAGGAGCAGCAGCAATAAAGAGGCTGTCACTACAGAGCAGCTATCCTTTATACCATAATGAAGTGACGTAACAATGTCACAACGGACATTCTATCCTTTACCATGATGAAATAATGTCGCAATGTCACTACAGAGCAGCAGTGCTTTATACCATGATGCAGTGATGTCACAACGTCACTACAGACCAGCAGTGCTTTATACCATGAGGCAGTGACATCACAATTTCACTACAGAGCTGCTATCCTTTACCATGATGCAGTGATGTCACAATGTCTCTACAGAGCTGCTATCATTTAAACCATGATGCAGTGACATCACAATTTCACTACAGAGCAGCGGTGCTTTATACCATGATGCAGTCATGTCACAACGTCACTACAGACCAGCAGTGCTTTATACCATGATGCAGTGACATCACAATTTCACTACAGAGCAGCGGTGCTTTATACCATGATGCAGTGACGTCACAATGTCACTACAGAGCAGCTATTCTTTATATAATGATGCAGTGATGTCACAGAGTCACTACAGAGCAGCTATCGTTTATTCCATGATGCAGTGATGTCGCAATGACACTACAGAGCAGCTACCCTTTATATAATGATGCAGTGACGTCACAATGTCACTACGGAGCAGCAATTCTTTACACCATGATGCAGTGACGTCACAATGTCACTACAGAGCAGCAATGCTTTATACCATGATGCAGTGACGTCACAATGTCACTACAGAGCAGCAATGCTTTATACCATGATGCAGTGACGTCACAATGTCACTACAGAGCCGCAATTCTTTATAACATGATGCAGTGATGTCACAATGTCACTACAGAGCAGCTATCCTTTATATAATGATGCAGTGACGTCACAATGTCACTACAGAGCAGCTATCCTTTATTCCATGATGCAGTGATGTGACAATGCCACTATGGAGAGGTAATGCTTTATTCCATGATGTGTGATGTCACAATGTCACTACCAACCACCTATCCTTTATATAATCATGCAGTGATGTCACAATGTCACTACAGAGCAGCTATCCTATATACCATGATGCAGTGATGTCACAGTGTCTCTACAGAGCTGCTACCCTTTATTCCATGATGCAGTGATGTCACAATGTCACTACAGAGCAGCAATGCGTTATACAATGATGCATTGACGTCACAATGTCACTACAGAGCAGCAATGCATTATACCATGATGCATTGATGTCACAATGCCACTACAGAGCAGCTATCCTTTATACCACGATGAAGTAATATCACAATGTCACTACAGAGCAGCAATCCTTTATATAATGATGCAGTGATGTCACAATGCCACTATGGAGAGGCAATGCTTTATTCCATGATGTGTGATGTCACAATGTCACTACCGAGCACCTTTCCCTTATACCATGATGCAGTGATGTCATAGTGTCTCTACAGAGCTGCTACCCTTTATTCCATGAAGCGGTGATGTCACAATGTCACTACAGAGCAGCTATCCTTTATACCACGATGAAGTAATATCACAATGTCACTACGGAGCTGCTATCCTTTAAACCATGATGACAGTGACATCACAATGTACTTGTGCAGCTGCTAAAAGGCACAGTAATAAGGAGGATTGCATTTTGTACTTGCCTCCTGATCTTGGTGTGAAATTAGTATTAGCAGTCCTATGTAATGCATGAAATAAAGATGCACCCATATTTAGACATATTTCTATATCACCACTAGTGTTTCTGGAAGCAAATTCTTCAGGTTACATCTGGGGATCGGGTCACCAGAAATAGTCCTGGACTTTGGGTATGACATGCAGAAATAATTTCAGAAACACCAATTTCTGGTGTTATTCCCCATTTCATAAGGACTCCTCGGGAGATCACTTGTATTCCCATGATAATACTGCAACCCAGAAGTATTGCTAAGTACAGGTGCAAAATGATCACATCATAATTAACAATGAAGTTGTTATGGGGGTCCTTCTGTCTGGTGAACACTTGGGCGCTCTTTTTTCCTGTCTATGGTGGTTTCTAATTATATTACATACAAATACAAACATACCATGCAAAGACATCTATACAAACAATAGAAGTCAAAAGTAAAATGCTAAAGAATGAAATTCCTAAGTAATTAAAGAAAATAAATTGACCAGAGAACAAAGTTTGTCTTAATATTAAAGATGAAAAACTATGCAACATTGAACAATTTAATGGTCATTCTTCAATGTAAAGCTTGAACTGACCTTCTATTTGATTATACATATGAGGCATTAGGTTGATTTTTGGTAGGATGGATCAAGGTTCCTAAATTTGTAAAATACTTCTTGGATCAAGGTACCTAGATTCTAAAGCCTCCATATTCTGTGGGTTCTGTTAATTTATTTTATCAGCAACGTATTTCATGAAATTCAGTCGCAGTGTACTTTTATGGGGCAATGTGTACTTTTTCCGTGGATGTTAACACAAGTACATTTTTACATAGACTCATGGCACATAAATTGTTACAGAGTAGGTCCCTTCAGAAGAATTGCACATTAGAGATGGATGGGTACATAGCAGGATGTTTCGGAAACCTACTGCCTGTAACTCCTTGTTACACGCTCAGAGTGCACATCCAAAGCATCAGATTAGAGCTATACCCTATGGGGAAATGCTAAAAGCGAGGCGCAACCGTAGTGAAGATACACATTTCTTTTCATGTATGAGAGATATGGAGCAGCGCTTTTTCCAAAGGGGGTATCAATGTCGTGATATTGTGTCAGCTAGAAATAGAGCGATGAAGTTGAAAAGAAGTTCCACCTTGAAGCCAAAACAAAGTAGCAAACAAGTGCCTGGTCAGATTAGGCTGATTACGGACTACACGTACATCAATACTCCATTACGAAAAAGTCTTAACAGACACTGGCATATTTTGCAGGCTGACAGAACTTTGAAGGAATTCTTAACAGATAAGCCGCAAATTACATTCAGGAGGGGAAGAACTCTAGGGACTTTACTCAGTCCTAGTTACCCTACTGTTTCATTAACTACATCTTGGCTATCTGATGTATCAAAAGGATTTTTCAAATGTGGTCATTGCGGGATGTGTGGGTTTGCTGAACACAAGATGAAGCAATTCAAAGACAGCATGGGGAAAATATACACCATACTGACTAACATAAACTGTGGTACCAAGTATGCACATACATGCCCTAAGGGAATGTATGAGCGTCATATGGCACCTTTGGATTTTAAAAGAATTGCTTTTTGAAAAGAATTCGCAACTTACCACCAACTAGAAGTTGGTGGTAATTTGCGATTCCTTATGGGCATTTTTGAATTTATTTTTCTTTGATACATGGCATTTAAGGAATCGCAAAATTTGCGATTCCTTAAGTGCAATCGCAAAATAAGGAATGGCAAATTTTGCGATTCCTTATTTTGCTGCCAAAATGTTTCATACATACCATTTAGCAAATTAGCGAATTTCGGCCTTTGCGAATGCTAATTTGCTTGATACATATGGCCCTAGATATCCTATTGCAGAACATGTACATACTTGCACTGAGCAAAGCCCTACAAAAACATTCAAGTTTTGTGGTATTGAACACATCAAGCAGGATCCACGTGGTGGTGACAGGGAGCTGAAACTGCGGAGGCATGAGGCTTGCTGGATTATGCGTTTGCGAGTAGTAGAGGAGGGGCTTAATTATGATCAGGAATTGCAATACTTTTTAGGAGATTGATTTAATAATGGCATGGGATGTATTTTGAATTTCTATCTCATTCAGGCAACAAACACATAGAGTACATTTTGTTTATCAATCGAGTAAGGAGATGAATGGGGCACGTGAGACCATAGACTGAGTGACTAGAGTTATTAGGATGGAATAGGATCCAGGATTTGTATGTATTACAGGGTGGAGAAGCATAGGCTCTACCATAATATCCATTTCTGGGTAGTAGCCAAACTAAGATGGCGCCGACGAATAGTTGACAAATGACTATTGCAAGATCTTGGTTGTGTATTCTACATAGACTGAATCGCTTTGGAATGAGGACTAATTGAATTCTCATTGAGGGAAAACTGTGCTTTAACTTAATATTTATTGGCATATTCACCATTATGTGACAACGTAGTTTATATTCGGAAAACAATATAGCGACTATTGTCGATTTGCGTCGCGTATTGTTTATGCTCTACCGCTAAGTGAGTAAATAGAGTTGAAATATTATGTGGTCAGATACGTTAGTAATATAGATCTTACCGGGAATAAATAACCTCATACTACTATATATTTTGGGTGTTAATCGTGCCTTTCAAGATGGCACCGCCGTGGAGGGAAGGGGCAGTCACCTTGTCTACCTTTCAGAGGAAAGTCTTAAGCTTGAACTCTTGCGAGAGTATGGCGTCACAGGTTTTTGTGGGACGCCGGAGATCAGCCGTTACAGGTATGTGGGGCACTTACAGCCGTTAGTTTGATGTATTAGTTTACACGAAATATTGGGGCATAATAATCATAAGGATATTCCCACATTCTTACAGGATTCCCCGTACTGCAGGGACCTGTTGTCTAATACGGAAGGATTGTTTCCGTTCGTGCACCGTTTTTGCAAAGGCACACAATTGGAGCTCAGGAAACACAGTCCCAGGTATGTCGGGGGATAAGGATTAGCGTATTAGTGCCGTACTTGAGGAGTTATGAGGAATTCAACAGAGTTGCTTTATATATTTTTCAGGTTACCACTCACTTATTTGAACCTGTGGGACATGGATAATAGAATGATATCCAATTAAATAATCGAAGGGAATATACCCTTTATATGATTGGCGGCCACAATTGTGAGTATAGATGTGATTTGTGTGTTGATTAATAAGAGGAGTTAGACCAGATATGGCAATTAATACTTAGATTACTTTATAGGGTTACAAGTGTAGATCACGAGAAAGCGCAAATGGAAAGGGGATATAGACCCTTAGAAAAGCAACGAATCATAAGTAGTTGTGAGCGAAAGGTAAGATCTTGCGCCTTATATTGAGGCATTTGTGGAATAAGTTAAGAAACGTAGAATTTAGGTCTCATGCCTCCGTTGTTTTGAATCCTAACTTAGTGCTGTAATTTAATTTTGCAGTTTTGTGAAGTACAAAGGATACATAAGGTATCAGTCTTGATTCATTCTGGATTGGACTTGTTAAAATGATTCACGGGTGGTTGTGAATGCATAACCACGCATAGGTTTGTTCTTTAGTTTGAATCACCTTTCACTATGGGGAGTATAAGGTACATAACAGTATTCTGTATGAACAGGATTTGATACAGTTCAATGTACTTGTAATTGTCATAGATAAACTGACAAATGTTTATTAATAATATATTTAAACTTTGCTGCACTACGTTTGACTAGTCCCCCTACCACATATTGGTGCTTAATCCGTCTTTTGGGTGATGGAAGAAAATTTTTAATCATGAATAGATGGTGATTATGTGTATTACTTCCAGCCCTGACAAAGTCGTGGGATCATATCCATATACGACGAAACGCGTTGACATAAAGGAGTGGAAGATTGTGATCAAGTGGATCAAAATAAAGAAACAGGACAAGCACAGCAACGTGGCGATTCATTTTTACATTGTTGCACTATCAATTTTCATATTATTTGGCTTGTGCTTCAGAAAATTATTAAAATGTGTGTTCAATCTTTGATTGAGTAATTTTGGAGAGTTTGGGTGTACGCTCTCTTTTTCTGGATGCACAGCAGGAGATAGAGATTTTTTATATATGTTAATGGTTCACTTTACAAATATTGTGTACATTTTACATGAGCGCCTTAAATCTCTGTAGACACCCACACGTTGGTTTTTAGGTCCCTTCAGGGTTGAACCATCCAAAGCGCCAATGCATGAGAAAGCTTTGTTTTTCATGGACTTTATTAAGGGGTAGCCAACGGTCACAGCTGCAACCCCTGGCTGTCCTTGGAGACCACTGGTACTCCATTTGCGATCCCTGACCTCAATGGTGGAAAAGAAATATCAAGAACAGAAGGAAAACAGTGCCCTGATGAGCACTGTTTACTTACTGCAGCTCCCACTGCGAACCTGGGCATTAACCTTTTAGTTCTGCAAAGGAAACAACTTCAGCAGTGCAATGCACACATGTCGAAATAAATTAAATGCATTAAATATATGTATATTTTTTAACATGGTGACGATTTACAATATTTTGAATACACAGGAAAGGATATGTTTGAATAAAAATTTCACCTCTGTGCATTGGATGAGTATTAATGCCCTACAAGTTATTCTAATGAAAATGTATTAATGGTAAGGAATAATTTAAGTCCAAAACATAGTACACATTCAACATATTGTGGACATGAATCAATTCAGGTGGACAAAGACATATTTCTTTTAGATCTTTGTGTCCCTGTAATTGATCAGTACGTTTTAATATTGTACAATACACTAGGGGAACCACTAAATCATGATAGTTTGTAGTAATAATAATTTTGCTTCTGAGTGTTGTTCTATATTTTTGGGGCACTATAGTTTCCTCTCTTGGAACAAATACAATGTTTCATGCAATTAAAAACGTAAATGTGTGATGTTGGCATCATTTAATCACCGTATTAAACATTGATTTATAAAAGAGATATTTATCTGATAGTAACAGCTGTGTTAATATATAATTGTACACTTTAGCAATGTAAAATATCGTGATGCCATTAGGATCAAGGGCATGTGACATCACTTCCTGTGGAGATTTAAGGTCAAAGATCATATGATGTATCTTCCTATGACGCCATTAGGTCAAAGGGTGGGCATGTATTTGTCTGCTCGCTTCCTTATACTGTGTGTGTATTTTAGGCAACAATACAATAAATTATATCAATTTCAGGGTTAATCGATCTCTTTCATGGTGATTGGGTCCTTTTAGAGAAGATTTGGTGTTGAATCAATGGTAGCACCCTAAGTTTCAGAGTTACTGTTCTCTGCTGTAGTTGTCTACTGTTTTATTGGAGTGTTCATTTTTGTTCTTCCTGGGTGCTGCTTATCCACATCAAATAGACCTGGTGTGAGTAGCATTCATTTCAGAAAGGTCTTTGTGTTGAGATTCCTGGAGATTCAGGCTGTTTGCATCAAGTTCTCCTAGTCTGATTTCATCCCAGTGCATGCTGCAAAACGGGTATGGAGGGGTCGGTACCAAGCCCATGCTCCAGTGCAGCAACGGACTGATGGGGAGTGAGCTCTGAAACTTTCATTTCAGGAGACGATGACAAGGACCAGGCTCGTGTGATGCTTTCTCTCTCAATGTAATTGAAGCCAACCTTCCAAATATTTACATCGTAGACCGAAAATATATACATTCAGGGAACGCAGTGTTCTGGTCCAAAATGTAACTGACCCTTAACCTCATGCATGCTCGTGACGGAACCGCTCCGTCACGAGCCTCGGGTGGGCTCTGCTGGTGACGGAGAGGTTCCAACACGGCCCGGCCGCCGCGCCTGCGCGGTGCTGATTACGCGCCTGCGAGGCTCGTTCTATTGAGCGGGCGGGGCCGCGACGGAACCGCTCCGTCACAAGCACAGCTCACCCGAGGCTCGTGACGGAGCGGTTCCGTCACGAGCATGCAAGCGCCGCGCGGTCCCCCTCCCCCTAGCACTACCGCGGAATTGCCACCGCAGCGAAGGGGTTAAGCCAATGCTTCAAGAGAGTGCCCCAAGCAAGTCAATGTTAAAAGGGGCAGACCCAAGGCCCCCTTTGAGTATTGCATAAGCCTATATTTTATGATGAATATAGTGCTGATATGTTATGTTATTTTATGAAGTTTTATAGAGCACACAGCTGCCCCAGCAAAGGGGCGTCCCAGCACTTACAGCAAACAGAAAGGGAAGCAAACGACGGAAAGGAGGCCTAAATTGAAGGGAAGAGGTGGGTCTTAGTAGCCTTTTGAAAAGCCAGGTAATTATCGATGCTGTGAATGTGTATAGGAAGTGTGTTCCAGAGTTTGGCCGCCAGTGTGCAGAAAGATCGCCCACATGCTCGTACCCTCCTTATCCGGGGAACAACCGCCAGGTGATGACCTATCGAGTGGAGTTGGCAAGTGGGGGTGTATGATTGAAAGCAGGTTGGCAAAGATGCCAGGAGAGGAAAAATTCCAGATCTTAAACACAATGCAGAGAGTCTTAAACTTCGCTCGTCTGGTCACCCGCAACCAGTGTTGCCGACGAATAGCACTGGTGCTGGAGCAGGTTCTAGGAAGACCAAGGAGAGTTCTGGCAGCTGAATTTTGGACTCTCTGCAGTCTCACAATCTCAGACTTGTTTACCCCCAGGTAAAGCGAGTTAGCATAACACAGTCTCGACAGAACTGAGGCCTGGACAATAACCTGCCTGATGCATGGATAGAAAAAGCCCAACAGCGGCATGAGATCTTGCTAAAGCAAATTTCAGAACTAAAAATTGACTGATTCAAAAGATTTCTGCAGGCAAAGGGGAGTGGCTGATTACATTTTACACATACTAAGGACTTGTCCTAAAAAACCTGGAACCAGGCACTGGCAGATATACCTCAAATAGAGGACATGGACATAGTTAGACGTCCAGAGAGGATTATCCTTGGCATCTCAACGGCAGACGTCTACCCAACAACTCTCAAACGCTTGGAAAAGGATCTCCAATGTACTACTTTCTGCAAAACATGTCATCCTTGGCTCTGCACAGAGGCACAATCCCTGTTGATCCCCTGGTTATGGTCATTTGGTTAGCAACAACCTTACTTGTGACCTGGAGGATGAAGCACATAAGTTTAATACCTTGCTGAGTCCACTGATAACAAATGGCACAAGGGACCTGAATTGCCCAACCAGATGCCATGCCCTAGGACTGCTTGATGAGGAGAGATGTTTGCTTTAGGGGCCCCAGGTGCAGTTAAAATCTAGGGTGGAGATGTGAGAATTGGCACATATGTAGTGGACTCCAGTTGGTGGTGTCAAATGGGGGACAAGTGTTGGTTGGGAAAGGAATTATTGTATAGTTCACTGATGGTGGGTATGGCCACCGTGAGTTGTGCAATGAAAAAACAATGAAAAGAGATTAAAACCTAAAAAGGACTAGCTTGTGTATTGAATGAATTTATGAGATGAAGAAATACATGTTTCAAATGTAAAATAGCCCAACATGCAACCCAACTGAGGTGGAGGGATACACTGAAACAGCCAAAGTAAAATGGCGAGACTAAAGTACTTTGAGATGATGGACAATGTTTTAAGCCAAGGATTGATGGTCCTGAGCCAAAGACATCAATAGCAAAAGGGGGCTGACCCTAAGCCTTTTCAATATGCATAAATATGTAGACAATACTATGTGTTTGCCAGAAGTGTTGCATGCACCCTTACAAGTCAAATCTAAATATGCAGTATTCCTATCATTTTACAATATTCCGATGCCACCACTAGGAGGCACATTAAGGCTACTTCATTTCCTCACCTTATGGAAGAGCCGACCTGTCTGAGCAGATCAGTTGCACCAAAGACCCTCTTAAACTTAAAACTAGTACATTGTAGGTCCTGTGATTCTATGTCTGTGTTGTGTTCTTCATGCCAATCCATAATACATTTACAGATACCAAAAGGCCCTTCCACTGTAGAACCTTGAGGGCCTAGTGGTGTGAATAGCAAGAGAAAGAAACCTTGGAAAAGGTGGGACCTCCTTGGGAGAGGTATATGCAAATAATGGACAATAAGGCATGACATTTAAGGTCAGTTGAATCAGGAAGAAAGCCTTTTAACCTCTGGGCTGTTTCTCTCAAGAGACAAAAAGTGTCCCTTACAGAAAGGTATTAACATTTTGTTTATGTCTTTTGTGATTTTGTTCTACGTATGAAATGTCACCACACCCTTTTATCAAGCTATGGAGTCCTCAGGGCTTTTTTTGGGCTGGTATTTGCCAGGGCTTGGTTCCTGCACTTAATTATCAACACAGGTGCTAATGATAGACCACCACATGGTGGAGCTGTCTGTCTCATTTTAAGATGAGCCCAACAACAGTGTTTTATAATTCAATATAAATCATGGGTACTCACAAACTTTCTCTCAGGGGCCAAATTTACAGAGTGGTTTGTGGCAGAGGGCCGCACCTGTGGGGGTGGGGTCAGTGAGAGAGGGGGCGGGGCTAGAGCCCCAAAAAAACCTGTAACCATGAGGTTGAACACAGGCCCCTGCAGCGGATGTCTTCGTCCACTGAGCCACCTGACCCAGGATACGCACATATCTCTCTCTCTCTCTCTCTCTCTCTCGGTCTCCCTCCCTCCCTCTCTCTCTTTCTCTACCTCCCTCTCTCTCTCTCTGTCTCCCTCCCTCCCTCTCTCTGTTTCCCTTCCTCTCTCTGTCTCCCTCACTCTCGCTATCTCCCTCCGTCTCGCTATCTCCCTCACTCTCGCTATCTCTCTCACTCTCTCTGTCTCCCTCACTCTCACTGTCTCCCTCACTCTCTCTGTCTCCCTCCCTCCCTCTCTCTCTCTCTGTCTCCCTCCCTCTCTCTGTCTCCCTCCTTCTGTCTCCCTCCCTCTCTCTGTCTCCCTCCTTCTCTCTGTCTGTGTCCCTCTCTCTCTCTGTCTCCCTCTCTCTCCCTGGCTCCCTCCCTCTCTCTGGCTTCCTCCCTCTCTGGCTCCCTCCCTCACCCTCTCTGTATCCCTCCCTCTCTCTCTCCCTCCCTCTCTCTCTGTCTCCCTCTCTCTCTCTCTCTCCCCCTCCCTCTCTCTCTCCGTCTCCCACCATCTCTCTGTCTCCCGCCCTCTCTCTGTCTCCCTCCCTCTCTTTGTCTCCCTCCTCTCTCTGACTCCCTCCCTCTCTCTACCTCCCTCTCTCTGTCTCCCTCCCTCTCTCCATCTCCCTCCCTCTCTCTGTCTCCCTCCCTCTCTCTGTCTCCCTCCCTCTCTCTGTCTCCCTCCCTCTCTCTCTTTCTCTCCCTCCCTCTCTCCGTCTCCATCCCTCCCTCTTTCTCTCCCTCCCTCTCTCTGTCTCCCTCCCTCTCTCTATCTGTCTCCCTCCCTCCTACTCCCTCCCTCCCTCTCTCTCCCTCCGTCTCTCTCCCTCTCTGTCTTCCTCCCTCTCTCTCTCTCCCTCCCTCTCTCTCTCTCTCCCTCCCTCTCTCTATCTCCCTCCCTCTCTGTCTCCCTCTCTCTGTCTCCCTCCCTCTCTGTCTCCCTCCCTCTGCTTTGCACACTGTTAAGAGTAGGTTGTGAAGGACAGCCCTGCCTCGCCCATTGAGTTCAAAGGGCAACCCCCCTACCCCCCCCCGGTGTGGCAGCCAGGGATGAGACAGCTTGCCTGGTGCGCACACAGCCACACCGGAGCACTTCACAGGTCTTTAAAAGACCATTAACTTGTTAATGAGGCTTTGTTCCGTTTCACCTCTTCTGTGGCCCCTGCAGCTCCACTCTATGGTTGGAATTTCCCGGCCCCCATGGAGCAGAGCCTCTCCGAGTCCAGGCTGCATCAACTGGCAGTGTTTACTGACACTCTTGAAAACATTTTTTTTTTAAACTGGTACATGTCTGCAAGGTCCGCGGGCCGCCAAGAAAGGCTTACCGGGCCGCTGGCGCCCCGCGGGCCGTACTATGAGTACCCCTGATATAAATCAATATAAAATAACTCATGCCACCCAGGACTTTTTGATAGCTTTGGGTGGTCTGAAATAGTCTGAATTGTCACACTTGTAGGAGTGTGATGTTTAGCACAGGGATTGCTACTGTCAATGGCCGTGCTGGCAAGGGTAAGGAGTGGTGCAAGCTGCAGTGGCCTACTGAGAATGGCCTTGGCACTTTTTTTTTTTTTTTTTTTTACAAATTAAGCACTGCACTTTCATCTCTTGTAGAAAGTGTCCTCTGGGGGCACATGATATCTGAAGTGGCAGGACCTATACCTACAATGTACAGTATTACATTTATCTCAATGTCATGGTATAGTGTGTCCCATGTCTTTGAATAGGAAGAGGGTAGGAGCAGAAGGGAGGATGTGTAATGATGGTTGGTAGTTTAGGGGCTCTGGAGGTGATATCATTGATCTGCACAGCATAGATTCAGTGTGTCCTGTAATCAGAGAGCATTCCTTCCTCATCCTTCTCTCCTCTTCCTAGCTCTTCCATTTGTTTCTCAACAAAGACTAAGGTTTGTGTTGGTGGTGATGGTGGTGGCGACTGTGGTGTGATTGCAGTAACTGTGTTTCATTCAGGCTGGAGTTTCCTTTACAACTTCTTTACAGTCTTTTTGTTCCCATGTCAGAGAGGGAAGATGAGTTGCGAGAAACTGACTGCTTTTCCTCAACCCACCACCAGCAATTTCTCCACCTCATTTTCACCTCATCACTTGACCCAAGCTAGAGGTGGATTTTTGTCTGGTTGCTGCCTTTATTGTCTTACGCAATGCATTTATCCTGACATCTCAGTTTGATGCAGTATTCTGTCACCTAGAAGTTTGATTAAATCTATTTGAGTTTGTTTAGCTGATACAGAGCACAACACAAGAAATAAAGTTTATTAGAGATCATTCACAATGTAGGGGTGTGACTTACTCCTAGTTCTTAATTTGTAAAAAAAAAAATAAGCGTCAGGGCCCTCGCCAGGAGACCACTGCATCTTGCACCACCCATTTCCCCTGTCAGCACTACCAACGACAGTACCAACACAACTAACCATCACACTCCATTTAAGTGTGACAGTACAGACTATTCTAGGCCCCTATAAAGCTATAACAAAATGGCTTGGGCTGCAGGTATTAGTCATTTTTAATGTATATTGAATTACTAAGCGAGTATTGTTGCGCTCATCTCTGAATTAGATAAACAGCGCCACCATTTGGCAGATATAGCAAGTGCCAGTGTTGACAATTAGGTGCCGGTGCTGAGCACCGGAAACAACCGGCTCAAATTAAGCACTGCAAGTTACTCCTGGGAATTAAAAAGTTGTCCAGGAGGGAGTTAGATGCAAGTCACACCAACTCTTAGACAAATCTTCTCAATGAAGCCTTTATATGAACCTTTGTGAGAGCACTAAAAGATAGAGTTCAGAGGAGCAACATGCATGGGCAGTGGTGGGTCTCTTATTTTTAGTTCAAGCTTCAATCACTTCAATGGCCATCAGCACTTCTTTTGTTTGAGTCTCTTACTCGCTGAGAGCTAATTAGACCCTAACACTGTGATGCCAATCCCACTGAGGAAATAAACACACTCACAAGTGATTAAGAGATACACTATGATTTGAAAGCGTTTTTTTAGTTTTCCACACTCTTTATGTAAGGGATATGAATGCACTATAAAAATATCAGTTATATATATATATATATATATATGAGTAATTTTAATAACAAGCAATTACAGAGCAATTTCTAATAAAGTCTTTATTACTTTTTTTTTTTTTTTTTTTCAGTTTAAGAAATTTTTATTTTGCATAAGAAAAGAAAGTACAACATACGATAACAGCATGAGAAAAATTCTGAACCAATATGAGAGAACAACGGGAGATAAATTGATAGGAAAGAATGGTTCGGGATAAAAAATAAAAAGAAAGAAAAGAGAAGAAATAGAGAGAGAGAAGTAAAGAAAAGAGAAAGGAAAGGGAAAGAGAGAGAAAGGGGGATGGTTAGGGAGTGGGATAAGAGGATAAGAAGGTCATGTTCCTCTCATCCTGGTACGCTCCGACACCTTCTGTTTGATTGCCCCTCTGTTCTCACTTTTTGGAGCTCAGTTTGGGACTATTGCATGCGTGTTTTTCATTTTTCTGAACCATTCTCTACGCTGCACGTTTTTCATGGTTCCATGTCTGATGTTTTAGATTTACATTCTTATAATGCTAAATTATTTGATCTTTTCATTGCAACTGCATTCAAAGTAATTTTGTCATGTTGGAAGGATAATACCAAACTGTCTGTACGTACATGGTGGAATTTCATTTGTGATGAGCACAGAATTGCAATTGCTTCTGCATCTTCTGTCACTTTAAAAAGTCTTTATTACTAACCATATGCACGGCTTTATTATCAACCTTAGAATATAGAAAGATTTTTTTAATAACACTAAGTCTATAAATCCTAGTCTTGCAGTTTGCGTGCAGCTTCTTGATGCCAGCTTAACTTAGGGCCTTGTTTAGAGTTCACTGGATGTGAGATATCTGCCAGAATGGAAGATGCGCTGCCCGCCATCTTAAGAGCACTTTTATGTCCATGGCACTTTAAATATGGCCGTCAGAGCATCGGCCACTTTTGGCTGCTGTCCTGCTCCACCAAACTCTAAGGCCCTAACTAAGCTGTATTGCAGAGTTGTAGCTAGTATCCTTTATGCAATGTTCTCTACAACAAAATCATTAACCCACTGAGTTATCTATTACAAATACTAATTTGTAACCTGCATGATACACGCTGTGCTTTGCAGTAGTCAAATTAAACCTCTGTATTTCTTTCGATGCGCTATTGCTGACTAGACTGCACACAGACCTAATCGTCAAACAAGGGACGCCCTCTAAGAGGCGTGTGAGGTCAGGGAGTAAGAGGTGAATAAATATCAAGACAACTACAATAAGAGTGCTCCAGTTTGACCTATATTTCTTTACCAATTATTAAATCTGGTACATAGTTACAACATACAAATACATATATTTATTTTTTGATTTTTATTGATTATTTGTAATTCTTATTAACTTTTTTCCTCTGTAGCCAATGCATTAAATGATATTTTTTTTGCAAAAATAAAAAAAAAACCTTTTTTATATAAACATTATTCCAGTTTTACATACAAAAATTAATACACTTCTTTCACAGGGCGGATGCCGTCCACCCTGCCAAGAAGTTGGGCCCCAATGAAAAAGATGCCGGTGTAATTTACAAACACCGGGACACTTTCAGCAGTGCCTGCACGTTGTTTTCCAGCGTCGGATTGGTAACGCGGGCATTCGGGCAATGCCTGAGGGGCCGGCGTCCGAGTGCTGCTCTGGGCCTCTTTTTTTAGCAGTCTGGGGGGCCATTTGGATGCTGTCTCTACTGTTCGAATACAGCCAGGGGCCCAGTGGGTGTCTGAGTGGCGTTTCTAGAGGCAGATGGGCGCTCATTACCTCCGTTTCGCAGGGGTGTCACTCCCTTTGTCTCACGAGCCTGCCCATTAATGTGTGCACATACTGAGTGGTGGCAGGGGGGCCTGAGTAAAAGTGCCCCAACTTGTTTCACCACTGTGAACTAACGCGTGCATTTTTTTTTACCCCCTCCTAAAGTTTTTTTTTTTTATAAGATTATGCCAAAGCAGTGATTAGCGGAGTGATTAAGCAAATGTGCGCCGATTTTTATTTTGCGTGCCCGGGCCGATTTTCAATCCCAATCCAACCCTGTTGTCTTCTGCTTTTGATTACAACAACGTGCAGGTGGGGTTGGGGCTCTCTTATTTCTGACTCCTGCTGGGATACTTGGCCATAACAAAGTCCGTGTCTCAGGGTTCATCAAGCCTCCTTTTGCTGGAGTTTCCTGGCTGGCAGCAGTCAGGAGCCTCACACCTGATGCAAATGCAGCAGAGGGGAAACAAAGGCTCGCACCTTGTTAGCACTTCACACATACTTAGGAGATGCAGCTTTTCACTTTGTTCAGACTCTGTTTAGGAGATTTGCATGCACTGGTAGAACGTAAGAAGTGTTGATCTTTCCCAGTATTTGCACAAAATAAATTGCATTTTTATACGCTTATTACCCTTGAGGAGGCGTTGTAATAATTTAAATATTCTTATGGCTATAGAAAGCTTAACGCTGACAAAAGGTAACATTGTTTTATATGTAGCGCACAAAAGTGTGAATCTTCTGCCTACATCTGGAGGGTTTGCAAGTCTACTCGAAATGTGCTCAAATGTACTCATGATACAACTGCTAAACATATATGTAAGGGCTTAAGATCTGATATCACTTCTTGTGATGCCAGTTCCTGTGAAGTGACTTGCTGTGATGTCATGCGCCGTGATGTCACACGCTGCGATGCCACTTGCATACTGATTAACTGGGTTACTCCCCCCACTTTTTTTTTTAGGACTTGTGCCTTCAGGGTAAACTAGGAATACTTCAGGAGTAGGTCACAGCAACAACTTTGCAAATCAGACCCACAAAGAAGAAGGCATGTTGCAAAATGCCAGTGACAGAGTCTTAAACCTAAGAGACACCAGACTGACAGACAAGAAACTAACTGAATTCAGTGATAAATGCAGGGGTTTAGTACTGAACTGCTTCATTTATCTACCAGCTTCTGTCAGGTGTACCTAAAGAAACAGCTGAAGGGGGTGTCAGAGAATAAGTGTAATAGTTCCCACTATGTTATACTATTTCGGGTTTAAGGATAAATAAAGGTCACTGAATATGGAATTTTTAAAGGACTTTCAACTGCTTTATTGTGACACAAATTGACAAAAAATAACATTTTTATGTAGCACTTCATACAACACTTCTGCTGTTTCTATGCACTGTAAATAACAGGTGTTGCTAATGCCCAGTTTCATCTCGCTCAATTTACCAACCTTGGGAGGATGGGTATCTCAGTTGGCCTTGCAGAGAATGACTCTTGCAAACTTCAGACTGCTTTATTTGTCAGAAGTGAACACTTCACTCACTGAGCCATCCTGCCAGGTAAACAATTTCCAATATTCAGTAGTTGATTCTGAGAATCTTAACAGGTTTCTGATTGTGCTACTGCAAGTGCACACTGAACAAGACTCGATGTTCTGTTTTTGAATTTGTCTATGTTTTATAGTCCCTTAAGAGCCATTGTAGGCCTCCTGTCTGCCACTGGGTTGAATACATTGGGATGCCTACTTAATCTGCAAGTACCAATAGAAGACAATGATAGGCAGGGAGAAGGAGTCAAAGCAAACTAGTCAAGTAAGTGAAAACCCATACAAACACCCATGTAACGATGTGATGTGCTTTCTGTATCTTGTCTACAACTTTAAAATGGCTGTATTAACAACATATTGTACTCAAAGTTACGCCAGCTCTGTTGCACCCAAAAAGACGATGCTATCAGGCATATTATATTATAGGTACAACAACTTACATTCATTATAATCTTAAAACTTCTATAAACATATCACTGGAAAATGTTGTTATGCTTGTACATATTTGAAAATAGTCAAGAATATAATTCAATTTTAAAGTGGAATAAAAGAAAATGTGCTGAAACCCTATAACACCAAAGATGTTCACTCACCCCCTCTAAAAACTCCTTTTGTTGGAATAGGGTAGTTTAAAGATAACCATATGTACCCTGATTTAAAAACACTTTGCGTCATTGCAAAGTGGTGAAAACTCACGCAAAGCTGCGCAAAAGCAATAAAACGGCATTCAAAGGTTCCCTTTTTTAGTGCAGAAAGTGCTTTGCATCACTTTGCATCGTAGTGAAGCTATTAGGGTTTTACAGTGTAAACACATAGACATTTTGACTCTTATGGGAGATTTACAAAAAAGTCGAGCAACGCAGCACAGCCCCCCAGGAGGCTGCGCTTGTGGACAGGGAGGGAGCAGTAGAGCGCCATATATTTAAAGATATACCCCCAGATGCATCAAAGTTATGTTTTGCGAGTCCTTAATAACGAATTTTAAGGATTCGCTATTAAAGACTCGCAAAACGGGATGCATGTAGGAATCGCAATATTATTTGCGATTTCTACTGATTCCTTATTTGCGATTCGCTAATTGATAATCGCTAATAAGGAATGGCTTTCCCATTCATTCCTATGGGCCTAAAGGCCCATAGGAATGAATGGGGAGTCATTCCTTATTTGCGATTCGCAATTAGCGAATCGCAAATGTGCAGCAATTTCAATCTTGGAATGGTTCATGCATTGCATTTAAGGAATCGCAAATTGCGATTCCTTAAATGCAATCGAAATTTGAGAACTCGCAATTATTTGCGAATTCTTAAATTGCAAGTGCATGAACCCTTGATGCCTCTCAAATGCCATTTTTGCGGGCGCAAACAGACGAATTTTGCGATTCGCACCGTTTGCGCTCGCAAAAATGCTTGATGCATCTACCTGATAGCTCTCTCCTCCCCTTTCCATTGTGCCGGCGCTGATTTCAGCAGCTGTGCGCCATGCACATACCTTAGCGCCGCAGGGTGTGTGCATGAGTCCAGCATAGGTTTTGTACAGGAAGGATAGCCTTCCTGTACAAAATACTATGCTAGGCACAATGCAAAGCTATTCCCACTTTGCATACGTGCTGCACAGTGCAGCATGTGTGCAAAGTTGGGAAAGGAAGGAGAAATGAAAGAGCTTCTCCTTCCTTGCGCCTAGTTGAAAAGGGCGCAGTTTTCGCATGCTAAACCCAATCTACTGTATTTAGTAAATTGGTTTTAGCGTGAGAAACCTTGGGTGGGTGTGTGGGAACGACCATGCACCACCCTTGGCACACCCCCACGGCGCAAAGCAACGCGAAGCAGCGCAATGCCCGGCTTCGCACTACGCTCACCTTATTTCCAGCGCTAAAGGAAAAAGAGATTTTGCGCCGTTTTGCGTCACTTTTGTGACGCAAACACGGCGCAAAATCTTAGTAAATGTCTCCCAAAGCCCGATCTATTAAGTAGTTAAACAGGGCTTTGGATGTAAAAAAAAAACTCCTTGAAGCGGAGGCTAACAAGGAGAAATGGTTTTGTTTCTCACAAACACCCATGCATTCCATGTGCTCCGAAGTCCCCAGCACATAATACATTCTGCGCTGTGTTTTCTCCTTGCGCATCACAAATTCGGTTGCTGAGCCGTTAAAAATGAGTATATCTGCCCTGTGGTGTGATACAACGAGAGATTGTCTGAGGGAAACACACTACATATGGTTTAGTAAAAAGCGGAGACCAGCTGTGGCTTCTAGGCGCTTATGAGCAGATTGCGCTGGTGAGTTGAATTCTCAGACGCACTTACATGCCCGGCCGGAGGTCCATCTGAGCCGCCGCTGTCAGGAGCCCCCCCATGGCGAGCAGCAGCCCCAGGCTCCTGGCCGGCTCCAGCCCGCGGCCACGGTCCCTGGAGCGGGGCTCCATCCTCTCTCAGCCGGTGCAAGATCTCCGGTCCAGCGAGCGATGAAAGGTACCGGGGGGGGGGGGGGGGGGGGGGGGTTGAGGGAGGGACCCGTGCACCGGGGCTACTCTTCAACTGTGTGCCCCCGGACCCGTCAAGTGGGGGTACCCGTGGACCGTGTGCCCCGCAGCCTGTGACCCGTGTGTTGGGAGCACTCTGTGGATGTGCCCCGCAGCCTGTGACCCGTGTGGTGGGGTCACTCTGTAGATGCGCCCCGCAGCCTGTGATCCGGGGGGTCTCTCCAAGCCCAGATCTGGTGGTGCCAGGCGCGTGCGTTCACAAGTGCATGCACACGAGACGCTGCCAGCCCAGCTTCGCTCACGTTTCCTCCAGGAGTCTGGTGAAACCCCCGAAAAAACGAAACCCGTTTTTAAAAGGCTGTCATGTGTCGTGAGTCCAGAAAATCCGATCCAAATATAACGGTTCGGTTTTGTTCTGATTCACCGACGCTTTAAAGTGCAATTTTCTTATCGAGTGCTCTGAAAACAGCTGGCGTTCATTCGAGTCATTTCAGGACGTCTGACATCGCCTCTGTCCCTCACACTTTCTCACGCGCACTGTCTGCCGAACTTCTCCAAATCTTAGAGAGCGAGATAGAGAGGTGGGGAGGGGGCGGGAACCGTGGAGCTTACGTGGAATCCCCGCAGCTCCTGCTCTCCAGGTTGTGCCCTTAAACCCATCTCCTTCCGCTCCATAGTAGTGCAATCGTCTGATTGTGCAAACAAATACATAAATAAATATATTAAATACAGGAGCACAAAGCCTTCTCTCAAACTCCTTAGCAGACAACCTGAAGATGCTTTTTTTTGCTACATTTCCGTGAATGTCGCTCTTATACACGCTTTATCCATAAAATACACCTATAAGTGTATAACACTATTTTAGCAGTGCATTATTTGCGCCGGTGCTTGCAGTGAGTCTGATCTGCGCTCATTTCTGGCTACCGGGAGTTATTTTTCATTGTCAGATTTTGACCCAGAGCTGGAGAGAGAGCGACAGGAAACACAGATTAAGACGAGAAACCCTGACAAGTGAAAGAAGGGATGAAAACTGAAAGAGTGAGATAAGGAGGCAGGGATGGAAGAAAAGACGTATGAGGCAGAATCAAGACTAGGCAACCCTTGGTGTTCGTCCGCATCGAGCCAGGAAGCTGGGAAACACACTTTGGGGCATATGTAGGTAGGCGTTTGCGATTCGCAAACACCGGATTTTGCAGAATTCCGGCGTTTGCGAATCGCAAACGGTGGTTTGGTATGTAGGTGCATATTAGCAAAATAAGGAATCGCAATTTTTGCGATTCCTTAAATGCTATGTAGGAGTGAATTTTAAAATGCGATTTTGGCTTAAGGAATTGCAAAATACCAAGTAGACGGTATTTTGCGATTTCCTTTCAAAATGCATTAAAAAAAAAAATTCAAAGTGCCATGAGGCGCACAGACATGCCCTTAGGGCATGCATGTGCGCCACATGTACTTAGAGGCACATTCCAGGGGTGCAACAGGTGTCCTTTGGACACCCTGGCACCCTTGGAATTGTGATTCTCAAATTGCGATTTTCTCATAGAAAATCGCAATTTGAGAATGTATCCCTATTCATTCCTATGGGCCTCTTAGCCCATAGGAATGAATGGGACACTCATTCCTTAATTGCGATTCGCAATTTGCTAATCGCAATTAAGGAATGTTAGAGATTCGCAAAAAAATGCGAATTATTACCTACATTCCATTTTACTATTCTCAAATAGCGATTCCTTAAAAATCGCTATTTTGGAATCGCAAAATGGAAATTACCTACATATGCCCCTTTATTCCTATATGCCTTTTATGTCATTGTTTTATTTATTTTTTTACAAATTAAGGACGGTAAAAAATAGCCTAGGCAGCTCTTTACACCATGAAGCATTTACAGCAGGCGACCGCTAGTTATTTCTTGAACGTTGTTCGCTTACAATTTCCAAAATGTTCCCAAATTAGCTTTATCTCTTGACAGGCGTGGAGGAGTCCGGCATTGGCAATGTCAGTGGTTTTGATATGTGTACAGTGTGAAGCAGGGTGCAAGTCCTAAAAAAAGAAGTGGAGGGACTAACCTAGTTTGGCAGTATGCAAGTGACATCATGGCGAGTGACATCACAGCGCGCAACATCACTGAGAGCAACATCATGGCGCACCTGATATCACACATGGCATCACAGGAATTGACATCATAGAAAGTGGCATTACAAGCTACGACTTTAGAGGACGTGGCATCACAAGAAGTGACATCAGATCTAAAGCCCTCACATATATGTTTAGCAGGTCTATCATGTGTATGTTTGAGTGCATTGTGAGGATAATAGCACAGTGAGCTATGGAAGACGGCATGTGACTTCTATACCTTGTAATCGCCCAGTTTTATGTACCATACCCTGTACATTAATTTACAAATGTATATCATTTATTGTGCATGTAATATACATGTGTTCATGTAAAGCGCTCTGACACCCTGAATTGGAATGAGTGGGGCTATACAGAAAAAAATAGTGGTACTTAAATTATTTTAACACCTCCTCAGGGGAAGTAAACTCTATATAATTGTACTTCGTTTTGTGTAAATACTGGGAAAGGCCAACACATCTGACGTTCTTACAGTGCAAAAGACACACAATTGATGGACGGAATGCAGAACAAATCAAAACATTCACCCCCAGTCAAGAGATCTGGGTTAAATCCATCATTCTTTTGCTCACCATGCCACCCCAGTTTAGACTAGACCTTTGTTGTTTGCTGCGTGTTGCTGCCTTTCTACGGACCCGTTTTGGACCCTGTTCACGCTTCACGACTTGCGGAACCCGCTTCGCGGGTCCCGCTGCGCCCCAGAGGTTGAGGGTACATTTAAATCCATCTGCGTGGGAGGACCAGGGCTGCGAGCGTGCGGGGCAGGACTTCCAATCCCAGAAGCCCCTGCACACCGCGCCTCTGACCAGCTTGCCGCTCTCCCTGGCCGTCACCACGCCCCGCCTTCAATCCTTAAAGGGCGGTAATTGACCTTGCGACGTGGGAGACCTTTGTTGTTTGCTGCGTGTTGCTGCCTTTCTACGGACCCGTTTTGGACCCTGTTCACGCTTCACGACTTGCGGAACCCGCTTCGCGGGTCCCGCTGCGCCCCAGAGGTTGAGGGTACATTTAAATCCATCTGCGTGGGAGGACCAGGGCTGCGAGCGTGCGGGGCAGGACTTCCAATCCCAGAAGCCCCTGCACACCGCGCCTCTGACCAGCTGGCCGCTCTCCCTGGCCGTCACCACGCCCCGCCTTCAATCCTTAAAGGGCGGTAATTGACCTTGCGACGTGGGAGACCTTTGTTGTTTGCTGCATGTTGCTGCCTTTCTACGGACCCGTTTTGGACCCTGTTCACGCTTCACGACTTGCGGAACCCGCTTCGCGGGTCCCGCTGCGCCCCAGAGGTTGAGGGTACATTTAAATCCATCTGCGTGGGAGGACCAGGGCTGCGAGCGTGCGGGGCAGGACTTCCAATCCCAGAAGCCCCTGCACACCGCGCCTCTGACCAGCTGGCCGCTCTCCCTGGCCGTCACCACGCCCCGCCTTCAATCCTTAAAGGGCGGTAATTGACCTTGCGACGTGGGAGACCTTTGTTGTTTGCTGCGTGTTGCTGCCTTTCTACGGACCCGTTTTGGACCCTGTTCACGCTTCACGACTTGCGGAACCCGCTTCGCGGGTCCCGCTGCGCCCCAGAGGTTGAGGGTACATTTAAATCCATCTGCGTGGGAGGACCAGGGCTGCGAGCGTGCGGGGCAGGACTTCCAATCCCAGAAGCCCCTGCACACCGCGCCTCTGACCAGCTGGCCGCTCTCCCTGGCCGTCACCACGCCCCGCCTTCTACCCTATGGACTTCCCATTTAAGTGAAGGTTACTACCCGCTACGCGGGAGCGTGCGGGAGCGCCGGGAGAAGCCCGGGACAAGGGCGGGACCGTCTGTGGCCGTCCGGGGCCGAATGAGGCCGGGCTGGGCCACCCCTTTTCTATTTACAGGCTTGTGTTCGATTATTATTTAGTTTATATTTGTCTTCCAGGTTCAGTTAGCTATTTGAGGTCATAAGGGTGTTAATAACTATGGCGAATACCTTAAACACCTCTGTTTTACTGACTTCTGTGGGGGATGCTGAAACTGCGGTGATGGGGCCTTTAGATTCGTATTTTAAGCGTCTGCCCCAAGATATCGACAGGGAAATTGCCTTGGCGGAAAGACGCGCTGGTCGAAGATTATCGATCGAATTGATGAAAAACCCCCTCGAAAAACATATAGGACAAAGTTTCCCTGCTTTAGTCACCCCGTTATCGTCTACAGTATTGCCATTGACACAAGAAACACTGTATGATATATCTGTATGTAATGAGTTGTTGGGTGCCTCTCCTATAGACATAGTGGTTACCGCCCCTTCTTCAGAGCATTTAAAGGGTTCTAATATTGAGTGTATAAGACAAAATGTTACACCTAAAGCAATTGGCCAAGTACACGCTGTCAAGCCGAAAGTATGCACAAAGAGGAAGAGAGTTACTACTCTAAAAAAATCCATAGTCCCTAATCCAGCAAGGAAGGTCAGGAAACTGGCAATTAAAACGCCCTTAACCGATGTCCGAGTTGAACAACTGAGTGGGGTAACAAGGGGGGAGGAATCGGCTATTGTAATAGACTTAGAAAATCCTAAGATTCCGGCATCACCAACAACAGAAATAATCCCCCCTACCACAGCATCTCCAGGGCAAATGAGGATTTACCCGGATCATTTATCGGATCTGGAAAAACTTATACGTTCCCTCTTAAGTCCCCTTGAGACCAAACTGGAAAAGTTAGCAAAACAACTTGACCATCTTGAACAAACCAGTTTGGATAACTTTTTCTCAGTAAAATCATTAATTAAGGCTCAGAATAAATCGGCTGAGAATGGGCGACAAAATAATCTAGTTGAGCATACTTTGGGTGCCACAGGGGCCGAGTTGTCTTCCACTAAAGTAAGTGGGGTTTCTACCCAGCAGAAACAGGGTCTGAATAATAATAAAAAAAATCTTCCAGTACCCCGACCACCGGCAAAAAATAGTGGCCCTGAGTGTACTAATACCAACTGTTCTAGCATAATGGCAAATAGTTCTAAGGATAGTATGAAAAACTGTGCCCCTGTGGCTCAGAAAAAGAGCTCACCCTTATCCCCTGCTATGGCCGGCGTCCAGGGGACACTGATAGACATAGATAAAAACCCTGCTATAATGGTTGATGGTCTAAAAGGGCCGCTTGTCCCCCAGTTAGCAAATAAGGGTGGCCATGTAGGAAATGGTAATCATAAAATAGGTGGAAATAACGCTAGTATGGCTATGGGAAATAGTGCTCCTGTGAGCGTGGCTGCGCCAGATCATTGCCCACCAAAACCTTATGCTAATAAACTTCCAACCCGGACTCCCCCAGTTCAACTTACCCCTGATTCTTATCCATATGTGGCCATTCTTACCAATGTTCCTCCCCTACCAGATGGCCAAAGGGAGACTTACGATATGTTAAAAAATAAAGCCATGCATTGGCTGCGGGTAAATAGACCCCTGCCAGGAGACGTGGATGGATTGATCATTGGGGTTAGAAGGGTCAATTGGATTGGGAACACTTTTAAAAAGCAGGGGGGTGAGTGTATTATAATTAATTTCCAAGATCCAAGGGTAGTAGGGATAATTACAAAACCTGGATGGAATATTAGCTTTGGTGGGATTGGCGTTGTGGACTTGACCTTTTTCTACCCAAGACCTCAGTCATATTACCAAGGGGGGATTGAGCCACTGAGATTTATTTTGCCTCCACGGGTAGAGGTTAGCTCTTTCCCTGCTCCCTTTTTGCGTCCATATGATGGTTATAATCAGGTTTATAACCCTGATGGTGGCGCAGGATACTTGAGACGGGGATGTTCTCAAAATTTACCAACGCACCATAACACAGGCCCTATTATGGATTTGGTGAACCGTTTTAATCCTTTAAGTGATCTGAACACTAACGGTTGACTACCCATACCCCTAATGGCACCTACAATAGCTATACCCGAGAGGGTAACCCCTTTATCATGTTTATTTATGACCTGGAACGTTGCTGGAATAAGAGCTAAAAGATTGGACCCTACCTGGATACAATATATTTCTAAACATAAGGTCATAGCTCTGCAAGAAACATGGGACACTTCACTTTCTTTTCCCCTAGATGGCTTCCTAAGTTTCACAGTACCCGCTAGCACTAGTAACGCGGGGAGAGCAAAAGGGGGGCTTATTACATTTTTTTCTTTAGATTTAGTAGGAACTTTTAACTTAATGAATTCAGGTCCCCCAAACATCTTAGCGATAGAATGGTTAGTCTCACCAAGCTGCATTATACTAGTAATTAATTTTTATAATGCCTGGGGTGGACCAAATGAATTGGAACATGTGCATTGCTTGGAGAACCTGATAAATAAATACAGTCAAAATTCAAATACTCCTTTCGAAATTTTTTTAATGGGCGATTTTAACAGCCATAAATGTGATTTGCTCTGTCAATCACTAGATGCAGATACCCCGGCTGGAGCCTGCATCCCTCATTTTGAACACACCAAAATGGGGGAGTTTCTTGATTTATTATGTGCTAATTTTAACATATACGAACCATACAAAAATGCTTCTAATAAGAAGGTCCCCACTTTTAAAGGTACGACTAAGGGGACGATTATTGATTACATATTTATATCTATAGGCTTAATCTCTAAGACAAGTGACTATAAGGTTACTGTCTCACCCCATAGTGATCACAACCCTCTGTCAACTGTAATACACTGGAGTGACTTATGGCGCAGACAGGTGGATCAGCCCCGGGTTTGTGCCTTGGCGGTGCCCAGTGATCAGGGCAGACGGCTTAGATGGGGTATGGCTATGGAGGAACGGTTTATGGAAACCTTACTCCCCAAAATTGAGCAACCGATAGAAACTTGTCTTGATCAGACTGCCTCGAATCTTCAGGTTATCATAGCTTTTAATAGTATCTGTGCACAAACCGTCAAGGATCTTTTAAAACCCAAATCAAAGTACCCTACAATGCCCCACAAATGGTTTGATAGCAAATGCTCAAGGTCATACAGAGAATTGAAATTGGCTCTTAAGGCTAAGGAAAGGGATAAAGAGCTAATCTCTCATCTGAGACGGGCTTATAAAGCCAACGTGAGGGCAAGGAAAGATGAGATTAAGAATAATGCTTGGAATGATTTACTCAATGTAGATGTCCTAAAAGACAGTAAACATTTCTGGGAAATTATTAATCACCCCTTTTTTATAGGGGAGAACAATCTGAACACAGACTGTGTAATTCCCGATGAGAGATGGGTACAGCATTTTAGCAACATTTATGGGGGTGAACCATCAGTTTGCCCAACTACTACTGAGGTGGCCCATTGTGCAACCACAGTGGCATTTACGGAAGAGCTTGTCCTAAAAGCCATTATGGATACCTCAAAAAATAAGGCTCCTGGCCCTGACGGCGTCCCGGCAGACTTTTTTAAATTCTGCCCAGTAATCTGGAGTAAAGTACTGTCCAGAGTGTTTAGAGCAGCAGCCGAAGGATTCCTACCTCAAACATGGGCAACATCCATAATAGTTCCCATCTTTAAGAAGGGAAATCGGGAGGACCCCGGGTGTTATCGCCCAATTTCCCTTATCGACTCTACTTTTAAAATCCTAGGTAGAGTCCTATTGGTTCAACTAAGGGAAAATTTAGAACTGAATGGGGGACTCTCGAATATTCAATACGGCTTTCGCGAGAATAGAGGGACATTGGAACAATGCTCCAATCTTCACCTTCTAGTCTCCAGGTATACGGTGGCCGGGGAGGGGTCAGTTTACTTGGCATTTATGGACCTTTCCTCGGCCTTCGACCTGGTGAATAGGAGTAAGTTATGGACTATTCTATTGGAGCTAGGCATAGAGGAGTCTTTGGTGGCATTTATGGCAAGGTTACACCAAGATCTTGAGGCAAAAATAAGAGTCACCAGGGATGGAAGGTGCACGGAAAGTTTTAAATCTGAAAAAGGGGTGCGCCAGGGTTGTATCCTGGCCCCCCTTCTTTTTACTATTTATATAAATGGCCTGGGGAAATACCTAGAAACAGAATTGGCTGACGTCCCGCGTGTAGGAGGAGTGCAGATCCCAGCCCTCCTATACGCGGACGATGCCGTCCTGATAGCCCGCACAGGGAATAGTTTACAGATTCTTCTGGACCGTTTCGGTTCTTTTATGGAGAATCTAGACTTGAAAATCAATGTCTCCAAGTCCCACACTATGATTATTGGTCGCAAAGTGAATATGTGCCAGAAAAAATCTTTTATTTGCAAAGGGGAGATTCTTTCTAGGGTTCCAGTCTTTCCTTATCTGGGAGTCCTTTTTGACCAAAGAGGGTCCTGGGCCCCCCAGATTAAAGCAAAAAGTCTTAGCCTAGCACGATCCTCATCAGCCTTGTTGGCCTTTGCAAAAAGATTGGGAGCCAAACCAATGGAGGCGCTTATTAAAATATACAACAGTAAGTGCGTTCCAATTGCTATGTATGGATCTGTTATTTGGGGCTATGTAGAGACGGTAAAGTTACAGAGGATAGAAAATGGTATCATTAGGAATATTTTATCTGTCCCTGATTCCACACCCACTTTCTCTATTCATGAGGAAATAGGTTTACCGTATATCTCTGACAAATTAAAATTAGCCCCCCTCCTTTTTTGGGTCAAAACATGGCTGAACCCCGAGCTAACGCTAAACCATGCCATCCTTAAGGACGTCATCGCAAGGGATAACGCCATGAGAATCCCCTGGCTAAAATATATTAAATCTACATTATTAACGCTGGGGAGGCCGGAACTTTTTAATGACCCAACTAGCATCAGGAGGGAGGATGTCAGTTTGATTAAACAGATGTTTCTGGAGAGGGCTTGTATGGATAGAGAAGAATTGGAATTGAGGAAACCCATGGTGAGGGCACATATTGCTCTAACGACTTCACCCACCATGGAACCCTATTTAAAAACTGTGACTAATCCTCTCCATAGACTTCTCTTAACTAAATTTAGGATGAACTTAATCCATTACTCTCTAGGAAACTTTCCGGTGTGGTCAAAACCTGATGATGGCCCACCATGTGGATGCGACCAATTTTCAGTTCAAGACACCCTTCATTTTATATTCTTTTGTGACTTTTATAGTAGCGAAAGGAAAAAATATCTATTCCCTGTGTTGAAAGCGGCGGGCTTCTCTCAAGTTAGGCCAGCCTTAATCTTTCTTCAAATGCTAGCTGATACCTACACCATGTTTAGCGTTGCTTGCTTTTTAACCGCTGCATTTAGATCTAGGAAAAAAGGATTACCCCGGATAGACCTGTCTTAAATTTAAATTTGTTCTTAAAGAAAATGTTTTTAATATTAGCAAATATATTTGTATTTTGGAGAAATAACCTGAGGAAATGTAATCACTAAACAGAAATTTTTGTAATGAGATCGAGTAATGTTTTAAAGAAATTGTATTTGTGTTCGTTTTATGTCTTTTATGATTTTAACAAAAATCGAATAAAGAGTATTTTGACTGACTGACTAGGCCATATGCAAATCAATGTTTGTTCTTACAGTGCCAGCATATCTGCCTCTCTTAAGTATGTGTGCAGTGCTAACAAGGTGTGAGCCTTTGATTTCCTTCAGCTTCATTTGCATCCGGTGTGAGGCTTCTGGCTGTTCCCAGCCAACAGACTAGAACAAAAGGAGGCCTGATGACCCCTCAAATTCGGGCTTTGTTGTGGGCCCAGCAGGAGTCTTAAATAAGAAAGCCCCATCCTGTCCCCGCCTGCACATTGTTGCTTGTTGCAAAAGGAAAACAGACAAAGTGCAGGCCCTGCTGAAAGTGTGGCAGTGTTTGGAAATTACACCAGGTGAGTTAAGCACATTATTCAGTGGGGCCCAAATTCTTGGCAGGGTGGGCGGCGTTCACCCTGTGAAAGAAGTGGGTTGACATCATCCACCGCGTGTACCCCAGACTCGTGCCCTGGTGAGAAGCTACTTGCAGGCTTGTGTAATACACAGAAGGGATAGCATTGTTAGGCACAGTGCTGTGCAAGGTTCTTTATGTTTACCCACATTAAGAAAACCTTGTCAGAGCACATTTTTCACTTAAGTAGACACTTCCAAGCGAGGCTCACAACAAGACTCCAGTTTGTACGTGTCATGCCAGGCTCGCCACATTTACCCCGATAGGAACACTTTGCCAAGTCAGTGCTACAATGCCCAATCAGGTGCATGTACCCATCCCCGTATTACAAAGCATCAGTTAGGTACCGTTGCATGCCATGTTCTCACTGCACCCAGTTGGGTGCCCTTTGCCATGCCATTATCATAATGCCCCCTTATATACATATTTCTTTCCTTGTAATGAAATGCATTAGTCATGTACAGTGGCACGCCATGTTCTCAGTTGCCTCAGTTGGGTACATTTTGCTATGCCGGTGTCATAATACCCTAGTTAGATACATATTTCCATCCCTGCAAACTGGGGTTTAAGTGGGATGAAAAAACTAGGGAGTCACTAAAAGGGGCGTGGCCAATGTAATTAAGGGCGTGGCTTAAAAACACCTATGCTAAAAATCTATGCTTAGCATAGTGTGCCGCCTGATTTGTATTTTGATGTTTTTGTCATTGCATCCAGATATCTGACAACAAGTAATATTATAACTACAACAAGTCAGGACCATTGGCTTTGTCAATGGTTGTTAGTTGCATAAGAGAAAAAAGCAGTAACTATGGCTTGTATATAATATTGAAAAAGCTTCTACTTAAAGCCCTGGTGACACCATGACAATGTTGCTGCTCCTGAGTTTCAAAAAGAGAAGGGAAATCCAGAGAGAAAATGATTCTCTCTAAAGGATTTCCCTTCCCCTACAACGCTCACCTGGCATGACGTCATGCCGTAACTTCTCCACTAGTGAGAAGTGAGCAGTGTGAGTATGTGCACATTGATGCCTAGAGAGAAGTGAGCAGCGTGAGCGCCTGCAGATCAATGTGCCTGCTGTCATTTATGTCTGGAAAAATAGGGGTGGCCAGGGCACAAAACAGAGCCCAATAGAGACCCATTTTGAGGCCCCTTATAAAAAACTGCCGGTGCTCCGCACCGGTGAGACCCGGCCCACTTAAAGTCCTGCCTGCAATGCATTACTTAGGTACTGTTCCATGCCACCTTCGGCACATTTGCTCCCGTCAGGTATGCATTTCTATGGCACTATCATAATACAACGGTTAAGAACAAATTGTTTGCCAGCAGTACGATGCCCTCTGTTAGACTTGGCCTCATTGGCGTGAGTCTCCCTTCCATTTTTACTGATTGCCTCCTCTGTTTTTTATATGTTTTTGCTGGTTAAATGCTTCGGACACTGTGCCACTGCTATTCAGTGCCACAGTGCAAGTGCTCCCTGTGTTAAATTGATGTACTAAGTATTAAATAAACCCCCCCTCATTGTTGTTATTATTGTTCCCCGTAGTGAGGCATTCCCTACATTGCCGCCAACCCGACGAAGTGTCACCAGTCACTTCAATAGGTATGTTGCTCAAAAAAAGCCGCCGCCTCCGCCGTTTTCACCTGAATACAACTGCTCCCACCATTGAGCGCATATCGTAGAAAACGAGCAACTAGAACCCACATTACCCACTAATTTAGGAATAAAAACGGCATGTCACTCCACCAATTTAGGAATAAAAACGGCATGCCACTCCTACTTAGGGGTACACATAGCATCAAACATAAGAGGGCAAAACACTGCACTTCTGATGATTATTTTGAGATAAGTGAAATCAAAGGGTAATAATTAAATCTAATTACACGGTATCTATAGAACCCACCAGAACGAAAGTGGTATCGATATCATTAATGAACTAGCACTGGAACGCACTAACTTTGAATTTTCTTGCTCACAGCATGTATCAACTCCCACAAGCATGAGAGAGTTGACACCCCACATGAGTACGAATCTGGATAAAGCATTGCCATTTTTTAGGTGTTTTACAAAATCTGAGTGATTTTGATAACTGTACCATGAGTACCTAAATGTGTGTCTTCCCCCTACCCCCTCCCCCTGGTTTTGTACGTAATTGTTTTTCCTTGCAGGTACAATGCGACCTCCCACCAACTGAAGAAACAGGTCAAAAACCTATTCTTTTTTCACTTTATTCACTATCCCGCACTGGTCCTGAAGAAAGCCCACTGACCTACATAGGCGAACAGGGCTGAAACATGTCGACCGCATTTTAACCTCACTATAATTAGTGTGCTTGAATTCCTAATCATTCCATAGCTGCACATTAGAAACCTATTCATTGAGTTTACTCGAACCCAGACCAAATAAAGTTTCAGTCTGGCTGTTCGTGTATTTTAAAGAACTTTTCCTGAGCACCTATCACTCACCATTCACGATCACTACTGTTTTAACCAAGGGTAAATACCTCCTGGCGGAGGGTGCATAAAATACTGACCCAAGGATTATGCACACACGTGTCAATGAGAGCGGGGAAACAACATATACCGCTACGAGAACCTAAATTACACGTGCATGAGGGTCTTTTACTTGGGAGACACCCCACACCAACCTGCATACCCTGGTTATGCAGGACAAGTGATCCTTCCCCTCTTATTTATTGTGATTTCTTTATTGCCAAGGAAAGGAGAAGGAACTTTTTAAGAACGTTCATCATCTTGCAGAATATTATTCCAAGGACTTGAACTTGTGCTTGCCTCGTGCTGAAGTCTCAGGGACAAAAGACTTCACCCCCAGCTACCCTCTGAATTTCCTTGCTGGGAATTCTATCTGCAGAAGCCTGCGTGTCGCTGGGAGCTGGAAGCGCAACGCAATGAGAAGAAGTGTGTTGCTGCCGCAGCTGAAGTCGTCGCATCGCCGGAGAAGCGTGCCGCCGCCCCATCTCCCAGGAAGCGTGTCTTCGTCGAAGCTGTCTGGTGACGCATCACCGGAGAAACGTGACGCCATTGAGAGGGTCGCCATCGCATTACCGTAAAAGCGTGTCGCAGGGCTCCAAAGTACAGAGTAGTCGCAAGGCTGACAGGGCGTGTACGCATCGTCTTCGCATCAAGGGTGCCATCTTATTGCATCACACCAGGATTGTCGCATGGCATCGATGCACCATCTTGCGCATCGCAACCGGGCCGCAGGCCAAGAGCCTACGCATGACCCCCGCACTGGTAAGGATCACGACACATCCCCTACTCTGCGCAAGCATTGAGGCGCGACGCATCATTTCCCCCAGAGCACGGAACCGACGCATCTCCCACTCTGCGAGTCTTTTGTTTGTTTTGCATTACGCATTCAGGTACTTTTGTGAGAACTGTGTCGCATTTATCACCAACTCGAACTAAGCAACTTCTACCATCTTTAAGTCAATCTTAAGTACAGTATTGTGGATTTTTGTCGTTTGTGGTCTTGTGTTAAGTCTATATAAAGAATACATATTTTTATAAAACCTCTGTGGTGTCCATCTGTAGTGTTTTCACTGTATTACTGTGTATATTCACAAATTCTTAACACACTGCCTCTGAGATAAGCCTGTCTGCTCGTGCCAAGGTACCAAGGGGGTGAGCAGGGGTTATCCAGTAGTGTAATCCCCTTATCCTGACTTAGAAACAAGGGTCCCTGTTTGGACAAAGGTGTATACCATTGCCAATTAGAGACCCCCAGATCTAACACCCCCCACATGTACAGTAACATGCAAGGTTCTTCACATGTGTTCCAATTACATATTGTATCATCATGGCATGCATAGAGCGCCTCATACCACAGAGTGAGGCACCAAAGTGCATTCCTGGACATTTAGCACGCCATGCCAGTGCCGGCTCTACCGCAGTGCAAATACGTACCACTGCACCGAGCGCTGACTTCAGGGGCCGCTGTGTTGCCAAATATACTGTGGATTTAGAAGCACCTGCTGCAGCGTTCCTTGCCTTCGGCAATTTTACGGCAACAATAAAATTACGAAGATAATTCTGGTGATTAATGGATCTGCTGGAGAGAGGTGGAGTTTTGTCTAGTGGCACTTTTGACTCATCATAAGGTAGCACAGAAGGTTAATGTGCCGGCTGCAAAGTAGGTGTATGATGAACATCACAGAGGTGCATATAATGCAAATAGTTTAGTGGGTTTCTGCTTTTGTCAGCGAGATCCTTTTGTTACTTGCAGTTTATAAATGAATACCCTAATATAGAACAGGAAGCTATTAACTGTCATCAAAGAGCTGTGAAAACTGTAAGGTATAGGTTAGAGTGTTATGATTTTTTACCCAATCTTTCATTATCCTAATGTTGCAAAAAGGGTTAATTTGCGTAGAAATAAAATCTTATTAGTAAAGATAACACCCCCAACCATAGTGGTATGTTGTAAATTCAGAATTTCTGCTACTTCAGACCAAGCACTCAAACTACACTGCCTACCAGTATGGATGACATGTGACTCCAATACCTTGTAGTCGTCTTTCTAATGTAACATTTCTTATTCACTGATTTACACATGTGTGAGTCATTGTCTCTGTGTAATGTCTGTAATATAAAGTGCTCTGAACCCAACACTGGTATGAGTAGTGCTCTAAAACAAAAGAAAGGCATGTGAGAGAGAGTGGTTATGGAGGCTTGAGGGTCACTGTAAAAGGGTGATAGCGAGGCAATTCATGGAGAAGGAAGTCATAGGGGGGCGCCAACAAACGTCGCACAGGGCGCCACCAGCTCTAAAGCCAGCCCTGCACTATATGGTGTGGTGTTTGCATGAAATAGAGGAGAAAACATATTGTAGGAACAAAATATTGTGTCAAGAATACCGACGGCAAAAATATTGAGAAGATAAGTTCCTATTTTAAGCATACTTTTAACTTTTCTTACTACATATATGTACCTTGATGATACATATCTCTTCAAGGTACGTAGATGTGGAGTTACGAATAGTAAATCTATACTTACCTAATTGCCACTTACCTTCTTGATATTTTGGTCCTCAATATGTTTGACACGATATTCTGTCCACACGATATCTGTTTCCTCAATATTCCATCACACACAGAATATCCTCCTGTGATGGAGGATAACGTGTTAGAGATAGACACACAGGTTATAGTTGTAGCAACTGGCAGCTAATTGGCTTCATGGATCCCTTATTATGAGCTATTATGAGTTATGGTTTAGTTTATGCTTCTTGCCCTCTTGTTACTGGCTGTAGTAGGAAGGTGTACCACAATGGGGTCTTACGGGTCTAGAACGATAGTCAGGTGAGAGTGCCAGGGACGTGCTTGTATGGCCTGCATTACGATCATCCTCAATAATATTACAACTGTAAGATGATGACTACTGACAAGGGTAGGTGTTGGTCGAGAACTGCATGGATGGATTATATTAGAGTCCCTCAAGATGCCAGAAATCTTTGGCAGATCTTTTCGTTAACTGCCTGTTTGATATCTATCGCGTGATTGGTTAAGGTAGATTGTTATTACATTTTGAATGGTACAATATGTTTGCAATGCTCCTGTCTTATGAATGCTATTATCTTGTGACTACAGGGTATGCATAACTCACTATGCAGTCTTTTCTGATTATTGCCGGCTCTGAGTCCAGGGTGTTGTAAATTGCAAGGATCCCACAATGTGTTCCTACACACAATGCCCTGCAAATGTTGGCTAAAAAACACACACTTTGCTCAAATTTCTGTGAGGGAACATACTAAAAACTATTGGGATGCACAACATTCCTACCTACCCAGCATTCCCTTGTGTCTCCCAATAAAAACAATATCTCCAGTTGTGCACTACTCACAACAGGAACCGATCAAAACAAGGATCTTGTGAAAACTATATTGCCTTTGCGTGGCCCCAGCTTTATTCTGTTCCTCTCAAGGGAGGTGGATCCAGTCACACAAGTGGGGCACTATTCATTAGGGGAACATGTATGGTAATGCTGGGTGAAGGGAATTTTGTGGATCTACACAGCTTCCAGAATTTTCTGTCACAGAAATTAGGCAAATGTATGCTTTGAGACAAAGTTTTATGTTTGCATGGCATTATGGGTAAGACCATTTCATGCGATCCAAACAATTCTCTCTACCCTGGACTTACCTGCAGCTCTATGTTTGCACAAATGTCTGGGTTTAGTAGGGTACATTTTAATGAAAGGGGGGTAACCCAAAAGGTACGGACCTGGGTATGGTGCGTTAAGAATGAACAATGGTCCAAAACCTAGTACTTAATACACTGATTTGATCAGTACATATTTAACCATTTAAATATTCATTGGCGTTCCACAGGATACGCTCCAAAACCATGAGTGAACTAAGTTACTCCAAAATAAGCAATATCACTAAAACACCAGTAACTAAACGAAGGAGAGGACAATGTATTAATTTATTGTCTCTTTCACGTAGTTGAGAATTTACAAAGTTTTCAACAATATTACAATAGCAAGGAGGTTGCCCAAGGGAGCGTGCACAATAGTGAGTGATTAAAGAAGTGTGCTGTGAATCAAGAAGAAAAGGAAATCATAGAGAATAAACAAGGATTATATTCACAATTTTTAATATTGAAATTACGGTCTTCCAAATTTGCCGTATGCATACAACCTGGCCCATAAAACAATTGATAACAACTAGTATCTATATCAATTAAATGCAAACAGTCATATTAATGCGTGCACATTTGTTCATAAGTAACAGAGATGGGTCCAAGGTAGAGTTATTATCGTCGACGTTTCGACTCGACTTAAGGTCATCCGGTGAGTTAAACCTGGACCATGCGAGTCTTCATCAGGACAAACCATAAGGGGCAACCAAGGGCGGAAGATAACCCTATAAAAAGTAAATGGGGTGAAATAATTACCCAGTTGTAGTGATATACCAACAGAGCATTAAAAACTAAGGGGATAGTCGCTTACCCAAAGATGTGAGGCTGTAATGCATATGCCTCAAGTTCAGTCAAACAAATTGACCTGTAAAACATAATGATGCAGAAAGTCGACTACCAATAATAGTAGACCTGAAATATATATATCTATACAGTGTATCCTAATATTACCTTTTGGATATCAATCCTGCATCAAGGATTGCTGACATAAACGTCAATCAGCCGTATGTGAGATTACTTCACTCCTTTCTCGACCCCGCCCACTGTGCGAGTTCTGGGAAAAAGGAAAGGCTTGATCAAAGGCTCGTATCATAAAGGAGCGCTACCATTCAAGAGTAAAACGCCTCCGAAAGTGTTTACCTTTAAACTGGTAATGGTATTCAAAGGAGTTGTCCCATCTTGAGCAGGAACCATGTCACCGATAGCCTTGTTTTATTTTAGCTCCTGTCCCATCGTGATCAGGAAACTGGCACAAGAGAAGAAAGGGGGGGGGGTTTACTAGTGTCAAAAAATTATTCGCTAAGGGCTCCCACCACCCAATTGTCATCAGAGGTCAGTGTCCCATGAGACCGAGCATCTTACCGTTCTGATGCTGAACACGGCTGAAACCGGTATCCGCTATTCTTTTGCCTCGCCGAGTGCGTCAAAATGCCTATACCTCGAAGGCTCTTTTTGATTGGGCGATTTGGCGAGGAGGCATAGAGCTCAAAAAGGGACTACCTGCTCACTCGTTGAGCCAGGTGATCGGAACCTTGAGCAGTCAAAACGTCAGGAGACGTAAAGCTAAAAAAGGGGACTAGACGTTCACTCGTCAAAAGGCACTTAAATTAAATCACTTGTGCATTTATAAAAGAATTGGAAATATACTCCTTCGCAATCTAGGGTATAAGATCCAATATAAATTAAAAGATCATCATATGAACGTTATACATTTACACAAAATAAGTTCAGATAACAATCGCCATTTTGAATTGGGATCAGTTCAAAATGTCTAAACATGGTTACACAAACAAAGCATTAATCTCATACATGACATTGGCGATATTGTGGGTATAAGATAATATAAAACATTGCACTATCATTAAGAATTATAATTGTGACATAATACAAACTATTGCAATATCATTAAGATTACAGCAGTGTAATCAGCGGGTTTATACAATTAAACCACAATAGACTACCATTTCTCCCATGACCTCAAACTATATTCATGAATATCAGCTTGTGGTTTTGCCAGGACCTACAGTCCTAATAATGCCACTTGTTTGTTAATTTCATCTGATTCGTTTAAACCAGTATTCACTGTATCCAATGTGTGTATCCATTTGCACTCCTGTCTATTCAGAATGTCATGCAAGCCACCTCCTCGTGGATTGATCGAAACTTTTTCGATCACCCACCATTTTAGGCTGTTTTCTGAGTGCTCAAAACGCAAAAAATGTTCCACCAGGGGAGCCCCCCTGGTACCACAGCGAATGCGACTCATGTGCTGTAAAATTCGGCACTTGACCTTCTGTATGGTTTGGCCTATATACAGAAAACCGCAGGGGCAACGGATGGCATATATAGCCCCTGAAGTGTTACAATTACTGTGAATCTTCAAGTTATATGTCCGATCATTGTGAGTAAATATAGTACATTCCAATGTCAAAGGACAAGCCTTACATGTACCACATTTCGTGTGCCCAACCACAGCTGGAAGATTCCAAAGTGTACTTTGACTCATAGGTACTTGCATGGGTAACAAGGATTTTACCTTTTCCCTGATGTTTTTTCCTTTACGGAAAGCATGTAAGGGAGGTGCCATACCCCCTAGTTCCTCACTAACTAGGTGCCAATGTCGATTTATACATTTCTTGATGGCATTACTCTGAGTATTGAATGTGGTGACACATACTAGTCTATTCTCTGTTGATTTAGGTTGCACTTCAAGTAAGTGTACACGATGATTGTGCCAGGCACGTTTACGTGCCTTCTTAAGTAGTCGGAGTGGGTAACCACATTCTACAAGTCTGGCAATCAACAGAGAAGACTCATCAAAATAGTCCTCCTTTTTATAACAATTCCTCCGCAACCTCAGGAACTGTCCGAATGGCAAGTTGTCCCTAAGGTTGCGGGGGTGATGACTTGTATATCTCAGCAGCGTATTCCTCTCGCTACTCTTCCTATATAAGCTCGTATATAGGAGACCTGCCTCTGTCGTAATTTTTAAATCCAGGAAATTGATGGAAGTGGCATCTGACTCGATAGTAAATTTTATGTCACTAGAAAGTCCATTGAGCCATTCATAGAAATCCATGAGTCCCATATTGTCGCCCTCCCATATAAGGAGGACGTCGTCAATATATCTGGCCCATAGTGAGATGTTCTTCCGATATGGGTTCACTGAGTTCAAGATATGTGTGTTTTCATATTCACTCATAAAGATGATGGCTAGATTTGGGGCAAAGCTTGCCCCCATAGCCACCCCCTTAGTTTGAATATAATATTTTCCTTGAAAGACAAAGACATTTTTTGCCATAGCTATGGAGAGTAAATCAATAATAAACTCCGTAGGGACTCTGTGTGGGGCAGTTCTTTTATTTAGGACATATTCAATACATTGGAGAGCTGCCTGCTGGGGAATGTTTGTATACAACGCAGTAATGTCCAATGTTGATAGTAAGCATTTGTGACAATCATATGGCCGACCCTCGACTAACTGAATGGTATGCATTGAGTCCCTGATATATGTGGGTGTTGAGATGGCAATAGGTTTTAGAAACACATCCACATATTTACACAGTGGTTCCAATAGAGACCCACAACCCGAGATGATGGGTCTACCGGGTGGGGCCTCCAGATTTTTATGGACTTTGGGGAGAGTGTAAATAGTAGGCATACGTGGGTCTTTTTTATTAAGGAACTGATGTTCAAGTTTAGTAATTACCCCCTCTCCCAAAGCTTTGTCAGTCAATTTGGTGATGGCCTCACTAATCTCCTTGGTAGGATCTTTTCTAAGTAAGATGTAATTACCCTCTACCGCTAATTGGGACATTCTCAGTTTTGTAATTTTTAAGACTTTGGACCACTATAGCCCCGCCTTTGTCGGCGGGCTTCATCACGATGTCATTATTGGTCTGCAAAGAGTGTAAGGCAGCCTTCTCCTGTCGGCTTATATTGTAAGGGACATACTGCCGTTTGCTTACGATTTTTTCCACATCACGTGTGACCACTTTCTCATAAGCCATTATTTTGTGATCCATCAAGAGCGTGGCCGGGCTAAACTTGGAGGGAGGCCTTAATCCACTGCCTGAAAAGACAGGATTATAAGGTACTTTCAAGAAGAAATGTTTCAGCCGAATTTTCCTAAAACATTGTTGTAATTCAATCTTCAGATTGAATTTGTCCGGTGTTGACGTAGGCACAAAAGACAAACCTTTTGCCAAGACATTCTGTTCAATTGGTGTCAGTTGGTAATCTGATATGTTAATTACCGGGTTTTCAGGGTTATGCGCTACCACCTGTAGTGCTGGCGCCTCGTCTGGATCTCTCCATGGGAGTCCTGCTGGAAACGAGTTTGTTTCCTCCCTCTCCCTGTGCCTCTGTTCCAAGGAGTCAAACGTCCCCCCCTGGGTCTCCCCCAGGGACGTCCTCTTCCAGGCTGGCCCCACCATTGGTCCTCGGCTAAAAAAGGTGGCTGTTGCTCGGGGTAGTTTTGAGCTGGATTGGTGGAACTAGCTTCTGCACTAGTGCTGGGACACTCTGAGTCACTGTCTGAGCTGCTGCCAAAGGAGGACCCTGAGAAGGTATTGTATCTCCTATATCCCCCTCTGCCTCTACTTGACAAACCTCCTCGCTGATCTCTTACAAAATAGCCCTCCTGTAGGTATGGATACGTGATCTTTTTATCGTATCCTTTTATATCCTTTGCAACTTTTTCCAATTTAGTGCTTTGGGTGTAAATATCAAACTCCCTGATGGTTTTTTCGAGCCTCTCCAGGGCCTCCTTGGCATTCACCAAGGCATTGTCGTCAGTGATCTCTTTCCTTAGTTCAGCTATCTCCCTGGTCAATCTTTCTACCTCCTCCACCGCAGTTTCAATGCCCAACACCATCCAATGTCTGGAACATGTGTTGGACACAAAACTGTAGTTTTCTTTAAACTTGGGGTTTTCCAGAAAGATAGCTGGCTCATTCCGTACCTGCAGACCACTCGGGATTACATTCGAGCGGAGATATTTCGCCAAAGTATGACCATGCAGGCGTGTACGAATCAGCTTTTTTTTCAAGTCTCTCTATTTTAGATATCTTATCATTCAAAGACAAATCACTAGTAATGGTGTTACTGGTGGTGAATGTCCCACCTCCTTCCTCTGTTAAGAGTTTGTCAATATAGTCATCACTATATGACAAAATCTCTTTATCTGACATCGTCTGGTACACACAACAATTAAACACTTACAACAGACAGTAACCAAACACATTAAGGAATTACACAATTAATACAATAATTACAAACATCACAATCTTTTTACAAGACAACCCTCACAGACATGCTGCACTAAGGTAAATTTTAATGAAAGGGGGGTAACCCAAAAGGTACGGACCTGGGTATGGTGCGTTAAGAATGAACAATGGTCCAAAACCTAGTACTTAATATACTGATTTGATCAGTACATATTTAACCATTTAAATATTCATTGGCGTTCCACAGGATACGCTCCAACACCATGAGTGAACTAAGTTACTCCAAAATAAACAATATCACTACAACACCAGTAACTAAACGAAGGAGAGGACAATGTATTAATTTATTGTCTCTTTCACATAGTTGAGAATTTACAAAGTTTTCAACACTATTACAATAGCAAGGAGGTTGCCCAAGGGAGCGTGCACAATAGTGAGTGATTAAAGAAGTGTACTGTGAATCAAGAAGAAAAGGAAATCATAGAGAATAAACAAGGATTATATTCACAATTTTTAATATTGAAATTACGGTCTTCCAAATTTGCAGTATGCATACAACCTGACCCATAAAACAATTGATAACAACTAGTATCTATATCAATTAAATGCAAACAGTCATATTAATTCGTGCACATTTGTTCATAAGTAACAGAGATGGGTCCAAGGTAGAGTTAATATCATCGACGTTTCGACTCGACTTAAGGTCATCCGGTGAGTTAAACCTGGACCATGCGAGTCTTCATCAGGACAAACCATAAGGGGCAACCAAGGGCGGAAGATAACCCTATGAAAAGTAAATGGGGTGAAATAATTACCCAGTTGTAGTGATATACCAACAGAGGGTTTAGTAGGGGTTCCTGGTTTGTGGATAGCCACAGACTTCTGAACTTTCCCTCAAAGAAATGTAAGGAAAATGTGTTTTTAACAAAAGAATGAGTTGTATCAGCCCTTCTGGGTAAAAAATATTGTGCAATCCAAGCCAACCAGACTACCATGGACTCCCCTGAGTTTCTACTTTTCAGAAATATCTGTGTTTAGTAGGTTTCTCTGGGTGGCAACCAGCCGCGGCCGGCAGTGGGAGTACCTGCAGGGCGGTGACGTGGGGAAGGGGAGGGGCAGGGTGGGGGTAGTAATGTATGGATTACAGAGTTTTACAGGTAAGTAAACATTTAAGTAAATAAAATGAATTTCGTTGCGCGCACTGCATCGCATTTTGGGATGTAGTGCACTCGAAATTCGTTTTATTTATTTAAATGTTTACTTACCTGGGAAGCTCCGTAATCCATACATTACTACCTCCACCCTGCCCCTCCCGATGTCGCCAAATGCGGAGCGGGTACCTGCCCTATGGATTTGGACAGAAAGGCCTAGGAGAGGTCCAATGTATTAATATAGAAACACCTAAACCCAGGCAAATTACACCACAAATACAGATTTATTCGTTTTATATCAAAATTTATTTTTCATGAGTAAATTTTTTAAGACTGCCTTTCATTGCAGATACATAAATATGATTTATGGGTTGACCTACACCATAATAAATAGACACAATGATAAAAATAAATATAAACAGTGGTTCAAATTCCGCTCTAACATATCATCTACATTCATACAACATTCATTCTCAAATCATACAACACCAAGCGATGATGGTTGTAAATAACAAAGGGACCGATGGTTCGGGGTCCAGGTTGGTTCTGAGAGTTCCTGGGTGGGAACAAGCGCCCATGTTTACTTACCTGGGGAGCTCCGTAATCCATACATTACTACCTCCACCCTGCCCCTCCCGATGTCACCACCCTACAGGTACTCCCACTGCCGGCCGCGGCTGGTGGCAACCAAGCTCAATCCCAAAATCCACAGCTACCCACATTGCAAAAAGGATTGTCTTTAGTGGAAAAATTTGATCTGCCAATGTTGCATTTTGGGGCCTTTCGGTCATTGGCACAGGGCCCCACGACACGAGTGGAGCATTGTTCTTAATGAGATAAGCATGGAAATGCTGAGTGGTAGGAAATATGTGGATCTTAGCAGATACCGGAAATTTTCCACACAGAAATGTGAACAAAATGCATGCTTTTTGCTAAGGTATGAGGTCTGAACGAGGTACTGGGGTAAAAAAAAACCTTATGACAGCCGCTCAAGACTCAGCGCCCTGGATCCCCTCAGGAGTCTAGTTTTTGAAAATGTCTAGGTTTGACGGTTGGCCATCGAGCCAGCGCTCAAATTCCACACCGACCAACATTGAAAAAAAGGGTTGGTTTTGATTCGGGAATGGGATGTCTTCTCATCTCGTTTTGGGATTTTTTGTGTGACTGGTGCTAGGCCCTGTCACCCAAGTATGGTACCATTTTTATTTGGAGATGTATGCAAACATTGAGGGGTAAGAATGTTGTGAATCCCCACAGTTTCCAGAACTTTTCTTCTCAGAAATGTGACGACAATGTGGGTTTTAACAAAAGTTTGAGGTTTGCAACGGGCTCTAGGTAAAACAATGTAATGTAATTCACACTAGTCACACCATCCAGGACTCCTCTGGGTGTCTCATTTTCAGAAATGTCTAGGTCTGGTACATTTCGCTTGTTGACAGCTGAGCAAGGGTTCAAATTCCACAGCTACCCACATTGTAAAACATAGCATTGCTTTTGGAGGGTGAAATGTGATGTCTACAGGTCACATTTTTTGGCATGTGAAGGAGCCGAGTTCAACATTCTAGATTTACTCTAAAACACTAGGCCGATGTCTCTTTTTCTCTGCATGAAAGTGTGGAGGGGAGGAAAATCGTTAGCCAATTACTCATTGCTGTTCCGATGAACTATGACTCCGAAGAATCACAGAATCACAATCCAAAGTTTAGTTAGTTTATTATTAGCCAAAAACAGTTGGACATACAAGTCCATCAAAAGGAGGGTGTAGAAATACATTGGAAATAATACAAAGCCAAATCTACGAGTGAAATTGGGGCAGTGCAGCATGCACAGAATAACCAGTTTCAGGATCAGGATGCAGAAAAGAATGGCTCAGACGTTGAAATTTCCCTTCATTGGGGGTTGGTAGATGAAAAGCATTAGTCTATCACTACTCTACAGCTAACCTGACATCCTAACTTTGCATTCCCCAGGCAAGTTCCGTAAAGGCGTCAGCTCGTGAAGGCTTCCTAAGAAGTCCGTTTACTTTGAATGGGTAAGGTAGCATAAAGCTACACAGCTCTTTCAAGGCAAAGCAGAAGTCCCGGACTCTGTCCCTAACTTCAATTCAAGAACTTCAGGTAGCTTCCCAGAATTCATTTCAGCTTCACCCCATCCAAGCAAGGCACCTCCTTATAGCCAACTTACCATGTGGCAGCGATGCTCTCAGGCCTTGGCTCGATGATCTTGATTCCCAGGCTCTTTCTGATAAAAGAGAGAACACTGTCCGTCATTGTCAGTATCGTCGACCAATGTATCTTCTCCTCCCGAAGCCTAACTCCTAAAACAAAAACATTATTCTAACTAACAAGGATGAATTTCTCCACCTGGAACAGAAATGTGAGAAAGAAAAAAATCTACATGCACATGAAATTCACTAGCGAATCTAATACGAGAGTTTTCAGGGAGAAATATAGTTCAAGCCTATAGAAATCGGCCAACATAAGAAACGGCATGCAATTTCATAAAGCGCACATATAAGTGAACATTATTACTGAGCACATTTAAATCAATGCATTACACAAGCACACTAATTATGGAAATTTTTGTTGGCTACATGTACAATTCTACACATTAAGGTTTTCATCTAGTCACATGTAATTGCAATGTTGATTTATTCACGTTTATACTGAAATGCCCTTAACACTTCACTTTTCACGTTATTACTATACACAATCTAATGGCACAAATGTTAACACAATAAAGGATTATATGCTGGTGTGAACTACCCATGATTATAATGATCCCCTACGAACCAAAGAGCAAAATCGCTCTCTAACATGTGTTTGTGTTGTGTCTGCTAAGCCCTGCCACAAGACTAGCATACCAATTTTATCGAGAGATGTGTGGGAATTCAGAATAGTAGAACATTTGGTATTACCATCTGGATTTCACTGCATTTTTGGCTTCCAAGTGTAAGTATGTGTGCAAGAAAGAAGACATTCTGCAAAATGCCCTCTAGATCACATGACGATATGGGTAACTCCAAATTCACAGGTGTGCAAATAACTACTTTTCCTAAACCCAGTATCTTGTTCAAATTTCAGAAATACATAGGTTTCCTTAATACCAGTAAGATATTGGGTTATTAGTTAAGGTTGGCGAGAAACCACCTCAAATAATAATCACAATTCTAGCCACACTGAGCCACATAAGTCACTAGATAAACCTGCGCTTAATCTTCTGGTAGCTTGACACAAAGCAGTCAGGCTTAACTTAGGGTCGAAGTGCAGTGTTTATGCATCACTCAAATATCAATACAGTGAAAACACAAGAAAATCCTAAACCAATTTAGATATATATAGAGAAGATTTTTAATAAATAAAATGACACCAAAAAGACAAAAATCCAATCAGTAAAACCGGAATTATGACTTTTTCATGCTTAAGATTCAAAATAGTGCCCAAAAATGTTAAGCGTCATCTGGTTGATCTTGACCAGGACAAAGTCAAAAGCTAATGCCAACCCCAATAGAGTCAGGGTCGGACACAGGCACTAGGTTTATCCTGGTGAAACTTCTAATCTTCAGACTTTGTCTCTAGAATGGAAGTCAAAAATCCTATGCAGGGCCAGGCAGCAGGCTGTTGCCGAAGAGGGCTTAACGACATTGAAATAGCCACTGGATTTGAAAGTGTCAATGAAGCTGTGAATCTTTAACTGGAAAGCTCAAAGTGGGTGAAATTTGAATTTCGCTTGCAGGGAAGGTCCCTAGCTGGTTGCATACTTTACTCACATTTGCCCGATGAAAATTTCTACCTTTGCATTTAGTCACTTTTTCGGAGCTCGGATTCTTCCAGTGGGGCAAGACTGCAGGCTGTAGCCAAAGGGGATCCATGAGGCTGTACACCTTCTCAGCGAGGTCTAGCTGAATCTGATGTGTTGATGAAGAGAAGAACGTACTGGAAGCAACCTGGAATTCAGGCTCAGTGGCGTTGCACCTCTTAGATCAGCTTGGAGATTGGGGATGGTCCCCCATCTGTTCTCAGAGCAAAAAGTTGGCAAACATTTCCAAGTCACAGGTTTTAGGAAACCTCAGGTGGAGTATTCTTTGACAAAAGCCAAGGGTCCAGGTCTTTTGGGAACAGCACTTAGGGGTCAAGAATCCCTCCAGCAGAAGCTAGCAGCAGTGTCCTAGGTAGGTCAATTGGAAACTGATCAGCTGGGAATGTAGAAAAGGGCTTTGGAGCTTGTTTTGTCTCTGTAGCCCAAACAGGTCAGTCTTATGGCTCTTAGAATCTTACTTCCTTGTCCTGAGTACAAGAGGGAGGGCAGTTCCAGTCTTCCAGAACTTCTCAGTTCACAGACAGTAGGACTAGTCCTCCTTGGTTCTTCCTCAGGTCCAGAAAAAAAGGAGATGCCACCAGGCTCTTATTAAAATAAAAATGCATTCCTTTTCTTTTTAGCATTTGCTGGCCTCTATGTTAACTTCGTCTCATGTACTTAGAAGTACAGTATAAAGGAAGACCAAGCCAAGTAGGGGAAAGTGTACCAGTTGCCTCACTTTAAAGGCAAAGCTGCACAGCGGCTTGAGTAAATGTACATAGAGGCTTTTTTTTCCTAAACTTTCTATCTCAAACTCATGTTTGAGTCAGTCCTTTCTTATTGACTGCATTTTAAAATGCTGTTTTTAAATTTCCTATGACCAGCCAAGCAGCTTCTGGGAAGCAAACCATTGGGCTTTGAATTGCCAAGCTGAAACTTAAAGGAATTGATGGAAGGGCAACACCAGGAATGGAGCTTGCAGCTTAATTTGACCCTACACTGGAAACCTCACCAGGGCAGACACAGAAAGAATTGACAGATTGATAGCTCTTTCTCGATGGTGCATGGCTTAGTTGGTGGAACAATTTGTCTGGTTAATTCCGATAATGAACAAGACTCTTACATGCTAATTATTTTCGTGACCCCCCCAGCAGAGATGGTCAAGCGTACAGATCCTTTTTTTTTTAAATATCAGCTAGGCTGTTTCAATGGTAAGATATAGCCTTAACTACCCCGGCATGGAAAAATATCAGAAATTTAGATTTTTCAATCTTACGGGGGTGCTAATTTTCATAGGATGCAATTCTATGTAAAATGGCTGATACATAATGCATCAGCTTGTTTGACTATTCCAGGATATTCCACATCTGTTATAGATGTTAAGCTTCCGCATGTGGCAACTGGCAACAAATAGTTGGGCTATGTCCTAAATGAAATGTATTCTGAGATTTACTCTTCAGTTATTTAGGAAGCCTTTTGGGGTTAGCAAATTTAACTAGACTTATTTATTCGGTTATTGGGATTTTACTCTGTTCAAGACATATTAGGCAGACATCAAAGGCTAGTTTATATCTCTATGTTGGTAGCTCATTCAATAATACTTCAAAAACAGCGGACTTGTTTGATTCCACAATTCTCAGAATGGATAAGTAAAGCTTTTGAAGTTTGCAAACAAAAAGAAATGTATGGAAAAAAAATTGCAGGTAATCCAAACATCAAAAGCTTTTAGGAAATTTGTTTGAAGAGACTCAGGGGTCGATCCCGATCCTGGAAAAAAAACATCCGTACGATTCGTATCCGGAGCCCTCTCCATATGAATTGAAAACATGCCGTACGACCCGACGAATACGATCCGGACAGGGGTATGAGGACGCGATTCGTACAGTCCACGTCAGGTAAGGGCGATTCGTATGGAAAGGCACACAATCACATACACAGCGTACGGTTCGTACACCCCATGATCGCGGGGTACGGTGCGTACCCCTGCGATCATGGGGTGTACGCACTGTACCCCTGCGATCGCAGGGTGTACGCACCGTACACCCAGCGAACATGGGGTACAGTCCGTACACCCCATGATCGCAAGGGTACGCACCGTACCCCTGCGATCATGGGGTGTACGCCTGTTTTGGGGCGAACTCTGCTTTTTACAGCTGTTTTCAGCTCCTGTAGAAAAGGGTCATACGGTGCGTACCCGACACGAATCGTACTTGCTGGGTCAGAAAAACCAGACGCGAACCATACAGATGTCGCGTGCAGCGGGTTCCGAGGGAGATTCGTACGGGGATTTGATTAGTACGGTCTCTGTATGATTCGTGCTTCGTCGTACGTACGGGGGACGTTGCAGGGTACGATTCGTATGGGAAAAAGGCTCCGAACGGCTATTAGGAGCGATTTTTCCCGAATCGGAATCGACCCCTAATAGTGGCAATAACTTTGCATGCATCCTATGTATAATTAGCTTTGGGATGAGGATGAGAAATTGCATCTATTTATTGTGATACTGAGGTCTGTCTGAATTCCATGTTCTGGATGTTATTTATTTTTGCCATGAATTTGAATTGCAATACAGGGTGAATATTTCATGATTTGTGAAAGTTATTTATTGTCGCTGTGAATTGTCTTCCACTATATAGTTCCATTTACTAAAAAAATAAATAAAGAAAAAAATTCTGTTTATCGTTCAATTTCCATGGCCTTTCAGTTTGCAAAGACATTATCCACCAACATTCTTGTTGGAACAGTTTACTGGTCAGGTTGCCTACTTTTGAATCCAATCGGATCACTTCACATACTTGAACAAAAATGTGTGTGCTATTATGACCAGCTACTACATAGTGTTGTGGCACACCTGATTTTGATTGATTTATTTGAATGTTTGCTTTATGTTCAATAAGTCTGAATCTCAGCATTACTGACCTTTTCTCTATATAAACCAAATAATTAACACAGCCAACTCCTACTTTCAAGCATAAGAAATTGTCAAATATTAAGCATGTGTGCTAGAGAATCTGTAATTGCAGAGTCAGCATTCTCTTACAATAGAGGATTGTATCCATTTTGGTAGGAAATCTAACCTGGGAATTAATGCAAATTATAAACAAATTAACTTGAATTTAATAGAAGCAGAAAAAATACACAGAAATAAGGCTCGGCTCTATGCATATTTGTCTAAGCATGACTTCTCTTGCTAAATGCTAAGTGGTCCTCCATAAATAACTTTATTTTAACACTTTTATTTATTTTACTTCTAAAGGCCAGTCAAAAGCATGAATTCCAGGCTTTTGTGACACCCAAAGTCAATAAAAGCCACATTCAAATATTTTTTCCAGGGACTGCCACTCTGATGGATATCCACAATAATTTCCTTCCATAGGTAATATATAAGAGTGCAATATTGTGCGGTCTTTAAATTGAAACCATTTTATGAACAAGGCTTCCAGGACCTGTGTCTGTTTGTTAGGCCCAAATTCAAATCTTAACGCAGCCTGTAAGGTATACTTCAGAAGAATAAATAGACTGAATAGGGCTCTAAAAATATTACACTGATCAAATAGTTTAGATAGTTTCCCTATATAAATCCTGTGCTCCATCGACTGATGCTAGTATTTACATCGCGTTTAATACCAATTTTGATGACGGGTTGACATCTTCTTTGCCAAGGAACCCAAAAGCAATCCAAAGAACGTTTGCCCTAGATTTTAATTTTGGCAAATGTTGATATAATCCCCCTCTTTCATTGAACCAAATACCAAGTACCTAAGTACTTGCAGCATGACACTCTTTCAACTCTGTTATTTTTCATAAACCACAACCTATGCTTTTTAACCTTAAACCCAAAGATGACAACTTTGATTTTATCCAAGTTTGCAGGCAAATGGTTCATTACACAGAAAGCCAAGGAATGGACACAACAAAGGTCTCTCCCAGTAGCCATGGTGCCTTCCTGCACCTGGTATACACATGAAAGTTGGCAGGTGTCTCCTTATGTTTTCAGTTGTCCCAGTAAAGAGGAAATAACCACAAGGTCAATAAACTTCCTTGCCAATCTTGTCAATTCTTGAATGGAGATGGGGAAGATGCAAGTTGATAAGCAAGGAAACAACTCTAACCTGGAATAGGGTGAAAAAAGAGTTAGACTTAAAATCTTCAAAACATGATAATCCAATTAAGGATTCCAGTTGCAAAACATAGAGCATATATAGGCTTTAAAGTAGGTGGTGAATGTGATGAAAAATAAATTAACTAATGTGTTGTTACACGTCCAACTCAAGGCAAAGCCTCCTTATTTATGGTTCAGACAGGCCATAACATTACAGGAAAAAGGATTGGCACTATTTTGGACTGGAACATTAAGACTACAAACACTGAGAACGAAGGCAATCATCTTAGAAAGTCAAAGATTTAAGGCCATGCCTCCTTCTTCAGAAGAATGCCATCCTTCAGGTAGAGGAGTAGGAATCCCCTTGTTTCACATTCATTCTCCCTTGCAAGTCCCCACACTGCACCTGCACCCTCGCTGGTTGCACACCACTGTGGACCAGCCCTGCAACAGACACCTGAGAAACGTACACAATGGCATGGGAGAAGTTACCACTCCCTGCAGAGCTTCCTGTACAGATGCACCAAACACTGTTATTTGCCTTTATCATTCAACTCCTGTTTTACTTAAAGAACAATGGCATTGTGCAATTATGTAATGTTTCGATCATCACATTTATGGGCATAAGAGATCACACTAATTGAACATTGTGGATGGATGGATGGAAAAGTAAATTGGATTAATATTTGGACTGGACGACTACCCACCTCTTATCTGCATGTACCCTCGAAGTCAATAAATTACCTTGAGCTATGGCGTAAAGCAGACAAGCTTAACTTAGGGCAATGTGTAAAGTATGTATTCAGTACCAAAACAGTAATAAAGTCAAAACACCAGCAATAAAAATGTAAAACCAAATAAAAAAAATAGACATCAGAATGACAAAAATCCAATAAGTAGAGCCGGAGATATGCATTTATTTATGTTTTAAGTGGAAATAGCACCAACAAGCACAAAGCACCAATGATAGTCTATAGAAGCAGGAGACCAGAACCTAGGCCTGTTTGAAGGCTGATTCCCTTTAAATAGGGTGGATAGTTAGATGACTTAACTCGGATGGCTCATACTCCATAAGGCGTCTGAGGAAGGTTTACATCAACAGAGTAAAATTTACTTCACCAGCTTTACTTCTGCTCACCTCAAAATTGTGCAGACGGACCAAGAGTTTGGAGTATGCTGTCTATCACACTTCAAATCTGGACTTAGTTGCTCGGATGTAAAGCGTGCATAGGACTCCTTTTAGACCATGTCTCTGGACTGCAGTACCCAGCCACAATGCATATTAGACACTGCTTGTTCATCTTCTATAAAGGGTTGGGGAAGTTCTGATTGAAGCCTTTGTATCCGAAATTGAGTAGGAGTGGTAGATGCACAAAGGCCCTCATATTCAAGCAGGTGATACTCAAAGAGGGCTAACATGATGCCACAGTGACAGTGGTGTAACGAAACTTGAGGGTGCCCCCTGCAAAGTACATGGAGAGGCCCCCTCTGGACTCACTCAGAAGCTCACAGGCCAGGGTATTGTGATGAGGGGGCCTGAGGAGCTCGGGGTCCCCTGGACTGCAGTGGTTGCAGGGGCCTTGGCTACACGACTGCATAGTGAAAGCCCACCTGGCTCTCACACCAGGATCAGGGCTAAATGACCATCTAAGTGTTGCTTTCTCAAGCCACAGGGTGACTTGGCAAAACTGCCTAATCTGGGAAAAGTAAACAGAATCAAATTTTTTGTTCAGATGGTAGTGATTTCAAACCAGACATATGCCCTTGGTTTAATATGGATTCTGCACAGAAGAGGAAGGACCCATGGAGAGAAGAAAGCAAAAGACACACAATCTGTCCATCAATTGTTCTTTTTGCATCTGTCACCCCGATTGGGACAGGATGCCCAGACGTGGGGTGAATGTATGACATTGTTCAGCATTCTGTCCATCAATTGTTTTTTTTTGCATGGAGAGAAGAAACCCACTCTAATTAGCACCAAATTCTAAGGAGCACCCGGGCACATTTAGTGGTTACTTACATACAGGAACCCCTAACTACGGGTGCCTCCCCTCTCCTGTACCCAAGTGCCACTAACACTACACATACAACCATGCGAATAAGGAGCTGCAGTCTCGACAGACCTCTTTGATTTACAAAAAGAAAACTATTAGCCAGTCTCTCCTCTGGGCTAATGTAAAAAGGCCTGTTCCCCACCACCGCTAAACAGCTCTTAGTCATGTTATGATCTGATCACAGCACAATAGTAACCCAATGTTATAAAGAATACGACTTACTTTTCGTAAATGAAAAAGCACCGCTAGAAAATTAAATGTCCAATGATTCGTTGGAGAGTAATAACTCGTTAGGCCACATTCATACAGACGCTGAATCACAAATGCTGTTGGATAGATATGTGGAATTCAATGTTCCTTTATTAGTCCATACAAACACCAGCCAACGCGTTTCGTTCCGTGACCGGAACTTCTTCAGGGCTAGATTATTTCATAGACGCAAGGTGATACTAATCCGAAATCCTTCTGAGTAATGATTTCCTGGCTATTTTTAATCCATTTTTATGTATCAATATCCATTAGGAAAGCCTGTGTGTCTCATAACGTAGCAGGTATTAACCTTTTTGATATGTGTAGACTTTCTATCTTCAATTTTGAATATTTCCCTTTGGCTCGATTTTCAATTTCAATAATAATGTCACAAGTGATATTTACCCGCGTGGTCAATAAACCACCGTCCAAAGCTGTCGTCTCGGATCACCAGCGTCAAACGCGATCCAACTGGATCGTGTTTGACGCTGGTGATCCGAGACGACAGCTTTGGACGGTGGTTTATTGACCACGGGGGTAAATATCACTTGTGACATTAATATTGAAATTGAAAATCGAGCCAAAGGGAAATATTCAAAATTGAAGATAGAAAGTCTACACATATCAAAAAGGTTAATACCTGCTACGTTATGAGACACACAGGCTTTCCTAATGGATATTGATACATAAAAATGGATTAAAAATAGCCAGGAAATCATTACTCAGAAGGATTTCGGATTAGTATCACCTTGCGTCTATGAAATAATCTAGCCCTGAAGAAGTTCCGGTCACGGAACGAAACGCGTTGGCTGGTGTTTGTATGGACTAATAAAGGAACATTGAATTCCACATATCTATCCAACAGCATTTGTGATTCAGCGTCTGTATGAATGTGGCCTAACGAGTTATTACTCTCCAACGAATCATTGGACATTTAATTTTCTAGCGGTGCTTTTTCATTTACGAAAAATATAGACTACTTCCAATTCTTTTGGATATGCCGTTGGGGACAGGGGGCATTTGAAAATTGCACGCCAGCACTTTTTGTATGCATATATTATTATATTGGAGATATTGGGGTTGGTGCTTGGAACTAGAGCGGTCCACTGTCTGCAGTTTTGCCTATTAAGAATACGACTTACTATTAACTGTACAGTCTAAAGAAGTCTATTACATTGGCGGTTGACATGGCTCACGGGTGGAGGGGCGGGCGCCAGGGTCATGGGGTTGCGGGGGGGGGGGGTCACAGGAGGGTAGCGTGGAGGGGAATAGAAAAAAAAAACTTTACCTTGACGCCGGGTCCCGCATCTGTGCTCCTGCTCTCCTGCCTCCGACTCCAAGAACAGGAAGCAGGCATCCAGGCTCCCTCCCCAAAGCCAATCACAGTGCTGCAATGCAGCGTTGTGATTGGTCTGAGCACTGTGACACGGCGCTCAGCCAGAGGCTGGAGGGGTGCGCATGTTCTCCGCGCAGGCTGTAATGCAGCCTGCATGGAGAACAGGGAATGGGCGCATGACTCGTTTGGGCGGCACGAAAGGGCAAACCAAACAGTCATTGTGCACTTAGGAGTGGGCAAACCACTCCTCCCCTGCTCCGAGAGCAGAGCAGCCCCGATCACCCACCCACCCGCAAAGCATTAGGACAGGAAGCATAAAATGATAATAACTCTGAGTTATTATCATTTTATGTTTCTACTTGGCTGGATCTGCTTAAAAGCAGTGGTGCGAAGCTCCTCCGCCATAGCAGAGGAGCCGCCACTGGATATCACTTTGTTTGTGAGCAAAAGACTCATAAGGAGGTTGGACTCCTGCCAAGGAACTCCAGAAAACATGTCCTGTCAGTCAGACTGAGAAAATGAGGAGCAGGATATGCCAAATTATCCATGTGAATACAATAGTTTAAAAAAAAAAGTTTGGGGCAGTATTACAAACTTCGCAATTCTATCTATCCATATTTTCGGCAATGCAAAAATTCCCCAGAGAGATGATGCCTGGGACTCGTAAACGGTGGTAAACGTCCGCAGTGTATTGATTGTGATTTTGCTGCTGCAATACAGTGATCTACTGCCATCTAGTGGGAGTTTTGAAAGTCTACTTTATGATGGACTGGTGTAAAGAAGCCTTAGGACGATTTTAACATTATTGGATATACTTATTTTGACATATTATTAATTAATTCTTTTTTATTCGTACTGTTAAATTTAGAAACAAAATTGTTTTATGACTTGTTCCCGGGCGTGCACGATGAAATATTGGAGCGCACATCTTTGAATACTCTGCTTATTATCGCTTCTGATTTATATATTTTTTCGACGTAAAAAATGATTAAGAATTTTTTTTCGAAGAGAAAATGTATAACATTACGGCAGCGAGTGCACAGAAGGGAAAACACCTGACCCCAACTTATACTGATAAATCTGCAAAAACATTAAGAAGTGGATTATATTGCCATAGAGAAAAACACTGACATTACCATTACATACAATTGTGTGCATAAATTCAAATTCGGACTGCGTGACATAGAACTGCATATTTGCAGGTAGGATGCTGGGAGATGATATATTCGCTTATTTGAAAGTTCAAATCCATGCTAATACCTACAGAATCACAATATAATAAAAACAAGTTAAAAACAATAATTGCAGCAACACGTATACTTTGGTGAACAACATAATCTTCACACACAGACACACACGCTTTCTCTCTCACACACACTGAAAAAGCAAAGGTTAAAGTGACGTTATAGTTAAGTAGAGTAATAATATGAAAACTAGTGTTTAAAAAACAAATAAATAAAAACACTAAAATTCACCAGTTATAGTTTACTGACCTAACGGTAACTTATGCCCCCGACTTGCATTGCTTATGACCTCACATATTACATCACTCATGACCAGAGGTCAAAGTGGGCAAGGGAACGGGGAACAACGTTCCCACACTTGAATAATTTAATCAAAACCATTCCCATAGTTTCTATTTAAAACAAGCATTTACAATGCAACGGTTTCACCTTTGGAAAAGTTAGAGCTATTGGCATTGTAAATGACAAAATTTGTATTTATGTGTTGGTTTTGAAAACAGATAAATAAATGGCATTGTCATTTACATTGCCAATAGCTTAATCTCTCGCAAATGTGAGACCTATTGTACCCTACGGACAAGCTCAGCAGACAGCAATTACTACCACACACACACACACCCAGAGCCAGCCACACACACCCAGAGCCAGCCACACACACCCAGAGCCAGCCACGCACACCCAGAGCCACACACACACACACACCCAGAGCCACACACACACACACACACACACCCAGAGCCACACACACACACACACACACACACACACAGAGCCACACACACACACCCAGAGCCACACACACACACCCAGAGCCACACACACACACACCCAGAGCCACACACACACACCAAGAGCCACACACACACACCCAGAGCCACACACACACACACACACCCAGAGCCACACACACACCCAGAGCCACACACACACACCCAGAGCCACACACACACACACACACACACACACACCCAGAGCCACACACACACACCCACTCTCCCGGCGCCTAACAAAACAAGCCCCCACCGCTTTGTGGCACTCTACACTCTCTCTTGTATCAACCGGTGGTGCACTTTGGCCATAGAGCCTACTGTTCAGTGAACCAAATAACTACCTTCTGTGGGCACAGGCCCAGTAACACATTGTCCACTGAGGCAAACACGTCTCTAACCCCTGTATGGTGGTGGTGGCACGTTCGTCACTGTCCTGTACCGATGACCATCCCTCACCCCATGAAACAGTGCCCACTGTCCTGGCGAGGGAGGGACAGCGAGAAGACTTCGCGGTGAGAGTGTGAATAAGAATTCCTTACAAATGCACTAGGGGGGAGACATGCGTCTGCCAGAACACATGTACTGCACTGCTGAAGTGTAACTTCCAGCGGTGGCTATTTCACTGACAAATGGCTTGTGATAGGAGGAAACATATGGGTACCAGATGCTACCACGATACCGTTACCAGGGCAAAGGTACCAACGCCCTGGTGCAGCACCATCTTTCAGTAAAACTGCCCCTTGTGTCGTTTGTAATCAACATCTCTGATCACTGTTCCACATTCCTATAATGCTTAAGCAGCACCCCTTCATCGGCTGTTCGCTTTCTAAATATAAACCGCTGCTGATTAACATATCTTTAATTTGATTCCAATATGAACTCTACAGCCAGATTCATTTTCTTTTTATAGCCCATCATACTTCTGCCACTGCCCCCATTGTTGATACATTCCTCGACAGTCGCCACACGTCAGGCGACTTGCCCCTAATTTTATAAACATGCCAAGCATCTCTATGCTGTATTGTTCCATTGACTTGTAGGTATTGCTATTCGCCTTTTTAGCATACACAGCTCTTATTTAAAAGCTAGTACCGCGAACATGAAAGCAAACTACCACTTTACCTGGTGTGGGGTATGCTACCACCAGACACACCAGGTGCAAAAGCTAAAATACTCAAGCTATATGCCTTTTCAGCTCTTGAATCATTTTCACTTAGGTGCCCGTTTAGAGTGCAATTCCTCTAAGAGAGGTGCACTCTCCACCAGTCACGCACTCTCACCTAGTGCAGGGAGGTCAGCTCGTCCACATTGGCAGTGTTGATGTCCACCCCACGAGCCAAGAGCCGCTTCACCTCCTCGGTATCCCCACTGGAACTGGCAGCTAGAAATACGGCGCCGTCCTCAAAATGCACCCGGGGCCGCCGCTCCCCGCGCTCCTCCGGGGCAGCCGACGCTGCCTCAGAGCCCCGCCAGCGCCGCAGCTGCTCGGCGCGGCGTGCCCGTGCAGACTCGGCCCGCCGTACCCCCAGCTCCGGCTCTGACATCCTGGGAGCCGCGACCCACAAACCGTTCGACTGACATTCAGAGCTCCCCAGCCGCCATCTTACTGTTCCCGAATCATCTCGGGAAGCCGACTGACGCCATCTTACTATTCCTGCTGTACCTCGGAAATATGAGACGGCTACTTTACTGTTGCCAATATCATCGGACTCCAACAAACACCATCGTACAGCTTACAGGGTACACCGGAAGACATAACAATATTGCTCCTATTTGGGAAAAAGTTTATTTTGTAATATATTTTCTATTGACGAATAGCATCCCGGCTTTCTAAAAACGCATTGAAGCATAAGGATGAAAGTAGCATTTTTCCCAAATTGCTGCTTCTAGTTCTAATCCACATTTTAAAATACCTAAAATAGGAACAGCGATGATCTGATGACACAGCTGTCAAAACGAGATGGGCATAATATAATGTTTCATAACTTGTCACCATTAAACTACTCGTCATCACATTGAAATCCATTGAACATATAATTACACATTGCAATATAAAACAAGCGAAAGCCCAGCGCGCCCTGTAGGGATTCGGGAGCGTGTTTTTCGTGCTCTTCCCTTCCCATTGGCTGGAAGGTAAAATTCCAGCCAATGGGAAGAGGAGAGGGCGGGACTTAAAAAAAGACACGGAAACGCCCCCGAATCGCATTGTGACGGGGGAAAGAGTAATTGACAACCATCTCTTCCAATGGCTAGCCTCCATTTATGGAGCTAGCCAATGGAAGAGAAGGCGGGACAAAGCCCCACACTGTAGCATCATAAGATTTCGCCTGCGCGAGCACTGCTGCGCAGTGCTACGGCCAGGCGAAACCTAAAAAAAACAACAGTTCCTGAACAGTTGAGTTGCCGACAGTTGAAAAGCAAGAAGAAGGGGCTCCGAAGGGACTCCTCCCTCCCTGAAGAAGGGCGAAGCAGCTAAAGAAGAAACAATTCTCCTCTCCATGGTGCCTGCCACCTTAAAGAAGTGTAAATCCAAGGATCGCTTAGGAGCCAGTATAGGCTTTAATTAATAGAATTTATAATGTTACATTTTAATGGAAACCAATAAAAATAGGTTTGCACTAGGTAAAATTAGTGTATTATTGAAAGGTAACTTTTAAAACCATTGCAAACATTTAAACAAAATCTTTTGTACATTTTGCAACAGCCTATTTACACTGTGCGCAACTTATCTAATACTGTATGTAATAAATTTGTTTAAACAGATGACTTATTGATGGTACTTTCAGTCACAGATTTGGACCTCTTTGCACTATATATGCATGTCACTATTTTCCCAGTGCATCAACCAGGATTTAAACCAGTGACTGTCCGGTTACACCCACTGATTTCTGAAGTGAACACATTAAGTAACCGAGCAGCCCTACCAGAAAAATGCATTTGTCACAGATAAAGTTAAGTTGCATTTATATATCATTTAAGGTGTGTGTGTGTTATATTTTAATTGCATGCACCTGTAGGTTAAAGGCCAGCAAAAATTTAACAAATATTTTGTTCTTTTTAGCAGTTTGTGACTCCTCCCCCCATTGGCTGGCCACGCCCCCATTGTACCTAGGATCATAGGGCTAGATGTAGGTAATTCATATTTACCGACTCTTAAATACCGAATTTTACCGATTCGGTATTTAAGAGTCGGTAAATATGAAGGGGGGAGATGTAGGTATTACAGATTCTGTAAATACCGAATCGTTAAGATTCGGTATTTACCGAATCTGTAAATACCGAATCGGTATTGCCCATTGATTCCTATGGGCCTTGAAGCCCATAGGAATCAATGGGCAATACCGATTCTGTAATTACAGAATCGGTAAATACCGATTTTAGCAAGGGTGCAGGGGGTGTCACTTTGACACCCTCTAGCACCCCAAAGACGGACATGTGTGCCATGTGGCACACAGACATGCCCTAAGGGCATGTCTGTATGTCACATGGCTAGGTGTGCATGCACACATGTGCATGCACACCTGGAATCGGTATTTTACCACCCAATTGGTAAAAATACCGATCCGGTATTTTACAGATTCGGTAAATTTACCGATTCGGTAAATTTACAGAATCTGTAAAATCTGACCCCCTACATCTCAAGATGCCAAATACCGGTCGGAAACGGCCGAATTCGGCCGTTTCCGACCGGTATTTGCCACCTACATCGGGCCCATAGTTCCCATACTTTTCTATGTGCACTGCTCATAACATGTTGAATCACTTCATTGATGACATCTCAAATAACACCATTGATGATATCCCTTGTGACATCATTATGAGATCATACAATTTATGTGGCAATTTGTTATACATTTTTCTAACTGGAAGGTATTCATCAGTCTACACCTAGTCTCACTTTTCTATGACTTATCTAGTGCTAATGAATATAACCTTTTGCAACATGCAGGACATGAAGCTTATGTGTGAAATCATTGATATTTAGTAGATATTATGATCTATTTTTGGAGGTATTCATCTGCGAAAGAAACACAATGGCTTATGTATATTAAAAATATAAATATAAAAAAGAACAATAGATGGATAGAATGCAGAACAATGTCATACATTCACCCCAGTACAGAGATCTGGACATAAATCCATCTTTGCTCATCATGCCATTCCAGTTTGGACCAGTCATATGCAAATCAGTCTTGACCCTGCGCCCAATGGGAACAGTCCAGTCCGAACTGCCAGGCCACGTCCTCTCTGGACTGCAAACAAGCATCCCAGGACCGGTTTAAGGCTTTCAGCCCTCATCAGCCAAGATAGCTTGACTCCAGTGGCATGGAGAGCACGGGACCCACGTCTGAGCATACCCGTCCCACTCGGGGTGGAAATCCAATATGAACAACTGATGGACAGAAAGCAGAACAATGTCATACATTCACCCCAATATCGAGATCTGGCTCACCATGCCATTCCAGTTTGGACCCAGCCATATGCAAATCAATCTTGCCCCAGCGCCCAATGGGAACAGTCCAGTCCAAACTGCCAGGCCAGGTCCTCCCTGGACTGGAAACAACTATCCTAGGACCGGTTTCGGGGAATCAGCCCTCATCAGTCAGGATAGCTTGACTCTAGTGTTATGAAGAGCACAGGACCCAAGTTTGGGCATACCTGTCCCACAAGGGGTGACAAATGCAAAAAGAACATTTGGTGGACAAAATGCAGAACAATGTCTTACATTCACCCCAGTACAGAGGAAGACCTGGCTTGGCAGTTCAGGCTGGACTGTTCCCATGAGGCACAGGGTCAAGACTGATTTGCATATAGCTGGATCTGAGCTTAGGTGGCGAAGTGAGCTAAAAAATGATGATTTGGATTCAACCCAGATCTGTGACTCGGGGTGAGTGTCTGAAAAGTTTCAGCCCTCCGTCCATCGTCTCTTTGTGTTTGCTTTGTGAATATTAATGCAATCAGAAAGTTATTAAACCTTGAATAGCGTTTAAAAAAGTGTATGGTCATTATTTACCTTAATGAGCTGTGCCTGTTGAATGCCACATCTTACATAGTATTTTATGTCAACAGCTTCATTAAGCTATCTATCTACACATTAGTCATTAATCAGGCATGCACTTACAGGCCCTATGGGCAACCCTCTGTAGTTTGTTAAACTACTGTACAGATGTTCCTGAAATCAACAGAACAGTACACATATTAACAACATTCTTACAATGAGGCTGCAAGTTCAAACAATGTCATTTCGTGTATGTGACTTTTCCTGCCTCGAGTGAAATACACCTTTAAGAAACACCGAAAGTCAGCGCCTTAACGCTCAGAAATAATGTCAATCTCTGAACGCTACTTCTTTTGGCGCCAAACAACGTATCCCTTTAAGAAACACGCATCAAACTCAACCAATAGCTAGGGACTTGACATATAAAACCAAGCAAACGACGTGCCGAGATCTCCATTAAACAAACGAAGACGCCGTACGCAGTCCACGCGAGAGACAGCTCCATTACCGGTAAGAGAAGAGATATAAATTAAACTAACCCCCACGAGAGGATAAAACAGATCCACAATATCCTTTGTGATCTCTCTCCCCTTAAATGTAGATATACGGGATATTTGGCCGCCACCTCGAAAATTTAGATGCTGTATCCAATCCACATAGAGGACAACGCTGCCACACTCTATCGGTAAGAACGATCAGAATCCTTGACTAATATTCAAAGATAGAGACACATATATCCCTCTAATAGCTATCCTCCTAATTACAGACAAACAGAGCGCCCCTATATTTGGTCTACCGGACGGTCCATTAAACTACACACCCCAAAAAGTCTATCGACTAAAGATGATGTGTTAGTCCTGTGTGCTCACCAGGTATCATTGCCAACAAAGCGTCATATAACGAGTGCCCTATAACACCTAACCTAAGGTACTGTATATCTTTGTTATAACGAAATGCGTTCTCTTAAATAAGATTAGCAATACCCCACCCACATTTAAAGGATGACATCTGTTGTTTATACCCCTAGGTATTAATCATTTCCCCAACATTGCGTACCGTGCATTTTTCTACCAAAAAGAACATCGTCACTGTGGCAACAATTCTCGCCACATTTTAACAGGTGAGAGCGTAAAATCCAAATAAGGGGACCAACATGAATAGATAAAGACAACCTAACTAAAATACGATGTATGTACGCCACTTAGTATAAGCTGCAAAACCGTCTGGGCCACTTTAAAAAGGAAACCCTGACCAAACCTCAGCACCAATATGGTAAATAAAACTGCAATCTCTATAGACATATGGAGCATATAAAAACAACACAACACAGAGCCAAGTACACAAGTTTAGCGTTTACCGCTCCCAGAGAATGATAATAACGGAATACCTTTCAATTAAAAAGACCCATGTATACCCTTATAAACCAGCATAGGATCCAGATGCGAGTGTGTTTTTACTGCGAAACCGCCATTCCTCAAAAACCAAATTTGGCGAACTATACAGTATAGGACATCTGAATGTCACATCGTTTGAGAAACAGTGTGTCTTTTTTAAGTTTCATCATTGGATAAGAATGAATATTATATGCTCATATAAAATGTTATATGATAATGTCTGACAAGAAGAGTTATAAATGATGATCAACAATGTATGTATAGCAGAATGTTTCCCAGAGCTTATCCCTAAGATACCCTGAATGTGTTTTAAAACATGTGGTCTATATGTGCCAAAATGTGTAAATGTTATGTTATGTTATGTTACATTTTTAATGCGCACAGATGCTCCAGCGAAGGAGCGTCCTGGCGCAGGGAAAGGCAGACACAACACAACACTAAAACCAGCAACAGAAAAGCAGAACACTTAAAACAGGGAGCATTTAAAACAAGAACGTTTTCAGGGCCCTACGAAAGGATATTAACTCATCCAAGAGGCGGATTTCCAAAGGGAGCGCATTCCAGAGGGCTGCAGCTTTCACTCGAAAGGAGCGTCCCCCCATCCGACTAAGTCTGAAACGGGGAACAACCACCAAGGATTGTCCAAGGGAACGAAGTGAGCGAGTTGGAACATAGGGAGAGATCAGTTTATTAAGTATCACAGGTGCCGACTCTCGAAGAATTTTAAAAACCAGACTGAGAGCTTTAAATTGAATTCGCTTATTCATCGGGAGCCAGTGCAGGGACCGCAGAGTATTAGAGGTGGGGCAGGTCCGGGGCAAACCGACCACTGCCCTAGCCGCAGCGTTCTGGACTCGCTGTAAACGAAGGATCTCAGCTTGGTTCGCCCCTAAAAGGAGTGAACTAGCGTAGTCCAGCCGAGAGATAATCATTGCTTGAATGACCAGCTGTCTTGTAGGAGCATCAAAAAATGTGAGCAGGGGTCTTAGCCCGCGTAATACTCCAAAACAGCAGGCCGCCACTCTCTTCGTGTGAGTCACAAAGCTTAGCGTGTGGTCAAGCCATACTCCCAGATTCCTGAGTTCCAGGACAGGGGCTGGAGCTGATCCCAGCTCAGGAGGCCACCATCCATCCCCCCAAAGGTCCGCGTCCTTTCCAACGATCATCACCTCCGTTTTTGTCGCGTTCAGCTGGAGACAGTTGTTATTCATCCAGCTGGCCACCTCTCTCAGTCCACTGCGGAACCTGAGGGCATCCTTCTTGGCATCCCCGCTGATCGTAACCGCCAGCTGAGTGTCGTCGGCATAGGAAACCATGGTTAGGCCCCATTGCCTGGCGACCTCAGCCAGCGGCTGCACGTATAGGTTAAAAAGCGTGGGACTCAGCGAGGAGCCCTGAGGCACCCCCAGGTCCAAAGGATGGTACTTGGACTGAAAAGGAGGGGTGGCAACGCAGAAGGAGCGATCACTAAGGAAGGAGCGGAACCACTGCAGAGCTGAGCCACAGATGCCAATGTCCTGCAGGCGGTGTAGAAGGATGCGATGGGAAACAGTGTCAAAGGCAGCGCTCAGGTCTAATAAAATAAGCGCTGCCGTTTGACCTGCATCCAGCACAATCCGCAAATGCTCAACCATTGCCAGAAGGGCCGTCTCAGTGCTGTGACCAGCACGAAACCCATTCTGCATGGGATCCAGGACATTAACTCGGGTCATATGCTCTGTGAGGGCCAGATTTACATGGGCCTCCATGACCTTGGCCGGCCAAGGGAGCAAAGATATAGGGCGGTAGTTTTCTGGTTTCAGCGGATCCAAAGATGGTTTTTTTAGGATCGGGGAAACCACCGCTTGCTTCCACTTGGCAGGGACAAGGCCAGAAGTCAGGGAGAGGTTAATCAGAGAACACACTATTGTGCGTCCCTGAAAGGCAGCATCCCTGAAAAGGGCCGATCTTACCGGATCTGCAGGCGAGCCAGATTTGACTCGCAAGGCCCATTTAGCGAACTCCTCATTAGAAAGAGTTGGAAGGGAGTGCAGCGATGGACAGTTACTGGAGCCGCTCCAGGGAATCACTGGTGGCAATGTGCTCGGAAACGCCTGGTAGATTTTCTTAACTTTGTCCAGAAAGAAAGTGGCTAGGACTTCGCAGTGGGAGATGGAACTGTCCAACTGCGGGGGAACTCTCTTTGCCATCAGGTCTTTTATGGTTTTAAAGATGGTTTTGGTGGGATTGAGGCTATTTCGGAATTTGGCTGCGTAAAACGCCGCCCGGGCCCTGCATATAGCTCGATGGTAGAGCTTAACTGAGGCCAGGTAGGCGGATTTCCTATCGGCGTCATACGTCTTACGCCACTCCCTTTCTGCCCGTCTACAAGAGGACTTCATGGCACGCAGCACACTGTCATACCAGGGGCTAGCCTGCCGAGGACTGGACTTACTGGAGATGATAGGTACCAGGGCGTCAAGCGCCCTGGTAATCCAGTTACAGAACCGGTCATAGCCCGAGGTAGCATTCAGCAGAGGACCCAGAGGCTCAGCACCCATAATGCGGTGAAGGTCCTCTAGCCTAAGTTTGTTCCAGTGGCGCCGAGGTATCCGCAAAGGAGATGGAATAATAGGGTTGGCAGGGAGGGGAAGCCAAGCAGACACCAGGTAGTGGTCAGACCATACCACAGGATCAACCGCCACAATCTGGACATCCGAAAGAGTCGTAAAAAACGGATCAAGAGTGTGGCCGGCCGTGTGTGTAGGCTGAGAGACAAGCTGGATCAGCTGCAGGGCCTCTAAGTCGGCCAGAAAACCACTAATGGCCAGAGACTCTAACCTATCAAAGTGGAGGTTAAGGTCGCCTAAGATCGAGAAATTAGCGCAACCACTAGCCAATAGGCTCACAGCCTCCGGAAAAGCACCTCTAAAAGCAACGTCGCTGCCTGGGGGGCGGTAAACAACCATCCCTGACAGCGAGAACTGGGGGCTGATGGTAACCTTAAACAGCGCGCTCTCGCATCCAGCAATCTGCAAGACCGTCCAGGTACATGTGAAAGCGGATTTAATAAATAAGGCAATACCTCCACCTCTAGAATGGCGATTAGATCTAAAACATAGATAGCCCGGAGGACAGGCCAGATTAACTATGGCGTCATCAGTGTCTTGAAGCCAGGTTTCAGTTAAAGCCAGCAGATCTGGTGTCTCATCCAAAATTAGATCTGCCACGGACTAGTAGTGTTTTACTAGAGATCTGGTATTAAGATTTATAAATCGTAGACCAGATCCCAGGCTACCAGGCACAGGAAAGACACCGGGAAGAGCTCGTAGAGTGGGAGAGGTAGCGAGCCCGTGAACACATACAGGCTGGTCAAGCGACCACCTATTACAGACACACTGACACGGGCCACACAGCGGATGGTATGGTGTGGCAGAGCAGCGAGGGAAAAAATCTCTGATGGCTCGAAGCGAGGCACCGAAGGATGAGGGCATACAATGATCTAAAAAAGTAAATCCCCCGGCGTCCCGCGCGTACTTAGCGCGGACGGGCGCAGACGGGCAGACTCTGGCTCGACTCCGGCGCGAGTCAGGCGCTACCGCTGCGCGTCACCGCTGCGCGAGCAGAGTGAGCATTAAGTAGCAGCTCACCTGGGCTACAGGAAGTGCTAGAGCGCTCAGGCAAATGGCGCAAGGAGGCAGAGACCACCCCAAGATGGCGGCCAAGTGCCACGAGGAAGCTGCAAAAAGACGGTAAACTCCGCGCTAAACGCGGTGGGGGCACATTTTACAATGCAAGTATGTGGGCAAGAGAATAGTACAATTAAAAACAAGGCTCACAAGAAAAAATTATACATTGGTCAAAACGAGCATTTTAAAATAATGATAATAAGCGCAACACGCTTAAATGATAGCCAGCACAGCGCGCATGCAGGCACCTTTCCCAAGAATGAGCAGCGGGAGAGCTCGCCTTAAGTAGCAGCTCACCTGGGCTACAGGAAGCGCTAGAGCGCTCAGGCAAATGGCGCAAGGAGGCAGAGACCACCCCAAGATGGCGGCCAAGCGCCACGAGGAAGCTGCAAAAAGACGGTAAGGTACATGTCTAGTCTTGAGCACAAATAACAAGAAATAATCGGTACATCATAACGAATGAATTATTTACTGGCGTTATCAATTATGCAATGAACAGTTAAACTATATACACTGCTTCTGTATAAAAATAACAAATAGTAAATTTATGTTTACAATGTCATTCACAGCATTCTGATGGTACAGTCCGGATGAAGACGCAGTCCACGTGTCGAAACGCGTTGACAGGAAACCATCCATTTTTATATTGTTTAGTGACTAATTTTTTAATTGTCAAATCATGTACACTTATGTAAAATTACAGTGAAGGGTGCATCAATCCTCAATATTGAACAAATGGTTTTATCAAATGATTTTTTATAAAAGAAAAACTTCAAGATATTAAAATCCACTTTATACTTGAAAGCAGTTGTATACCGTTATTGTAGACACTATGTCTTTTAACTGAATACGCTAGTAACCAATGTGTATGCCTGGGTAGCTGAGTTCACATAAATTTCTTACCCTGACCCAGGATCGCTATCTGCACCAGGGGGTCCTTGTTCTTTTACATAGTGATACCCACAGTATATCCGTGTGGGACTACAGCTGATGCTATAGATAATACCGCAGTGCTCATTACTTCTAAATTGATTAAGTTTGTTGTATATGTGTTGTATTGTATGTATTATAAATACTGCCTGACGCCCCTAATTCCAATCCTCCAATCCCACCCTTAACATGGCCCAAATGGAAACATTTGGTTTCTCAGACGCAGATTTTGAAACATTGGTAGGGACCTCGGTATCCTCTAGTCGAGGCTTTATGTCCAAAACCCAGAACAATAGTGATGTAGGCAAATTATCCAATCTTAAAAAGAAACTTATAAGAATAGAAGCCCATGGGGAATTCATGCTAAACTATTTGAAAGCAGGCATCATACCCATGGGACTACGTATTAGAAATATTCCTGGCTTATTTGTAGACATTAAAACCTTCCTCCATAAATGGAGTATGATAGCGAGCAGATGCTCAAGGGATCTCATGATCCTAATTATTACAACATCTAAAGAGCTAGCCGCAGATCTAAAGAAAGAGATAGAAGATCTAGAAGAAAAGATAAAAAGATCAAGTACAATTGAAGATGCAGATAACCAGCTAGAAGCTCTCAAAAAAGACATTGCCTCGTTCGCAGACTACCTTTCAAAAAGAAAAGGGGAAAAATTCACTAAGGATAAAAGGTTCTTCACATTGGAACGCACCTACCCCTATTTGGGGGAAAACTTTTATAACACTGATTACCAACAAGGAGGAGCCCACTATAACCAACCGAGAATAAATAACTTCTCAGACTCATCAGACCCTGACTCAGATATAGATTCCAACTATCAGGAAGAGGGCCCATATAACCCACAAAATGGACGCAAAAATATTCGGCAGCCTTTTTTAGGCCACCGCGGGTCGAGACGGGGCGACAACGAGTACGATTCCAACCCCAATCCCGAGTCCACTACCAGACACACCAACATCCTCTAGAACCTCAGAACTTTCTAGAAACTCGCAACAAACAATACCAAAAACAATGGATATAATACCCATTTTTAACCTCTCCAACTATAATTTGAAAACATCAGACATATCTTTATTAACAAAAGGATTAACATTTGTCCCCCACGCAAATGTGGATATTTTTGAACTCCACCAAGACCTACATGCTTTCTTTAGAAAGATAAGACTGCAGAAATTCTTTCTGGATAAACCTGATATAAACCAAGATAATGGAACTAATAACATCGTGGCTTTACCCTCCACGTTCACTCCAACACTAGATCAATTGGGTCCCGAAATGGCAATTTTTGAGAAAGTTGTCATAACAAAATTGGAACAAGCCCTAAGATACATACCCAAACCCAAGTATAATATCTCCAAAGTTGAATACATTTCCCTAAACAACTTAAAGAACAACAAATCTGTCATCATTAAAAGTAGTGATAAGGGAGGGGGGATCGTTCTCATGGATTCCATCAAGTATGAAACTAATATGCTAAACATGTTGAACGATCCCCTGTTCTACAAAAAAGTTACCAGCAACCCCACAGATAGAGTAATTAAAAAAATCCAACAAATCACCACAACAGCTCTTGATGAAAAAATAATAAACAAAAAGGAATATGACTTTCTAAACAAGTCACAGAGAAAAATAGCATGTATTTATGGGGTGCCTAAAATGCACAAAAAACAACAAGATCCACCTTACCATCCCATTGTATCTACCATAGGCACCCCAACTGAGGCCCTTTCAAAATACCTGGATAATATTCTAAGGCCCTATATACCATTGTCCCCCTCATACATCAAAGATACTGGAGCCATTATCTCGAAAGTTGAACATCTACCTTTTAACAGCAACAATGACCTATTGGTCACGCTTGATGTTGAAGCATTATATAGTAAAATCCCCCAGACAGGAGCAGTAGAGGCCACCATGTGGTTTATTGATCTGCACAACATACCGTGCAATAAACAGTTCATTTTTGAATGCCTAACTTTAGTTCTGAAGGAAAATGTTTTCCAATTTGGAGACCACATGTATCAGCAAACAAAAGGCGTGAGCATGGGGGCAGCCATAGCACCGTCTATAGCAAATATATATATGGCCCTCTTTGAGGCGCACCATATATATAACGAAATAGCCCCATTCTTTGAGTCTGTTTCCCATTGGTACCGGTTTATTGATGACATCTTTTTCATCTGGACCAATGGGGAACAGACTCTACGGGAATTCTTGGAATGGATTAACATGGCAGACAGCAACCTCCGCTTTACTGCACATGTTCATGCCTCACAAGTAGAATTTTTGGATGTGTACATTAGGAACCAATCCAACAAACTAGAGGTAGACCTATTCACAAAGCCTACAGCGAGGAATACTCTCCTCCACTTTACAAGTTACCACCCCAGAAATCAAAAAGATGGAATCCCTTTTTCGCAGTTCCTGCGAGTCAGGAGAAACTGCACCAGTATTAAAGACTACGACCACCAATCAATAAAAATGAAACAAAAATTCTTAGAAAGGGGTCATCCTCACCGCCTTTTGCGAGAAACCTACAAGAGAGCTCGTTTCTACAACCGAGACGCTCTCCTTAAATCGGATAAGCCAACACAGCAACCAAAACTGGTATGCATTACAAAACATTCAACGTTGAATGCTACCATTAGACAAACTATTAATGCCAACTGGCATTTATTGAATACTGATGCATCAAAACCTAAACTTAGTAAGCCGATGTATGCGCATCGTCGCAATAAAAACCTGAAAGATCTAGTAGTTAGATCGCAATTTGTAGGTACTATGGCAAAAAATCCCTTCATACAGAAATCATTATCTCGCATAGATGCCTATAAAGGCACCTCCCAATGTGGTACATGCCAATCATGTGATGGCATAATTCCAGGAGAGACCCTCATTCATAACAACTTTAAAATAGCAGCAAAGGAACTCTGGACATGCAACTCAAGCAATGTCGTCTATCTGATTCTATGTCCATGTAACAAGGGCTATGTCGGCGAAACTGCGCGAACAATAAAAACTCGCCTAACAGAACATAAATCAGCTATAAAGACCCGAAAGTTAACATCCCCACTTGTAAGCCACTTCTTGGAGTACCGTCATGCCCCTACTGATATTAGGTGGCGCATCTTAGAAAAAATCCACACATCCAACAATAATGGCGGTGAAAAAATAAGAAAAAAGAAAGAGGTATTTTGGATCTTTTCACTCAAAACATTTACCCATGGTTTGAATAATGATCTACCGTGGTCCAACGCCATTATGTAATACAATAAAAAGATCCGCCATCAGATTCATATAAATAGCTAACTCAACAAAATATTACAATCCCATATTCCTTTCAAATTCATTGATTTTTACATTTATAACACTCATTTACATAGCCTATCCCCAATTATTCCTGTTGGAATTAAACTTAATTAGCCAAACTTATATTGGAACATAAATGACTATGTCTCAACATTACAGTGTGAAGGAAAACAGGGTGTTATATACCCTAATCCGTTAACTTACTATAATATCGGTACGAAGAAGCAATAACCATAAAATCATATTATGGTGCCTCACAACCATTGTTAAAACCAACCTAAAAAACAATGTCATTTAGTGTATGTGACTTTTCCTGCCTCGAGTGAAATACACCTTTAAGAAACACCGAAAGTCAGCGCCTTAACGCTCAGAAATAATGTCAATCTCTGAACGCTACTTCTTTTGGCGCCAAACAACGTATCCCTTTAAGAAACACGCATCAAGCTCAACCAATAGCTAGGGACTTGACATATAAAACCAAGCAAACGACGTGCCGAGATCTCCATTAAACAAACGAAGACGCCGTACGCAGTCCACGCGAGAGACAGCTCCATTACCGGTAAGAGAAGAGATATAAATTAAACTAACCCCCACGAGAGGATAAAACAGATCCACAATATCCTTTGTGATCTCTCTCCCCTTAAATGTAGATATACGGGATATTTGTCCGCCACCTCGAAAATTTATATGCTGTATCCAATCCACATAGAGGACAACGCTGCCACACTCTATCGGTAAGAACGATCAGAATCCTTGACTAATATTCAAAGATAGAGACACATATATCCCTCTAATAGCTATCCTCCTAATTACAGGCAAACGGAGCGCCCCTATATTTGGTCTACCGGACGGTCCATTAAACTACACACCCCAAAAAGTCTATCGACTAAAGATGATGTGTTAGTCCCGTGTGCTCACCAGGTATCATTGCCAACAAAGCGTCATATAACGAGTGCCCTATAACACCTAACCTAAGGTACTGTATATCTTTGTTATAACGAAATGCGTTCTCTTAAATAAGATTAGCAATACCCCACCCACATTTAAAGGATGACATCTGTTGTTTATACCCCTAGGTAACGATCATTTCCCCAACATTGCGTACCGTGCATTTTTCTACCAAAAAGAACATCGTCACTGTGGCAACAATTCTCGCCACATTTTAACAGGTGAGAGCGTAAAATCCAAATAAGGGGACCAACATGAATAGATAAAGACAACCTAACTAAAATACGATGTATGTACGCCACTTAGTATAAGCTGCAAAACCGTCTGGGCCACTTTAAAAAGGAAACCCTGACCAAACCTCAGCACCAATATGGTAAATAAAACTGCAATCTCTATAGACATATGGAGCATATAAAAACAACACAACACAGAGCCAAGTACACAAGTTTAGCGTTTACCGCTGCCAGATAATGATAATAACGGAATACCTTTCAATTAAAAAGACCCATGTATACCCTTATAAACCAGCATAGGATCCAGATGCGAGTGTGTTTTTTCTGCGAAACCGCCATTCCTCAAAAAACAAATTTGGCGAACTATACAATATAGGACATCTGAATGTCACATCGTTTGAGAAACAGTGTGTCTTTTTTAAGTTTCATCATTGGATAAGAATGAATATTATATGCTCATATAAAATGTTATATGATAATGTCTGTCAAGAAGAGTTATAAATGATGATCAACAATGTATGTATAGCAGAATGTTTCCCAGAGCTTATCCCTAAGATACCCTGAATGTGTTTTAAAACATGTGGTCTATATGTGCCAAAATGTGTAAATAAGGTACATGTCTAGTCTTGAGCACAAATAACAAGAAATAAGCGGTACATCATAACGAATGAATTATTTACTGGCGTTATCAATTATGCAATGAACAGTTAAACTATATACACTGCTTCTGTATAAAAATAACAAATAGTAAAAATATGTTTACAATGTCATTCACAGCATTCTGATGGTACAGTCCTGATGAAGACACAGTCCACGTGTCGAAACGCGTCGACAGGAAACCATCCATTTTTATATTGTTTAGTGACTAATTTTTTAATTGTCAAATCATGTACACTTATGTAAAATTACAGTGAAGGCTGCATCAATCCTCAATATTGAACAAATGGTTTTATCAAATGATTTTTTATAAAAGAAAAACTTCAAGATATTAAAATCCACTTTACACTTGAAAGCAGTTGTATACCGTTTTTGTAGACACTATGGGGCCGATTAGGATGGCGGACGGACTTGCGTCCATCCGCCACCCCTGAGTAGGAGGGACCGTCCGCATGGGCAGCGGTGGTCCCTCCATGGCAATTAGGATGTGACCGCCACCCTGGCGGTCACATCCTGTATGTTTTACATTGCGGCGGGTGCAGCTTGAAGCAGCACCCGCCGCAATGTAAAAAACGAAAGCTGTGCATTTGCATGCACAAAGCGTCCGGCACCGCGCGGTGCCTGCCGCTTCGTGCACGCAAAGGCAGGGGGGTACCATAGGTACCCCCCATGTGCACCCCCCACGCAACCTTCACCCAGGGGGCCCGCAACGGGCCCTCAAAGTGATTGTCCGTATGCTTTTCCACGGCGGAAAAGCCGCCGCGGAAAAGCATTACTTTCCCTACATCCTAATATGGCTGGCGGTGTCTGATAGACACCGCCAGCCATGTTAGTGCTTTTCCGCCGTGGTCGCCTTCCGACCGCGGCGGAAAAGCGGCGGACACATTGTGAGACCCACCAGCCATCCTGATTCGGCGGTGGGTCTTTCAGGCCTCCTCGGCGGATTTCCCGCATACTCCGGGCCGGCAGTGGCTTCCGCCGGCCCGGAGTATGCGGAAAATCTGCCATCATAATGACCCCCTATGTCTTTTAACTGAATACGCTAGTAACCAATGTGTATGCCTGGGTAGCTGAGTTCACATAAATAAGCTGCAAGTTCAACTGTCATTGCGTTACACATACATTATACATCTTATAACAATGTATAATGTCTCAGAATGTTCCCAGCATTTATGGGGAAAAATGAATTCTCTTTATAAATCTCCACTTTAAATACATATTCTTGACAGCATTACATGTGAAATGTTTAATGTAAGCAGGGTCATCGATTGAGGCATGCATACTTGTCCAGCAACAAGCATCAGAAAAAAAGCCCCGTAGACTGAACAGCACAGACAGTGCAGTTCACATTACGCTGACACTGGGACAAACGCTGTGAGGGCAACGGCCAGTCTTCCTTATCTGTCCTAGGGCAAAAGGAAGCCTCCTACTCCCCTTCTGTGCCGTAAGGGCAACGGCGGCAGTTCCTTCACGCCGGACCGGTCGGCAGCGGGAAACTACATCTCCCAGCTGCCCCGGGGCCCGGCGCACCGCGCACCACCAGTGACGACATCTCCGCGCCCGGAGGCGCTACAAAGTGCAAGGAGGGCTGTTGGACTTTGGCCCTTAGGGCAGGTTCACCCCTAGACTTTTTGCCTTTAAAATGGTGACCTGGCAATGGTGATTTTTGGGGTTCTGCGCACTTTCACTGTGTCCCAGTGGAAAGTGCGTGCGCCCTCTGAGTGCATGTGCTGGGCTAGGCCTGCCCGCCCATAGGAATGCATGGGGAATGTATGTGTCCCTGGTAGTTCCTGATGCGTGGGGTGTACAGGCTTGAGTCTGGTATGTGTGAACTCGTGAGAGTGAATGCTGCGAGATGGTGTATGCAGCATGTATGTGTCTAGTAGGGAAGCACCATTTCTAGACATGGCTGTACGTGTGCAGTGAGGGTGCTGGAGTGTGATTGGCTGGAGCTGGCTGGCATGCCAGGCTCCAGGAAGTCTGGATGGGTCTGCCCGGTGGTGAGTGTGAGATCAGCATGAGTGATGTGTGGGAGGAGTGCACCTGGGTCCTGGATGGGCTGGGGTTTTCCCCACACAATGCTGGCTCCGCCCCCCTGTGGTTTGTCTAACGACCCAAGTCTCCCCAGTGAATGAAAGGGGTGGTTGAGGTAAACAGAGTACTCAAGAACCAGCTGCGACTGGTTCTGCCCCCACCCTGCACCTTCAGACAAAGGAATATGGTGTATAAAAATGGGGCTGTGTCCCCACAGAAGTTGTTCTCTTCCAGGATCCTGAGGGGGCTGTTGCTGCTGCTGGGCCAGAGGACCGCCACTTGGGGTGTCTCCCTGCCTGGAGACCCAGTGTGCTGGCTCTGGGCCCAGCCTTGCCCCCCTGCCTTGCTGAAGGACTCTGCTGGACCTTTATTTTACTTATAGCGCCTAGGAGCGCTCTATTTTGGTCCTCTAGCGCTGGGAGCGCTTTGTTCGGCTTGCTAGCGCTGGTAGTGCTGTATTCACTTGTAGCGCTTGGGAGCGCTATGACCCTGTTCCTAGCGCTGAGAGCGCTTTATTGATGCCCCTGGCGCTTGGGAGCACGTGGTCTGCTGGAGTCCGGTGCCCACCCGGCATTTGCCTGTTCGTTTGCCGATCGCGCTTCCCCGCCCTGCATTTTGCATGGGGAAAGCAGGGGCCGCTCTGCGTGTTGCCGCCGGTTCGCGGCTGCCCACGCCGCACCTGTGGCTGTTGTTATTGCCCTTTTTGGGCTGTGCCCCTTTATTTGAATTTGCGAGTGCCCACCTCGCTTCTTAATTTAATTGGAGGCCGGTGCCCACCCGGCATTGTCCCCGGATCACCGCCGCAGCCCGTGGGTCGAGGAGAAGCCGGGAAAAGCAGCCGCCCGCCTCCCGCCCGGGCCGCACTGTGATTGGTCGAGCCGGCCGAGCCCCCGCGGCATCACAGAAGGAGGAGCGGAGGGCAGGAAGCAGCCGGCTGTGTCCATCCGAGGCTCCCCGGGGGAGAGAGGAGCCCCCGGACCTTCACCAGAGCCGGTGAGTGCGGCCCACGGAAGTGAAGGGAGGGGCGCCGGGACACGTTGGTGGTGTCCGCCCCCCCCCCTCAGCAGCGCGACCTCGCGCCCTTGTGTTTAGAGCCTGAGAGGCTCTTGGGGGCATTTTTCCTTGAATCCAGGGTCCAGGAGGGACTCCAACGCTGCCCACTAGGTCTTCGAACCCACGAGAAGGCTCCCCCGCCCACCTCTTAGTTTGTTGGAGCCACGAGGCTCCAGGGGCAGCATCTAGTTGTTCAGAGCCCAGAGGGGCTCGTGTGGGCACTACTTGAGTCTTGAGTCCAGGAGGGACTCCCACACGCCCGCATTGGTGCCTCCTGCCCAGAGTGGCTCGAGGCACCCCCAGTGTTTCTAGGTCCCCCGTGAGGGACCCCAACAGCCCAGTGAGGCTGCATCTTTTGTTTGAGAGCCCAGAGAGGCTCTAGGGGGCACATCTTTGTTCTGGGGCACAGAACCTGCGAGGTTCCCACGTGTGTGGCCCCAACACCTTCCTCACAGCTGCCCAGCACTTTGTGGGCAGCTGCCACGTTTAGGCCCTGACATTGGGACACAGGGACAGTCACAGGTTGTGGCTAATGTGGTTCTGGCGCATTTATGATTTATGTGCCCATGTGATTCCTGCGCAAATGTTCTACCTGCACCTCTGAATGTGTTTTAATGTTTAATGTGCAATTGTTTGTTATTACCTTTGCTAAAAGTGACCTGCTTAGGTAATTGTTTATGGTTTATTTCCCTTTGCTAAAAGTGACCTGCTTAGAGGAATGTTGATGTTTTATCGCCTTTGCTAAATGTGACTTGCTTAGGTGATTATTTTAGGTTTCCTTCCCTTTGCTAAATGTGACTTGCTTAGGTGATAGGTTTTCCTTCCATAGGTCCTGATGTTAAGGTCCTAGTTCCCTGCGTGATTTCCCTACAGTGTTTAGGGTGGCGTAGGAGGTATTTACCCTTTACCAGTAGTTACTGGTTGTATGCTACATGTAACCATTTTATGTGCTAAGTGTTATACCTACAAGTATTATTTCTAAAAAGTGCATACCCCTGACAGTGGTCCAGGTGGCCCTGTCCTGTACATAATCCCTTGTAAATCTTGCCCGTGCCTGTTGGCACATTGTAAAGTGTGTGTGTTATCTAATGTGTTTTTATTATTATAATACAAAGGCTATTTTTGATATAACCTTGTGTGGAGTTTCCTTTGTGGTGGGCCTAGGGTGTTGTCGCTGGGGTGCACGCGCAAACGCTTTACACATCGCCTCCGAGATTAGCCTTGCTGCTCGTGTCACGTTACCTAGAGGGTGAGCAGGGGTTATCTTGGTGTGTAACTCCCTTGCCCTGACCTTGGAAATGGTGGTCTCTGACTGACGTTGGCGCAAGCCTTGGCCAGGCAGAGATCCCGTTTCTAACAAGGGCCGGGAGTGCTTGGGGGATGCTGACACTGGGACAAATGCCGTGAGGGCAACGGCTAGTCTTACTTATCTGTCCTAGGGCAAAAGGAAGCCTCCTACTCCCCTTCTGTGCCGTGAGGGCAACGGCGGCAGTTCCTTCACGCCGGACCGGTCGGCAGCGGGAAACTACATCTCCCAGCTGCTCCGGGGCCCGGCACACTGCGCACCACCAGTGACGACATCTCCGCGCCCGGAGGCGCTACAAAGTGCAAGGAGCACCTCCCGCCCCGCTGGACGCGCGCGGTACAAATCCGGGCGAAGCCCGGGCAAAGGGCGGGCCGTCTGTGGCCGTCAGTTGCCAGAAGAGGCCGGGCCGGGCTACCCCCCTTGTGTCTACTTGTGATTATATTGGATAATAAGGTACTGTTGACAATATACAGGTTTTTTTAAACTGATTGACGGCAGATGGGACAGAACTGTCTATTATATTTATACACGGACATGGACTAATCCTGCCGCCTCATACAAGTCTATTGTGCCTAAGATAGTTATTGCATTAATCAGCGTTTTTTTTTCTTTTTTTTTCTTAATTCACCTCCCTCTTGATTCTGACATTCTGCAAAATGGGTAAAAAGGCGTGTCTAGAAAAAAATGCTCCATTAGCGCTGCATACACCAGTTCAGAAACAGACATCAATAGATAGGATGCTAGGAAAAGCTTTGGGGGCAGTAGCCACTGAAATAGAAAGAACAGAAAGGAGATTGTCAATCACACCCAATCTAGCCACCAGCACACTGATCCCCCAATTTCCTGATGAAACAGATCCATTACCACAAGAGCAGTTAAGTGATTCTCTTATAGATCTGGAAACCACAAATGGGGAAACCAGGATAGGTAGGACGCGCCCCAGGCTTGACAGACACACTAAAACTAACACCAGACTCAAAGCCAAACCACAGCACAAACGGAAAAATGCGCAAGGTAAAAGCGTGGATCCAGTATACTCCCCAAAACCTAATACGACAGGCGACCACCCCGCAACAACGGACGAACATCCCGGGTGGGTTTTGGATTTAGTAACAAACCTAGAGACTCAGATGAGAGTTATTGTCAAGGAGGAACTGAGGCCTATTTTAGAAAGCCTGGAGGGTTTAAAAATGATAATCTCAAAGAGAGCTGACACTGTGAATGCACCCCAACAAGATAGTAACATCAGAGGTATCGAATCAAACTCCCCAGTTAGAGACCTCCCCGCTATTAGCACGAGTAGAAGAGTATTATCGCCAACAATCACTATAATCACGGGAGCACATTTACAGGCAAGGTGCGCCATGGAAAAATAACTGATTAAACCTTCTACAAAGCAAGCGGTGGGAAATGAGGCCAAACAACCAGTAATAGATCCTGCTGGGGCAACTGCAAAGAGCACTGGGATAAGTCAACCCGTAGTAGGCGCCCGGACTGACCAAGCTAACCTTCTTCCTAAACGCCCAAACATAAACTTACCGCCAGCATCAACACCATATGTGCTGATTCTAGCTGGGAAACTGGAGCTGAGAATGGGGCAGTCAGAATCCCACCAGGAATTAAAAAACAAATGCTTACATTGGTTAAATAATCACAGTGATTTCGGTTACGAAAGCCCAGATGAAATTGTAACTACTAGACGGGTGGGGTGGATTGGACAGCGTAAGAAAGACATATTTGGAAATTGCATAGTTATCAATTTCAGGAATCCCGTTGTCACCAAAAGAACTTTAGCATCCGTGACGGGCAATAGTCAGGAAAACATTTTATTACTCCCCCCTGGGTTTTTTCTACCCCCTTTTAGCAGCACCACCAAGATACCAGTATGCCACTCGCATGGGGTGGAGATCTCCTGAGCCAAATTATTTTCCGTTTAATAGTGTTCAAAATTGGACACACCCACACACTTTTAATATACCTAACTCCAACAGATTTAGTCCCCTGGAGGGGGTTGATTGGCAGATGGCAGCTTCCGCAGTAACACAGGAAGGACTTGAGGACAATTTAGCGGACTCTTACAATAGGGTATTGGTACCTAAAACCTATCCCCTAAAGAGGGTAGATCTGGGTGGAGAGTTCTTGAGCAGCTCCCGACCCAGCACCTCAAATGGGGTTGGGTCCACCTTACTAGTTGATCCCTCTAGCCCCTTAGTACAGAACAGTGTAGAGAAAGTAGTCACATGGGTAACTCGAAATGCAGGTTCCAACATTTGTTACCCTAAGGCACTGGAAACCCCCTACATGAGTTTACCAAATAGATATGTTACAAAAATCCTGTCCTGGAACGTTGCAGGCATTAATAGTAAATTGGATGACCCTGAATGGAGAATATTCATTGCAAGTCATGATATTTGTATGCTGCAAGAGACGTGAGCTAGAGATGAAGTTACCATGCAAGGGTTTGCCTCCTTCCATATCCCGGCCACCCAGGCGGGTGTAGGAAGACCATCTAGAGGTCTAATCATATGGGTGGGTGCTCACCTAGGCTGTACAGCTTCTCAAATTGACACATCCTCTAAGGATGTATTATGTGTACAGCTGCTGTTTTCACTGCACAGCCCCATCACGTTAATCAATGTTTACTCAAGACCTACCCCGAGAGGAAAGGAGTCGTCAACCCTTGAGGAGCTGGATACAGTTCTAACCACCACTCCAGCAAAAAACATGGTTATACTAGGAGGGGACTTTAATTGCCATTCGAGCCCCTAGAGGGCTTGACTTGTGACATCATATCTGAGGAGGACTCGCTCCTCAAAATCCCAGAATCTGGTTGCCCTCCAGTGCCCACATGGACACCTCAGGTCCTTCAGATGAACTGTATCCTCCTAAATCATTCAATGAGAGCATGCAATGGCAGATCTCATTCTGACACATCGTCTGCCCCGACATTCCACAGCAAAAATCGTGGGTTTATACTGGACTATATCCTGCTCAACACTACACATTGGGACAGGATGATCGACTTTAAAATACTTCCCCCCATTGACAGTGACCATGATGCACTGGGAATCGACCTTTACCCTGTCACTCCTAATGCACCACACTGCACTGATCCCCACAATGATCAGGGGAAAACTTTATCCAACTGCAGAAAGCGTATACGATGGGCCAATTTTGCTAAATCACAGGAAAATATGGGCACCCTCTATGACACACTTATACCGGTGCTCCTTAAAGCCGCTACTCTATACAACCCCGTTAGGGATTGTATGGAGAAAGAGGCGATCGAGGAAAATTTTTAAAAATTAAAGCAAATATCTTTAGAATTCTTCTTCCCAAGTAGTCAGACTAAAATCGGTAGGCCCGCGCCCCACCCATGGTATAATTCACTCTGCCGAAAAGCTAAAAGCTCACTGGTGGCCTCAATTAAATCAAACGATCGTTCCCAAATAAAAACCTACAGAAGGGCATATAAAGAGGCTGTCCACGGAGCTAAACGTAGGTGGGAATTGGAAAACTGGGATTTATTAAAAACTTCCCTTGGGGAAAGGGATATGAGATCCTTCTGGGGAATTGTAAATAGGGGCACTTCGGCTCCCGGAAAAGCAATTGAACCGACCCTGGGAGAAGAGGTCTGGCGGGCTCACTTCGAATTTTTATACAAAGACATAGAGATCCCAGAGTCTCCCAAAAGTGATGATCATTGGACTGATATCCTGGTCCCTAACATAACCATGAAGGAAGTAAAGGCTGCAATACATAAACTAGCCCCAGGCAAAGCCCCTGGTCTAGATAAAATCCTGGGGGACCTCTTCAGGAGTGAACCTGAAATTTGGGCCCCGTATCTGTTGGTCATTTTTAATGCAATCCTGCCGGGCATGAAAATTCCTCAAAGTTGGAAAGGACAGAAATAATTCCCATTTTTAAAAAGGGCTCCCCTTTACTGCCAAGTAATTACAGACCAATTAGTCTGATAGACATCCCACAAAAAATCTTTGCACGAGTCCTACTATTGAGACTCCAATCCTGGATGGACGAAGCGAGCGTTCGCTCTCTGCTCCAGACAGGGTTCAGGGAAAAAATGTCTACTTTAGATCAGGTTTTAAGACTCCAGCTACTCCACTGGAAGACGGTTTGCCTTGAGAGGGGAAGCTTGTACCTGATATTCGTTGACCTTAGGTCAGCCTTCGACCTGGTGCCTAGGTCAAAACTATGGTCTGTCTTACTGCAGCAGGGAGCCCCGGCATACCTAGTATATCTCATACAACGCCTGCACGAAATCAATTTTGCGCAGATAAGATATGGTAAGGATGGCAATCTATCGGCCCCGATACCGATTGAACGAGGCGTGCGCCAAGGATGCGTACTGGCTCCGACACTATTTAGCCTTTACATAAATGACCTGATTAAAGTGTTGACAGAGTAAAAAGACCTAGATGCCCCCAAACTAGCTTCAAAACAAATCTCGGCGATGATGTTTGCCGATGATACGCTCCTGGTATCAAAATCCCCCATGGGGCTTCAAAGGGTGTTGGACAAATTTCAAATGTTCTGTGAGGATAGAGGGCTCGAGATCAACCTCCAGAAAACGAAATTCATGGTTTTTAATAAACCCAAGAGCACCCGTCCAAACCCTTCATTAAATAATGTACCCTTAGAAAGAGTAACATCATGTACCTAGGCATCACAATCACTGAGACAATGGATTGGGGAGCACATATAGGGAAATCAACACTATATGAGCCCAGTCTACAGGGGGAATTCTGAAGGTCTACAATAATTCCAACAAAAGTGCTGTCAGTCACACTGGAAATTTACAAGGTCCAGGCCTGCGGAGGTGCACTCTATGGAGCAGAACTCTGGGGACACTGTAGGCCCAAGTCGTTACAGCAGATAGAGAATCAATACATCAGGAACCTTTTTAATTTACCACGCAGCACCCCCCTAGTCCCTCTTCGTTTAGACCTGGGTTTAATAGAACTGGAGGCAGTGTTATGCCTCAGACCCCTTTTATATTGGCGTCGTATATGGTCGACCCTGGAACTTATCACCTATAAAGAGGAACTATCCGAAGTATTAGAAATTAGGGGCGCTGGTAGGCTTCCTTGGTTCACCCACATTAAACATCTATTAGTGGATATGGGTATGGGGGAATGTTGGTCTAATCCGGAGGCAGCTTGTTCTCAAGTTTCCAAAAAACAACTAAAAACCACTTATGAGAACTATAGAACGGGCTTGCTGCATTCTAATTCTAACTTATGCAAAACATCCCTAACCTTTCTGGAAATTAAGGACAGCCCAGTCTTTGAAAGTGCTCTTGATTTAATTAAACCCCCGGCAGCCAGAAAACTCTATCTGCAGTTTAGATTTGGAGTTCTACCCCTGCGCTGCCTGACCACCAAATGGAACCCGCAAAATAAGTACAGGTGCCCCGCTTGTGACCATCCTGGGGAATCCGAGCTCCATGTCTTCTTTGCATGCCCGGCGTATAGCAAAATGAGAAGGAGATGGCTATTCCAGATATGCAGAAATTTAGGCAGGGGGACCTGTGTTGAAACTTTCAGGATACTGAAATGTGACCCCAGTATCCCAATTGTCTACTCTGTGGCGGGATTTCTTTTTCCAATGTGGTGCACAAGAAGGATACTTCTTAAATCTCCAATTGTCTTGGCAGCTAAGAACTAGCCATAGTCACTTCACTCTGACATTTGGTTCTGGGAGGACGAAAAAATAAATAAATACATAAATAAATAAATAAATAAATATTAACTCAAAAAGGGTGGCAATTAAATGCTAATAATTTTTTTTGAATAATGCACCAGACACTTTGTTATTAAACTTCATGCTGCTATGTAAAGAGTGGGGGAGGCAGATACAACTTTGTTATTATTTCCATTTTTTTAACTACACGTCTTTTACTCTAATTTTAATTGTATATACTTCATGGTTTTTGCCATGTTATGCTTTTTTAACTTGCCGAAAATGTTTAAATATTGTGATATATATCTTGCACTTTTTGGGCCATGTTGGCCGTAATAAAGGTACATTTGACTTGACTTGACATTATGTTGTTCATCAGAGCAAAGAGCAGGCCATCTCTTCGACTGACCAGTAAGTGTCATGGAACCTGCAGGAGGCAGATTGTGCTTAAAGTATCAAATAAACAAAGCACAATCTAGTCTATCAAATGCCCATAAAAGGAGCTATTTAAAGCAGTAACCGGGCGCTCCGTGCTCTGAGGCGTACACTGTGGCTTAAACAATACGAGGAGAGACCGTGCTTTAAGATTAAAGTCCAGTGTCACGTGTGTGCAATCTGCAGTCAGCCTGAATTACGCACGTGTTTAATGTACATCCAGACACCATCCAAACACCACCTATATTTTTTCAGCACTAAGTTAACAATGATTTACAGCCCTTGTTCCTTAGCTCAACATGTAACCTCTAACCCCCCCAGCCCAAACTCAGTGGCGGCTGGCGTGTAAGGAGGCTAGTGGGCGGGAGGGAAAATAAAAGTTATGAATAAATACTAAAAATTATTACACTTACCTTCAATCCTAGTGCGACATCTTCCTCGCTTGGGTCCAGGCAGGCTGGAGCCAACGCGGGACCAGGAAACTCCAGTAGCCAATCCTGGCGCTGCTTTCATGCAGCATGAAAGCAGCTCCAGGATTGGAGGCTGCGGCCTCCTTCGGTGCACCCGAGGGCACTGAAGCCCTATGCTGTCTCTAACCCAGCTGTCTTAAGACAGCTGGTTTAGAGAGGTTTAAACTGCGTATGTCTGGCCGGCCAAAAAGACATGCACACTTTCAAACTAAAGTGCCCTGCCCATCACTGCTTTATGCTGCTACCTGACTGGTAGCAGCAGAAAACAGAACGCTCCGACCCCACCCCCGACTGGGGCACTGTGCCCAAATCCAAATCATACAGGCCAAAAGTGCAGCCTTTGGCCATGCACTGAATGGGATAGTGGCCAAACCTATACAGGTGATCACCACGTCACGATGGGGGCCCAGCACCCAACCCTGCACGAGTGGCCAACTCACGCCAGGCACAGCCTTTGACTGTACCTGAATGGGGTTTGCCGCTGGTCTTCTGCCCAATGGTCCACACTGGTGGCAAACCACCCACAGACTCCTAGCCCACATTTTTCTTAGTTTCCTTTATTTTTTTCCAAAGTACTGTGGTGATCTGTGAAGCCTGTATGGCCTCACTGTACGTCAGCCATGGATTTTCCACTGTACCTCACAAGACGGCTGCACTGGGTCCTGCAGGAGTCCCGCAATACCACATTGAAGACAATAACAAGCCTTTTCAGGGGTCCCACTGATACTTGGTCCTTTTAAACTAACAAAGAAGAAATTGGCACAGAAGCTGAAATATTAAAGAGCATCTTCATTAACCTCAAATGAGTGAGACTACATCACTCAGAAGCCTTAGCAACTGAATGAGGCAGTCTGAGGAGTGCAGAAAACAGAGGCCTTATATATGCTTAGGGTTACATACTCAGCATAAGACCAAGGGGCAGTCCTGACTCATGTAAGCATGCAAAATGACTGATATGGGCATACAAGATCTGATTGCTCAACAAAGTGGGAGGAGAGTTACTTCTCCATACAGCAGCAAAAATAGCCTGACAGTTATACTAGAGAAGCAGGTGCATTCTACTAGCTAGGCCCTTCTGGGCATGTGCGAAGGAGGAAGATGCTAAATATAGTTTGTTTCTAGGCAGATTACAAGAGCAGTCAACACTGAGGGAGGACAGAGCACATGGCGAGCACATGGCAAACAAAATGCCTGCCAGAAAAATGGCTATCACAAAGCGGATAAGATAACTTCTAAATACAGGATGGCTTCTGCTAATGCTAACCCATTGCTGCCGATTTACAACAGATGACCGTTTTAGCATTAGCTAAAGACATTCCCATGATCCAGTAGGAACATAGAAAATATTTGCACCTTAATTTTCATAAATTTATCAATATCCTAATTCATTGCTAGGTGGGCATTTTCCATTCTAAACATTTCATTAAGCGGGTATATATATGCATAAGCAGAAGAAAGTAATGACCACTATCACAACTAGAATTATAATTTTTCCTAGTCCTAAGCAAAAGCAAATCCTAAAATCATCTAGTAAACATTTTCAAGGCTCCTATGCATTTCAGAGACTATTCATTTCAATTTCAGACTAGCTAACAGGACATCTCTAATAAAAATATCTTCACTAGACTGTTCCATTTTCCTTTTATGAGGGCTAGAACATCAATTTAATACATTCAAGGAAAGGGCAAAGTCACATTTTTCAATTGCTCAGAAAAATGTTTTTCGGGAATAATAAATATAACTAATGCAAATATTAAAGCTACTAAACAGATTATTACAAAAATAATCCTGGCTCCAAGGGACCAGGAAGACCAAACAGGGCCATAGGAATTAGAACAAAGAGCTGCAAATGGCTGCTCCTCCTCAAAAATGGGACTACTAAAGGGGTACATTATTGACAAAAAGAAGAAGCCCATGGGGAAATTGAAGCTGCTGTACCACCAACCAGAGGGGAGTCTTCTACCTGTGTCCGTTTGAGCCTCACAGGCAGGCTCTTGTTGTTTCCACGGTGGAGCTGCACAACTCGCAACTCAAGAATCACAGCCCAGTTTCAAGGTCTCTTCTTTCAGGATAGGGCAGTCACCCACCAGGCAAATGCTCTTAGCGATCCTGTCCAGTGTCTCAAGCAGTGCACCAGTTTACTTCACTTTAATCTAACAGGCACCAGAGACACAGCACCTGTACCCTAAACTCAAGTCCTTCCCTAACTCCTGTATTGCTCTGCTGGTGCACTGCTCATTTGTTGGGGCCACACATTGAATCCAGTGTATCCAGGTATCTCTTGACCAACAAACAAAAGAGCAAACTTGCATTCACTTTAGGACCAGGATTCAGAGGCCTGATGCTAGGATCTCTGAAGCAACCCTTGTTTCAAAAGGGGTCACCTCAAGCAAAGCCTCCTCGCCGTTCTGGTTGGTCTGTGACTCTCAACTGGGCATCCACCACAAATTTTTCTCTTTCTGATTTGTTACCCCGTCTTTCGCCTAAGACAGTGGCAGAGGTACACACTTTATCACAGGGCTTCCGCCTTCACTGAGGTCCTAGTTGCCAGCAATGCCTGTGCTGGTTACCTTCACTTTGGCTTCAAAACTGGACTGGTGCTGATGCTGATTCCCCAGGCTAAATGTGATGTCCGGGCCCCTCTGGCAATGGTTGTAAAGCAGCAAATACCTATTGGTGGACAGAACAAAAGGTCTTTAGACAAGGCCCAGAAACAGTCTATCAACAGAGAGAATAGTCTCAAAATATTTCCTAGTCTGGGGACACCCCATATATTAGCAAGGCACCCAAGAACCACTTTCATCTATCTATGAGAGAGAAAAAAAAACAACAGCCTGGACCTATTGGCAAGTATAAAAGGAACTCTGGTGATCAAGAGTAATACATCACCCAATCCCAAGCGGCCAAGGAAGTCTGTGTTAATTTACTAAACTCAGAGGAAAACAACACAGACATACTCTAAATCCTTACATTGGTGTATGTCTGTGTACTAATCTGAAAACCCTAAAAAAAAAAGGAAATGTTCTACACTTTTGCTCATAAACTTTACATTACTTGTACAGGACTGCAGACACTTCTAAAAATGATACTTCTTAATAAAAGCACCTACATTGTACGTTTTAGGACCATGCTCTCATGTTATAGGAGCAGCAGGAAAATCTAACACTGCTAATTTAACAGGGTTATTATCTATAAAACAACAATTCCTTCAAAACATTTTTGTTAAGGATCACATGGGCATCTTCCCTGCGTTCTACTTTTCATGATCCAGACTATGCAAATTTTGCTCTAATAAGGACTGTCAGTTTATTTACACAGACTAGCTAATAAAAAAAACTAGCAATGCCCTTGCAAAACTATGTAGCATGGAATAACATACAATAATGGTGTTATCACCTAAGAATTTTAGAACAAAAAATACCCACATCTAGCTCCCCTTAAAGGTCAAAATAAGGGAATAACAATCTAGACTATTTATCCTGTCATAATTTCATCAAACAGGATGGGCAGTAACATAACATATATATTTTATTTATTTTATTAATGCTAATAATGTTTAAAACAGTATAACTGAATAGCCAATTAAATGTCTCATTGCTATTTCACAGACAATTTAGACAGGCTAAAAACAAATTGAGAAAAGGAGAGAGCAACATACATATTACCTAGCCTTAATTTGTAGAGGAGCTAGCCTCCTTCCCCCATTTTGACTGGTGGAAACCTGAAACAGGTTTCACTTCTGTCAAAACTATCAACCCCTAAGGGTAGCAACTGGGCATAAACAAAATTATAGGAGGTTCATAGCACTTTTGAAAGAGCTAAAAAAAAACACATGAATACGCAAACCCCTGTTTGTCAGTTTAGAGTTAAGACAATAAATTCTGCTGGTTTTTGGTACATATTTTCAATTGTAAGCAGTGTGCAATATACTTTGCAGCAATATAAAGGCCAGCTATTTGTTTTATACCTAAATGTATGCATTTACTGAAGTCTAAGGCAGTTTAAAACTGCTCTGAATGGAAAGAAAATGCTGTTTAAATAGTGAATTTTGCCCAATTTTGACTTTGATATTTGGGGCACTTAAAAATGAATATTCTATCAATCAATTCAATTCAAAAACCTTTATTCGAATTTCATAAATTTATAAAAGCAATCTCATTGACAAAGTATCATAAAATCCCATTTAAAACTTTACGAATTACATTTACAAATTTCCGAGTTTAGGCAGCAAATTATTATAACAGCTGAAATTAAGCAGATGTTCAAGGATTTTCCATCATTTTGCGAACACGGGTAATAAGTCTCAAAAAAGTGCTAGTGCGAAAGACCAGTTCTTCAGTATCCAGGGAAAGCAACATCAAGTAGGACTGCCCCAGAGAAAGGGGTCTACGTTTCCTAAAATACGACGCTAAAAACAATTTAATATATTTTAAATAAATGTTACAAGAGAAGAAAAAGTGCAAATCATTTTGTGTGCTCACTCCATCACAAGGGCAAGGTTTATAATGTGATTTTGAACAATAGCCCAGGGGGAAGCATAATAAAAATCTTACAGTTCCTGCCCTTAGACGGAACAGGAGTGATCTTTCCCAATTGGACATTGGAAGAGTGAGATAAAGTTTAGTGGATGCCTAGCAAACTCATTGTTCATGTATACCTGACTGACGATTTATTGAGTTCCTTTTTTGTCCTATCTAAGTTATAAAGTGCATATAGTGCATGTTTTAACTCATTCTTATCTTTGGGCTCAATTCTGGTGGGATCCAAAAGAGGTGGCCTTTATTCACAATACATGAACTTTTGTAAACTCCTGAGAGACAGGGAATGTCCATTCCTTTTTCACAATTAAGACAGTCGCTTATAATTTCTTGCGTTAAAGTGGCTGATTTATTCCTCCAAACCGAGAGCCAGAATAACGCTGGTCTTGTCTCAATAAAATCACAAATGAAATGCAGATTTAGTTCCCTGTGGCAAATATATTTAGAGGTAGAAATTGGGACACCCAGAATTTTCCTACAGAAGCGGTTTTTGTCTAGTTGGATACAATGATTTTTTGTCAGGCCCCATATCTCCGCCCCATATGTAACTACTGGGGCACACTGCAATTTGAAGATTTTTAAAATAGCTTTAGTTGCGCCTATTTTCCTTTGGCGGGGTAGGCTAAGGATTGAGGCGATGGCCTTTGAGAACTTGCTGGTGGAGTGGGCCAAAGGTCCAGTCCATGAGCCGTTCGCAGCAAAGACCATCCCTAAGCATGGGAAAGAGTTAGTGGAATGTAGTCTGTCAGTCCCCACTAAAATGGAATTAAGCTGTCGTTTCCCTGGCCCGCATGACATGATAAAAGGTTTTTTTAAATTCAACGTGCAGATCCAGGTCATCCATATGCTGTACAAAAGTTTTGACCAGGATACGTAGGGAGTTTGGAGTGCGGCCCATAAGGACCGCATCTTCTGCATAGAGAAGTGCTGGTAGTAATTTCCCTTTATTTTTCGGAACATCTGAGGTCGCCTGCTTTAGAGAATTGCTTAACCCATTAATATAAATAATAAAAAGCAGGGGTGCTAGATCGCACCCCTGTCTGACCCCTCTTGCCACCCTAATGGGACCAGAGATCTCCCCACCCATCCCAATCCTGAATTGGGCTTTGAGGTCAGTGTGTAAAAATGCCAAAAAATGTACAAGGGGTTCATCTAGTCCATAATCCAAAAGAATGGACCAGAGTTTGAACTAGATCAAACGCGGACGATAAGTCCATGAATGCTAGGTAAATTGGTGATGATCGAGCAATATTATATTTACCAATTACTAAATTCAAATTCAAACATTGCTCGACCGTGCCAACCTTGTTTCTAAAACCCATCTGGCAAGGGTCCAGCAGTCCACTTTCCTTCATCCATTCCAAGACCCTATTATAAAGTACTCGCCACAGATACTTTAATGTATTATCTAGGAGCGCGATTGGTCTATAATTAATTGGATCAAATCTGTCACCCTTTTTATATATTGGCAAAATAATGCTCGTTGTCCAGGTGTCTGGCATGGGTGCTAGGGGCAGGCTGTTAAAAACATTTAATAAAATTGGGGCCCATAGTTCCGGTTTCCACTTAATAAAGTCTATTGGAAGGCCATCAGGACCAGGGGCCTTATTACCGAGGCTCTGTCTGATGGCCACTTCCACCTCCTGCAGCGCGATCTGTAAGCAGCATAGTTGTCCTGGCACATAGCAAACTTTACCCTCTGTTGGGGCAGCGTATATTTTAGAGAAATGGTTCTCCCATAAGTCACTCGAAATAGTGCAACTAACTGTTGTCAATTGTTGACCCATATTACGCATATTTCTAACTGCTGCCCAAAAGGAGTTTCCATTCTTCCCAAGTGCGGAATCAACTAATGCCTCCCAGTGCTCCGTCAATAAAACAGCCTTTTGTTCTCCAATTTTAGTTTTGTACATCCTCCTTGCAGCCCTTACCTCCATTTGACACCTGGGTTTGGAAATCAGTGCCTTACATAAAGCCCTGTTAGCTTCTGAACAGTTGCGATCAAACCATCTAGGTTCTTTGTCTATCCTATGTATTGGTACTGACAGGAGAGATTTTATTACAGAACATAATTTGATAAAATCTTCAATTTTCCTAAAACAGTTCCCATCTGTCGATGTGCAGGAATTAATTAAATGCTGATGTTCCTCTATCACGGTCTCTACTATACTACCACTATCTACTCCCCTCCATTTCAACCTTAAGTTGTCTGTTGAGGGGGTAATATCTCTCGCCTCGTGGGAAGTAACATACACAGGCCTGGGTCCTAATCGTAGTGCCGCTATCAGCGGGTTATGATCTCCAAAAGTTGTTTCGAGGACTTTGGCCATTATAAGGCGATCTACTAAACATGGGGACATAAAAATATAGTCAATAATCGAGGAGCAATCTCTACCTCTAAAGGTTGGTACCTGTTGATTTCTAGGGATATGGCCAATGTCCATTACGTTGCTAAGAATGTGTTCACTAATAAAGCTATCTAGCTCTAAACCCCTACGTACTGCTGGATCAGCTTGAGATTTGTCCATAACCCGGTGTGCCTTTAAGATTTTGGCATTAAAGTCCCCCCTAGGAGGATCCCTATGCCTTCATCTGTGTCTTGTCGTTGAGCTAAATCTGATATGACTTTAAAAAGCTCAATAACATTTTTATTTGGGACTGTATGAAAGTCATTATTATAAAAATATACAATCATTTTTCTGCATAATAATAATCCTCAGAATGTTCTTTAGATAGCCCAGGAATGAAAAATTAGAAATATAGTATAAGTACCCTTTTAAAAAATGAGTTTATTATGCCTGCGCAGAGTGATATTTCATAAGCAAATGTCCTCATTATGCAGTACAACACAACTTAAAATTAATTTTAATGCTAGGAGGTCACAGTATGAGTATTAAGCTTTATAAATATTAAAAAACGAATTTAAAAGCACTTATTTTTGTAATAATTTTTCCATAATTAATTTTTTTCTTTTTAATAAAACCAATCATTTTTGATAATTCCACATAGGAAAAGCAAGCTGCATCCCTTGCCTATCATATTTAGACACATTCATTCACAAGCCTAAGCACAGAAGCCTAACTTGAAACATGAAACATTTTTGCGCCACTTTTTTAAAAGGACAATTATTTAACATCAGAACTACGAATATGCTTATAAAAAAAGGCTTTAAGAAAGGAAATCCTTACGTTAAAATGTTTTCCTGTTATTCAAAATAATAAACCTGATTTTTGTAACTTTTTAAAACAGCAGTCTGAAATGCAGGATTTAAAAAAAAAAAAAAAGTAAACTTTGTTTATTGAGTTTTATGCGTACAAGATATGAAACAAACCAATATCTTAACAATCATGCAGTGCGGCCGAGGAGGATAGTTACAGTCTATTTCATTTGTAGGAAGCAAAGGTACATGCAGGTACAAATCATACAGAGTTATGTCGGGGGGGTATTCCACTGATTCATCTCAGCAATACAGTTTTGTCAGACAACCCAAAGACATGCGTTGCGTTCATTAACATCATAACATTGTTTGGCAGTTCGCGGCACCCAGTCATCATAACAATGTAAGAGCACAATAAGTCGGAGGAGCCAGAATCAATTTGTGAAAAACTCATGTATCAATGCCGAGGTCATCAGTGAGGGGTGTTTAGGAGGCTACCCACATACATTCTCCATCAGTTCTGCCCTACCCCAGGCGATTTCATTTGCTTCAATCGTAAGATACAGGCAAAGGACTGTACACTACAGTCTGATTACGCAATCATCAACAGTCTACGAGTTTTCAGCGCTTGTTTGTGCTAACAGGTAGCATGTCAGGGGTGCCCAGATATCTGTCGGCCTAGATGCCGGATGGAGCAACTCGGCATATACTGTTAGTTGTTCCTGACAATAAACAAGATCGTCCAACCAATCCTTAAATTTCGAGGCCCTTCCTCTTACCCGTCTACACGCCACTCGTCTTTTGGCCATAAGTTTATATTTACGGTGCACCTCCTAAAGTGGTTCCATGTAACCCAGAAGTGCCAGGACGGGGGATGGAGACAGCTCCTTGTTGATCATATCAGACAAGGCCTTAAAGACTCGTGTTCAGTACCTCTGTACTTCCTCAGACTCCCATGCCAGATGTAAAAAATCAGCCCCTGGGGCGTGGCAGCAGTCACAGGTGTCTGTATCTCGTAGTTGATGCCTATGCATGCGTGCAGGTGTAAAATATAACCTGTGCAAAAATGTATAGTGAATAATTCTTAGCCTGCTGCTCGCCGATATACGTTCTGTTTGTTGAGTGCAAAAATCCCACTGTCTGTCCGAAAGTTCTATACCCAATTCCTGGTCCCATTTAGCCCTGGGGCCTGGGGGGGTAAATTCTCTTAGCCCCTGCAGTTTTATAAATAGTCGAAACCAGTTTCTTGGTTGTTCCACCTAGTAAAATCCTATGTAGCGGTGCGAAGATGGGAGGTTCACTAGGAAAGTCTGTCGTGAGCGCCCTAATACCCTGTTGGAGCCTAATATATAAAAAAGTATCCAGCGGTGACTGCTGTGCTCCCATGAGCATGTGTTCCCGGGTTCTAAATGTGCCTTCATGATAAAGATCGCCCCATGTTTTAATCTTTGTGCGCTCCAATAGTTTGTGAAAAATCACTTCTTGTAATAAGGGCATGCTGATGTGATATACTAGTGGTAAAAGAGGCAAATATAGCAAGGGTGTTCCCAGCAAGTCTCGTAGATGGGCCCATGCGCTATTTGTGCTCATCACAGTGGATGAAGACCTGTCCCTACCCGGGAGTGGTATATAGACAGCGCCTTCTATAGGGACCGGATGTGCCAGCCAATGCTCCGCCGCTAGTTGGGGCATATATCGGGGCTGATGTGTCCAGTAGAAGGCGTAGTGTGCCTGCGCACTATAATAGTAAAGCTCGAGGTCAGGTATGCCAAATCCTCCTTGTACATATGGTCTCATAAGTGTCTCCCACTTCAGCCTTGGGTTTTTACCTCCCCAGACTAGTCTAATTAATTCTGACTTTAGCTTTTGAAAAAAGTACTTTCCAGGATAAAAAGGGACAACAATTTGGGTAACAACACCATTTTTATCAGTGAGGCTCTGCCCGCCATAGAGAGGGGTAAAGCGATCCAGAGTGTCACTTTGTCCGAGATTTGGACCAATGTGGTTCCATAATTCTCTCTCATCAACTCATCTCGATCCTTGGCTACATGGATCCCTAAATATTTAAACTCGTCATCACACCAGGGTATAGGGTAGTCCATAGGGAATCTAGTCGTCGCCGCTGTAAGGGGAAAGCAGCATGACTTACTCCAATTTATTTGAACTCCAGAGAGTCTGCCAAATCGTATGAATTCCCTGAGTATAGGATTCATATTCTGTTGTGGGTCTCGAATATACAATGTAATGTCATCTGTATATAATGAGACGAGGATTTGACGTAAGTTGCACTGCAGGGCCTTATCATTATGGTGTTGTCGCAGCTTCGCTGTCAATGGCTCCACTGCAATCGCAAACAGCAGAGGCGAGAGTGGGCTGCTTGCCTAGTGCCCCTAGTTATAGGTATGGCTTGTGACACTATCCCATTAATAACTACTTGTGCTGTGGGCGAGTCATACAATAACCTGATTCAGGCAAGGAAGATCAGGGGGAATCCCATACGTTCCATGACTGTAAATAGGTAGTCCCATTCCAGGGAATCAAATGCTTTTGTAGCATCTAGGAATATGGCCGCCATGGGTAGCTCCTCAGAAACGTTATTCAATATCGTAAAGAAGGTTCTCAAATTGTGCGAAGTTGCCCTGCCGGGCACAAAGCCGGATTGATCTTGCAAGATCAAGTTCTCCTTGAGCAGAATCAGATGTGTTGCTATAATTTTAGCCAGTATCTTGACATCACAGTTAAGTAGTGATAGAGGCCTATGCGAGTCGCACTGCTGAGGCGGTTTCCCCGGCTTTAGGAGAGACGTTATAAGGGCCATTCTCATGGAGGGGGGCAGGTGGCCCACCTCAATTGCATCCTCATAAACTTCCCGCAGTACCGGGGCCATGAAATCAATATAAGTTTTATAAAATTCTATAGGAATGCCATCCGATCCGGTGGCCTTGCCTGATTGCATATGCATTATGGCATCTCGCACTTCATCAAGTTCGAACGGAGTGCTGAGGAAGCGCTGTTGTGCGTCACCTAGCCACGCCAATGACACATCTCCCAGGTAATCAGTGAGGTCAAGCCTACCTGCCCCTGTAGAAGTATATAATTTAGTATAGTGTGAAGTAAAGGCGTTTAGGACATTCATCGTGTCTCTATAGACCCTACCGTCTATCTCTTCTATTTCTAGTATTACGTTCACAGGTCGCATCAATTTAATTGTCGTTGCCAGTGCCTTCCCCGGCCGCTCTCCCTCCCCGTATCTACACGCCGTCCAGTATCTGCCTCTGAATTTCGATTCTCTAGCAGCCTCTTCTTTATATTCTGTGATTTTTTCTCTAATTTGAGAGTGTGTTGCTGCTGTAGGGTGTAATGTCAAGGACTGTTCAAGTTGTTTCAAATCGCGTTCAAGATTGGTGAGTGCGGTCATTATACTTTTGAGGACGCCTGCCCCTTTTGCTATGCAAATACCTCTCAGTGTCACCTTAAAAGCCTCCCAGATCGTTTCGACACTATCTACAGACCCCTTATTGCGTTGGAAAAAATCCAAAACTTCCTCTCGAAGTTCTTCTTGAAAGCTTGTATTTAGCAGCATAGTGGGTTGCAATCTCCAGGGGGTCTTGGGGGTCCCAGATCCTCTGCAGAGAAGGTAAGCTTCACAGGGGCATGGTCAGAGTAGGTCCTGGCCAAGTGTTGTACTTTAGTGATCATTGGGCATAGTTCCTGTGACACAAAAATGTAATCTAGTCGCGCCCATGATGCGGCATGTGCAGTAACATGTGTACCTTCCTGCGCGTCAGGGTGCAGATGTCTCCAAGTGTCAATCAGCCCGTATTCCTGCAATATTGCTCGTAGTTCAGTGTGGGCTTTGGTGTAGTGGTGTGGGGCTGGGAGTGATCGGTCTACTGCTGGGTCGTGGGTCACATTAAAATGTCCTCCCCACATGATATTGTCTGGGCTCGTGGCTAATGTTGCAGCCCAGAGCTCTGTAAAAAATCTAGGATCATCCACATTCGGCCCGTAGCAACAAACAAAGGTTATCGATAGGTGCCCCATTCTCCCCCACACTATACAATATCTCCCAAAAGAATCACTCATGTGTCCCACTATCTTAAATTGCGTACCTCGCTTTTTTACTATCGCTGTGCCCCTTGCGTATGAGGAATATGAGGCAAATACCCTGTGTTCTGCCCACCGTCCCGCAAATGCGTTGTCTGTGTTAGGGTTAAAATGAGTCTCTTGTAAACAGGCTATATAAATGTTATGTCTGTCAAGATACGACAATATTTGACATTTCTTTCGTGGGTCCCCCATCCCTCGTACATTCCAAGTGATGACATTTAGTTCAGTCAAGACCATTGTGTGGGCTAAGCGTTTTGCTGGATTGACTTCAGGATATGTCGTCAAGAAGTATACTCTCCCTGCAACCGAATGTAAATCGTCCTGCTTCTCTATCTTCACTACATCAATAGTTCTCTGGCCTAGACATAGCAATTGCGCAATAACGGAACACAGTACTCTGTAACAGTCCCCCCCCTCCCTCCCCATACACCCTCAGTGGCTCTCGCATGTCACTCTCAAGAACAAGTGTACCAGCATGCCTGTTACCAAAGAAAGAACATACATCATAACTCGCGTCTTCACCTTTTCGGTCCTGTATCCCTCCCCCCACCCACTGAAGCGTCCCCAACTTGCCAGCATAAGATACCCACCTCCCTCCCTCCCACCCTTGTAATAACCTCATTAGTTCAACAATGTCACAAACCAAATTGGGGGAATACCCAAAGGGGCGCAGTCAGAGGGAGCTGCACGATCGCCTCCCACACCTCAAGCCCACAACCTTTGTGACCTCTGGGCGTGTCTGAGAAGGGGGTGCGGGCCTGGAATACATTACCACTGGCGTATCTGCAGGCCTCAGGAGTGTGTCAGTCACCTAGTGTCCCCAGCCTCGGCAGTGATCTTGACGGAGGTCTCTGTTCCATAAAACTCAAGCTTCAATCCGTGGCAAGTGAGCACGATGTACAAATATTAGGCCTCTTCATCTGTTTCTCGTGCTTCGTTTTGCGGCGCCGGGTCCCTTACTTCGGCGTTCTGTGGCGGTCTCCTCACAGTGCGCAGGTAGTCATCCACTTGATGCGGATTGGTGAAAAAACGCTGTTTCCCTTGGTGTGTTAACCCAGAGGCGTGCAGGGTACAGAAGTGCATAATCGATTTGCGCTGCACGCAGCTTCTTCTTCACTTCTATAAACTTACGCCATTCTTCCTGTATCATCGGCATGAAATCAGGATATATCGAGAAGGAAACTCTGTTGAAGGACAAGGTTTTCTGGGTGCATGCTGCCTTCAAGGCCACGTCGCGATCACGGTAGTTCAATAGACGTGCTATAATGGGTCGCGGCGGTGCTCCGGGTTTAGGCCGCGGCCCGAGTGAGCAGTGGGCCCTCTCAACGATGAACTGTGAAGAGAAAGCTTCTGAGCCAATAGCGGTGAGAAGAAGTTTTTCTATATAGTCCTCCATTCGCCCAGTATTTGTTGATTCTGGAATGTCTGTCACGCGAATGTTGTTGCGCCGGCTACGGGCCTCCAAGTCCTCGTTCTTTGCCGCAATCACGCGTAGGAGATTATTCATCCTTGTAAGTTGCGACGTGTGGGATGCCGTGACGTCATCACTATCAGAGATTCGCCTTTCAGCGTCCTTAATTGGCTCTTCATGGAGGTCGAGTTTGTGGGCTATAGCGTCCATTCTTGAAGACATACGATCCACTTTATCCACAACTGTCGCGAATCCTTGCCGCATTTCCAATATGATCTGTTGCATGTCTACCTCTGGCGCCGTTGGAATTCCCCCCACCACCTCTGTTCTGCTTGGGTCGTCAGAGCTTGACGTGGGTCTAGGGCCTCTCTTGCCCGCAGTATCAAAGCTGAGCTTCGGTTGGCGGGTGTCTGGCTTGCCCATGATGTCGTCGCGACAATAGCGCGAGCTAGTAGCGTCTTTCACTGTTCTCACAGCTGAGTCTTTGCCGTGTGTGAACTCCACTTTATGCGACCACCACTTTGTTCTTGTTGTCTGGCAGGTAGCTGCGTGCGTGTAGGATATTCCACAGGTGCTCGAGTCTTAGTGCGGGTACTCTTCAGGTATCACTGATGTATAGACATAGACAGTGTCCTGTAGTAGTAGCCTCAGTGCTCAGCTCCCAACCAGCCGTGTCTCAATATGTTCGCCACACCTCCGGCAGAGCAGGCAATCCGCGGCTCCCAAATCCGCAAGTTTGGCAATTGTGGCCGGTGGTGACGAGGCAGCCTCCCCCCGGTAACCTGAGCAGACCAGTTAATTAACGCCGCTCATTCATGGAGTTAGTGGTCGCCATCCTTCCATACTCCAGCTTATATCAGGTACGCGGTCTGCCCGGTTCTCGGACGCGGTGGGCCGCCTCTCACTTGTCTGGGGTAGGGGCGGGCGCCCCGGGGGGCAGAACTCACCGGGAGGTCTCTGGAAGCAAACTTCTGACCATGCATACGCGCTCCGCAGTATACTTCCGATTCAGGCATGTGCAAGGCTGTTGCTGATGTTTCAGTGAGGGTGTTTAAGTGATGGCGCAATCGGCTCCCCTGTGTATCCCGCTGGGCGTGGGAGGGCGGGACGTGGTATATGGCCTCAGCCGACAACAACACCCAGGCGTGTAAGACCTTCCAAATATCCCCCACTTGAGCGTGGTGATGATGCTCTGGTCGCGCCCCAAGTAGGCAGGGACCTACACCCGATTCTGTAGTAGGTCCCAGGGCAGCCTACCTCCCCCGTGTAGGTCCATGGATCATCGCAGCAACTCGACTGCCCACCTTCAGCCAGGGCTCGGCAGCAGGCTATGGATCTCCCTGGTGCTCACTGCGGCAAGATTATACTGGGGCTTGCATCCGATTTCGTAGTTGGTCCCAGGGCGGCCTACTACACACGTGTAGAGCCGCGGCCTGTCGTAGTTGCAGGACGCCGCCGATCTCGCACCGCCTACTTCCAGCCAGAGCTCGGCAACAAGTTACGGATCTCCTCGGTGCTCACTGCCTTAACGGATCTTCTTCAAACTTTCATCGAGGCTAGAGATGACTCAGACACGTCGCTCGCAGCGTTTACAGCAACATTAAACGCCAATAAAGCAGGATAAGTGTAGGGTAAAGTATTCAGGCAGCAGGAGCCTCACTGAAGTGCGGCCATACTGCGTGTGCGCCCTCTAGCGCCCCCCTGAAATGCAGGATTTTACCCCGTGTTTTAACTGACAAAATTGTGGCTGAGCCAACATTCCTGTCTCTCCGTGGCCTACAATCAAAACAACAGCTGTTGTAAAGCTTTTTTCAGTGTTGAAACGTAAGCACGGTGGCAGTCTATTTAAAACTGAGGCATTTCAATGCATGTTATATAATATGTGTACAAAATCCAATTTATTCAGATGATGTGTTGCCTGTTAATATCTAATATAATGTATCTAAGGAAAATGCTTTATAATTGTTTATTTATTACAAAACACACAATTGCGATTTTGAGTTCTATATTATTCCTATTGAATGTGAATTCTAATTGTATCTTAGCTTTATCTTAAGCATTAGCAGTTTGTACATGTGCATAGTTGCTTACTCTATAATTTAAATAGTAACATGTAATTATTTAGCATATCATATGGTTCATTTCTGGATATTTATTTAATTTTTATTTAGTATTAATTAAATTACATTTTGCATAACAGACTGATGACAGCAAGAAAACACAAACACACATTAAGCTCATACCAGACATATACAGAAGGGAGTAAAACACTCAGAATCACACAACATAGTGCGCTCAAGAGTCATTATTTCACAAATAACGCAATCGCTATTTACTCACAGAAGATGCAATGCAAAATTACGAACCACACAGACATCCAAATACATGATTAACCCACAGATCAACACTTAGGACAGAAACAAAGGACAGCCCACAGACTGTACTTAAACCAAAACATTTGTAAATACTAGTTGTAAGTCATATTTACAAGAAGTGCTTCTTAATAGTATTCCAAAAGACTGCAAAAAAAAACAGCTCAACAAACTGTTTTATTTCCAAGAAGCCAAAATACACCCAATTCACTAGCTTTGTCTGGCAGAACACCAAAAAATTGCTCTGCATATCTCCATTTATGAACCGTGTGCAGAATTATGTCCATATTTGAATTCAATGGGATACAGAATCACCAAGGAAGAAATATGTTTTTATACCTAAATCTATCTAGCTATTCCCTCAAGGGAACCGGCTAATTTAATTCACATCTCACTATGGTACTTCCAAAAAGCAACACATTCTTCGATGTGTGCTCGAAACAGGCATGCCAAAAATATTGCAACATATGCAAATATTATAATCAAAGTAGCGCTAAGGTACTCCCTGCACGTTGAGCTGTTCAAACAAATTCAAATAGAGAAAAATCTCCTCATTACCTGCCTACATAAATTGCAATTTACATTTTACATACATACTAATCAAAAGTTGGCCAACACAACTCTAAGCCACAGTAAGTGTTACTAAACTACCTTACCAATCAAAGGCATCAAAACCAACAGCAAATGCCGCATAACGACTCTTACCAAACAAATGGTTGTCCAAATTCTAACTGCCAAGTACTGAATGACCTAACGGTCTTTTTAGAATACTCATGCCAAAAAGGTTCTCAGTCAGGAATGACATCATATGGAGGATCAAAATCAGGAAGACCAGAAATACACCAGAAATATACCGGGCTGCGGGGAGGCGCTAGGGGGCGCACAGCGGAATGGCTGGGTGATCCGCAGCTCCGCCGGACGGCCGATAGCGTTATGGCCTGTACCTGCCTCTAACTCCTCCGAAGCACCGGAAAACTGCTCCCCAAGGTGTATGAACACACCGTGCGTGTGGGGGTCAGAAATGGACTGCGACACTGCACGCAACTCGGAGAAAACAGCCTGAGTCTGCGAGCGCGGGGACCCGGAGTCCAAGATGGCGGAGGACGCGGCTACCGTCCACAATAACACCGCAACTGTCGCTGCAGCGCAACAGTGAGTAAAACGTGGCTCAAAATCACGGAGGACACTGGAGTGGCTGGAAATGCTGCATTCCTAGCGCCCCGCACAATACTTACAAAAAGCGTGTCTGATACACGGGGACCGCAGTGCGATGATCGCTCGGCAACCGACTACATATGGGAACAAGATGGCGGCGCCCGAGTGACCGGTGCCCGGCGAAAGAGCGCATTCTTTATTATCGTCCTCAACGGCATGCAAGTGCGATAGAAGCAGTACATTACTCACCAATGACTGTGCGGTCAGTAGTGCGCATCGGTTTTGTCCACGTGACAGCGACTCCATAGTGTGAATGGTTGGTACTGCTTCAGATGAGGGGCTGGTAAAACGGCGCAAAAACAGTTACCGCATCTAACGACAGCCCCGCAACGCCGAATAGATCTGATGGAACGCCCTGCATGAGAGGGAGGGGGCGTGTGCACATTGCTTGTGCTCGGACCGAGGAGGGGTCACTACGAGCGTCACACCGGGCACTGCTACACAAGTCTGGAGCTCCTTTACTCTTTGCTGAGACTGCCCAACATTCTCCCCGATGCATGCACCGAGAACTGGGGAGCACAAGCATCGCATGCGGGACCCCAGTGACGGGTAAGGGGATCAATCAGATTGTTCCGTGCATCCACTCACAGGGTGCTATTACCGGAATACAGCAAGAAGGGCATCCCGCACGTAGCCTCCAGGCGTACACCCCGACCCGGGCATCAGGACGGCGGCGTCAAGCAGGGTCACCAGGTCTTCAAATCTAACTGCGAAACCACCAAAGTCGCAGCCAGTAACGATGGTGAAACCTGACAGGCAACAGCAGAAGATATCCTTCGAGAGCAAAAAAACACCCAAACCCTCAGAGCAAATGGCAACCAGCGATGGTCCGGCGGACCCACTGCCAAGCAGCAACATGGAAAAAATATTGTTGTCTATCCAAGCAAACCTGCAAGACATCAACGGTAAACTGGATAATCTGCTGTGCAGGATGGACAGCATGGCTGTCAAACAAGAAAAACATGGCGAGAGACTGGATACAGCCGAAAATCGCATCTCAGCAGTGAGGATGAGTCGAGCATAACGACTACCAAATGCACCGGCATGGAACGTGTCCTGGATGTGATAAAAGCAAAGGAGGAGGAATTGGAAGCGCGCTCGAGACGCAACAATGTGCGCATCACGGGCCTTCCAGAGTCGACCAACACCGGGAGGATGGAAGTATATGTGGAGAAACTATGCAGGGATATCTTCGGTGAAGAGGCGCTCTCCCAGATCTTCATAGTGGGACGCGCACACAGGTCTCTTGCGCCTCGCCCACCACCTGGAGCTACGCCTAGACCAATTGTAGCACGAATATTAAATTATCGCGACAGAGATACCATCTTACGTCTGGCTCGAGAAAAAGGAACGATCACATACCAAGGTACCACTCTCGAATTCTACCCGGACAACACCGTAGCAGTTCAACAGGCGAGGAGGGAATTCGCATCCGTGAAGGCCAAACTCAGAGAGCTTAACGTCAACTATTCCATGTTGTATCCGGCCAGACTGCGTGTGACATGGGAAGGCAAGGCGGTGCTGTTGTCGTCTCCTAAAGCGGCGCAGGATTTTGTAAAAACAGCGTTGAAACACAACAAGACTAATGCTAGGGCTGAGCAGCAGCAGGACTCGGAATGATGATGCTGTTAAGGATCACTGGTGAACTGCGGTAAGATTTTAAATGAGTGCTTTAGGGGTTTGGTGAGGTACTTGCAAGATACATTGACAATAAGTTCATGATGCCTCCCATACTGGGGTGGAGGCCCATGCGCTGCAAGGCACACTGTATGACTCTTATGCCCACCAATTAAACCCCCTGTTTCCTTGGTGAAGTGGAACTACTTTAGCGTTTGAGTCACTGTACATGGTATTAATCTACGACGCGGCCTGCCTTCTATCATGTGTTCAAAGCCCCGTTCAAGGAGACACTAACTCACTGATCCAGGACCTTTACAGAGAACATTTATTGTGATGTGATACACTGGGAGAGTGGTAAAATAAGACACTTTGTCCGGTCTATCAACGCATGTAACTAGTGCCTTGTTCCCAGGTTAGTCAGAGGCGCCGATATATAGAGTTTGTGTCATCTGTACTATCACTGATACCTTCAAACTGCAATATTACAAGTGTAAATGTTACATGTAATTATAAGCCGCACAATTTATTGCCAAACTAAATCATGGGTTGGAACACCTGGTGGGCACCACCGGAGGGCGGACGCTCCTGAGTCGGTGATCGCTTGTCACTATGGGTGCCTTGTTTGCATGGGTATTGGTGCAGCTGTTCTCTGACCTGACTCGAGTTTCTATTTGGAGGTACATGGGGTAAGGGCAGCCTACCACACCAAACGTGTATGCATACATAGTCAAGTGAGTCGTCCACACCCATTCGGATGGGTGCTGTGATGTGCCCCAAGCGGACCTCCACGAGGGTATTCCCCGAAATGTTTTGGTTTATGACAGGCACTGACTTGAAGTTCGCTAGTTTGAAGGGTGTGTCTCAAATGGGAATATGGCTTCGGCAGAGTTGGGTTGCTGGAGTGGGTGGGGGGGGAGTAGGGATGTTGTTCATGTTACGGGACCTCGAAATTTATACAGTGTTGCGATACTGTGCATTGCTTGGCAAAGGGCTGATCGACCACGAGTAGCCCCACACACTGCAGTGAGTTTGGACTCTGATCCTGTTTGTTATCAGCTCCTGACATGTACTGAATGGCCGTTTCGATGACTCCGGCACATATAACTACCGGTAGAACACACCTAAATTTCCTAACATGGAATATTAGAGGCTTTACACAACCTAAGAAAATCAGGCAGGTATTTGCTTATCTGAACAGGTGGGATGTAGACGTGGCTATACTGCAGGAAACCCACATCGCGCCTAACACACATCAACATATAGGCAAACGATGGGCGGAATCATCTTACACTGCCACGTACTCCTCTTATTCGAGGGGGGTGATAACACTGATCCGTAGGGGCGTGAATTTCATGATACACACGGTGCTTAGGGACCCTAACGGGAGATATGTCATAGTGTCCGGTGTGTTACGTGGACAACGAATCACACTCCTCAATGTATACGGTCCAAATGTAGATGCGCCGGAATTCTTTCAAGAAGTGTGGGGTCACTTACAGACATTCACTGACACGCATATCATATGCGGGGGAGACTGGAACGTGACCAGGGTGGATGGGGCAGATCGTTCCTTACACTCATCAGAACAACACAAACAAGCTAGGACGAAATTAGATCATATGCTGGCGGACCTGTCGTTAACAGATATATGGCGAGATAGACATATTCACACACCGGGAGCCACTCACATTACTGCGATCCACAATAGTTGGTCGCGTCTGGATTACTGGCTAGGCACAGATAGCATTACATTGTGGACACTGGATATATGCGTCCTACCAAGGACACTGTCAGATCATAACCCTGTGCTACTCAAGCTCACGATACCGAACTACACACCACCCCCGTTTCAATGGAGATTCAATTCTCGTGCTCTGACTGACACTGTTTACGCTGACACCATCAGTACTGCAATTAAAGAATACTTTCAGATAAACACGCCAGAGAGCAAAGACCCAGGCCTACTATGGGAGGCCTTTAAAGCCACAATCAGGGGTGTGTGCATTAGCACTACAATAGGAGTATTAAAGGACATTCGACACCAGATAGGGCGCTGCGAGACGCGTATGTCAGAATTGGAGGTGGCCTATGAGTCCACCCAAGATGCGGCATTGCTGGGGGAATTACGCCACATACATACAGAACATCAAGCATTTGTCGAACATGAAATAAAATACCTAGACAGGAAACACACAGCCAGATTATACGGGGAGGGAGGTCGACCTGGCGGCATACTAGCAAACAAAATCTGCGAGGGTAAAGGACACACAGCTATACTGCGCTTAAAATCAAAAGATGGTACTCCACAGACACACGCTATAGACATATTGAATAGCTTATGGACACATATGGGACATTATACAAATCACAGCCAATACGATCAGAGGGGGAAATACTCAGCTATTTGAATGATGTGGCAATAGGCTGGCTGTCAGATGGACAGAGGGAATGGCTAGCACTGCCTATCACGGTGGAGGAGGTGACTGACGTAATTAAATCACTTCCTAATGGAAAGGCACCTGGGCCCGATGGGTACACAAACGAATTTTATAAACAATTCGGGGATATCCTGGGGCCTTATATGGTGAGAATGTACGGTGCGTCTTTAGACCAATCAGAACTACCCCCCACGCTTCGAGAGGCAGTGATAATCGCCCTTCTGAAACCCTCCAAAGACCCGGAGATGTGTGACTCCTACAGACCGTTATCGCTTATAAACGTGGATTCCAAGATACTCGCCAAACTGTTTACGGTTCGGCTGACGCCACTGATGACTAAACTGGTCCTCCCAGACCAGGCTGGTTTTATCCCTACTAGAACAACATCACACAACACTAGGTCGTTATTTGCCCTATCGCACTACCTCCAGCCCTCCATGAAAGCGGCGGCCTTCATGCTTGATGCCGCCAAGGCTTTTGACTCTATTGAATGGAGCTATCTGCTCACCATTTTGAATAGAATGGGCTTTCCCAAACGCTTCGTACAATGGGTGGCATTGATATACACCAAACCGTGCGCCCGGGTTCGCGTAAATGGTTATGTGTCCGACGTCTTCACTATAGAGCGAGGCACGAGACAGGGATGCCCTTTGTCGCCCTTACTCTTTGCACTTGCCCTAGAACCACTAGCCTGCCTCATAAGACAAAACTACAAAGAATCGGCTCTGCGCTTCAATTGCAGACCTCTTCATATCTCGTTATATGCAGACGACATGTTACTATATGTTCGCGACCCAGACACACACCTCAATAGTCTGCTCAGGGAATACATCAAATTTGGGGGTCACTCGGGATTGGCCATAAACTGGTCCAAATCCTCCGTCATCCCTCTAACGGATGCGACGACTCCTATTGCCCTTGAATACCCGCTGGAATTGCAGCATGACCCCATACGATACCTGGGAGTAATGTTCCATAGAGACCCCGCGGAGGTAATAAGGTCGAACTATGGCTCAGCCATCTCCAAATTGGAAGATAAAATACATCCACTGTCCTTGGCAGACCGTATAGCGATTGTAAAGATGAACGTGTTGCCTAAACTATTGTACCTTTTTAATAACATTCCTATCACGCCCCCTGGAGAGGTTTTCCGCCGCAACAAATCGCTTGTACTGAAGCTCATTTGGGCAGGCAAACAGGCCCGCGTAGATCTTCAAACACTGACTCTTCCATACATACGCGGTGGCTTCGGAGTACCAGATTTTTTATTGTATTATTTATGTGCTCAGGCACAATAGGCGGCTTATTGGTATCATGAGATACCATATCTCACACATACTGCTATCGAAGAGGGCGATGCAGAACCCGTCCCATTGACGGCAATTTTATCTCATGTCAGACAACCCCTACACGCTCAAGACATCAACACTATAGACACCACGGTCAAAGCCTGGCAGAAACTGGGGCACCTTGCACACAAAACACCACTGTATGCGCCTGCAATGCCATTGCACTACCATCAGGCGCTATCGGTAACAAGCGAAAAAGTGGGCATGTCGCTACTGCAGCATGCAGGGATAATTCGGATGGGAGATCTATTCCATGAGGGCACATTCTTAGACATTGCGAATCTAACATATATACAAAATAAACCACCGATGTTCTTATTCACGTATTACAGATTGAAGCGTGCGCTGCAAGTATTCTATCCGTCATTTCCCGACGAACCTGAGAGTCTATGCACGCTGCAGATGATCATTACCACCCAGGATCTCTCGCACTTAGTGTCAAGGCTATACTCCTCAGCACAGGCCGAAATATCACACAACACTGATAAAGCTAGAGCTAGATGGGACATGGTTTTGGATGAGCCATTGACAGATCTAGAATGGCAGCAAACATGTGCACTAACACAAATACTCACTTCTAATGGTAACCTTAGAATTATACACTTTAAGTTTATACACCAAGCTTACTACACGCCTGCACGTATGCTTAAATTTGGCCTACATGAGGACGACAGAAGAAAGAGATGTGGTACAGAGGGCGCAGATTTCGTACACTTGGCCTGGTCTTGTACTAAGATACGGGAATATTGGGCAGATATAACCACTAAGGTCTCAACTATGATAGAGGTGGAGGTAGAATGCACAATAAGAACCTGTCTGCTGGGAATAGTACCGCAATTAAGAGCCACCAAACGCAAATTATGTGTAATATCCCTGCTGTTGGCCAAAAGACAGATTGCGCAATGCTGGCACAGCAGGAAAATACCACAGACATCTGGTTGGATGAAAGCCATGTCAGGTTGTAGAGATAAGTTATTAACTTATGAGGAAGAACTACCAGCGAAATCAAGACCCAAGGACATTTGGAGTTATTTCACAGACTACATGAGTACATTGCAAACGAACTCGGATGTATGACCTACCTATGCTTACTGAGTGGTGAGGTGGGATACTGTGTGGGTAGTGTGCCGTAAAGCCCAGTCAAGAAGACAACACAGGAATCGATAGGTCTGAGTTGTTAACACTGATAACTGTACTGATATGTATTTTTGTTTTCCAAGTTATGGTCCTATGTTTGTTGTTGTAATCTACAAATATCATAAAATGTAAGACTTCATGCACTGCATTACGCCGCCGGACCTAGTGTTGTCGGCTACAGGGCTGTGTGAATTCAACGTCAATTGACGATATAACTCGCAGCCGGCCCTCAGGGTTGTAGGCTTCTGGCCGTGTATATTTAACTGAGATCAATAAAGGTCTTACAAAAAAAATATATATATACCGGGCTGCAGAGACAGAGAATCCCCAGAATCTCCGTGCACAGAGTGCATCCTTAGTAGAGTCCAGTTGTGTCCTCCTCAGTAGATTTCTGTCTCCTGGCAAGATCACTCCCTTAGATAGCCACTTCTCTGATGAGGTCCACGTTGGAGCGCCATTTAAAGAAAACAACAACAAACCTTCTCAGGGGTCCCACTGATACTTGGTCCTTTTAAACCAACAAAGAAGAAATTGGCACAGAAGCTGAAATATAAAATAGCATTTTTATTAACCTCAAATGAGTGAGACTACGTCGCACAGAAGCCTTAGCAACTGAATGAGGCAGTCTGAGGAGTGCAGAAAACAGAGGCCTTATATATGCTTAGGGTTACATACTCAGCATATGACCAAGGGGCAGTCCTGGCTCATGTAAGCAAGCAAAATGACTGATATGGGCATACAAGATCTGCTTGCTCAACAAAGTGGGAGGAGAGTTACTTCTCCATGCAGTGGCAAAAATAGCCTGACAGTTATACTAGAGAAGCAGGTGCATTCTACTAGCTAGGCCCTTCTGGGCATGTGCGAAGGTGGAAGATGCTAAATATAGTTTGTTTCTAGGCAGATTACAAGAGCAGTCAACACTGAGGGAGGACAGAGCACATGGCGAGCACATGGCAAACAAAATGCCTGCCAGAAATACAAATGGCTATCACAAAGCGGATAAGATAACTTTTTATATTCAGGATGGCGTCTGCTAATGCTAACCCATTGCTGCCAATTTACAACATGGGAGGGCCACACTGCTTGCCACAAGAGTACCACAGGACCTGCAGCACAGAACATTTTTAAAAAAATGTTGGGACCCTTTGGGTCCGACCCAGACATTCCATGGGGTCAGGGTACTCTAGCCCTACCTTATATATTATTATATTTTTTACTTTAACTTCAGGACACCTGGTCGTGTCCTTGAGTCCTGTAATGGCAGCCACAACATTTTTTCATGTAGCGGCTAGGCAATCACATTGCCCGATTCCGTACCAGGAACTGTACCGGTCCAGTGGGACCAAATGACAGAATGGGAGAAAAGTCTCTTGCCCAATAGGAAGGCTTTGTTTTTTTAATTTGCTTTACCTATGGAATCTGTGGGAGTACCGCAGGACCAATTGTTCATATAGCACTATCATTTAAAGTCAATTTTTTTTAAAACAAATTGAGGAATAAATGGGGAGAGGGGACACTCGGCCCCCCTCCCATGCCTTAAAAGGCCCTCCGGACTCCATCCTCAGAGCCAGATTGGTGTAACAAAGTGGACGAGGGCCATTTGAAATGTCATGAGTGATGTCATAAATGATGTCATAGAACATGTTATGAGTGATGTGATATGCAAGATCGTAAGCAGTGCATGGTGGGGGTGCAAGTTATAATTAGCTCTGCCAACCCGCCTTTTTGCCATGCACAGCAAGAGGTTGGCCACAGGACCTGGCCAACCCACACTAAGGCAGCCAACACTCTTGCAGAAAGCCAACCCCATGCCACCGCCAGCCTACGGAGAAGGGTTGGCCTTTAGGCCCTGAAGACCCCCATCCCCAGGGGCCAAAACATATATATTGAGGGGAGGGGATGTGCAGCCCTCATATCCATCCTTAATAGGATGTGGCAGCCCTCTCCTAGTTGGTCCAGTAGAGCCCATCCTGCTGGGCCACATTAAAATTAAAAAGGGGAAGGGGCCAAGGAGTACTCCTCACTGAACCTTGTTAGGAACAAGGGACGACATCCACCAGGAACAAATAAAATTAAACAGTGGAGTGTGGGTTTGTGTGGCCTTACCCAAACCTTCTTGGGCCCTGGGGACTCCATCCACTGGGGCCAAATATATTAAAATTAAGGGGTTGGTGCTCCTCCTCAAGAGCCTTATTTGGCCCCAGGAACCCCACCCCCCAGGACCGTAAGTTATTATAAAGGGGAGTATATGCAAATAATTCCTAGGCAGACTGAATGTTAGACAACAGGATATGGGACCCAATTATGACTAGGAACAAGCAATTAAAAAAATATATAAAAATAATCATATGTGCAAGACAAGCATGTTTTTAATATACACAATAAAAATCATACATAAAACTAACACAATTCAATTTATATGACATTATACAGTAAAATTATGAAATACAATAAATACATATAAGTAATATGTGCAAGACAAGCATGTTTTTAATATACACAATAAAAATCATACATAAAACTAACACAATTCAATTTATATGACATTATACAGTAAAATTATGAAATACAATAAATACATATAAGTATTTATTGTATTTCATAATTTTACTGTATAATGTCATATAAATTGAATTGTGTTAGTTTTATGTATGATTTTTATTGTGTATATTAAAAAACATGCTTGTCTTGCACATATGATTATTTTTATATATTTTTTTAATTGCTTGTTCCTAGTCATAATTGGGTCCCATATCCTGTTGTCTAACATTCAGTCTGCCTAGGAATTTTTTGCATATATTTGGTTTACCCTGCCCTAGGAGTCTTTCACAAACACTACCCAGGGGGTCCTTGTTTTTCACATATTATAAAGGGGAGGCCATGAGGCACCCCTCCCCAAGCCTTCCTAGACACCGGGAACTCCATCCCCCAGGGCCATGCCTAAGGTCTCCATTATTTTATAGATGGGTGCCCCAGTGCCCACCTGGGGCACCCACAATTTACCCTGTTGGGGCTGTAGGGGGAACCCCAGGGCCTCTGTGGCCCCAGTCAGCTCCCCGCATAGTGCGGGAACCAGAATCGCTCCTGCCAGGAGAGTGCGGCTGTTTATGCATGTTCACTTCGGACGAGAGCAATATGTGTTTTGCTTCCATGCCCGCAAACAAGCTGCTCCCAGCTGGCTGGAGCATTTTTAAATCTCCCATCAGGTATGAGCAGATTTAGTGTTTGCTGCAGTTTAGCAGGATATTTGAAAATGCTCCCGCCAGACAGAAGCAAAAATATGTTTTCCTGCCTGTAGGAAGCTGGGTTTCTGTTGCAGTAACTCTCCCACTTTTTGTCAGATTTCTGATGCACTTTGACTGGATGTGCCCTGGCTTCCTGCCAATCAGGTTCACAGGGCCTGTGTTCTTTCCCAAAACTGTTCCTTTGTACCCCCAATTGGCACCTCTCTGGCCACATGTAAGTCCCTTGTAAAAGGTATCATGGGTACTAAGGACACTGTGACCAAGGAAGGCCTCTAAGGGCTACAGCACATATTGTGCCACCATTAGAGGTCCTGTACCTTAAGACACACTGCCTTTGCAGGCTGCGTGTTTTAATGCAGAGAAAAGTGAAGAGTAGACACGGCACACATTCCTGTGTGCCATGCTTGCAACCCACTGCCTATGGTATAGGTAACACACCCCTCTACCTGGGTGCACTACACCATTGGTGAGGGTACAAGTGCATGAGCACTGTACTCCAACTGTGTCTAAGTCCATTCTTTTACATTATAAGAGCAGTAAAGCCATAAAGAGATGGTCTGGGAGTTTGTCAGTATGAACTCCACAGCACCACAATGGTTTTACAGAATTCTGGGAAGCTTGGTAGCAAACTTCTCAGCATTATGAACCCACAATGATGCCAGTGTGGGATTTTTTTATACCATGCACTCAGAGGGCATTTTAGAGATACCCCCTGAAAAATGACCAGCCTCTGATGGGCTCCTTGACTGGTACACACCAGCCTGCCACCAATAGACATGTTGTTGGACCCCTGAGGTGGGAGCCATTGCTCCCTGAGCCCAGAAACAAAGCCTTTCCTGGGCAGAGGTGGTCACACCTCTCCTAGATCCGGAAGAGCCATCTGTGGCAGGGGAGCTTCAAAGGCCTTGCCGCCTTTTTAACACAACTCCCAGCCTCTCCTGCAATCAGGAGCAGGCCCCCTTCCTATCTCCTCTCCTTTTCGACTAGAAGACATATGGGAAAAATTAGAGCAGCCCAGAAGGTGCGCCCACCTCTGCCAACCCCACCCCTCAGGTGAGGGAGGCGAGGCGAGGTGAAGCCCACTCTTCAGTGACCACCATCTTGCAGATTGCAGGCACTCTCCAATCAGAATTAGGGACTGTGCCCATTGCCCCACGTGGAGTGGGCACACCAAGGATGTAGTCACCCTAAGGTCAGTAGCCCATTGGCTACTGACCTCAAGATCCCTAAAATGCCCCCTAAATACAGAATATAGGGGGCAGCCCAGCCTTCAACAAAGACCAGATCTCCAGTGAACAGCAGCTCTGTTCAGAAAGAAGCTCCCAAGACAGACTCTGAGCCTGCTGAGGACAAAGTAAACCAATGCCTGGAACCACCTCTGCACCCGACGCCTACGGCCCGAATCCGGATGACCCACCGGTTCCAGCGAGGTCTCCCAGCACTGGAGAGTCCGAGTCTACCATGGGTTGACCCCTCCAGGACTCCCAGACGTTGCCTGCAGCCTCTGCATGGAGAACCCCCAACCACGAGTGGCCCAGTAAGGTGAAATCCGACCTCAAAATACACCCCTGCATCCAGCCGCCCTGTGCCCTAGAGAAGAGAACCAGAAGTGCACCTATGTCCCCTAGTGCACCAACTTACCTGCCAGGCTGTTGGTTCCTCTCGTAAGTCTTCCTGGACCGAGCCTGCAGCCAAAATCTAAAAACTGAAACTCCCATTGAAAACAACAGGGCACCCAACGCCAAAACAGCACTGTGAACCCGGCCGCCCCTGTGCCACTGTGGGTGCACCTTGTGTACTAAACTGGATCCCCCTTTGCCCTGAGATTAAGTCAAGGAGCTTTGCTCCCAGAACCTTGTGGCCTGCTTATGAGCAGCCACCAACTGGAGGCCCAGTATCCCCCATTGGATAACATTGGGCCTCAGCACTCTGCACCCGGCTGCCCTTGTGCCACTGAGGGTGCTTTGAGAGTGCATCCTTGCCCCTGGGGGAACCTTGGTTCTAAACCTAGAAACCCAACTCCCACAACCAAGTACTTACCTGTAAACCAATAACAGGATTGCATTGACTGCTTTTCATTGAAAATTCTTCTAAGTGTGGAGTTGGTTGGTATGAAACTTTGAAAAACTGCAAATGTACAAAAACTGAATTACTTAGCTTTTCTCTAGGAAATGTCCCAGTGTGATATCCAGGCATATCACACTGAGTAGTAAAAGTAACTTAAAAAGTAATCTGCAAAGTAACTGTAAAGTCATTTTTACTGTTAACTTACCTGTAGACAAACCAATTGCATCCAACCGCATTTCAATTGTATTTCAACTGCAATATACCTGCAAAGTATTATTTCACTTACCTGCACCAGGCCTGGCTTGGTTCTAGAAATAGAATAACAAAATAATATTTTTACACAAACACACAAACAAATTGGTCTGAGTTCAGTCTTTGAGTGTGAGACACCATTTCTTGCCTGAGTGTGTACAATAAATGCTTAACACTACCCTCTGATAAAGCCTTACTGCTCGCTCAAACTACCACAAATAGAGAGTGAGGTATTATCTACTTTTACCTGTGCCTACTTTTGGTGTTCCACTGGACTCTGCGCACAATATACCTAACTTTGGTATAGTATATACGGAGGCAGATTCCTACACTATCCCCAGTAGTGTGGGCAGGGAAATGGGACACAATCACTGAGCCTTGGGCGATGGGATCCGGGGCACCTTTAAAGGCTCAAGGAGGGGGTGCTGTGTGCCCCCCTCCATTTTAATGTGTGAAGGCCCTCAGGGATGAAGTTCCTGGGAATTTTTAAGGCTTGAGGAAGGGGCCTGCCCTTTTGAAACCATTTCAGCCCTGGGGATGAATGAATAAATGAATGAAAGAGCTTATAAAGCGCAGGGCTCACCCTTCCACGCTGCATGCGGCGGTAAGAAAGCTAGGAAACGGGATCAGATGTTAAAATGTTCTGTCTTCAGGAGTTTCCTGAACGTTAGGAGAGTAGTACATTTGCAAAAGTGAATAGAGAGGAAGTTCCAAAACCGTGGGGCAAGGTACAAGAAAGTTCTGCCACCAGCGCGAAGTTTGTTGAACCGAGGGACTATAAGGAGGGCCTTCTCCCCTGAGCGCAGAGATCTGCTTGGTAAATAGCGTGTAAGTTTCTCCGCCAAATAACTAGGGCCACTGTTAAGCGATGGGGTCCAAAGGGTCTAATTAGGCTCAAGTCCCCCTCAAGTCCCCCCTCCCTTTATGAATGAATCACTGGCCTGGGAAATGGGTGCCCGGGGGCCTTATTAGATTCTGGGAGGAGGGCAACGGGGCCACTCCCCTTAAGTGTTACACGCAGCATCCCCTTGGCCCTGGCCCACACTAGAGGGTATTTTTTTAAAGGCATTTAGCATTAAGTCAATTAGCATTAATTACCATGCAGACGCATTGAATGTGTACAATAGCATTTTTTCCCCAGGGTAAATATTGTAATGAAATTAAATGAAATTTAGATTTATAACGCGGGCTAAATCCCGGAGGTGTCTAGGAACGGCGGCTCTTCGTGATCTTGGAGAAACCCTTTCCCCTACACCCCCACAAATTTTGAGGGTGCCCTTCCTTTCCGAATCCTGAAAAGTGATTTCAATCGACCCTTGACAGAAGTAAATGTCCAACCATTTCTAGGGTGGATAGACCTGTGAATATTCTCAAACTATTGAGTTTGTAGGTGTTTCCAAACTTTGCGGGGCATCCCCACCCTAGAAGGCCCACTTCCTGCCACAGGAGCTGGATTTACTTCTGAGCAATATTGCACCATTGTGGTGCAATATCATGAATGACTAAATTAATTTATGAGTGCAAGCTCACTTTGATCACATGAAAAGAGCCATTTGCGTAAATAACGCTTACACATGCAAATGAGTTTGTGAGCCAGAACATCAAACCCTAATATGTATTATGTGCATTAAGTGCATAATGTTGGCAAACACCCAGTACCTACTTACAAACATAAAATATACAATAATCCATAAACCCATTAAAAGGCGAGCAATTAGGGGCAAAGACTAACAAACAAAAATAAAAAGAATTTAAATACATTGTTTAAAATGTTTTCTGTTTAAATGGCCATTTGTCAGCAGGAAATAGCTATACTTCCAAGGTTACACATTGAAGGATTGTAGTGATTGTTTAGCCATCCATATGATGCATTGTTAATGACCACACGAATGGCTCATTAGATTTGGTTAGGCTTTTACCACAATGGAGGTATTAAATAGCAATAAGAAAGCCTAGGCTTTCTGCCTAAAATGGTTGGGTAAACATTCTACAGGACATTTATAATGCAAAGGATCAAGAGGAAAATAATTACCGACCTGACGTGTTGGCATCTAGAGGTATTCCGAACATTAGTACAATTCGTACTTCACTTGCTCTATTAAGAAAAAAAAAACAAAAACAATCCTTGGCTTTGTTGAAATGCAGGACAAGAGCGCTGAATGTTGAAAAGGGCCTCAGACTTAGATTTTTAAAAAAGAGAAGCGTTATTGCCCTAAATGTTGATAAACTAAAGAAATATTGGGATGACTTTTGGGCGAGAAATAAGTAAAGATTTATGTAAAAAAGAACCTAGGGCCGGGATAAAGGGTGCCCCGAAGTGTGGCGTTCTATTTATCATAGCAATGCAAAAGGGGATGATGGACGGAGCGTTTAAACAAATCAAGCACTCACCCCCAGTCAACTGATCTGGGTTTAATCCATCACCATTCTTTAGCTCACCCCTGTTGAGACATGGCCATATGCAAATCAGTCTGACCCTGTGCCTCATGGGAACAGGCCAGCCCGAACTGCCAAAGCTATGTCTTCCCTGGACCGGAAACAAGCATCCTGGGACCGGTTTCTGGCATTTCAGCCGTCATCAGCTGGCTAGCTTGAATCCAGTGGCAAAGTGAGCAAGGGACTCACGTCTGAGCATACCCTGCCATCTTAGGGCATTCAATTTATCATACCTGATAAAATCCAACAGCCTTCGGATCGAAATTGATCTCATACAATAAATAGCAAGTATTAAAAAGTTCCCTATGTTTAGTATTTTGGAGTATTTAACAGGTTTTTTTCGCCTTTTAAATTTCGTCATAAAACTTTAGCCCAGATGTACTATTTATATAGCTCATAAAATACTGGTCACACATTGTGACCAGTACTTTTTCCGACTAGTAGATATTTTTACAAATAGACCTATGTACCATTAGAGAGGTTTGTAAAAAACAAAAATTGGATTGAGTTGCAAACCTGTTGCCCTAATTGATATTCATTGTGACTCAATCTGGTTGGCCACAAACACAGGGATGGTGCCCTGAAATGATCAGCAGGCCACCATGTCTGTAGCTGATTTTCAGTAAAGTAAATTTTAAAATAAAATGCAGCTCGTTTTTCTCTAAAGAAACAGGACTGAGGGCCATATTATCAAGAAAGGGCGATACATTATCGCCGCTTTTATCAGCAGGAAACTGCCGCTAAAGTGGCGATAATGAGCTTGATAATATGCCCTTGTGAATTCCCATAGAAGCCCAGGTTCTGGTGTTAACCTGGGCTTCTATGGGAATTCACAAGGGCCTATTATCAAGCCCATTATCGCCGCTTTTATCGGCAGTTTCCTGCCGATAAAATTGGCGATAATGTATTGCCCTTTCTTGATAATATGCCCCTGAGTTTAAAAAAGGTGGGGGGTTTTAAGGTCTGTTTAAGAGATGTTAGTGGTCCCCTGTATCACTGCCTATTATTAAAAAAAGCTTTTTACATTAACAAAGGGGTAATAGTCAAAAAGGGACCTTTCCCTTTTGCAAATGGGTTACCACCTCCTTTGAGGTATTGGTAACTTTTCAATGTATTGTGACAGGGCTTTGGTTGCAAAACATCCGTACATAAGATACCAATTTGATAGGAGTAAGGGAGGCCTTTAACACACACCTTCCAAATTCAAAATAAGTATTAATTAATCAATCAGGATTCATAAAACGCAGATAATCACCCAGCAGCGTAGCCAGGCGCTTGCAGGTCCCAGAGTCTTGTTCGAACAGCCAGGTTTTGAGGGCTCTTCTGAATTCTAGAAGTGAGGTGATGGTCATGAGCTGCGTGGGGAGGTTTTTCCAGGTCTTTGCTGTTTTGTGGGAGAACGAGCATCCTCCACTTCTGCTTCGGTAGATGCAGGGAGTGTGAGCAAGTGAGAGGGAGGTGGAGCATAGTCTTCTCAACAGCTGGTGGTATCTATTTGGTATCCCATTGCAGGATCCCGAAAAAACGTTCTGACTCCTAAAATGGAATTATGTAGAGTAAAAACCATTTGAATAGCCACACACACTGGATCAGAGCATTTGCAGATGTATATCTGGCCCACCTGGTAATTACCAGAGGCCCTATTACAGATAGAACGCACTTCCTTAAAACAGGTGCGCTGGGTGCAAACAGAGAAAGTGCACCCTATTACATTAAATGCGCTGTCCCCAAGGCAGCTGCAAAGTCATGCTGCCCTGGGGACAGCTCATTCAACCTGCCTGCACTATTAAGGGGGATTAGAGATCCCCTTGCAGGAGGGTGCGGTCAGTGACTGCACCCGCCTGCAAAGGGATGTCTGGGGGGTCCAGAGGACCTCCTTTCCCCTTTCCATAGGGCTTCTATCAGGGGCGCACTGACAGCATGTCACCTTTTAGGTGGTCCACTGTCAGGACGCCTACTGACAGTTCTTTGCCTCTGCGCCCGCGTCTGTAATTCGGCGCGGGTGCAGAGGCAAAGGGATTCCCTCATTTCCATGGGGCTATCTGTATTACAGAAAGGGCCGCCCAAGCGTCTGCAGCCCTTTATGTAATATCAAAGTGCCCCGGGGCGCGCAGAGTAGGCGCATATGCCGCTCCGCCCCCATGGCACTTTCCATAACACGCCCCAGGTGTGCTAAATTCCGCACTTCTTCCAATAGCTATCCCTCTGCTCATAAATAAAGAAGCACTTGTGAACAAGACCTTGGTGTAATAGAAGTAGCAGGGTTAGTAGAGTAGTAATCTTGGAATATAATAGCACAGCATGAGAGTAGTTTTAGTTAACAGTAGTCTCAGAATAGTATCGCAATGTGACAATATCAGTATAGTATGTGACTTATGTTATAGTTTCACAGTAGTGTTAGCGTACTATGATAGTACTACTAGAGATCAGTATCCTACTAGTAGTGTTATAGCAGTATCAGAATAGTATCACAATGTGAAAAATTCAGAGAAGTACTATAGTAGCATCACAGAAGTAGAAGAGTATTTTTATAGTAGTAATAAAGTACAGTGTCAGAGATGTGGTGGTATCAGAGTAGCATCATTTCATCATAGAACTATTGAAGCAGTGTCAGTATTGTAGAGGTGTTGTAGTATTATAGTAGTGTTATTGTAGCATCATCGAAGCATCAGAGTACATGTTGCAGAACACAACTTTTTGATACCAGCTTCAGATGAATGATTGATGCACTGGGAGGATACAGCAGAGTAAATCACATTTAACTTTATGACCAGGTGGTTAGAAATCTGGAACCTTACCGCAGGCTGCTAGTTCTTGTATAAATATAGATATAATTTCAATATACGTCAAAAATAATGTTCGAAATGATAAAATCAATCCTTTTCCACCCTCGATCATTTAATGGCACAAATGAGTATCAGACTCTTGCCAGAATATGAAACTTGTTCTCTGGGTGAAAAAGTTTCCAAACCCAGCAACAGTTGGCGGTGCTGAGTTAGTTGCCAGAACATATGCAATTGGGAATTACACACCTTGTTTAGCTACAGTGTGCACTCCTCACACAGTCCCTACTTAATTGGAAGGACACAGTAATAAAACACACCGCCATTACCTTGCCATATTATTATCCTGCATTGCAATCAGTGTGGGTTTCTACTTTAGAGAGCCAAATGCTGCATTTCCTGAAAGAATGTAAACATGGAAAGTTCCTTGCAAGCTGGCACGTGCTGGCATCTCTGTGTACATTAGGTTTAGCAATTGTAGAGTCCTTTCAGTGATCTTCATGGAGCCATGGACTGGTATCTAAGCAGAGTGAGACAGACTTTAGATACATCTCCTATGCCCTTATTCCAAAGATGCTGGATTTACAATGTAGTGACGTCACACTGGGGCAAATTCATTACCACACGCTACAGTTGTACTCTGGGCATTTAACCATCCCATTTTAAGTTTTCGATGTTGAATGAAGGAAACACGTAGAATTAGATTTACGACACCCAAATTCCACACAATTTGCACATATTTTGAATTTTTTTTCTCTGCAAATTTAACCCTATATATGCTAAAATGTGCACAGCGAAAAACAATGGGTGTGCTTTATTACCCCAGAAATCGGATTACCCGGATAGGGCGGGAAACAACCATTAGAACGCAGTCATTACAGCGCACTCCCTTTAAAACGCAGCTGTTACAACGCAACTGCCTTTACATCGCATGCCATTACAACGCATGCCATTACAACGCATGTCACTACAACGCATGCCATTACACTGCATTCCATTACAACACATGCCATTACAAAGCATTATAAGTAAGTAATGAGGATTTTTTAGTTTTAGGGTGGGTATGGGTTTTGAGGTACATGGGGATACTATTTTACCCCTACACTATCCAACACTTACCCTACTTTTGCACTCACTGGAGTGGGAATAGTAATTTTACCCCTACACTATCCAACACCTACCCTACTGTTGCACTCAATGGAGTGGGAATAGTAATTTTTACCCCTACACTATTCAACAGTTACCCCCCTGTTGCCCCAAAAGTTTTATGCATTGTAATAGTGTGAGTTGTAATGTTATGCGTTGTAATGGTATGCACTGTAAAGGTAGTTTCTAAAAATGCGTTGTAATGGCATGCGTTGTAAAATCATGCGTTGTAATGGTAGCTGTGATTTTAAAAAACGCGTTGTAAATGCATGCGATGTAATTGTTTGTGTTGTACCGTCATATAGTCGGATAGGGCACAAGCAGTGTGTGCGCACAATCTCTTTATTTCCAAACATCTTCGACTGAGGGACTCAAAGAGATGCCTTCAATGGAAACTCCTGTTGCAGGCTTCTCCAGGAGAATTGTGAAAAGATCAATGGAGGACTTTAAAAAAATAAATGTTAGGGTAGCTGGTGACCTTATCCTGACCTTCAAAAAAGAGGTACGGGCCAATATCAACCAAGCTACTCTGAATAGATGTGTATCATATGAATCAAAGTTGTATCTGTATCGACTGGCCCAACCGCAGGACTCCGAGGGATCCACACAGTGACTCAGATTCAGGAAAAGACCTCTGTTCTATGACAGTTTCTGCATCTTTGGGTTCATTATTAGGGTACACAAGATGGGGTGAGTGCATTGCTAAAACATACTATGCTCACTGCTACCCGAGAGAAGCCTCTGCAGAATTTTCAATGCGGGCCTTAAGTGTTTGGGCCTTCTTGCATTCTCTCCAGTTCTCAATCTCCACTGATAGGCGACTGTGGGACCCTTCCCTGCTCTTTTAGGACATCAGGTCTGAAGGAGGTGATGGAGTATGTTGGTCCTAGGGTGGGTGTTGCGCAGCTGGGTTCTTTTCATCAATGAGTTCTGGTGGTTTATGGTGAAATGAGTGTCCCTAATCCAGTATAGTTGTACCAATTAACATGGATGGAGCTAATTCATCAAAGATTTCAGTCCTTGACATCTGGCTAAACCTGAGGGTGGCTGAGCAGGACCTAATGGTCCACTCTCTTAAAGACCACAGAGAAGAACAATAATAAGTATTGATATATCTGGCATGTTCAGACTGATTTGGTGGCACTGAGTTGATTGACCTTTGAAGGGTTGAACAAGGGATTGTTTTGTGACTATCTTAAATGCCTGCTAGCGCCTTTGAAATCTGTGCCTAGTATTCAAAGGCGCACCCAGAACGCGTGGTATTCCCCTATGCTTCGTGCCCAAAAACGAATTTGCAGGAAACACGAAAAGCTGTGGCGTCTCACTCGTAATAAGGAAGATAGAGGCAGGTTCTATGCTTCACAGACTGATTCTCATGGGAAAATCAAAGCAGTCCGCAAAGCCTATATATCACTTCAACTAGATCAGGCCCAAAATGACCCTAAAGTGCTATACCGTGTTTTACAGTCCTTTACAAACCCAAAAGCATGTGAAACACTAGAGGCTCCTACACAAAAACTATGTGATGACATCGGAACCTTTTTTACACAAAAAATTGAGTTTAATTATGACAAAATAAACGTGTTAGAAAGGCAGACTGTAAACAACATGCTATCCGATACTCCTTTGCAATTAACCACTCAGCTGCTGAAAAGTTTTCCCCCGGTCACGCAGGCAGAGGTAGAATTACTGATACGTACCGTTAAATCAGGATCACCTCTAGACAACATTCCGACAAGGATCACGGCTTCCCTTGCCTGTCATCTGTCACCCTCCATAGCCTATCTCCTCAATCTTTCCCTAAGAGAGGGTTGTGTTCCTTTGGAATGGAAGGCATCACAGGTGATGCCTATTCGCAAGAACACCAAGGCCCCGTTGACTGAGCTCTCTAATCTTCGCCCTATCTCCCTACTCCCTTTCCTGAGCAAGATACTGGTGGAGCATATAAACACTCATCTCTCCAAGCATGTCGAACAGACGGGTAGTCTTGATCCTTCACAATCAGGTTTTCGGCTTAAGTACATCACAGAATCCGCCCTACTAGAGGTCACCGATAACATCAGGATGACCCTAGATAGAGGGCATTCTACGATTCTGGTGCTGTTGGACTTATCCGCCGCTTTCAACACAATCTCCCATCAGGTACTGCTCGGGAGATTGAAGGAGATAGGCCTTACAGATGAGGCAGAGTTTTCTTTCTTCTCGGTCGCAGGCGATCAATTTGGGCCCGTATCGTTCGGCAGCAACAGAACTGACCAAGGAAGTGCCACAGGGTTCTTGCTTGAGCCCGACGTTGTTTAATATCTATGTGGCCCCCTTGGCCAGTCTGTTAAGTAGCTGTGTGTTTTCCCCCATCTCCTATGCCGACGATATCCAGCTGCTTTTTCCTTTCGCAAAGTTCACTCCTGAAGTCCAGGTTACCTTCTCCTCAGGAATGAGTAGGATTTCGCAATGGATGAGAAGTAATTTCCTGCAGTGCAACGTGGGAAAGACGGAGATCATGCTCTTTGGTGTGGCCCAACTATTATGGACTCCCAATTGGTGGCCAACAGACCTGGGCACCCCTCCTGCGCCAAAGTCCTGTGTTAAAAACCTGGGTGTTTGCCTGAAACAGGCCCTCACCATGAAAAAGCACGCTGTCCAGACAGCTGGCTCCTGTTTTCACATGTTGGGCCTGTTGCGTCGCATTCTTGCTTTGCTCCCGGACTCCACTCGGAAAACACTGATCCAGGCACTTATTTTAAGTCGTCTGGATTATTGTAATGGCCTGCTGGTTTCTGCAAATGAGGCTGCCCTTGACACACTACAGGTGGTTCAAAACACGGCGGCTCGTATGATTCTAAATGCCCCCTCAAGAAACGCTTCCCGGACCCTGTTTTACCAGCTTCACTGGCTTCCCATATGAGAACGAGTGCAGTTCAAAGTTTGCTGTACAATATTCAAGGCTTTGTCTAGGTCCAATCCTGCCTACTTTGCTGATAAGTTCACCTCGTATGCCCCTCGGAGGCTCCTCCGCTCTGGATCTAAATCCTTACTAGAGGTACCCTGGATTAAAAGAGCCAGACAGGGTGGGAAGGCCCTCTCATATCTGGAATAAGCTTCCCTTACAATTAAGACAATGTACCGATTATTTACACTTTAGGAAGCAGCTTAAGACCTTTCTCTTTTGTTTTTGATTTCTAGCAGATAGCTCTTTGTATTTCTCTCACTTGAAGCCCGTCCAGTCAGCGCAGAGATACCCCTCTGGGGGTCGATTCTGGCGCTTTATAAATAAATAAATTAAATAAATAAATACACACTTGTTATCAAGGCGTGTCTTTTTTCTAAACTTGCAGTCTTTGATTTTTATTTCCAGTCTGTAGGAAAGTGCCTCTTTTGATATGATTAGCTCCCACTTTTTGCCTCGCTCACGATGTGATTTCAAATGAAAGTGCACTGGGTCCTTGCTATCCAGTTTCCCAGTGCCAAAGCTCTTTCCCCCAAACTGTACCATGATTAGCACAACTTCACCAACTCCTGTAAGTCCCTATTAAATGGTACCCCTGGTACCTAGAACAGTGGGACTGAAGAGAGTCCACTAGAACTGCAGCACAAATTGTGCCACCCTAGGGACCCCTCACCAAGATGATGCTAACTGCAAATGCAGGCTGAATGTCTTGGTGCAGAGAAAACTGAAGAGTCAATGTGGCACACATCCCTGTGTGCCATTCCCACAGACACTGCATGAGGTATAGGTAAGACACCCCTACTGCAGGTCTTACTGCCCTAAGGAAGTGGGCACTATATCACATGTGTGGTCTATCTATCTGAGCAGATAGAACCCTACAATATCCAAGTCCATTCTTCGATATTGTAAGTGTGCAGGGAAGCCATCTAGAGTACATGGGCTGGAGACCTGTCATTACACGTTCCCCAGCACTATGATGGCACCACTCTACCCTGGGATGTTTGGTACCAAAATCTTGTCTTAATAAATCCACACTGATGCCAGTGTTGGATTTAGTAGTACATGCACACAGAGAGCACCTTAGAGGTGCCTCCCCTGAAAACCTACTAAACACTGGTGTGGTCTCTGACTAGTCTTAGCCAGCCTGCCACCACCAGACATGTTTCTGACCTCATGGAGTCAGAGCCTTCACTCTCAAACGCTGGGAACAATGCCTTCCCTGGGCAGAAGTGCTTCACACCTCCTCCAGGCCGGAATTGCATTTCAAGGTGGAAAGATACAAAGGTGATGCCGCCTTTGAAATGCAACCCAGTTAGTGGACGATGCCAACTCCCCCTGCCCTGCTCTTATGGCAGGAGGAAAGGCGGAAAAATTAGTTAAATTAGGAGGTGTGCCCACATTCACCCAGCACCACCCCTAAGGTGGAGCAGGTGATGTGGACACCACTTTTCCAATTCCTCCATCTTGTCTTGGAGAGAATGAGCCAACCAGGGTCAGGGTTATGCGCACTTCCCAATGGAAGTGATCATATGAGGGTATAGACACCCTAAAGACCATTGCCTACTGCCTGCCACCCCCTTTAACACCCCTACATTTAGTATTTAAGTGGCACCCCATGTCCCTGAACTCTATATTTGATGGACCCGAGGACAAAACAGACAAAGAAGAGCTGCTGAACTCGAGAACCGAGTGCCTGCTCTGGACTTTGACCTTGCCTGACTCTGCAAAGACTCAACCATCGCAGTGTGCTGTCTCGTCCTGCCGCTGTGAGAACTCTAAGAACCCTGGAGAACCTCCATCCCTTCGCATGTCGCCCAAGAACTCCCTTGGAGTAGAGGAGCTACTCCCCTGCAGACTGCAGGTACCGACCCTGCAGTGTCCAGCCTAATGACTTGCAGCTTCCCTGCCTGACTGACACTGCAGTCACCCAGAAGAGGTACTCGAGCTCTGGGCGGTCAACTCTGTCTCCCCACCAAGTGTGAAGACACCAGGTCCTGTCTGAGCCTCGCAATACTAATCCCCGATGTAAGTACCCTTTGCAACCTACACAGAGACGAAGATTCAAATCCAAACTCCAACTGCCCAGGAAGCAAGCACCCATTGAAGGACCTCAAGACCCCTGAGACCCACTCCATGAGTGGCCCAGCTTTCCGGAAATCATCCCTGCAACCTGCTATCCCCTGACCGCGAAGACCATCTTGCCGCATAGAGCCCGGCTTACCAACCTGCTCTGCACGAGGCCGCCCGGCCTGGGTACTGAAAAAAACAGCTGTGCTTGCATGCTCCTTAGGCCCTTGTGACCTGATCCATCATTTGGGATCCCTCTAACTTACCTGCAAGCCCCCTGTGCAGCCTGTTTTCAGGTGTCCCCCGTTTCTTTGTTGTGCACTAGCTGCCAACGCCTTAAGCACCCTGCTCCGGGATGCTCCCAACGTTCCACTGGTGAAGCATTAGACCTTGGTCTACTGCTGCCCTAAACCTTGAAGGTGAACCACTAGAACCAGCAGTAGGATTGTATATGCATTTTTTTACTTTATCCATTAGGAAACCATTGTGAGTAATCGCACACAATTATGAAGTGTTTTTTTAACTTTGCTAAATCATAACAAATTAAGTACTTACATGCAAATTAAGTTCTTGGTCTAAAAATTAAAAAAAAATTTTTATTATTTTTGCAAATTGGTCTTAAATTTATTCTTGAGTGTGTGTTTCATTTGTTCTGTGAGCACAACAAATGCTAATCACTACCCTCTGATAAGCCTAACTGCTCGCCCACACTACCACAAACCGAGCGTTTGTATTATCTACTTTTGCCTCTGTATACTAATCTGGGTCTCACTGGACTCTTGGCACAGTGTACTTCTTTTTACTGCACTGTATAGAGAGCCAGCTTCCTACACATACACATATTCTTATGAATATTTATTTTGATTTTTGAATTAATAATCTTTACTAATTGATTACTGTTATGAGATATTGTTTTTTTCTTAGAATGGCGGACTGTGTCAGTGAAAGCAAATAAGCAATTGCAAAGGCGAGTCATTCAGTACTTTTATGATTGTTGTTCATATCTTATAAGTTGATGAGCACTCTTTTGTCTGGAAAATTACTCAAGTGAGACAAAATATTTTGATAAGCCACAATGAAGATGGTGTGTTGCATTGTTGCAAACACAAGGAGATGATGGACAGAGCGCTGAAACTTTTCAGACACCCCCACAGTCACAGATCTGGGTTGAATCCATCATCATTCTTTAGCTCACTTCGCCACCTCAGTTCAGACCCAGCTATATATATATATATGCATTTTGCATTGTTGGTCATCATTGGACCAAAAAGGAACTGATCAATAAATATATTTATTAAACAGTTGCAGTAGTAACTGTGCAGTTATACAAGAGTCAGACTTCCCCTAGAAAGAGAGTTTTTTAGTTTGTTAATAACTTTGACCCCATTTGACGAATCTTCACAAAAGTTTCCAAAAAAAGTTCATCCACCTCAGATCCATCCAGGTAAACTTCGGGGTAATACATCAAGGAGGAGCAGAGAAAAAGGGGCAGGTCCCAAAACACTTTTATCCTCATGCATTTCCGTAGGAAAAATTAGATGATACTCTACTCGACTTTACAGCGTCTGGATCTTCCTGTGCCCGGCAACGCCTTGCCGGACCCGCTGCGCGGGTCCCGCTGCGTAGTGTGACTCTCTGTGCGGGAAGAGAGGGGGAATCCTACTGAAATCTGCAAACTTTGGATCCCGGCGGGGCTGCGAGCTGCCTAGCAGGGACTCCAGTGACCAGGAGTCCCTGCGTGCAACACCTGTGGCCGCTCTCCCTGCCGGCACCGCCCCTGACAGGTGGAGTGAAAAGCCAGCGTCTCCCTTGTCCTGCGGGAAACTCTACTCGACTTTACAGCGTCTGGATCTTCCTGTGCCCTGCAACGCCTTGCCGGACCCGCTGCGCGGGTCCCGCTGCGTAGTGTGACTCTCTGTGCGGGAAGAGAGGGGGAATCCTACTGAACTCTGCAAACTTTGGATCCCGGCGGGGCTGCGAGCTGCCTAGCAGGGACTCCAGTGACCAGGAGTCCCTGCGTGCAACACCTGTGGCCGCTCTCCCTGCCGGCACCGCCCCCTGCCCTCCACCTATTTCTCAGGGTGGAGCATCCGCTGCGCGGGAGCGACCGGGGCGAAGACCGGGCAAAGAGCGGGCCGTTTGAGGCCGTTCGAGTACGGCAGAGCCCGGCCCAGGCCCTCTCCCCCTGTCCGATTGGAGGCCCACAAGGTTGGTGGTGGTGTTCGCTCTACTAACCCCTGCCCTTTGGTGTAGCAAGGACGGACTGAAACTTACTGTAAAACTTAATCGTACGCACTCCTTACAATGCCTCTAAGATCAGGCAAAGAACGAACAGTACAAGTCCACACCACCAAGGGAGTCGTATCAGGCCCCCTTGATGCATTTATCACACGGGCTACGGGGATTTTGGAAAAGGAAATTGCTATGGTTGAAAAAAGACTCTCACTTGACCTTATCAGCGGTAAGCGCTCTTCACTGGGGGAACTAGCTACCATTACCTCCCCTGCACCACATGCTGCTTTTAACTGCGTCCAAACCTCTCCCACGGACGCCATCGTCCATTTAGAAAGTGTGGGGGGGAGTCCAACTGCCTCTATTCAGGAAGAAGATGGATACAGTTTAGATGACTCCCAAGCTAATCAGGGGGGTGTTTCTCAGTTTAGTGGGGGGCTTGAACCTAGTCAGTTATCTGGATACCTCCTCCTCAATAACTCTAACACCACGGAAACTACAAACCACCCAGAGTCCAATACTGACCTTAACATCAAAAAGAGAAAGTTGGATCTCAGATTGTTGGGGGGTAGAGAACGAAAGATTCTAAAAACAAATGATGTTACAGATAAAGGGAGCCAGGGTCTCCAGCAACCCCCTGACACCCAAAACCCCTCTGTATTTGCCAACTTGTCGGGCCCCTCCGTCTTGCCCTTGGGTTCCTCTAGTACTTGTCCTATGTGTCTTAACAGCGATGAAGTTTTGTTAGTAAAAATGGAGGCCATGTTTAAAACTCTATTACTACCTGTTTTAGAGCGGGCAAGGCTCATGACCTCTAAAATCGACAGCATGGAGGCTATAACTAATTCAAACCATGCTATGCTACAAAACCTACTTGGCACTAACCATACGGGTGTCAGTAAAATACAAATAGCTACCAAGGACCCCGTTAGTTCCACCCAGGCAAGGTGTAAACCTCCCCACACTAAAACCTTAGGGCCAAATTCCAACACGCCAAAAGGGGGGGTGAAGCAAAAAGCCACTTTTTCTAAACCAGCTATGAGCACCTCTACACAGGCACCCAAGATACAAACCATGGATAAGCAAAATATTGGTGGGCAACAAAGTACGGGTCTACCCTCACAATCCAAAATAAATCCTGCCCCCCGTAGTACACATAGAGACCCCTTGAGTCAACGTACCACTAACAACAACTATAGGGAGGGGAATCGCAAAAGATTAAATACCCCTCGTGTTAACCTCCCGCTTGAAGCTGCCCAACACACTATAGTTCTGACAGGTGTAGCTCCGTTAAAACCTGGCAGTAAGGAGTCATTTGGGGATCTCCGCAATAAAGTAATCTTCTGGCTAAATAAAAACCGTCCCCTACCACCTTCATCTCCCACGGAGATATTATTTGTAAGAAGAGTAGATTGGGTGGGTCATGGGACTAAAGATCTGGAGGGAGATTGCATTTTGATCTCGTTTAAGGATGCATGGGTGGTAGATGCCATTAGAAGAGATCCTAGATTTGCAAGACAGGGGGATGTACAAACTTTAGCCCTATCCTATTTCTACCCCTATAGGCAATTACCCCCCCAACCTCGTCCCATTTTTCGTCAGGCCCCACCAATAAGACACCCCTTGACATTAACCCCACTTGACCGCCAGCGCCCTTTCCTTTTTAATCATTTTGGCCCCCTTTCTGACCTTGAGGCCATTGATTGACTCCATGTTACATCTAGTGAGTCTTCCCCTGATAAAGCTGTTGGATATGAGCCTATTGGGCACTGCATGGCGAGTCCACATACTATTAGTAACCCAGCTGTTGTGGGGGGAGGCCTGGAGTCTAGGGCATCTAACTCACTCGTATACAGAGATGTTCAAGAGGCTATGTCAATTAATGATCTTACAGATAATGCCAAGCTCATAAAGACTAAGTATGATAGAGGTCATAAACAGGTAGCTATCCCAGCTCCACCTTTGAAATCTCCCCCTGTGGTCGCACCGAATGAAAACTTGAAAATCCTGTCTTGGAACATCGCAGGAATTAAGGCCCGTTTTTCCTCCACAGACTGGCTGAACTTTGTTGATAACTACGACATCATTTTGCTCCAAGAAACCTGGGCAACTGACCCAGTCTTTAAGCTGGGTTATATCAACTTCTTTAAACCCGCGGTCAAAGGGGGTAAAGGGCGTGCCTCTGGTGGACTAACGATCTGGGTGAAGCAGTCATTGGGCCTTTATCCGACTGAGCTCCTTGTCGAGCACTCGGATCTCCTTCTAATCAAATTAAGTAAAGATAACCAACGGGATGTGCACATCTTTAATATCTATGCCAGAGGTTTGCCTGGTGGGCGTAGCCCCCCTCTGTTGAACATCATCGACCACAAAATTGCGGAAATGGGGAGTGGGAACGTCACCATTCTTGCTGGAGATTTAAATTGCACCATAGAGCCTTTGTTCGGCATAGGGGACAGTTGGAGCACGGCTGAGGACACTGCTTGGGATATCCCTGATCTAATTGTTGACAAAAGGGCTAAAGCAACAGAGGCGGCAGTGAATTGGATGGCATTCTGCCTAAATAGGGGTTTCCGACCTTGCAATGGCCGCACATTTTCGGATAAACTAGCCAACTGTACCTTCGATAATGGGCTAAGGCAGAGCCGCATTGACTACTTCTTGCTAAAATTGGAATATTGGCCTTTATTAATTGACATGGTAGTTATACAGCGCCCGGAAAGCGACCACAATCCGCTGTTACTATCATTGAAACTGCCAGATCTAAAGAGACGAGAGGAGCCCACCACTTTACATACAGGGGACGTTTTGCTAACCAATGATAGGAGGAGACTGAAATGGTCCCGGGTTTTGGAGGACAAATCACTATGGGACAATGTTAATACAATGGCCTACAATGTGTATAATGAGATGTCGAAAATTGATCTGCTGGGGGCAAACCAGGGTTTGGCAAATCATGTCATGAATCTCCACACTAGATGTTTTGAGCAGTTAAAGTCCCTTCTCACCCTCCCGTGCCGAAGTGCTTCTACCAAAACTATCCCCCTGCCCCAAAAATGGTACAACAAAAAATGTAGGGAGGCACACTCGGATCTTATCTCAACTATTAAATCTAGGGACATGGTCGCAGTTAAGGCGGCTAGGTTCCAGTACAGAAAAATCCTCTGGGATTCCAAACGGGAGTGGGAGGATAGGTTCTGGACAGATCTTTTGGAGGCGTCCACCTCAAACAACCAAAAAAAGTTCTGGGATCTAGTCAAATGGGGGAAGGACCCGGACTCATCCACCCCGGCCAACCATGTACCCCTTGATGAATGGGTAATATTCTACTCCGCCCAATTTAGAGACGACGACCCCAAAGCTATAAAACCCCTGGGCAGGTCATCCCCGTTAAGCAACCTCGGGGAGAAACTAATTTTCTCAGTTCCAGAGGCCGAGTTGGCCCTGGGCCTGACCCTGCGAGGGAAAGCTCCTGGCATGGATCTGATACCGGCGGACCTATTTAAATCTAATCTAGCCTTATGGCTCCCATACATAACCATGATTGCTAACTCCATAGCTAATGGAGCTACGATCCCAAAATCATGGAAGGGAGCTGAGATAATTCCGATATACAAAAAGGGCGATAAGTCTAAGCCAGGGAATTACCGTCCCATTAGCTTAATCAATTCCATACAAAAAATCATCGCACGTATGGTCTTGGGACGGGTCCAGGGCTGGATCGAAACAGAGGCCATATTATCTCCCATGCAGGCGGGCTTTAGATCGGGAATAAGCACCATAGATCAGGTTTTTAGACTCTGCCTGATCTATTGGAAGGTGGTTTGGCTCGGCGGCGGTACCATCTTTGCTGCATTCATTGATCTAAAGTCCGCCTTCGACTTGGTGCCAAGGGACAAATTGTGGGGTGTGTTAGGAAACTTAGGATGTCCACCAGAACTTCTGGACCTCATTATTAGATTGCATGAGGATAACTACGCGAGGGTGAGGTGGGGAGGTCAGGGACAAGTGACGGAAACATTTCCCGTAACCAGAGGTGTACGTCAGGGGTGCGTCCTGGCACCCACACTTTTCCTTTTATTCATCGACCAAGTGGTGAAATTCTTCATGGATACCCCCACCGACGCCCCAATGTTGGCGGGGAAGAGATTCCCGCTTCTCATCTTCGCAGACGACACCTTACTCCTCTCCAGAACACGCAGCGGGCTCCAGCGGGCCTTGGACCGCTTTGAGGAGTTTTGTGCCATTAACAACTTGGTGGTAAATATGGGGAAAACGAAATTCATGGTTTTTACTAGAAACCATCCAGTCCGGAGCTCTGTGAGGTTGAACGGAGTTAATCTCGAGCAAGTTGAGACCATGACCTACCTGGGGGTTACCCTTGACAGCCACTTGAGATGGAAAGATCAAACCAACATCCAACATCTCAAGCTTGCACGTTTGTCTGGCTGTCTTTTAAAAGAGCAAAAAGGTTTCTCTACCAAGCGGATTCTCCCTGCCCTTAGGATTTATGACGCCAAAATTACCACTGCTATTCTTTATGGCGCAGATCTTTGGGGCTACATGGACCTGCTTAACCTTTTTAGAACCCAATGTAAGTTCCTTCGGAACTTAGTAGGTCTCCCACAGTCGACTCCCTCAATCCCCCTATGTTTGGACCTAGGGTGCCCTCCTATCAACGAGATGGCTAGATTTAGGTTGGTGGCCCTGTGGAGACGAATATGGACCTCACCTGACCTGTCTCTCTTCGCTAAAGAACTGGCTGAAGTCCGGTCAATTAGCGGGTCCGGAAAAATCCCATGGTTCTTAGCTGTGAAAACCATTCTCACTGATATGGGCTTGGAACAACTCTGGTCATCCCCCTCATCCAATGTTTTCCCCTCCAAACAAGAGTTCAAATCCCTATACTGGGCCTCAATTCGTTTAAAAAGAGTCTCACTCTCTAGTAATATCAGCCTTACAGGCAGGTTTCTAACTATTAAGCTAGATCTATCCCGAGAGCTCTATTGGGATGTAATAACTAAACCGTTAGACAAGAAACTGTACCACCAATTCAGAGTGGGGTCATTGCCTTTGAACTCTTTTGTTAACAAATGGTCCACAGGGACATCGATCTATTGTAAAGGTTGCCCGGGACAGAGAGAATCAGAGGGACATTTTCTCTTTGCTTGTCCTAGATATACTGTACCCCGAAAGAAATGGCTAAAACCACTGTTCCAGAGATTACCATTTAAAACATCTGTTGAAGCCATTTGGGCGCTAAAGACCAACACTTCCGAGCTCTTTGTTGTAAGTCTGGCTAAATATTTGGGCTGGGCCTGGCTTTTAAGGTTAAAACATATGTCTTAGTTGCCAGAGCCCACATATAGTGCCCTGTAAAGTGACAAACCTGTACATTGTTGAAACCATCTGTTTTTAGATTTTTTCATCTGCATTAATTTGGCAAGAAATGGTTTCCCGTTAATCGATATGATTTGTAATGTATCGTTAAAACACCATGTGTTTTTTATTATCTCAGGTTTCCTCCTTATTGATATTTAATGCTTTTTTAATGTATCTAGCTTCTGTTTATTGATGTTTTGTATTTTTTTTTTTATTGTATTTTAATGTGTCTTTTATGATTTGTTAAAAATCGAAATAAAGACTTGAAACCTGAAAAAAAAGGTTGAACACAATTACACCAAATTTGGCAGAAAGCTATAACTTTACTCAAAAAGGATGCTTGTTGTGATTTGTGTAAATCTGTTCAGACCTTTTCGAGAAATTAAGTTCTGGACTGTTGATTCTGCAGGAAGCCTGTGGGAGTCCTGTGGCACAGCAGATTATAAAAAATAGTGTACTAGCATTTCTTGCAAGGGCTTTTTTCCAATGGACTGCTCCTGTCAGAACGCACTCATTGACAGGCATGACAAAATTGTGGCTTCTATTACAGGACACAGAGACTCAATCCCTGTGTACTGAAACTTAAACTGAAACGAAATAGTAGGGGACAGGGTATGGGTACCTTGACACTCTGGCATTTATGGGGGGTCACAGAGGGATGCCCCACTGGGGTCAAAGAAAAAGAAAATAAGCCTGTTAGCCCCACAGGACTTTCACAGGAGAATATGGCAGCTCCTGTGAGTGTCCTGTGGGATCCAGAGGGGCTCCATCAGTGTGGACCCGCAGGACTCTCTCTGGAGCCAGCGCAAACTCATGTACTCCCTCCATACCCAAAGGAAATGTTAAAAAAGGAAGATCGTAGAGTGTTGGTCCCAGTGGCAGCCGCCACAAACAAAGGGTGGTGGGCAGGTCGAGGGGGTCGCTCGGCAGGAAAGGTCACTCCTCCTGTCCTCTTCCTGGTCCTAACAGCCCCTGGGACAGACTCCCATCCAAGCCCCTATGCTGCATAACAGCACAGAGATTGGCATGATCAGGCTTCAAAGATACTTGCTCAGACCAGGGAGATTGTGGGGTTTCTCCAGCCTGGCTGTTCAATGTAACTGGGCTGGAGAAACCTAAGTGCTCATGTATGATTTGGCCAGGCTGAGAAGGCTGGCCAAACACATTTGCGCAGTTAGGATATGGACCTTGCACTCCTATGCCTCAGCCCGCCACTCCCTACATCGCTGGCTCAGAGCCGGCAAATGAAAAATAAAGCAATGCTGCTGGCTCTGAGCAAGGCAGTGGGACAAAGCTCCTCCACCATTGCGGTGGAGCTCGCCGCTGGTGGGTCAGTGGATGGTTGCCAGCTAATGGAAAATGACTGGCCAAAGGTTGGATGCCTCCAGTCTCTACCACCACCCTACTGTGTACGGGTGAAGGCCATGCATGGCAGGTTGGTTGGTCGCCGATGGAGGGGGGTGAATGCAAGGTATGGCTGCAGGCCAGGCATTGAGGCCAACCCCATGCTCTCAGGGATGAAGGCCATACACAGGGGTGGTTGGACACCAATGTGGTGTTAGGTGCAGCACATGACTGCATACATATCGTAATAAAATATTGCTTTACGTTAGAAAAAAATCGAGATTCACTGAAAAAAACACAGGTAAAAGTGGAATTATATGTAGTTCTTCTTTAATTAAATAATAACTTACACTTTTAAAACCAAAGAAAGCACTAAAATTCACCTGTTATATGTATGTGACATCAGTATAACCTGTATCCCTATGATGCACTGCTAATGACAGCAAATATTACCTCACTGATGACATCTACGGTGGTGCATGTGTTACTTCTGTCAATTATGTATAATTGATTAATTTCAATGGTTTTTTTTGTTTTAAAATGAAAGGTTTATTAAATATTAGTAGACCTACGAATAACTCCACTTTAACCTTTGGATTTTTATCTACATACTTATTTGAGTAAATAATGCCAGAAATGGTTTGGCTGATGTCAGTCTTTACACATGAAAAACCTATAAATGGTTTTATTGAGAATTACATAAAATCATAGAACTACACAAGAGCAAATCCATATGTCCAAGATGTTTGTATATTGACAATATCTTATTTAGTTTCGTGAATTTGGCCCAATATGTACTATTAAGACTTGAAAAGAAAGGTCAAAGAAATTATATTTGATGAACAATCTAAGGCTAAGTCTAGTTTCTAATATTGTGGCCAGTCCTCAACATGGCTCATGTCTTTTCCACCCATGGATGAAAGGGATTTGGTAATTATTTTGATTTAAGAAGATAACATGCCATGCAAAAAGGTATTTAGTGACAAGAATTAAAGAAGGCTTCAGAAGCATATTTGGTTAATTAGGAGGTAGGAAGAATCCAGCAGCAGTTCCTTGGTCTTCATCCCTGTGCTCTGATCCTTGTGCAATGCACCACCCTCTTCCATGTGCCGCAACTGTCAGCAAGAGTACCACCACTGGCCTCTGCTTGATGAGAGGAGAGTGAGACGGAAAGCACAATGCGCCAGGTGGAGACTTAAAAGTTTACTGGTGACAGGGCCGACTACCACAAACACCCGACAGAGCCATTCATTCTCCAATGATTGAATGGCTCTGTTTCCGGTCTGGGTGGGTCCAATGATTACATTCACACCTTACTTTGTTTATTCCGTTAATGTTGGCATAGCATGGCAGCTGGTGAGCCCAGCCACAAGAGCTGTGGTTTTTACATTGCTTGGTGGCAGGCTGTAGTGGCTATCAGACTTAAGGTGATGAGGACAACAACAAAAAGGAAAGAACTAGAACTGCAATTTTTACCTGGTTCTGAAATACTAGTTCAAACTACATCTCCCATAATGCACTGCTCAGGTCTGTTTGAACACCTGAACCAAGAATTTGTTCTATTCGACCTCCCAAATGCTTTGTTCACGAAGCAGGAAACTACAGTTTATGTGATACTTTGCAACACATAGACTACACACAACTAAGGATTTGATGTCTGCATTTTTCAACCTCCATTCCATATATCTGAGATGTCTTTGCAAGAGACGGCCCCTGAGATAAAACTGAAATTCACACAAGGCGAAAAGTTAAAAATATCATGTATGTATGTGGATATGTGGTACAAAATGGAAGGAGCGGAGAGCAATCAAATCAACATATGTGCAAGGCTCCAGCAGTTTCTATTTGATGTTAAACCAATTTTATTGAGCCTCCAGGTGTAAAAAATGCTATGTGAAGGAGAAGATATTTGGTCTGAGCCACACTGGGAGTATTTTATTTTGTATAACGTATTTGATCAAATCTGTCAGCCAGGCATTATTGTCCGCTAACCAGTCTGTTGTCCTTTTTTGTTGTTGAGGTTTCTATAAACTGGAGGATGAAGGTTTTAGTAGTTTATAAATTTTTAAAACATGACCTCTTTTCTTGAGCTTATTGATTGGTGGAAAATGAAGGGAAGGGGAAGTGTTTGGAAATAGCCACTTTCAAAGTTAGGAAATTATAAAAGTGAACATTCTCTAGACCATTTTCATTTTTTAAATTTTTTTTTTAATTGATCAGTTCATAACATGAAAAATAGGCAAAACAACAAAATAGGCAGACATAGGGATTGATTCATAACATACACTTGAAATTATAACTGGATAGGTCATTACGGCATGATAATAATAGACCATTTTCAAATGTCTCATATTTGTATAGATGGAGGAGCGAGCTGTCACATCTCAGCAATCACGATCTTATTATGCATAATAGAGCTTTTCATAGAACTTGCTGTCTTTTCCATTCTTTGTGTATAACAGGAAAATATTCAATCCTATTGTCAGTTTACTAGAGATCAAATTAAACTTACTGTTTACCTGCTGTATTATCTGTGTTTATAATCCTGAATAAAATATTTTGAAATAAAAAGTCAGTGTTGTATTTTATTCTTGGCTCACAACAAGAAAAACCGACACGGAGATAGCTGACCAGACTCGGGGCCCCCAGACCCAATTACCAAGCCAAGAATGCACATTACTTGGGTGTATCACACACTACAAATCCACCAGCCCCACCCCCCAAAAAAAACAAAAGGCCAAACTTACAGTTTTGGTGACATGGCCATGTGTATTGGAGTGTTCGGGTTATTGAATAACTGTGGCACTGGCATTTGGCAGAAAGGGCACTGTGCACAACCAGCAGTTGTCTGCCATGAAATAGCCTGGGCCTTGGCACCTACTTTTTCTTATAAATTTAATATTCATGCTTTGTTTTCTCTAACTCAGCTGTTCTTTGTTGCCTTTGTTTGTGGCACCAGTGTGCCTGTTTCATAACTAAAGCACTTCTAGGAAGTGCATACTATTTTGCAATCTTGGTCAAGATGCATGATTGCAATGTTTACGTTTACAGCAAGGCCGGCTTTAGCGCTGGTGGCCCCCAGTGCGGCAGTCCTTCTTGGCGCCCCCTAATGACCTACATTGACACAAATTCCCTCACTGCCACGTTTTGGCGTTGCAGCATGCGAAATGTAATTCGTTTTATTTATTTACTTATGTACTTACCTCCGTTCGGCCGTATTCCGAGGTTTATTACCCCCACCCTGCCCCTGCCCCCGCCCACCCCCCCGCAGCACTCCCACCAGGAGCCGCTACTGCTCATCTTTCCATAGCCCCTTTTTGACATGCATATCATTATTTTATAGCGCTACTCATAGTTCACTCACACTCATAATTCATCAGATGTGATCTATACGGTACATGTTTTTTGCAGCAGGCACATTAACCCCCTCCGCTATTTTACGGTGAGTCAAAACTGCCACTAGACAAAACTCCATCTCGCTCCAGCATGAATATTAATCCCCAGAGTTAGCTTGACATTTTTATTGTTTCCTGAAAACTGCTGGAGACACAAGGAACTGTGCAGCAGATGCCTTTAACCCATAAGTTATTTTTAAACACAGTGCCCACCGAGGTCAGCGCCAGGTGCGGCTGCACCGGTGGCACCATCCTAAAGCTGGCCCTGGTTTACAGCCTATCCTGAGAGCTAATGCCTTCCCAGTGTGCATATGTGTAGGAACAACAGGAGTAAACCCATAGACCGCGTTGGGATGGGTGTGTAGTATAAACAAAAACAATTCCCAACAGGTATCATTAAAGGGCAGTTTTAACAATGTATGCAGTTCGCATTACATCAAATAAGCAACAAGGAGTCTCGAAGAGTTTTGAAAGGGATATTATTCACCAATTAGAAAAAAGGGGTCTTTCACATGGCAATACAGTTAGACAGCACTGTACAGAACAAATCATGTGACAACCCGAAGGCACTTGGTGAATAGTGATATATACAATTGGTGATGGTGAAAGTGCAAGTGCTAAGGTGAACAGCGTGATCGACGCATAGTGACAAAGTATAATACAGTGATGGCGCCACAAGGTCAAGTTGTAGTCACTTCAAACATGATTGAATAAATTTTACAGGAGCACAAAACGTAAAATGCGCCATATAATTATGCTGTGAAGTCGACGGCGTTTCGATCCCCGTGAGTCGGGATCGTCATCAGGACAGGGTTGTCGATGAGGACAGTGATAGTCACCCCAACGGAGACGCGTGGGTGGCTGAAGTCAGGGCAACGGAGGGCGATTAGGGCTCTCGGAATTGGAATAACTCGCAGTGAATGAAGGAGCTACGTAGCTCCTGCATTCACTGCGAGTTATTCCAATTCCGAGAGCCCTAATCGCCCTCCGTTGCCCTGCTTCATTCAGGCGCCTCCTCACTGATCGGATTCACTGCCACTCACGATCAGCTGCCGATTCCTGAGCGACCGCCCGGACTTCAGCCACCCACGCGTCTCCGTTGGGGTGACTATCACTGTCCTCATCGACAACCCTGTCCTGATGACGATCCCGACTCATGGGGATCGAAACGCCGTCGACTTCACAGCATAATTATATGGCGCATTTTACGTTTTGTGCTCCTGTAAAATTTATTCAATCATGTTTTAAGTGACTACAACTTGACCTTGTGGAGCCATCACTGTATTATACTTTGTCACTATGCGTCGATCACGCTGTTCACCTTAGCACTTGCACTTTCACCATCACCAATTGTATATATCACTATTCACCAAGTGCCTTCGGGTTGTCACATAATTTGTTCTGTACAGTGCTGTCTAACTGTATTGCCATGTGAAAGACCCCTTTTTTCTAATTGGTGAATAATATCCCTTTCAAAACTCTTCGAGACTCCTTGTTGCTTATTTGATGTAATGCGAACTGCATACATTGTTAAAACTGCCCTTTAATGATACCTGTTGGGAATTGTTTTTGTTTATTCCCAGTGTGCATAGGCATGCTTAACTTAACTAAATTTAGTAAGTCTTGGGAGCGCCATACAGGCTGAAAGAGAATTGTATCAACTGTACTGATTCTTTGGAATCAGAGGCTCAGTTTTTATTTTCACGCCCCCAGTATAACTCACCAAGGGATAAATGGCTGTCACACATGTTTCATAGTTTAGGGGATTAATGTCAGGAAATGAAAGTTAAAAGATGCTAACTGGATACTTTCCCTCAATATATTTACCCCTTTTAGCTTCGTATTTTCAGCCTCGTGAATTCCATGTGCTGCAAGTTAAGTGTGATTTTAGGTAATAATAAATTGTTCTGTAGGTCTTCTATTCGAAGAATCTTATACTGGATTTGGTGTTTAACCTATTCATACCTATTCTATGCATGCATGATGTATTATTATTATTTTTTATTTCATAACAAACAGTAAACTATGTGTGTTGTGAGGACACTCATTGGATGGCAGGTATTTTCTTTGCTGCTGCTTGGAGCAGGAGCAGCTCCAATGAAGGTCGTTCATTATCCCTGATACCACCAGCCGTGGTCCGTGCAGGTAACAAATTAAATAAATAATTAATTTTCCCTCTGCATCGTCCCATGGAATCCCCCCTTACACGGCCCTACCACCCCACCGCTGTTACCAGCACGGACCGCAGCTGGATACCACTCTGGCCATGGGCGCACTTAGTTAGCTGTCTGCATCATGAAACTGCAGACTCTGGTGCCTGGGTTAAGTCCTCATGTATCTTGTAGACAAGTAACAGCTGTTGTCGCCAGTAGCTGCCCAGAGTTCAGTGCTCAGCTCATATTATTGCTTGAGAGACATGGAGTTTAGCATTGTGCACCTTTTGTCCCTCAGAGTTTCATTGTCAGATATCTATGGGCCTCAAGTTCAAAGAATCGATTTGGTAAAAAGGGTTGTAGATTGCACACCGCCTTTTACCAAATCGTTTTTGATTTTGCGAATCAGCCTGTGCACTAAAAAATAAAGAATTGTAGACGGTAGCAACTCGATTTATCTCGTAAGTATTCATGAGGTAGGGCTCAAATTGTGAACCACTACAATTGGCCACAATTGCAGGGATGGCGGCCTGCTGGGGTTATCAGAACAGCATGTCTATGTTTGCTTTTAAATAAAGTCATCTTTTCTTTTGTTTCAATGCAGCCCATTTTCCTTAAAGGAAAACGGGAAGCTTTTAAGAGAGAATGAAAAGTTCCACAAAACTTTTTTAGGAGTGCCTAATCGTTTTTGTCAACATTCAGAAGCGGAAAGTCCCCTCTGGACTGGCTTACCACCTCCTTTTGAGTTTGTGGTTAATTGCTAATGGTTTACTACTGGATTTCGGTCACAAAACATTAATTCATACCATAAGAAACCAGTATTTGGAAGGGATGCCCTCTGCATACCCCTTCCAAATAGCAATATCTAATTCTTTCCTAAGCCCACTTAACAATTCAGAAATTTTCATCTGAATTGTTAAATGGGTTTAGTACATTTTAAAAAACGTTTTACCATTCACAAACCCTTTGATTTACCAAATCAGGGGGTTGTGATCACTAAAACCCACATTCTCTTGCAACAGGCTTGCCTGCTTGCTCAGAGTATAGGGTAACACCCATGGAACAATCCCAGTTTTCTTAACTGTGTTATACTTGTCTAATGCTAAAGCTTGGTGGGGTGGCTCATTGCCTTATCTTAGCATAACTATAATTTTCCCAGTGGTCATTGTGGCTCAAAAGTGGTGTCCCAAGGAGCAGTTGTTTGTATTTTATTCTTGTTTTTCCATTTCGGCTGTTCTCTGCCATCTCCCCCAGGCCTTGAGAGCTTCCAGCCCAATGCTGAGTATAAAGATGGTGCTCATCCTTTCCTTTGGGCAACTGACTTGGGAGATCAGTTAGCTCAGCTGGGCTTGAGTTATTGATTTCTCTCCTAGGGGTTACTTTTATTTTCATCCTTGGTAATCTTTAGTTAGGGTAATGCTTTTGGCGAAAGATAAATCTGGTTTTATCATGGCCATGGCTGAAGACTCTACTGATCCTTGAGCTCGGGAGTTTCAATATATAGTTTCTTCAGTGATCAATGGAACGTGCTTCTACTAGTGTAAGGAGGATTATCGCAAAGCTGTGTCTTTGTCAATTTAAGAAAAGGTGTAGGATATCCCACTTGGGTCATATTCTTTTTGTTTCTAGGTGAGGTCCGTTGCTTGCTCACTACACCATAACCAAAAAGTAGAGGCACATCTTGCTTCAGATGCTTTTTGTGTCTACACAATTTCATGCATTGGAATTCATTCCTTGCTTGTAGACCTGCATCCTTTAGCCCTTTTAAAGATTTAATGAGGTCTCTTAGTATTAAACAAGGGACTCCCTTTTCCAGTTCAGCGAGACCAAACAATTGTGCAGTGAGCGAGAGAAGAAGGAAATCCAGAGTAGTACATAAAGAATAGCCACATCTTTTATGCTTGCTGATTTTTGGAGCACTGCTTGAGATTTTCAGTACAGAAGAATTATTGTCATGGAAGTACTTTGGTTTGAGCACCAGTCATGGAAAGGTCTTGGATGTGGGAATGCATTCCTTGAAATTATACTTAATATGGAATGTGGGCACTATTCACGTTTTATACTACATGTGTTGTTGAGAAAAAAAGAGTCTGTGTCATGTTATCTGTTTGTATTGTATATAGTTTGTTTTCTAAAAGAAAATGTTTATGTTTCTTATGTCATTTATTGTTATGTTTGTGTATTTATATGTATATATGTGTCGTTTACTGCCCTGATGAAGTTCAAGTAACATAAATTGAACAAAACGTGTTGGATGGATGTTTTATAAGAAAAAAGATCAGAAAATAAAGTAAAAAGGATAATCCATCACAAAATTGTCTGGCTTATTATATTGGATAAGAAGATTACCGGTGCACCTTTCCATATCAAGTACAATTTTCTATTCTTTGGAGCAGCTGTACCAAACAACTGCAGCTACAGGAATTGTTGTGCACTGACAATTTGACCAAGAAGAAACAGAAAGTGAGGTGCGCTACCTATGGTCTGCCGTTGTGACTTTGAAGTGGTTGGTTTGAACATCTCTTGAAATTATGATGGATCAGTTTGGGCACAGTAAGGATAGGTGATTCCGCTTATTCAAGATAGAGAGCGTTTTTGTAGTTCATACAATGAACCAAAAGACATAAGAGTCATGTGAGGGTGAGTAACAGGTCCCCAAATTATTCTTTATCCAGGATTCCTTCAAGATCATAGATAGTGTGTGATGGTCTGCCCGCAGATGGAACACACTGTAAATATGCAGAGAATATATAATTGGGTGCAAGGGGTTTATGTGTAGAGCTTCCACTGCAGACCTTGATGTCTTTCAAGGCCACCTAGAAGGACAACTACTGGAGTTTTTCATGTTCTTGTACCAGAAAATACCCACAGTGATTATTCCTATGTTTTGAGGAGTATGAGACTGGTCTGGTGCTGCCACCAAAGAGAAGATAATGGTACATGTGCAAAGAGAAGAGGAGCCCCAAACCACTAAGGGGAAGTCTAAAAGGCCTGATTGATATGATGATATAGCAATGAAAAGCCATCCTCTGGAAAGCAGATCTGTCCTCTATAATAACCCTGCAGCCCTGGTAAAGCGCAAGTGGTTGGCTGTGATGAAGCAGATAAACTGCTGAATCCCTTAACTGACATATAAAACCAATTGTGACATTTAAGAGAAAAATGACAAACGTGCACCAATTGTGATAACTATACATAAGACAAATCTTGAGAAGATTTAGTTACTGAATCTTAAAAGCATGCAGATGAGAATAAAATTAGATAATGATTAGTCGTTTGAATAATATAGATTGTATTCTATTTACCATTATTGGTGTTTCTTTTCAACGTGTAATAGAATATGTTAAGAGAATAATCTCACATGATTTGAAAATGTTGTAATTATGCTTATGAAATATATTATGTGGGAAATAATTGATGAAAACTAATGTAATGCAGACTATATCATGTATGTATTTGGAGAGTTGCATTCTAAACTCAATGTTTAGCATATGGGAAATGGTGCACCAAGTCAGAAAAGAGAAAAGGTGCTGCACGCTTCTACTAAAAGCTAATGCTATGAAACTTCCAGAGAATGATCTTTATAAATGTACTAATATGAATTAGCAGAAACAGTATATTAATATTTTATATTTTGAAATAATTTCACACGTTAGAACCTTGAAAATGCAGTAATATGCCATTGCTGCAGGTGCTATTTACCACAAAGCTAAAATACTAAAATGCTTTATGAATGCCAAAAAGTTGATAGAAAACATATAAGTTCTCAAAAGTTATAAGTGAAATGTATATTTCCAGTATTTTATATTCTGTATTACATGAACTGAATTCTATTTAGGCCTGTATTTTCCACTATTGCTTGCTTGAGTCTGTTCTCATGGAAGGCTTCACAAACTTGCAATGTGAAGAAAAACTATTTCTCCTGGAGAGAGTTCCCATTTGCATACAAGGAGTGTTTGCAACAATTTTGTTACTTTGGGAACATCTGCTGTAAGAAACTGTCCTCATGAACTCACTCATGTGCCTTTGCAAAGTGTCCATTTTTGAAAGTAAATACACTCTAAATGGTTCAACAGCTTACATGATGATCTCCACCTTTTTGCTATAATATGTGTCTTCTTTACACTGCATGACAATCACCCTATATGAACTGACCAATGCACTGAGTGGTCTGACCAGATGAGGTGACCCAGGAGGTGTCACCCCGTCACTTGTGGATTATATTATACATCGTATGATGGAGAGACACTCACACTTTTTCCTCTTGGATGGAGATTATTGATTCTCCTTGTGTTCGAAACTTCCTTGCAGACTCTACAGGTTCTCCTTTCGACTGACACATACGCTGTGTTCGCCATTTCCCGGTCTTCTTTTCCTGTCATGGGGGAGAACTTTTGAGCTGTCATGGTTTATATCCCTTCCTGAACTTTCCTCTGCTCTGGTGATTAATGAAAACCCTGAAATGTGTTTGCTTCCCTCAACTCTTTGACTTTAACAGCCTGACATTGATGTATTCGCCCCTTTTAAATTACTGATCAAAATCTAATCCAAACTAAATCCTGTTTCTGTCTCTCCTTGATTTGTCTCCAATGACTGATTGTGCATTACAATTGAGTATTGATGAAGAATGGGAATTCAAATAGAGAGATCTCTGGACATCAGATATTAATGCTATTGTTCTGCATAGCTTCAACGGAATTATTGGTTTGATGATCCTGGTACGACTGAATTTCTTCAGGAGATTTTGTCTGGATGCGATAATACTATATTTGTATAGTTTCATTTTGAGAGTTATATACATGAATCTAATTACAGGTTTATGGGTCAGTTACCCAATTTGTGGTCCTCATTGGCTATCTGGATTGGATCCCCTATATCCAACCCCTCTTGGCACGATTCGAGATCCATCGGAGGACCAAACAAATAAATCTGTAGTGTAGTGTTGGGAGATAAAAGCAGATTGGCCCAGTGGTGCTACAACAGCAGCAGGGCCCAGCAAACAGAGGGGATCCAGCACTTCTCTGCACATGCTAGCATCAAGCAAGCCTACACCAAACATCCAGTTCACCAGGGAGTCACAAAGGAAGACACAGTTAAAGTGAGCTCATGTGAAGAGCAGAACGTCCCTCAGACAAGGAACAAATGGGTGCTCCTTCAGAGAAAGGGTCCAAGAAAACTGTATGAAAAGCCAGATCACACTTTTGAAACATCTGCAGTGCTCACAGCAGCCAAGACATCAACAAGATGTTAGTGTCTTGGCAGTCCACAATGGCTTTGGGTCAACCACCATAACACAGCCAGCACCAGAACGCACACTATTTCAATCAGCCACGAACATGAAAGTCTACTTTAAGACACTGAAATATTACAGTGGAACTGATCAGATAAACATGATTAAGAAACAAAACTGCGTATCAAGATAGCGGGTTGAGTGAGTGAGTGGAGTGTAGAACTTAGAAATTTCAATAGTCTTTTTTAACCACATCACAACAACGTGAGATGGCACATAGAAACATGAAATGATTTAATGAGGTGTGTGTTACACAGTGGATCTAGGAAGAAGACAACTGCTTCACTGTGCATTTAAGACAATTAGGTTGTCAGAGCCTGCAAACGTATAGAAATTGATGGAAAACTCAATAGTTCCAACACCAACCAAGAGGCACGTCCTTGGCATGTTTCAGCTTATACCTTTCCACACAAGTACTTTTTTGTGATGACACTGAAAAACAGTCAAATAGAAACTTGAAAAGCACTCCACATATGAAAAAATTAAATGCTGTGACAAAAGTAAGATTTGCAATGTATGATTCAGGCAGTTATCTTGTTTCCCAAGAACTGATGTTCAACACTTTTGCTGTTGCAAACCCGATGAGTCCGAAAACTGTAGAGTTTGAAACTGCAAAAGACTCTTTTCTGAGGTATTTGGACTTTCACTGTAATGCCTGCTCCCCCAATTACAAAGCAGGAAAACACTGCCAAGTTTGCATGTCCACTGGAGCAAGCACTTCTTAAAGTACACCCTAAGCAAACTGCCACAAAAAGACACGACAGTCGATTTAGTACCCACATAAAGCCAGGGCTGCAAGCAAAAGGTTACACAGTAATAAAGTTAATATGTGATAAAAGCTACTTCACAATCATTAACCGGTTCTGTGGATTATTACTTAGTACAGTATTTGGACATGAATCAACCCATAAGCACGGTACAAAGGGCCAAAATTATAAATGTCAGCAGGCCCAGGGATCTACACATTCAAAGGAACCACTATTACGTCACTTCCTTTCAATGTACAAAACGTTTGGTGGTAGGCAACTGTCAGTTTTGATTGCTATTTGCCAAACTTTAAAAAAACTTATATTTTCAGAAACAAACTCCCAAAGTGGGAGTCTGTTTCAGAAAAAACAAAAAACGAATGACCCCAAACACCCTTGAAAACGCAGATTTGAATACCGAGCCAGAGATCTGCTGTCTCATGCAGTCCTCCATTCCAGCATTTGCTGTTGTGCAATGAGGTGCACAGTCAATTCCAACTCCATTAATGTTAATGAGTCAAGCAATGTGTCCCTCGTCCAACACCATCTCTTCTCTGCGCAAAGGAAGCCGCAGAATGCAAACCATTGTGCTGTGAGTAGATTTTCTGAGAAATTGGCCTTCTGTCTATTTCTCCAGTGTGCAAGTGAAACATCTCTTTATTTTCCTTTTTGGAGGTCATTGGAACTTGTTTGTCTATTCCCCTGCTGTTTCATGTATATTTCAAAAAGTTTTAGAAATTGAATTTTTTTGCCGAAAAGTGAGAAAAACATTGTTGTAGCCTAGAGACTTATGGTACATGGTGGGAAAACCTACCGGACCCCATGTCAGAGGCTCTCAAAGCTTCCTGCTTCATTTTCAAGTTACTTTTGTCAATACAGATGCTAAACTGAGCTATAGATTAACAGGTGCTTAAACATGAACAGGAGAGGAGAATGGCCAAGCTCATCAAATGCTGGCTGTATTTTATCAACATCCTCCTTCTCTGCATTGCTTAGAATATAAATAAACTTGAACTTAAAAATATATATATATACTTTGCACGTGCTGATGCCTCATGAAACACCTACAAACGAGCACAGGCAAAATAAGTCACACAGACAGAGAATACAATGAGCATAATGATTTTTAAAGGACCATAGGCTGTAAAATGCTTAGAGCCCTGATGAACGACGGGAACAGGAAGCAAACGAATTGCCTTTCTAAGCCCTTTCTTTCTGTTTGCTTAGCTGGCAGCTTATGTTAACATAAATAAACTGATCTATTTTTACTTTGAAGGGCATCTTCAGATCAGGCAGCAGTGGGGCTGGTGATGCAACTGGTCTGAAAGTATGTTTGTAGCAGTGGGAGGGGGAGCAGAGAACACAATCCTGCATATTTTACTTATTTGTTTTTCCAGCTAGAGTATTTCCAACAAAAACACTGTACAAGGGAAAGATGGCTCAGCAATAGAACAGTGACCTGTTTTTGGTGGCTAACATGGGCCAACAGATGTGAATGAGTATAATTCGCTATGAGAAAGACTGGAACGGTGAAGATGGAAACTCATAGTACAAATGTACACGTAAACCTATTTTAAAGATTATGAGAAGTGTTACGGCTTAGAGTGCTATTCGTGTAAAAGTGGTATAATGCCTCACTAGGGGTAGTAAGTGCTATGTATTTTAGATCTAAGTCCAAATACATCTCGAAAAACTATTGTACATGTTCTCATCACTTCCAAGCTGGATTATGGAAATGCACTATATCTGGGAGCCACTAAGGGAACTCTCAAATCGCTGCAGCGAGTTCAAAACACGGCAGCGAGGTTGGTACTGAATCCCCCCAAAAGATTGTCAGCTTCTGGTGCTCTGAACCAACTACATTGGGTCCCTGTGTCCAAAAGAATTGGTTTTAAAGCCCTGTGCTTCTGCCGTCGTATACTCAATAAACAAGGCCCTAGCTATTTACGTCCTCTGATACAAGCTTATATCCCAGGTCGGAAACTTAGATCCTCTGAAGCAAAACTTTCTAAAGTCCCCAAGATCAGAAAATCCAGAGTGGGAGCTAGAACCTTCTCCTATATAGTGGCAAAAATGTGGAACTCTCTTCCCTATGCTCTGAGAGCCTCTCCCTCAAAAAATGAGATAAGAAGTTAACTGAAAACATGGCTGTTTCTCAACCTGATCTAATTTTTTTAGCCAGCTATTTCTATTTCTTCATCTTTCTTCTCATCTAAGTTTCTGGTCCAGCGCGGGGACACACTGATGAGGTGTAATCAAGCGCTTTACAAATCCCTTTATTATTATTAATATAACTGTGAACAACAATCTGAGTTATTGTACACAGTTTGCAAAAAGAGCTCCCTTCAGTATTATGTATGTGCTAACATTTCATGGATCTTGTTACATACATTCAGTGTAACAAGGTATTATAATTTTAATACGAAAAGTGTTAATTGATATCATGTAATTTGCCTGCACATCTACCAATCATATACTTGTTCAAACTGAATTAACACCATACGCATTCTAGAAACAAAATGAAGTTGGTGCAAGATGAGCTTCACTGACTCCTCTTGCAGAAACAATGCAAAGAAATGTAGTTTTTAATCCAAAGGGATAACTCTCTCTGAAAATAAACAAAGTGCAAAATAAGAGTTTGTAATCCTAATGAATAACTCCTTGTGAAAAATAAACAAGTACAATATACGAAGTTTCAAGACGTACTGAAGAATTCCTGAAATAATATTCTAATGTACGCCTTTGTCCTTACATGAGTGTAGTACCAGAATACTTCTAGGACTACATAGACTTCTTTGGACCAATGAAGGCTCCAAGGTATTGGATACTTCTTTTCAGCGGTCCTACATTAGCTTCGCACTTCACTGGAAAACAGCTCTGAATGGATAAGTTGGCAATTTCTAGCCAGTCAGGTCACTCCTTTCTCTGGAAGCGTTGCTTCCTTTTTCTGGTTCATCACAACTCTCAGCTTAGGGCTCTCTCGGGTCCAGTGCTGTGTACTCCCAAGTAGGAAGCTTGTTCTCTCACAAAGGATAAACCCCTCTTCTGCATTTTGTGTTGCTAATCTAGTACTAGAGGCAAGCCTACTGACTTTGCAGACCACTTCTAGTGCCTGGATAGACATGGAGAGCAGAGAGCAGGGTACACCTCAGAATTCTCAACATGTGGGTCCTGAAAGCATTTTCGCTCATCTGTATTGTACCACAGCCGAGAAATGCTCCGGGGAGCTAGTCTGTGTAGAAAGCTGGGTTTTTGTTGGAGTAACCCCCTCACATACCCTTTTTGCTAGACTACTGATGTACTTTGACTTGATGTGCCTTGGGTCTCTGCCAATCAGGTTCCCAGGGCCTGTGTTCTTTCTCAAAACCTTACCTTGTACCCCCAATTGGCACCTCTCTGGCCACGTCAGTCCCTGTAAAAGGTACCATGGGTTCCAAGGGCACTGTGGCCAGGGAACCCTCTAAGAGCTGCAGCTCTTATTGAGCCACCCATAGAGGCCCTGTACCTTTGCACACACACACTGCCATGTTTTGGTGCAGAACAAAGTGAAGAGTTGACATGGCACACATTCCTGTATTCAAAATAGTGCTGGGATGCGCACTATTCTCTACCTAATACGTCATGTTTGTTCTGAAATTATCCCAGACTGCATGCTTACTGGTTTAGGGCCTTGCCCTGGTGGCACACTGATAATGAACCATGCTGTATGGTGCGACATATCGCCCCAAGACCAGTTGCACAGCTAAATTTGTAAATATACAACGCTCTGAATTTTTAATCCATTTTACTCCATGTGCTCTTGAAACGATATGCGGGGACGGATTTGTTGAGTAGTTTTGGTAGTTACCCCCAAAGAAGGGCTAGCGAAGCCCGAAATGCATTGGGTTTGAATAAAGAACACTGCTTTGGATGGATTATGCATTGGTTCGTGCCCGAAATGCATTGGGTTTGAATAAAGAACACTGCTTTGGATGGATTATGCGTTGGTTCGTGTTCTTGAAAGTGGTCCGGAAGGGCACATCTGGAACATTTGAAACTTTGGAAATAGCATCATACCTCACGTGTGGATCAAGCATGATTTGTGCACTGAAAGAGGTACAACGTATTGAGCACATGGAGTAAAATGGATAAAAAATTCAGAGCATTGTATATTTACAAATTTGGCTGTGCAACTGATCTTGGGGCGATATGTCACCCCATACAGCATGGTACACATCTCTGTGTGCCATGCCTACAACCCACTGCCCAAGCATAGGTCAGCCACCCCTCTAGCTGCTTGTACTATACCAGTGGTGAGGGTACGGGTGCATGAGCCCTATACCCCTACAGTGTCTGGACCAATTCTTAGACATTGTAAGGGCAGTAATGCCATTAAGAGTATATGGTGCTGGGGAGGAGGAGCCACGCTAGCAACCAAGATGGCCTCGTGGGCTCCCGGCTGCGCCGACCTCTTACTCCCGCCGGAATATCCTGATATTCATCCTGTCCTTGCGCCCAGCCACAGTGTGTATGAACCTGCCGTGAGATTAATGGTGCTTTCCTGAGATCTCTAATTGCTCGGCTGACGAAGATATGTCGAGTGGAAGTTTGCGGCCTAGATTTGCCCAGAAGCCGGGGTCTCGAGAACTGGCCCATCCGGGTTTCAGTTCAACAACATCGGCTGTGATGGTGTGATTGGGTCCGGTCTACCGGAGTGGGGGGGGGGGGATTTTCCTCGCTTTTTCGGATTGATGTGGATGATGGTTGGCTGCCTTGCTAAAAGTCAAAGGAGGGGTGACAACTCAACGCTTGCAGCTGTGGGCGGGGGCCCTGCCCGGTGACCCGGTAACGGGCCCGCTGGTGTTCGCTGGGTTTGGATCTCCGCCAGCGTTGGCGGCCCTAGGATATCATCGAAACAACCGATAAGTCTCCCTCTGCAATCGACCGTTCTCTATTCGCCCGTCCCCCTCTGAGACATCGAGCCTGCCGGGGGGAGCGATCATGATCGACACCGATAGAAGAGTGGTGGAACGGAATGTGGGTGATCCGTCGCTACGAACTGTGTTAGCAGCCATTGAGTCAATTCATGTGTACGTTGAAGACCGCATTCAGACGATGATGGGGCGCTTGGCTGAGATGGAATGAATTGGACCGGACCCTACTCCACTACAAGAAACAGCGACAACCGAGACACCCAATATGGGCATTCTGATGAAGGAAATAGACCCCCTATCGTGTGAGGTTTCGGAGCCTTTGACCAGTGTTTCCGACGATGTACACAAGCTTGAGGCCACCAAAGGATTGTTTAACCTAAGATCGTTGCTGACTATGGAAGGACTAATTGATGTTCCCACTCCAGAAACTTTTGACGAGAATTGTTATCGGAATGAAACTGCTCCACTTCCCTATGCACCTGAGCCGCTAAGATGGCGGACGACTCAACGCTGGGAGTTCATAACGTGGAAGGGAGTCTCTGGACCTGACGATGTTCACAGCACTATCGTTCTACTACTTTGTCTTGCATTGAGTTCTATTACAGTCTATTCATACTCGGACTGTCCTGTGGAAGAGGTGGTTTATCCGGAGGGGACTCATGTGTCTGATCGGGAGGGGCAAGGATGAGATCGAAGGACTGGGTTTGACTCAAGTATCGATGGGCACGGGACCTGATAAACTTTTGCTATAGTAAGGCTGGGCGGTGTTTGAAGATCCCCTCGTTGAGATACATATTCGCTATCTGATAGATTTCTTGACTTCACTTTGGGGATCCTTGGTTCTGGCGGGGGGAGGGGCGACCGGGAGCCTGTACGAACATGCCGTCCTCCACTTCTCTTCTCTACTTCGGTAGATTCTTCTTTTAGAACCTTGTTAGTTGGGGTGACAGGCACGCTGCTACTGCGTATTTAATTAATAAAACGAAATTCGTAGCGCGCACAGCATTGCTTTTTGCCATGCAGTGCGCGCTACGAATTTCGTTTTATTAATTAAATTGTGTACTTACCTGCAATGATCCATATGCCTGTTTTTAGCACCCTCCACCCCGCCCCTCCCCGCCTCCCTGCCCCACCGTAACTCCCTCCACGGCCCGCGGCTGATGAAAACTGGGGAGTTTGGTATCAAACGTCTCAGCACATTAAACCCACACTGATGCCAGTGTAGGATTTAATGAAAAATGCACTCAGAGGGCATCTTAGAAATGCCCACTGAAAAACGACCAGCATCTGGTGGGTTTCCTGACTGGTACACACAAGCGTGCCACCACGAGATGTGTTTCTAGACCCCCGGGTGGGAGCCTTCTCTCCCTGAGCCCAGAAACAAAGCCTTTCCTGGGTTCACCCCCTCCCCCAGGTCATGAAGAGCCATCAGTGGCAGGGGAGCTTCAAAGGCCTTGCCACCTTTGTAAAGCGACCCTGAACCAGCCCTCAACCAAGAACACAAGAGCTGACCAAGAAGAGGAGTTGAAGAAGGACTGAAGAGCTGTGCTGAAACTAAGAAGAGGAGGACGCCCACTGACTTGACCCGAGCCCTACCGGCCTGTCCCCACCTCGAACCTGCTCCACCGGAATCCCAGTGTTTCATGCAGCCCTTAGCCTGGCATCCCAACTCACCTCTCCAACTGGTGATCACCTCCACAAGATCTTCGTCCCTGAGCCTGCAGTCTTTGTTGTAACTGGGGAATCCCCTTTGAAAACAATAGGGCACCGATGCCAAAACAGTACCCTGCACCCAGCCAAACCTGCGCCGCTGCGGGTGTACTTGGGGTGCTAACTCAGATCCCCCTTTGCCCTGAGCCTAACACCAGGAGCTTTGCTCCCACAACCTTGTGGCCTGCTTGTGAGCAGCCACCAACCGGAGGCCCACTATCCCCCATTGGATAACATTGGACCTTACCATTCTGCGTCCGGCCGCCCTAGTGCCGCTGGAAGTGCTTTGAAAATGCATCCTTGACCCTGACGGAACCATGGTCCTAACCCCAGAATACCAACTCTCACAACCAAGTTCTTAGCTGTTAACTGATAACTACAATTTCTCCATAGGAATACATTAACTGTTTTCCCTTGAAAATTGTTTTAAGTGTGGAGTTGGTTTTGTATGAGAACTTGAAAAACTGCAAATAACTAAACACTGCTTACTTACCTTTTCTCTAGGAAATGTCCCATTTTGATATCTAGGCATATCACACTGAGTAGAAAAAATAATCCCTAAAGTAATCTGTAAAGTAATCAAAAGTAATCTAACAGTAATTTCCCCTGTATTGAATGCATTTACAAACCTGTAACAAAATAATTTCCATTCAGCTTGCTTGTATTGCTCAACCTGCCTTGAAAAGTACCATTTTCGCTTACCTGTGCCAGACTTGCTTGGTTCTAGAAAAGAAATATAATTAAATAATTTTTTTTATGCACACAAATTGGTCTGAGTTTAATCTTTGAGGGTGTGACATCATTTGCTGCCTGAGTGTGTACAACAAATGCTTAACACTACCCTCTGATAAAGCCTAACCGCTTGCCCACACAATCACAAATAGAGAGTAAGGTGCTATCTGCTTTTACCTCTGCCTAACTTTGGGGTTTTACTGGACTCTGTGCACACTATACCTCATTTTGGTATAGTATATACAGAGCCAGCTTCCTACAGTCTTAGGTTACCATCGTTAACCTGTAGGTTAGACTTTGATTGTTGGTTTTCCTTCTTCAACTGTTTACATGACTGCAATTCATCACATATGCCTTTGTGCAAAATGGCCGGTCATGGTACTGATGTTCAGCAGTGGTGGTTGATGCTTAACAGGGGTGGTGGGCAGGGGTGAGGGGGATGAAAAAAAAATTCACTTACCTGCAGGTCGGCCGCTGCCTCCTGGTCCTCCTCGGTAGTCGATGCAGGAAGAACACAGACTCCCCTAGCCAATCACGACATTGCTGTCACCAGCAGGACAGCAGCGTCATGAATGGTCTGAGCACCGTGGTTCGGTGCTCAGACAGGGATTGGGAGCCTGTGCATCTTCTCCACCAAGGCTTTGCAATACAGCTAGTGGAGAACATGCAAAGTGCACATGACTGGCTGGCCAAACCGTCATGCGCACTTAGAGAGTGCTAACCACTCCTCCCACTGGCCCCAGCTCTGGCTAGCCCAGCCCCGCCCCGCCTCGCCCCACACCTTAGAAGGAACGTAAAAATCTAATGATAATAACATTGCGTTTTTCCTTTTTGAACTTCTCATAGAGCAGTGCGGTGAAACTCGTCCACCTTAGCGGAGGAGCCGCTGCTGATGTTCAGACACTTCAGTCTTAGCCCAGGTCATGCCCTATGAAAATCAGAATCTTTCCCCAGTGGCTGTGCTGGAGCAGGTTCTCCTCCTAACTGGCATCAGCCTTGACTGTATGAGTGGGATCCCTACGTCAGAGACTACTTCAACATCGGGGACAATATGTACTAAAATATGTCATCACAAAAAGTGGTTGCAAATTGTGTGCCGCCTCTTTGCATCTACTAAATTATTTGGCAAACTAACATATGCACCGATAGGTCAGTTTATAAAATAATGATTCAGAGGGGGTCACAGAAAAACCTGTTGGCTAAATATTTATTTAGGCAGGTAGCAATTTGCGGCTCCTTCCATTTTGCTGCAAAGACTGGGATGGTGGGATGCAAGGGACAGCAAACCTTTCAATACTGAATCTTTTTTTAATTAGCCCTTTTTTTTAAAGGAGGTGGAGCTTTTAAAAAATGTTTTCAGTATTGAAAAACATCAGTTGGAGTTGGAAGTGGTTCCTTTGACCTCTGCCTATTCCTCCTGAATCTGCTACCCCTATTTGCAAAGGTGAAGGGGTCACGGGAAGGTGTCCCCTGGAGATCTCGTCCCTTTTGTGTGTAAGTTACTATGCCATCTTGGATATCAGTACCTTATCAATGGTTTGGAACCAGGATTATGGTTGCAAACCATTGATGCATGGGTTACTGATTCAGTATTTGAACGGGATGCCCAAAACACATCCCTTCCCAATATAGAATCCGTAACAATTTCTAAATTAATTTCACAATTCAGAAAAACTTTGCTGAGTGTAAGATGGGTTTAGTAAGTATATACAAGGGTTTTTGTGGTTGCAAACCATGAATTTGAGTGATTCAGATGGTTTGCAACCACAAAACCTTCAGAACATCTGGCCGTTGGTCCCTACTTGACATCAACCTGTCAACAACCAGGCCTCATCTTTGGATAAATGGCCATCTGTTCCTGTCCTCTCCCAGGAGCAACATTCCAAGATAAATGGCCAATGATTGCCACTTTTCAGCCTTCATGCTTTCAGACACAATCCTACAGCCTACTGGGAAAGAAGCTTTTCACAAGGATTATTCGCTGTCAGCAGTAAAGCCCAGAAGAACTAATTTAATTACTTCTAAAGCTTTCAGGCAGCACAAAGTATAAATTTACAAATGTACTGTTCCAATTTAATTATCAGAAATCTCCCTTCACCATTAAATGAAATTCTTGATAAATATTGGTATTGAAGAGCAACTTTGAATGAACGTTAAAGCAAGGCTCATGCGAAGATGGCTTAGCTCATGTGTAAAAGTAGATTTACCAACAAGCCAAAGCACTTTTCCTAAGGTTTCAATGAGCAGCCCGGAGAGGCTATGATTGTGAACCTGAAGTCATGCGTTTCCAGTCAAACACATGGTTGATGGAAATGGACATTGCGGCCAGCAAGTGGTATTTAACCCTTTCACCTCTGGTGAAATCAGGACCCCGGTCTGTCTGCTTTCTCCCTAAAATGTTATGCCATGTCATTAGGTAGACTACTGATTGGATACTGGGGTTCCCCTGTCAGTCCCTAGTATATGGCACCCATGTACCAGGAACATGTATTATGTCACTCGTGAGAGGTCATGAAAAATGGATCTTCAGGCCTGCCATTGCAGACTGTGTACATTGGTGCATGCACCTCTTAGTTTAGATATAGGTTTCCTATATCTAAGGGTCACTGCACTTAAAACCTATAAGTCACCCCTATAGCAGGCCTTGACAATCCTGAAGGCAGGGTGCTTGGCTCTAAGTGAGAGGGTGCCACTGCATTAGCAGGACACCCCTGCAGCCTACGGAGTCCATTCCCCCGAGTTGTTAGTGCTACACCAATTTACGACATATAAAGTGGCCTTATGCAACTGCGTGATGACCAACTCTAAAACGACAGAAAGTAACCCTATAGTGTTTGGTATCAAACAATGTGGAATCATACCCCCACACCAGTAACCGATGTGGGGGTATGATTCCACCCATCGGAAACGAGCTTTGTGAGGTCCCTGGTGTTCCCAGTACCAGTCTTCTATTCCCGGGCAGCCCAAAAGAGTTGCTGGCGACCAGAGACACATTTCTGCACTCCTGCTGCTGAGCCAAGCTCGATCAGGGGAATACAGAACAATAGGCATCCTGTCACAAGGAGGTGTGACCACCTTCCAGACAGGATTTAGTGTATTAGGCCTGGGTGGGTGCGCTTGCCAGCGACCGAAAGTCTGCATGAGGCTTGGAATCTTTCTCCAGTGAAACACGACCTCTGGGGAAGTTCCTTCAGCGTCTTGTCCACTTCAGGGTGACGTCGTAGGGGGAGGTTCACAGCGGTCCGGTGCAAATATGGGAAAAGAAATGAAGACTTGATTCAGTCAGGTGCTCAAAAACGTGTAATGCGTGAGGGAAGGGTAGTGAGGAGACACTCGGTGCAGTTTCCTAAGATCTAAGTGACGGTGGTGCTCAGGACAGGGCGTTGGGAGTTTCGGAGCAAGGCAATTATGGTTTTGCAAACCCCTTCCTGCCCGCCCAACCTGAGATACGAGATCGTACCTGTGTGGGCCACGCTTCTCCAGAAGCGTGGCTGGGCAAATCGCCGTGTCGTTGGCCTCCTGGCTCCAGTAAGGTGCGGGTGGGTCCTCTACTCGAGCTTCAGTCGCTTGCCTCCTTCTCGCTCTGCTTCACGGGTCTCTCTCGTCTCGCTATCTCTTCTCCTCCGGTGATAGAACACACAGGACTCCCTCTGCTTCCAGGATTTGTGCTTCCTGCATCCTTCGCGTCATCGGATCGGGAGGGGCTTGGTGAAAACTTGGCCCAGTTAAAGAAAAAAGGGCCCGTTCTGTCTTCCTCTGAATATGGCTGCGGCTCAACAACCTGCCAGGCTTCCGGCTGCTGGAGAGAGAGAGGGGACGGGGTTGTTCACACACTCCCTGGCAACAGGTAAGGTTGTATTGTCATCGGTCCGGCCCTCCTCGTCACAGACACCTAAAGACATCTCCCTTGGAGTGAGGGAGTCACTCCCCTGCAACCGCAGACACCGTATCGCAACTGACCGGTCTGCTGATCCTGAGCTCCTGCAGACTCCGAAGGCTCCAGCAACATAGGAGGTGGGTTCTACGTCCCAAGAGGTCTGAGCTGCCCTTTTACAAATTTTGAGGTCAGAATCCCTTGTAGCGGCTGCAATACCCATATCCCTGTGCACCATGTACTTTTGCAAGTGCATATGCTTGTCAGCATTCGCAAAACAAGTGCACTGGGCTCCGAGTAGCTCCGGCTTCTGGCTCCATTTCCACCAAAGAACTTTGGCCTCCTCACACAGTGCTCTGTGGGCTGTTGCTTTGTAATTCTGCTTGAGGTCCCCTCGAGACTCCTGTGCCTTCGGCCTGTGAGCCCTCCTGAGGGTCAACACTGCTTTTCCTGAGCTCCGCTGGTTACTACAGGCTTGCCCTGACTCCCCTGTCTTTGGTGAGTCTCCTGTGCCTTGCTGGTCCGAACCGTGACTCCTCTTGACCATCTTTGTGGGTTGCCGCTGCGAAGGCTTGTTCGTGCTCCAGCCGGACACCGACCCCTCAGCACTCGACATCCTTCTTGTAACAGCTCGTATCCGGCTCCTGGTCATCCTCGACGTCTCCTGGTCCCAGTGGCTGCAGAGTCAAGAACCCCCTCAATGCACCTGAAGCACCCAATATCGTTGGGCATTCGTCTACCAAGCCCCTGGTCACTCCTCCGTGACCCGTACTCTGTCCTCTCTGCTTTCAGGTACTCTTCTACACAAATCCATTTTTGGAGTCCAACTGACACTTTTCTTCTTTCCCGCAGTGGCCTTTCCTTCAAGTCCTCCATTGAGTTTGACGGCGGTTTACGCAACCATTTAAACCCTATGCACCCGGCTTCACTGGGAAAGGTAACTCTGGTACTACAGTATCCACCGGTGGGGTGGCTCTTCAACCTTCTATGATCCAAAGGGCTTCTTCGTAATCCACTGAGAAGGGTCCTTAAACTTTAAAACTGCAACCATGACTCTCCCATTGAATTGTACGTAGTGCGCGGTCGTGTTCTCACACTGCACCCGTTCTCTGTGGGGTCCCTACTAACTCACCTTGGGTGGTTCCATGGGGTCCCAGTGATTCTACATCCTCTAGACACTGTCTTGACTCGAGTTGTGGTTCTTATACCACTATTTTAGTATATGGTTTGGTTTCCCCCTGGAGCCCACTGTGTATTAGTGCTTCTTAAGACTGTTTCTGTGCTACAGTATTGTGTGCTTTGTGTTTATCTGCGTGTAGCAGATACTGTGAGCTATTTAGAGTGTGTTATAATAATAAATACATATTTTTATAACTAGTGTGTGGTTCTCCTTTCATTTAACCAATACAATAAAGTTGCATTCTGGTAAAACAAGCTGCTTACCATTCCTTCAATACTAAGTCTGAAGGCTGCTCTCCACAACTACCACTTGGATAGCTTTCTAAGGTTATCTTTGACCTCTTAAATGACCATAAGGGTTGGTTGGACTGGTGCAAGGTGCCCACTTCAATTAGTGGACATATTAAACCAGGCCGACTTCTCACAACAATATAAAAACCTTCTAATTTTTAGGATATTCAACCTAGTATTGTTTACTAACTTAGAGAAAACCAACTCGTTTTTCACAACAATAATAGTAAATAGTCACTTTCTAAGGGGTTCTAAGTGAATTTCATTAGGAAGTTGTATCCACTCATGAGCTATCCTACTTGGTAGACAGACAAACAAGAGTGCAAGGTGGCTTGTACATATAATGATGAAAATAAAAGCAAATGTCCAAAAAGCAAATTGGTAGAAATGCATAATAAAAAAAAATATGAAACAAAATTAAATAATATACATATATTTCTGTCGGTCAGACCTGTAGTTAAGTCATATCACAAGCCTCCGTATGTAAGAACACGCTTTGCTCTTGGCAGACCCAAAAATTCATTAAAAGTATGTTAAAATATCCTACATTTCTTAAACACTACTAGGACACCATTGATTCTCATTGGTTTAATTCTTCTTATAGAAAATATACTTTATGGAAAACGTTCAAAATACTTAAGGACATTCAATTTTAATAATATCATGAACATTTTGATTTGTCTCGAGTGACACAAGGAATATGTTTTACATTTTTTATTTCACACATGATCATTATTATGACATATCTGTTGGGTAATTATTCTCCTATTTGAAATTTAAGTGGGAAGGTACCACTTATCAACCTTCATTGTATCTGATGTAATGTACTTGGGGTACAATAATCTGATGTAAACACGTTTATTCTTAGTGAGATAGAAGAAAGCAAGATAACAGCCAAAGTAGTTGCATTGAGAGAACAAGGGGGACATTAGCAATCAATAGATATGGGTATCAATGATCCCCGGTCAAACGTGATCTGCAAAAGTAGAGACTGCAATATGCTCTTATTGTACTTTAATGTTATAAATACATTTATTAAATATTTAAAGTTAGAGCGCAATCATGGAACCATCCCAGGTAAACTTGCTTATGAGCATTTGCTACCATCAATCTGCTCTCATTGTGGAAGCAAGGTGCAAGTGTACGGGATCATAAAGTGTCTGTTTCTTTAAAAAACTCTATTGCAGGGAGGCGTGGCCTGACCAACCATGACGTAGGATATCTCCTGCTGAGCTACGGACCCCAGAGGCCTATTCACCACCATCTTACGCATCAGGGCTGGCACAGTGTACTGTGCTTGATAGTCGTGCCACCCTCACATCTCTGCGTTATGCAGGGACATTGTAGGTGCCCCAGAGACTCGCCTAGCCACTACTGATGGTGCCGTATTCACACAACTGGTGCGAAGGCGCTGCCATCTTGGTAGCAGACTCAGACAGCGCTGGCCTGTTATAGCTGGTCCGGAAGTGCTGCCCTGAAGACCCTGTGTGCCCGGCATTCGGTCGCCTCGGACGTGGATGGCCCCCTACCCCAGAGCTATCAACCAGGGGAGCGGCCAGTGGGCAGATCTGGCAGTGACCCTGATGCCTGGTGGGGAGAGGCTGCCTCGAGCAGATGTCCCGGCGCTTTGCTTCACCTATGGCTGTGACTGCACTGGTGAGACCCTGACTGACCCAGCCTCACACGTCACCGCTTCCTGACTCAGTAGCCATCAGGGGTGGGCTGGTGGTGGTTGCGGCCTAGTGTTGCTGTAGGCCTTGGGGATGCCTGATTGCAGTACCTGGAACCACACACTCCTGCAGTGGACTCCACGCCCCCTGGTGAGGTGGAGATGGCTGTGGCTCCTGTGCTAATTGGACACAGCATCCTCTGGCTGACTGCCTGCAACCATTCCTTGCCTAGGTGGGCCTGAGAAATTTACGGCCGGGCCCTGAGGCAGTGGTTCTGAGGCTGTGGCTCAGTGGGAGGCCTGAGGAGCCCAGCGAATTGTGTGAGAGGCGAGGAGAGATCATCGGTGGAGGATCTTGGCACCGGTTGATGAGCCACTGCAATTTCTTCTTCTTGCTTAAAGTTTGCATGAATCCTGGCATGCTTCAATATTTGGACTGCTTGATGAACCTGCCAGGGCTGTGGTGGTTTAAACCCCTGGAAAAAGATCTCCACCCTCAATTATAAAGACTTTTTTCTGCTGTACTTTGCTGTGGGGGTCTACGGGTCCTATTGCTCTAGTCTCCTATGAACTGGGTGTTGTGGCCAAGGGCCCTTGAGTGAGGTGTGTGACCACCTATTCCTCCTCCCTTGGGGGACATCAAATGAACAATAAGAGAACGTCTGTTGTGTCTTCCCCGAGGAGCTTTTTCTTTGATGCTTGAGGCAAGTGCCTTCAACAACGTATCTAGGGGACCCACGTCAGCATTCCTTGTTCTGCGACGTGCCTTGGCATACCTTTTCCTCCTTGAGACTACGCCTGGATACTTGAACTGTAGTGACATAGACATTCTGCCACACCCCTAGCTTGTTGTCATGCCCAGTTGCGGATCCAACAGGGCCACTCCTGGTACTGTAGCTAAAGACATATCAGTTGCTTCCCTCTGGAGTAAAGCAAAAACACCATCAATGGAGCCATCCACAGTAGGAACAGAGTCCTCTTCTGAGACTATGCAGTCTGTACCTATTACCCAAGCCTATATGGATAACTTTCTCCAGGAACTTCGAACAGAGATTGGCCCCCTCAAGTCTGAATTCAAGACCTGCATGCATTAGATTCAGAGAGATGTGGAGGGGCTCAGTGAACGAGTCAACTCCCTGGGAAAAAACACTAGACTCCAGCACAGAAGACCTTGTGGCCCTGTGCTGTCAGATAGCAACCCTGGAGGACCAGCAAATCGACGTCAATCTAAAGCAAGAAGATACTGAAAACCGCAGGCGGAGAAACAATATTCGTATCAGAGGTGTTCAGAGGGCCATGGACGGCTTAGTTATTACGCCCTTTACATCAGATCTTCTTCATGCCATCCGGGGAGACCCACCAGTTTTGGGCAGGGCACATTAAGTGGCAGAGGTTCCAGGTCTACCGGACTTCCCTCCTGACATTCTCAAGCGAGTGCACTACTTTGTAAAGAAAGAAACAATACTAGAGGCTTCTCTGAGGAAATCAGACCTGGTATACAAGGGACATACTATCCAACTGTTCCAGGATCTTGCACCCACCACCCTACAACGTTGCATGGAGTTACTAGCAAGCTTTGAGCCCTTGTCATCCGTTTCTAATGGGGACATCCCTTTGCTATTATGTTTGAGTGGGAGGGCAAGCGCAAGACTATCAGATCGCTGAGGGAAGCTTTGCACCTTCTGAACATATTGCCAATTTCGGGGTGGGGCATGCCATTCTCTCCCAGCTCTCCTACTCGCACAGCGTTGAGTCCCGTGTGGAGTACTGTAGCGCCTACAAATGCTTCTAAACGAAACAGGGATTTTATGTCTCATTAATCCAAGAGAGACATTATTCAACACCTTCGCACCACTCCTCCTTCAGCATCATAGTCAAACTGAAACGCTGTACCCTCAGAATCCACTGAGGATAGTTGCTGGTTAGGTATCTCTATTGCTTCACTGACAGACTATCAGCCTGAGGACATTTCACTGAAGGGTGTCCTCATCGACAGATCTCCCATGTTCCAAAAGTGCACCCAGATCCTGCAAGGACTGCGTGCTGCATGGCCTGAACTGATCATTCTTACCTACCTTGCATCTTTCCTGGATACGCTGATCTAACATGGATGACAAAATGGCATATTGCTGGCTCCGACACTCATAGGCCCTGGGGTCTGTATGGCCTTGAACATTCAGCTTCCATTGACTCGTCCCACAGACCCAGACTTTCGGGGACTGAGAACCCTTGTATGGCCGGTGCTGTTTTGCGTAGGCCGTACCTAGTTCTAGGTCAACTGTTTTTGCCTGGTTGGCCTTTGACTCTTGTTCTCTTTCACAAGCATTTTTCCTTTCTTAGGTTACTGGGCATCCCTGGGGACCACCCTTTCTACCATCCTTTTTACTTACTCAGCGTACATATCATATACTCCTCTGCAGCAGCGGTGCGTCCATTGCGGCGTAGGGGCGGAGCCCCACCAGCCACCATGGACGCATAGCGGCTGCCGGCCGTATCTTAAAAATTGCGCAGGGGGGGTGGCCTGCTGCAGCTTGAGTGACAGTCCACACACTCAGGCTGCAGCAGGCCGTAGTGCGCAGTCCCGCTGGGGAACTTACAGTACGCATGCTTGAGAAAGTTTTCAACTTTTTCAAGCATGCGCACTGTAAGTTCCCCAGTGGGACCCTGGGGTGCTTCACAGTGCTGCTGTAGCCCGGGTTTCCTAAGGGCGAAAGGGCGAGCAGCAAATGTGACCCCCTAGCCAATCCTGGCGCTGCTGCAGCGCCAGGATTGGCTGGTCCACCTGCAAGCGGCATCCCATTGGATGCCGCGCGTGGGGTTGGCCCGGCGGCAGCATTCGTCTCGTCGTAAGCCAAGGAGGACTGGTCGTTGGCGCCGGCGGTGCCCGATTCCGGTTTTCCACAGCACAGTGAGTGACTTTTTCAATTAATTTTAGCTCTGGTGAAGAGAAAATCGGAAGGCGGTGGTGCTGCTTTGCATGACCTGTCCAGGAAATATGATTAATCTGGAAAGAATTTCAGTGATTGAGGCCGTAACAGAGTATGAAACCTTCACGGTAAGTGAGCAGGGTGCATTGCTCATGGTGGCCAAATCAAAGCCCCAGAGATCTGTCTTCTCACCTCCATTAACATTATGATTCTCGTTATTATGGGCTGTGTGAAGTGTGATGCTGTTCATAGCAAAGATGCAAACATCACGCTATTAATAAGTCAGATCCCTGATTAGTAAGTACTAAAAGCAAAAGCAATAAACATAGGCACAGAGACGTTTCGTATTTCAGAAGTTTAACTTGCAAAGACTGTTTTAGAAGATGGAGTGTATATTCGAAAAGCAAGTCATGCCCAGTGGTCAGCTTTGGACTTTTCATTGGAAATTAAGCAACTATAAATTATAATCGTGATATTGCCACACATTTATATCATGGCTGTGCATGGCGCGCTTTCGGTTTAGGTACCGCTGCCGACTGCTTTTGTTTCCTTGTTTAAAAATATGATTCGTTTTAGACTGATCACCTTCAACACTGTTTTTCCTATTGCGGTGCTATCAACTTACTGTGATGTTGGTGCAGTGTTTTTTTTAAGTAGCAGCCATCCCATGCGAGCAGGCATGCTAAGGAGTGAGGTGTCCTGTCCATTTATTAACATCGCAATTCGCAAAGCTGTTCTCATCTCTTTCACATCGAGAGAGAGAGAGCGAGAGCCGGGAGTGAAGTGGAGGGGGCCGAGGGAGGAAAACGAGATAAGAGCGTGGACGGAGAGAACGAGACGCAGAAAGGGAGACGGGGGCGACGTGCAGAGAAGGGGACGAGAAGAGAGAAGACAGCCCTGAGAGAAGATAAGAGAATGTAAGAGAGAGGGTAGAGAGAGAGAGAGGGGGGGGGTGAGGAGAGAAGCTAGGTCACTGCTGAGAGGGGAGGGCAGGCACGAAGGAAGAGGAAGAGCATGTGAAACATAGGGGGGGAGGGTTGAGGGAAAGAGTGACCCAAGCAAGGGAGAAGAGATAGGTGGGTGGAAGAGAAACGTGTGAGGTGAAGGACAGTAGGAGGAAGTGAGGGAAGAGGGGACAGAACGTGGGAGGGAGTGACACAGAGGGAGGGGGTGACACAGAAGGAGTGAGTGACACAGAAGGAGGGGGTGACACAGAGGGAGGGAGTGACACAGAGGGAGGGAGTGACACAGAAGGAGGGGGTGACAGAGAAGGAGGTGGTGACACAGAGAAGGAGGGGGTGACACAGAGGGAGGGAGTAACACAGACGGAGGGGGTGACACAGAGGGAGGGGGTGACACAGAGGGAGGGAGTGACACAGAGGGAGGGAGTGACACAGAGGGAGGGAGTGACACAGAAGGAGGGGGTGACAGAGAAGGAGGTGGTGACACAGAGAAGGAGGGGGTGACACAGAGGGAGGGGGTGACACAGAGGGAGGGGGTGACACAGAGGGAGGGAGTGACACAGAGGGAGGGAGTGACACAGAGGGAGGGAGTGACACAGCGGGAGGGACTGACACAGAAGGAGGGGGTGACACCGAGGGAGGGTGTGACACAGAAGGAGGGGGTGACACAGAGGGAGGGGGTGACACACAGGGATGGAGTGACACAGAGGGAGGGAGTGAGGGATGGAGTGACACAGAGGGAGGGAGAGGCAGTTGTTGCAACGCCAATACGTTGATTGCTATTGGGCAGTACTTAACTTCGCAGACAACAAAATCGCACGCCCGACAACGCGTTTTGTTTTTTGTACCCCCCTGTTTCATGTGTGAACTGCTCTTTTATCCTACTGAAATGAAATTGTTGTAAAAAAGACAAGAATACATATCCCATATCGGTCCGTATTTAGCCAGCCACGCATTTCCCAGAGTGTGCTTGCTGCCCGTCCTATAAGGCACCTGGACGCCACCCAAAGCATTATGAAGCGCTATGTAAATATCATTACTGTTGGGGATAGTCTGGTCCGCTGTGCATGAATTGTGATTGGCTTTAAAATCTGTTCCCTAAAGTGCAATTTATATCGGTGCATATTTCGTCAGCCACGCATTTCGCAGATTGCGCTTGCTACCCGTTCGATAAGGCACCTGTACGCCACCCAAAGCGGTACGAAGCGCTATGTAAATACCATTAGTGTTCGGGATAGTCTGGTTCGCTGTGCATAAAATGTGATCAGCTTTATAATCTGATTTCTAACGTGCATTTTTCTTTTCTGCTGTGTACGTTTCTTTCGCTTGCAATTACATTTTTGAGGCACAGTGTTTTCTATGGGAACGCAAACTGGCACTGACTGTACATGATTTACGACCTGATTCTTTAAACATGGCTAGTTTTTCTTTTTAAACCTAGTTCATGTACGTAATGGAACGACAGAGGTATTTGTGAATACATTTATTGCAGCTCGCTCCTCCCGTCTAAAAAAGGCCCTGAAATGATTATGCCTGCAATTCCATCCATCCACCCTGTACAGACTTACATGAAGCAATTATTAAGTATTTGTTTGCGAACTATCCACCCATTCATCCATCCACCCACCCTTTGATCCATCTACATACCCGTCCAGCCATCCTTCACCCATCCACCCTTTGAAACATCCATTCATCCATGCACCATTTCATCTAGCCATCCACCAATCCTTCACGCACCCACCCTTTCATCCGTCCATGCATCCAGCCACCCTTTCATTCAGCCAGCAAGCCATCCGTCATCCACCCACCCATTCATCCATCCAGCCAGCCTTTCACCAGTCCTACCATACACCCTTTATCTATCCACCCACCCTCTCCCCATCAATCCACCCATCGCATTAACAAAGGAATGATGATATTGACATTGCGCACAATTTACGTTATTTGTAGCTTTGTTGAGCGTTTGCAGTATTAATGAATGCATTACAAACAATTCAGTCAACTGGCATTAAGTATATGACCGTTATTAAGTATATGAGCGTTATTAATACGCGCGTCAATAAGCTAAGGTGACATAGCCACTGTTTAAAATAACCATGTCTTCAGCTTTTTCTGAAATTAAAAAAATGAGGTACACTTTCTCAGAGACTCAGGAACAGTGGTCCACACTTTGACTTTGACAAGGATGTTTTTAGGTCTTGTGGTAGCCAAGACATTTTGATTTTCCCAAAATTGTATACAATATACTTACCTATTGGGGCTTTCAGCCAACCGAATTGGTCTGTTGTTGACCCATGTGCACCCTTGACTTGTGCCTGATTTCAAAGCCATGTACTTCAACATGGCTAATGTCCATCTCGGTGGCCATGTTTAGGTCACCAAATACTTCATAAGAACCTGAGTATGAGAGACAGTGGAGGATGTGGGGCTATTTAATACATGTCCTGGGGCCCAGTTCCACTTTTCAGGTATTGGGTGACCTGGGAACTGAGAGTTTAAATCACAGGAGGGGATGGGAAAGATTGGAAATCATGGGAAGGAAGGCGCATTTATCATGTGGAGGACAAAAGAAAAGTAACTGAGACCTCGAAACAATAAGGGAGTGGAAGGATGAAAATGATGAAACAGGAAAAAAAAAAGAAAAACAAGCAGTGGCTCTGTGTTGAGTAATGTAGTCTTTTTAAACCATACTGCTCACGGTTCACAGGATATAAGCAATACACCGTGATACTGGTCCCCCCAGGGATCTGTAGTGGTGATTAAAGTTTCAGTAAAAAACACTCTTGATTTCTGAATAATAAGTATAAAAGTGTTAAGGTAGCCATGTTGTTCAACTTACATTTCATATGCTTTACTTAATCTTGCATCCATATGAGGGTTTGCTTTTTCCGGGAAGGTACTTTTTTTCCAGGCAGCATATCACTCTTGTGCATAATTTAAATTGAGCCGCATCCAGGTATATGTAGCAGGGCACAACTGGGTTGTAGCTGAAGACAGTGTGGGTGTCTTAGTGGGATAGTATGGTGTTCATTGGGGGATGTGGCACTACGCCAGAGCTGCCGAATTTCGTTCTGGGGAACCAGGTTCAGCCTTCATGAACAGTCCACCAGACTACCCTCCTGGATTCCTGGAGTGCCTCTGACTTCGTTCTGTTTCTTTACTTTTTGTGACTGTTGGTCCTGCTGGGAAACATTTTCAATTTATGTTGTCTTGTTTACTGGGAGCATTGCTTTTATTTTCCTTTAGTGTAATAGGCTGGCTGGTGAAGTGCACTTCCCATAGTGTGCAGTCACTTCAATTTGCCTTTAGGTGACTACCTGGCTTGATGGTGGTTTTCTATTTGATTTCATGTAACTCCTTGTCTTGATGAGTGCATTGATTTTAGTTTGTTAGAGGTAACTGCTTCGCATGCTGGTTTCATCACACAGCTGACACCCACCCTGAGAAAGCCAGAGCTGCCCTGTTATTGGTATCAACACCAGTGCGCTTAGGTTCCTTACAGCTCCTTCACTTGAAGTGGGTTACCACCTACTCGTTTACTTTTTGTATCCTGCTCGTACCAAGTCAGATCCAGACCCAGACCAGTCATTTTTCTTTCATTAAACTGTTTGACTTGCTTGGTGCTTTTATGTTGGTGCCTGCATGCTGAGGTGTACTCTTCTTCAGTTTAAATGTATGTGACTGGCCTGTTGACTAGCACCCTGCTTTCAAAGTGAAGGTTCACAGGTTCGCACTTGCTTTAGTTTACTTTTGTATGGTTGACTGCATGCACTGTTTTGCTGGATGCATTGCTTTAAGTTACTACTTGATGCATTGCTTTCAGTTTGCTTTCAAGTAATTGCCTCTCATTTTCCTAATGCTTTGTGAAGGCTGTTTCCAAACTGCTGTGCAACTTCTTCTACTCTTAGAGCTGAGATTTTCATGAAAGTCTTATAGTCTGAATTCAGCACCTGAGCGTAATAGGACGAAATGTATGAAGCTCTGTGGTTATACTGAATAAGCAGCTACCTATGTAATGCCATCTATTAATGTAATAACTGCACTTTCACAATTGCTTTATTAACCTTCCTGCTTTCTCAAATTTGCTTGAAAATGCACGATTTTTCTTCTTTTTTTTCAAAATTTTCTTGGGGGGGGGTTTATCCCGCCAAACCCCCCTTTTGGGCTTCAGGCTCGCTCGCTGCGCTCGCTCGCTACGGTGCTGTATGCAAATCACTTTGCGCCCCACCACTTTGAAATGTCACCCACCGCCCCTGCTCCTCTGATATGCTGTAGATGACCTGGCCCTCCCACTTTGCTCCTTTGCTCTCTCTTCAGCACTCATTGGGTCCCCCTGCCCCAGTGACACTCTACGTACCCATTTATGCGCAAATTTTCTTAATCAATTTAAAAAACGTACCGCCAGGGGGTGCGTCCCTTGAGTGCACAGCTGAATGCCAGAAGTTTATCCAGTTTATCAAATTAATGCCAATTCTTACTCAAAAAAATCCTTAATTGAGCCTTTTGTAGTTAAACAGTTCTTCTAATCAAGAATTTCTTCATTCAAGGACTGGGTTGTCTCGTGATTGATATGTCCAAAAACCCAGTGGTGAAGTACATCATATGTTATTCATCATCCCAATGCATTTTGGGCATTATTAGACCTTCATCAGGGGCTAACGATTTAGAAGCATGTGATCCATCATCTCGCTTGACTGTGTGATCATCAAGCGAGAAGCTTCAGACACGCTTAGGATCAGAAAGCCTTACCTTAAAGCACGCTACCCTATGTTGATGAACTTAATCATTTCAAGCTATTACCGGTGATATTTACGGAGTGCGTGGCCAACTTCAAACACATTTCTTAATCCAAACCTATGACCACTGACTCTGAGGTCAACATCCTCACACTCAATGTGCGAGGGCTTAATTTGCCAAACAAAAGAAAACAAATAGGGGGATATCTACTTTAGCAGAATGCTGTCGCTATTTTCCTCCAAGAGACTCACATTCTTCGATAAGATGCTCCATGCATTGTACACCCCATGTACCCCTTCCACTATTAGGCATATGCCTCAACTAAGACAGCTGGTGTTGCAATATTTTGTAAGGCCACTTTCTGTTGTGGGGTCTTGTAGGTGGTTCGCTATTTGAAACTAACAGTATAAAGCGGTCAGCGCACCCTCACTCTTTTAGATGTCTATACACCTAATCAGGCCCAATATGCATATCTCAGGGTCTTGCTCAAAGATCAGTTATCACGATGGAGGGATGTGGTTTTTGGGGGAGAACTTAATCTGGTCAGGGATCCTGACCTCGACCGTAGCGCTACGTGCTTTCAGGGAACAGGTGCTATGTCTGTGGTCCTTAAGCGAGACATCACTAACATGGGTTTTGTCGAGTGTGGCAATATCACCACCCTGGCATTAGGGGTTTTTCATGGTTTTCACATGTCCACCAGTCCTATTTGCATACTGTTTACCTCTTTCTCACTCAATCTTTACTGCCCAATCTAGAAACTGCCCTAATATCGGATATTTTGATATCTGAACACTTGGAGCTCATTTGGTCTTGGTTAGGGGGAAAGGCTTAGTCCTGCCTGCGATGGCCCCTCCCTTTGCAGTTACTGCAGGAGCCTGTGGATGTAGAGGACATCCGACAAGCAATATCAAACTATTTTGAACTTAACTCACACCCTGACATCTCGGCACATACCCTTTGGGACGGATTGAAGGCTACCATTCGGGGAGCCATATCACTATATCTATTGCCCAGACAAGAGAGGCCAGGCTGGTAGAGGCGGGCCTTGCAGATGAAATTAAGGAGCTGGAACGCAATGGCCACTCTACGCCATCCCGGGGCAATAAGCGGCGTTTAGCATTAGGGGGCAGCTACCGGTGCATCATACCAACAAGGTGGAACGTCCCTTACTTGCCCTCAAGCAAAGATAATATGGGGGGAACAAGGTGGGAACCCTTGTGGCAAGAAACCTTTGGCAGCAACAAACCCGCACACATATTTCTGGCCTTTGGCCTGCAGATGGTACTTGGGCAACCTCAGAAGTGGCCAAACAGCAGGCATTCCACGACTTCTACCACAACCTTTGCAAAGGCGAAGATGCCTCTCAGGAGACCATTGACAGCTATCTTGCGGGATGCAGGTGGGAAACTCAGCAGCAGATACACTCGGAAGCCCTTGAGGGTCGGATCTCTACTGAGGAGCTTCAACTCGCTCTGAAGGACCTAACCCTGGCAAGACCCTGGGCGCCGATGGCCTCCCAGTAGTTTTTTATCGTAAATTTCCACCCCAACTACAGGATCATTTAATTGCACTGTTTAACACTATCACAGCCATTTCTGCCCTTAACCCCACTATGTCGGAAGCAGAGATCACGTTGATTCCGAAACCAGGCAAGTACCCCTCCTCTTGCCCCATTGCGCTTTTAAATATCGATGCCAAGCTCTATACAAAAATCTTAGCAAACTGACTGGAACCTTTTCTCTCTGGACTTATCGACCCCGATCAGTTCAGCTTTATTCGTAATAGACATAGGTGGATAACGTTCGCTGACTAGCACACCTGGTGGGAAAATCCCACCGCCACGCTATCCCATCTTGCCTTCTCTCCTTTGATGCAGAGAAGGCATGTGACTGTGTTAGTTGGCCATTTCTAAAGGTGGTCCTTGGCAGGATAGGACAGGGACCTTCAATGACCACGAGAATAATGGTCTCCTACACCTCCCCCAGTGCTAGGATCCGTGTGAACAGAGGCTTATCCCAGACAATTCACCTACGGAGTGGCACAAGACAGGGTTGTCCTCTCTCTGCCCTCTTATTTGCCCTTGTATTTGAAACCCTGGCGTTTGTTATTCGACAATCAGAAGACATTGTGGGCATAACTTTTGGGGGCGAATGCACAAAATCCCTCTGTTCACAGATGACCTCATATTGACTCTCACCCAGCCTGATCCCTCACCTCCATCATTAGTACAGACATGGACCACCTTTGAAAAGGTTTCGGTCTTCACAATGAACATGTTTAAATCCCAAGCCTTAAATCTAACCATCTTCCTCGAAGCCGTATCAGTGATAAAATCTATCACACCTTTCCAGAGGGCCTCTCACTCTATTAGATACTTGGGCCTCAATCTGACGTCCTCCTTAGCTACATTAACGACAGCCAATTGGAAAAAATATTGGAAATCTATCCTGGAAGATCTTCGCTGTTGGAAGCCGCTTCAGGTCTTCTGGCTTGGTCACCTGAACGCAGTAAAGATGTCCCTCCTCCCCATGATCCACTACCTCTTTCAGACCTTGTCGACTCCGATCCCTCAAGATTAGATTAGGTACCTTCAGCGAGATATACGTTCCTTCATCGGGAGGTGGACTATGGGGGTAAGCATCCTTGCTTCTCTAACTCAATACTCTATGCTACCCCGGGAATAGGGGGTCTGGGATGCCCCAACCTCCTCAAGTATTATTGGGTGGCTCACTTATGATTTATTTCTGAGTGAGTTGTGAGGGAAAGCGACAAGTATTAGTTTCACATGGACCGGGGCGTGGCTTGTCGACCCCTTTGGGACCTCCCATGGCTCCCTAAACATGCGCGGCCACAGAGTGCATATATTGCCATCCAGACAAAAACAGCTTTGTAAATATAGGATGGGGTGGCCTTGAAACGAGGTCTTACAACCTTCCCCTCACCTAACACTCCCCTGGCACGGAACCCAGAATTCGACCCAATCTTACAACCACATTCTTTTCATTATTGGAATGAAAGGAAATGTTGCACCCTTAGAGATTTGTTAGAGGGCAAATCTTTGAAAACTTTCAACCAATGCCGGCGAGAATTTCACCTTCCTGTATCCACTAAGTTGCAGTTTATTCAACTTAGCCATTGGGCCCTCTCCACACCCAATGCACAGGAAGCCACAAACCATTTCACTGCCTTTGAGACCCTAGTCAAGTCATTTGATGGAACTCGGGGGTTAATCTCTAGCACATACCAGGTTCTCCAGCACTCTACCCCTCCCAACCCACATCCTTATGAAACACAATGGCATGAAGAGGTTGGTGAGGGAATACCCACGAAACAATGGGAACAACGTTGGCGAGATATCCCTCGAATACACGAATGCATAACACAATGTGAATCAGAATACAAGGCAATGACACCCTGGTATCTCACATCCAAGCGTCCACACTCTATTTTCTCTGCCTCTTCATAACTCTGCTGGCATTGTACGACAGCTTCGGGAGATTTCATACATATATGGTGGTCCTGCCCCATTATTGCAATTTTTTGGAAAGAAAATCTCAGTTATATAAAGGAGACGGTGGGGTTCCCACTTCTAGATTCTTACTCTACTGTCATCATAGGAGTCCGACCTCCGCTCTTGCTAGCCATGACTCATACAGAATAGTACCGAATTAGTCATGTGTTAGGGACTACCAAGCAACTAATAGCCTTGCAATAGAAAAAAATACATACCCCTCAAATGGCTCAATGATTCACACGTATGTGGCAGGACCTCGCTATGGAAATTCTATATCATAGAATTACTCACACTGAAGGGAAATTCACCCACATTTGCAACCTCTCATACTTTATTTTTCAAGACTGGAACGCTCATGCTTCACAGCACCTAGGCTCAAGGCCCTTCGGCTTTTTGACTGAGCATCCATGCCTTGCCTGACTAGCTAATCTCTGCCCCCTGCCATAAGCTCTCCTCTTATAGGTCCTCATGGGATCGTTACTTGCAACAGATGGCTGCCTTTAACCTACAAACTATGTTATCCTTTCTATGCGCATTCTAGCTTACTTTTTATGTTGTATTGTCGATTTGTTTTTCCTGATCACATTAGCTTGATTGTTCACAAGGTCCTTGAGGACCTCGGCAATCAGGCAATTATAATGGACACCAGAATTAGCTTCCAGGAAGGAATGAAAGACATTGCGGCAGGATGAGCAACAGCTGCCTAAAGCTCAACTCAGAGAAGCAGAGGTCCTCATCCTTGGACCTTCCTCCACTGCCTGGGACAACATCTGGTGGCCCTCCCACTCCGACAGAGCACGCCCGAAACCTCTGCATCATTCTAGACTCCTCCCTCACCATGACCCGCCAGATCAACGCCGTCGACTCAACCTGCTTCAACTCCCTCTGTATCCCCCCCATATGCAGAAAGACCGTCACCCACGCACTCATAACCCGCAGACTGGACTACGGTAACACCCTCTATGCTGGAGTCAATAAATCCCTGCTACATAAGCTCCAAACCTTCCAGAACACCGCAGCCAGACTCGTCCTCAGAACCCCACGACATGAGCACATGACCCAGCACCTACAAGACCTCCTCTGGCTCCCCATTGAGAAGAGAGTAACTTTTGAGATACTCACCCACGCCTACAAATCCCTCCACAGCATAGGACCCAAATACCTAAACGAAAGAGTTTCCTTCCACATACCCAAAAGGAACCTCCGCTCCGCTGACCTCGCCCTGGCAGTGACCCACGCATCTGCAGAACCAGAGCAGGTGAAAGGACCCTTCTCCTACGACGCAGCAAACGCCTGAAACAAGCTCCCAGTCAACATCAGACGCTCCCCCACTCTGCACACCTGCAGGAAGAGCTTCAAGACCTGGCTCTTTGTTGGCTGATGCTGAGCTGCCCCCCCCCGTGTCTTGAGACCCTCAGGGGTGAGTAGTGCGCTTTAAAACTCCTGATTGATTGAATGGGGATGTGAATCAGCTATATTGTGACGGGTGATCTTAGCGGTGCATAATAATGAGACATTGAAACCTTGATGTATCTAAAAAACAATGCTTATTCACGCCATTACAGACTTGGGGACGCCATTACAGACTTTCTCCGTGCTACCAGAAGGAGGGAACGGCTGCTGCTGCTTAAGGCAAGGACTATCAACCAGCACCTCGCGGAACCCGCTCCGCGGGTCCCGCTTCGCTGTCCTCTGCCCATTCAAAGCTTGGCCCCTGCAGGGTGAGTGCGCGAGCGACAGGGCTGCGAGCGTGGGACCGGGACTCACTCTCCCAGGAGTCCCGGCAACCCAGAGGCCAAGTCACCTGGCCCGCTCTCCCTGACCGCCCCGCCCTGCAATACCATCATCTCCATTGACGCCTATAAAAAGCGACGAACACCGCTGCGCGGGAGCGCGCGGGAGTGCCCGGGGCTAAGCCCGGGCAAAGGGCGGGCCCTCTGTGGCCCTCAGAGGCCTGAGGAGCCTGGGCCTGGGCTTGAACCCCTGCCCGATTCACCCCAGCCAAAAGGAACAAGGTGCTCATGGTAACCGTAAGTCGGTAGTCTATTTCCATACTATTTGTACTGACTAGGTTATTTCATCATCTATATAGGGGTGCCATGAACTGCCGGGAAACCAGAAGCATGGCCGCAGCAGGTACTAAACTAACTGGGACCCTAGACGATTTTATCGTCCGCACCAATGCACTAATCGACCAGGGAATAATATTAATGGACAGGAGAGTATCCCAGGATCTAGCTAATGCCAGGAGATCTTCGTTGGGCCTTATTGCCCAGGCACACACTCCCACCATCAACTCCCGGCATATTCATAACCCAGCTGATCACACTGAGGTCGTTAAGGAACTAGATGTTGCAAATTCACAACTGGATTTAGAAGCTACCCCCAATCTCAACATTCTGACAGAGAGTGGATTAAACGCCACTGAGCTAGATAACTCTCCCGTGGTAACTAATACAAATCAAAGGGGTTTGATAGAAGGGGCAATCCCGAAACGAAAGGCAAATAACTCTACCACCCCCAAAGGGAAAAAAGCTAAAATAGCGCAAACTGTTCGACTTCAACAACCCTCTATTGTAGATCCGGGTATTGTCTGCAATAATTTGCTAGTTTCCTCCAATGATACAGGCGGGGTGAATCCCACAAACTTTGGCTTACCGATTAGTCTTCCAGACGATACCATCTTAGATAGCAGCCTGGAGGAAATTCTGGAACTCACTGGGGAAGTCACCAATCTAGCTATACAGAATCAAGATGGCCATGGGCAGGATATGGTTAATAATATAATCTTTAACACGATTAAAAGCCTTCTGGAACCCATAGAAGTTAGACTTCGCGGCTTGGAGACTATCCTGATGAATATCCATAAGGAGATAAGTGCTCCATGCTTCTCTATGAATGCCAAGACATCTCATGCTGCGAGTATAGCTAACAAGTCATCCTTGGGTAACAACGTCACTGTGTCTAAAACTAATCCTCCAAAAGACCCTAGTAGTACTCTAAAACAGGGAGGCACGAAAGCAAAGACCCCTGTTCCCAATTTACAGGTGAATACATCTAATGCTAATCAAACCCCCAAAGCCACTAAAGAAATCCCTCAAGCTACTAAACAAACCACCCAAGTTACATCAAGTGTTCCCACTTCAGTAACCCTAAATCCCGATCAGGCCCCGCGAACTAAGGCTGCGATTCGCAGAAACATTCATCTTCCACCAGACGCTTGTCCTTTTGTAGTGATTCTTACTGGAGTTACTGAAATTCCCCCATCGGAAGTAGAATCTCATCAGGCCCTTAAAAATAAGGTGTGTCATTGGCTCACTAAAAACCATCCCCTCCCGCCTAACATTCCTAGTAAAATTCTAATGGTAGAAAGAACTCCATGGGTGGGCGGGAATAGAAAAAATCTGCAAGGGGATTGTGTTGTGGTGACTTTTGAGAATACTCAGGTTGTAGAACACATATGTAGTAGAGCACCCAGACACCTAGCTAGCACTGTTACGGCTAGGCCACTTTCGTATTTCTATCTACCAGGGAATCATACAGACAAAAGATGGAGCTGGCTAAGGGGTCCACACGATCCAAAACCTAGACAGAGGTTTACCAACCCATGGGAGGAACAATCATACGGATGGGAGGAGGAGGGCGATGTGGGCTGGAATCTAGTGAGGAGAAGAAGAGGCAGACCACTCCAAGGGGGTTATGCGGTAGGGCCCCAAAATAGTTACTCACAACAGTATTATCAGGCTACAAATGGGCAAGATAGCTACTTTGACTTCCCAATTGTTAACCGTTATGAGTGCTTGTCAACCACGGACTGGGTTGACTGACATACACAGGGATCACTAGGTGGTCAGCGGCGCCATAACTCCCAGACTCTTATGTTGAAAGAAGATAGCTTTGTGGATCTGCAGACGATTAATTCAACTCTCTCTCCTGATGATGGCTTGGAAGCTACTGAGGTTAGAGGAGTGCATAACCAGCATAAAACCAATAAGCCACTTTGTAAATTCCTCACATGGAATATAGCGGGTATTACTGCTAAGGCCTTAGATCCTAGTTGGCAAGGGTTTGTTAAACAATATGATATAGTGGCACTTCATGAAACGTGGGACACGTCAACCTGTTTTTCATTGGATGGTTTTCACAGTTTCTCAATCCCAGCCGTATCAGGTGCGAGAGGGAGACCCAAGGGTGGGCTTCTAACATTATTCTCACTGAATCTGGCTGGGTCTTTTAAAAATATAGAACCTGCTCCCAGGAATACGCTGATAATTGAGTGGGCTATTTCGGACCATCAATCCTTTTTAATTATTAATTTCTATAATTCCAGGGATGGTTCTTTTGTAAACGAGTATTTGTCTGCTCTGTTAGATTTTTTGTCAGTCTATAGACACGATTGCACTTCCGTCCCAGAGATTGTCATCCTGGGCGATTTTAACATTCACCCCTGTGATGGGGACTGTTACAATGACAGGTACGGAGGATCATTGGTTGAAGGGATCCCCCATTTTGAACACACTAAGGAGGGGGAGGGGCTTGAGAGCTTTCTGGCTACTTTAAATGTATTTGAATTGGGTTTTGGTACAAATGAAATCAGACCACCCACATTCATTGGGAGAGATGCTAATACCATCATTGATTACATTTTTGTTTCACCAGGGGTGTTAGCTAGGGCTTGCGAATATTGTGTGGTGTCCGCTGTCTTCAGCGACCACAACCCTGTTCTGCTGACCTTGGACCTGGATTGCTCCATGACCGAGAGGGAAACAGGGGTGGTAGCCCCAAGGGATCTCACCTCTAAAGAGCAGGGGAGGAGGATTAAGTGGGAGAAGATTGTCCCCGAAAATTTCTTCCAAATACTAGCCCAGGAAACAGAGGCAAAGATGGCAGTTTGCCTTGATCCTACTTCCTTGGGGTCTGAGGTAGTGGCCGCTTACACTGAGATATGTTCAAGCATCTCCAAGAATTTGGAGTCCAGGAATGGCCCGCAAGGTAATAAGCATCTACATAGATGGTTCGATAGGGAATGTTCAAAAAAACATAACGCCCTATTGAAAGCACTCCAACAGAGACCCAGAGACAGGACTCTAGTGGCAAGTCTTCGGCAGGATTATAAATCTGCACTTGCCAAACGCAAGACTCAGATTAAGGAGGAGGCCTGGGAGAGTTTACTGTCCGTAAATATACTGAGAGACAGTAGGAAATTTTGGGCCATCATTAATCAGCCCTTCTTTACTGAGGATGGGAAATCAGATATGGATTGCGTGATCGAAGACGAAAGATGGCTTAATCATTTCAAACAAATTTATGAAACTGAGGTTTCATTCCCGTCAGTTAGTGTCCCTTCGCGGAATATCATGACCATGGATTTTAACATTTGTGAGGTTGAAAAGGCCATTAAAGACACAAGTAAACATAAGGCACCGGGACCTGATGGGGTACCTGCTGATCTCTACATGCAGTATCCCAAATTCTGGTCCAAAATATTGACCAATGTTTTTAATGCGATACCTTCGGCAGGCTTTCCCCCTTCTTGGTCCACCTCTATAATTGTTCCGATTTTTAAGAAGGGGAACAGGGGGGACCCGGCTTGCTACAGGCCAATCTCCTTGCTTGACTCTGCTGTTAAAATCTTAGGCAGAGTCATTTTACAAAGACTCGGGGATTGGCTTGATGGGAGTGGGGTCCTCTCTGACCTTCAGTATGGTTTTAGAGCTCACAGGGGGACCATGAACCAATGCTTAAACCTCCACCTCATAATTAGTAAATACACCGTGGTGAAGGAGGGGCATTTATATCTAGGGTTTATGGACTTATCCTCCGCTTTTGATTTGGTTAATCGCTCTAAACTTTGGCTTATTTTGCGGGATTTGGGTTTGGACACTACTTTGGTGAATTTTTTACATGACCTCCACCAGAATTTGTTTGCCTCCGTTAGGGTTACAAGGGAAGGCAGATGTACTGAAAAATTTAGATCAGGGAGAGGGGTCAGACAGGGTTGCATCCTGGCCCCTCTTCTATTCACACTCTACATTAACTCCCTGGGTAAATCACTCAATTTAGCCACCATGGACGTCCCGCGTATGGGAGGGTCCCCTATCCCGGTCCTCCTGTACGCGGATGACGCCGTCCTAATAGCCCGCACAGGCATTGGCCTGCAAAAATTGTTAGACCATTTCGGATCATTCATGGAATCTTTAGATTTAAAGATCAATACACTAAAATCCCATGTCATGGTCACGGGCACACGTAGGAAAAACCTGAAGATTAAAACTTTTAGTTGCAACGAATTACAAATCTCTAGGGTACCTTTTTTTTGCTATCTAGGCGTCACTTTTGATGAAAAAGGATCCTGGGGACCTCAACTAAAATTGAAGGCCAACGTAGTTGCAAGATCTACTACAGGACTCATGAGCTTTTCCAAAAAATTAGGTTCTAGGCCCATGGAGGCCATGATCCGTATCTACAAATCCAAGTGCCTGGCTATTGCATCCTATGGGGCTGATATCTGGGGCTATGCTCCCTCTCAAGGCATTCAAATTGTAGAAAATAATTTTATACGAACCTTGTTGTCACTCCCAAAGTCATCGCCTACATATTCCATTCATAGTGAAGTCGGCTTGGGCCACATTACTGACCTTCTAAAAATGGCCCCCCTGCTATGCTGGGTGAAAACCTGGACAAACGAGGAGATCACGTTGAACCATCTCATTCTCAAAGACTGTTTGGCCCTGGACAAAGCGGGCAGTATTCCCTGGCTAGCGTATGTTAGAGCGGCATGCGTGAAGCTAGGGCGCCCGGATATGTACTCTTCTCCACAGGGCCTCAAGAAAGAAGATGTAGGGTGGGTTAAGTTGCATCTCCGGAATTTGCTGGAGTTAGATAGGGAAGAGGTTGAACTCAACAAACCCATGGTGAGAACAATATATCAACTTTCTACCTCCTCAGCCATGGAACCTTATCTAAAATTTGTGACCAAACCATACCACCGTTTTCTTTTATTGAGATTTAGGTTCAATCTTATCCATCTAGTGCTGGGTTCTAACATAAAGTGGGGGACCCCTGAAAATACCCCACCTTGCACTTGTGATAGCTTCTCAAATCAGGATACAGTCCACTTTGTGATGTTTTGCGAACACTATCTGGAGCCCCGGAAAAAGTTTTTATATCCCATTTTGAAGGAACTTAATTTTGTCCAAGTAAGGCCTGCACTTTTACACCTGCAAATGTTGAACTCTGTGCAGGTCACATATGGTGTAGACAGTTTTTTGGTGGCGGCTGCCCGATTAAATAAAACAAGACTCACCCAGACAAATATACATCCTGGTTGACATTTCGTCAACTTTATTCTGGGACATCGCATAAGGATCATTGGGACATGGAGGCGCTTGTCTTTTTCTGGACCTTTTCTTATAGTGAACCTGTTTTGTATTCAAACTTCTTAAAAAATAATAACAAAAAAAACCTCTTTTAAAAAACCCCTTTTAATGAATCATTTTAGGAACTGCAACATGTGTATAGTTTGTTTAATTGCCAATTTTAATCTATTTGTATAGTTTTTATTTTTTAAAATGAATTGTGTATTGCTTTTATGGTTTTAACTAACCGAATAAAGATATTTGACTGACTGACTGACATTGTTGTTTTTGTATATGGAAACTGTTAATAAAGAGATATCCGAGTAAAACAAAAACTCTACGGTTGTGAGCCTCATTATACAAGGTCCCTATTGCAAGTACCCACGAAACAGGAATCATGGTCAGCTCTCCAGCTTTTTAAATGCACAAGGATGAAAGATTACTGTGTTTCTGTTATTAACGTTCCATTGGGCAGGTGTTGTATGACATTAAAGGAACATTACCTCTCAGAGTAACTGTTTACATTTATCTCAGTGTGAAGTAAATACACTCACAGAATTGGTGCACGGTGCAAAGTGTATTTAATGCGGCCCAAGATGGGTGTAGCCAATCCTCCTTCTTAGCTTCTTCTCCCTCTGAGGCTCCACGGCATCTGCAGGGACGTTCTCAGATCTCTAACAGGACAGAACTCATCTGTTACTTCCACTGTATGGTGGTCGTGAAGGACCAAAGTACCAAACATTTAAAGCACCACACAACACTTAGAAACGTTCTACTGAACAATATGTATTTAAAATAGGGAAAAACAACTTTTATGGAGCAAACATAAAGAGGCAAAAAAGTATTTCTGTTTAGATACTCTGAAGGTGCAGGAGTCATGCCCTGGACCGTACGATAATCAAGTCAGAACGTGCATGCATTGTACTAACATGGATTGCTGCGGGGTATCCCAGTTTGGGAATGTATATTGCACGTCATCAGGGTTGATATGATGCAGTGGTTAATGGTCAGAGCGATACTATGTATCTTCAATTGTTTTCACTTCACAAGACTCAGTTTATACATACAACTTGAATAGGTGTCCCATGGACATACTGTAACGAAGGTGTCTTTAAAACAAATGGCTCACAGTAAGCCTTTACCAATCCTTACTTAACAAGTGATGGGACAGGCCGAAGGTGCTTCCTGCCTTATCGGCCCCTCAGTGTGTGCAGGTCATCATCCAGCTTGAAACCATACATGTATATTCCTACCTATACAACCAGAAACTTTTTCTCTCAATAATTGTTCTCTAGCTGTTCCTATTCTGACTTTCTTGATGCTGTTGCTAGGTAAAACATGTTCCTGAAAGCTCTCAGGTGGTCTTCCCATCTCTCCTTAACAGATCAGGTTGTAGAACACATGTACATATCATAACATATGTTATGAAATCTCTGAAACCATCCTTAGCGAATCCATCGACATTGCGTTCCTTACAGAATCCTGGCTTAATGACCACTCTACAAGCATTCTTGACATACTCTCACCCGCGGGCTACTCCATCATTAGGAAAGATAGACCCATCCGAAAAGGCGGTGGTGTAGCGATCATCTTTAAAGACGAATTACAGCTCTCCCTTATCAATAACGCCGAATATGCCTCCTTTGAATACCTCGTAGCCGAACTCAAAATACAGGGTTCCCCCCCCATCCGCCTTCACAATATATATAATCCGTCTGGAAATCACTACCCATTCATTGATGAGCTATCTAACCTTCTTACCCAATCCTCAATTTCCAAATCTAAAAACATCTTCCTGGGAGACTTTAATCTCCATTGGAATGATACTAAAGATCCCTCAATCTCCCTCCTCTCTGACCTTCTCGAAATGAATGACCTCAAACAAATCTGTCAGTCGCCAACCCATTCCAAAGGAGCCACCCTTGACGCTATCATAACCAGCAAAGATCTAGCCCTCCTATCTAACATCATTCCCATTGACTGGTCCGACCATCACCTTATCCTGTTCACCATAACCACCTCTGCCTCCCTCCCTCCTTCCAAAACTATTAAACCCATGAAACTGATCAGAAATCTCAGTCTTATCCCTCCCGACTTATTTGAATTCAAACTTCATGCCCAGCTTCTCGCTATCCCACCCTCCCTTAACACGAATGAACTAACCGAACAATATAACAAAGCTGTCACTGCTACCCTTGACCTTCTTGCCCCTCTCAAACTCAAAAAACAAAGAAATATCCCCTCCAAATCATGGTTTAACACAGACCTAAATAATGAAAGACGTAGACTCAGACTGACTGAAAGATTATGGAGACAGCACCCCTCTCCTTCTAACCTGACCCGCCTCAGACTTGCTAGATCGTCCTATAAAAAACACATCTTTAGACAAAAAACGTCCTTCTTCAGATCACAACTAGATCGAGCTCAGAATAGGCCAAGAGAACTATTTAACATTGTGCGCAGTCAAACTACTTTCGCCCCCCCTGTCCCACTGGCCTTGACGACTAGATGTGAAGAAATAGCTCTCTTTTTTTCAGACAAAATTAAACTTATTGAGCAATCCTTCCTCTCTACTGTGATCCCTCCCACCAATCCAAACATCTCTCTTAATATCCCACCCTCCACCATAACTCCCCCTACACCCACTACTGCCCATCAAAACTCTGATCTCCCTCACCCCCCCTTGCCCTCCAATTTCCTTGACTCCAATCATCCTAACTCTCTTACTAAAAATAATGCCACGTGGCTTAACTTCCAGCCAGTCACTGAAAGAGACGTCTTTAACATCATTTCCAAACTTAAGCCTTCTTCCCACACCAAAGACCCTCTCCCCTCCAAACTTGTCCAAAACCTCAAACACATCATCACCCCTTCCTGGACCTATATTATCAACAGCTCCCTTGCCACCGGCTGTGTCCCCACTTCATTGCAACTAGGCCAAATCACCCCCATTATCAAAAACCCTTTGGCAGACCCAAACGACCTCAATAACCTTCGTCCCATCTCCAACCTTCCCCTTCTTTCTAAAGCCTCGAAAAATGTGTCCTTCTCCAACTAGATAGACACATTGAACATTTCAACTTACTAGACCCCTTCCAATCTGGCTTTCGGAAAGGATGTAGCACTGAAACCGCCATGCTAAACATTATTGACGACATCCACCACTCACTTGACAATGGTGAATCTTGCCTGCTAATCCTCCTTGATCTCTCTGCAGCGTTTGATACTGTTAACCACTCTGCTCTACTAAATGTTCTTAGAGATCGATTCGGCCTGAATGGTACGACACACAAATGGTTTGTCTCATACCTACAACACCGTTCTCAACAAATCAAAATCCAAAATTGCCTATCTAACCCTACCTCCATCTCCTTAGGAGTTCCGCAAGGATCCATCCTCTCTCCCACTCTCTTTAACCTTTTCATGGAACCCCTCACACTCATTCTTAAACAAGCCGGGATAAACTACCATCTCTATGCTGACGACACCCAACTCTATTATAAGATTAAAACTCATGCTGACATCCTTCAACTCAACAACACTCTCATCAAGATCCAATCCTGGTTCCACAGTAACCACCTCAAACTCAACCCTAAAAAAAACTGAAATCATTCTTTTTTCCCCTAAAAATAACCAGCTCCCCATTCAGAAGTGGATCTCTGACCTTAACGCCCTCAACTGCTCCTTATCTTTGTCCTCCTCAGTCAAATCACTAGGGATCTCCCTGGACAACCTCCTAACCCTCAAGGTACACATCAATAATTCTGCCAAAGTAGCCCTCTTCACTCTCCGCCACCTTAAGAAAATCAAGCCCTTCATCCCGATCGATGATTTAAAACTAGCAGTCCAATCCCTTGTTCTTTCTCGCATCGACTATGGCAATGCCATTCTCACCGGAATTCCCAAGATCCACCTAGCACCTCTTAAATCTGTGCTTAACCTTGCAGCTAGGCTTACCTCAGACAGCAAGCGATTCGACCACATATCCCCTGCCCTTAAAACCCTTAAATGGCTCCCCATTGAAGGTAGATCCATTTACAAAACGGCCTGCATTACACACAAAATTCTCCATCAGAATACACCGACCTACCTCGCTAGCAAACTCACTAAATCCGGTTGCTCCCGTTCCTTGAGAAGTACTAACACCCTCCTTCTTATCCCCCCCCTTCTAAAAAAGAAAACCACCCAGTCTAGATCATTTTCTGGCAACACTCCTTGCATTTGGAATGCCCTTCCAACTGACCTTCGCTGCAACCCTTCCTACTCTAGTTTCAAAAAAGAACTCAAACTACATCTCCTCAATAAATACTGGGGACCCTAATCCATATCTGTTCTCTTCCTCTGGCTACATCTGTCCGACCCTAGATGCATTCGCCCTCCCTTGTTTTTAGCCTTACTCGCCCTTTCTCCTCGTCACTTCCCCCTCCCTGTTTACCACCTTAATTTAATTTCACTCCTCCTTGCTCCCCCTTCCCTTGTCCACCCTCAGCCCGCATCCCCTTATACCCCCCCCCATTTCTGCCCCTCCCGCTTCTCTTCCTTACCAACCTAACGGACCACTAACCTTCCTATCCTGACCCTGCAATTTTCCGCTTTTTTTCAATTTGTGCCTTTTGATATTTTTGATTTATCACATCTTACACATTTTGTTGTGCTTATTTCCCATATTTATCTTTTTGAAATTTGTCAGGCGGAGACTTTTATGTTGTTTATATACATTGATGCTATGTATGTCCCCTGTCTTATTGACCTTTCTTGTCTCTAAAATGTAAAGCGATCTGATACCCCCGGGTCCAGCCAGCGCTATATAAAACCTCTAAAATAAAATAAAATAAAATAAATAAAATATGTACATATCGTAATAGCATTTCATCACATACACAGAAAAAGTAGAATTACAGTCCAACAATTCATTGATATGGCATTATCTGGTGAAGGTCGCAACTTTGAAAGAACACTGTCCAGACAGATATGTATAGGAACGGTTTACCATTTAGTAATTCTGACCTTATGTAACTATATTTAATACTATTCTGTAATTTGGAACCCTATGAAAAAAAGCATGTCTTATGTAGAGCGCTCTAGCATCTTAGGTTAAAGCCCGCGCTATGTACAAAATAAATAAACAAACAAACCACCCGCCGGCTGGTCCAACACACATGCCTCTAGCTGCGGTGCTCTCCCAGCCCCACGCTCTCCCAGGAAGACATCCGCTCGGAGCAATTCCAAAGCTTGAGCTCAGCGCTGGCTGCTCGGACGCTGACAGGCAGCTCCAGCATCCAATGCCAGGCAGCCGTTGCCCCCGGAGGGCGGGCCTCTCCCGGGAGCCGGACCAACCGGCGCCGGCGGGGAGGCACTTCCTCCAGGACTGCAAGCATTGGAGGTGACACGTAAGTGGAGAACCGGGGAAAGGTATCTCCAGGACGGGCCTGGCGCGACTGGGAGGCGCCCGCGGGACATGCCTCCGGCCTTTGTGTGCACAGCGGCCGCGGGGCGGCGCTGCTGAGCCGGGAGGCGGCCCCGGAGGAGCAATGCATCTGTCGCTCGGAAGCCTGCGGGTCTGAAGTGCTGAACTTACCGTGCACCGACGCTCCGCCTCGGGATAGCAACAGTTGCAGCTCTCGCTGCTCGTGTCATGACCCCGGGGCAGCCGGGGGCAACGCGCGCGTAAGCCCCTGCAGCCGGCCCCCCTAGCCCCTGCAGCCGGCCCCCCCTCCAGCTCCCCCTAGCCCTATGAGAGAGACGATGGGGAACGGGTTCTGCTCCCGCCGGCAGCGGAGGGTATTCCAGGTCCTGCTGCTGCTCACCGTGGCCATGGGCTTCATCTACGGGGCCATGCTCTACGACGACTTCCGAAACCAGCTGAAGAAGGCGGAGGCGGTGGCGGCCAAGTACCAGCAGCACCAGGAGTCCCTGTCCGCACAGCTGCAAGGTTGGTACCGCAGCGGCTTCTAGGCGCCGCTGCTGTCGTCTCTGCGCATCCCTGGGTCTGTTTGCAAGCATGTGTTATTTTTTTCTCATAGCATACGTGCTCACATGCATGCATTCCAGCTGAAGATCGCGACCAAACACCCTTCCTTCTTATTTTATTATTATTAATTAAAATGTTGCTAATTCTGAACATTGCCTATCCAGATATTCATCATCATTTATAATTTCTCACGTGAGCCTTTCTAAGTGTTAGCAAATGTGCACATATTGTCATGTCTGTAAACTGCACTTTTAACAGCATTTAGTGCATTTGAGCAGAGTACTTTTCAAGAGGGTCAACTCTGTGTATACAAGGAGCTTTCACTTTTGTTAGATAGCTCAGTTGCTTCGTGTGCTTGCTGCAGATGGCTGTTGCCTGTACGCCACTAGTTCTCTTCCATAAGAACCTGACTCAGTCTCCCCACCCCCCCTACTGATCAATAAAATAAACTCGTGCAGTTCACTTTGTTATACTTCAGGGTGGTACTGCGCCGTGAAGCCACAGTACTGCCAGTGAGTGCTGTGTTTTTGTTGTTCTCAAATTGCACCCACCACGTCTTAGGAAAACCATGGAAACTTCGTGTAACTTGCTATCGTATAGAATTTGCCCAGCTCTGCGGAAAGGGCCAGGATACGTTTGTGTTCGCCTGGCTCCACTGGGTACCTGGGCACGGAACAGACCCGGCATTGTTATCACCACCTCCTCTGTGCGACAAGGGGGCGCGGCCGGGTGGGTCTGTGTTAGTTCTCAATGCGTGCCGCGTCCCTGGGGCCCGAAGGGTGAAAGGCACCCTGGCAAGTGATGACACAGGCGCTGCCTCTCTCTCTTCTTCACATGTGGCTGCAGGCGAGGGAAAGGCAGCAGTATACGAATGAAAAAAACAACACAAAACTGCCATTTGGGAAATTACCTGCCCAGAGGCTCTGTAATATACCAGGACTGTACTTTCTTTGACACAGCACCACGTTCTCGAGCTTGAGTCCACTGTGTCCACACTGTTTCTAGTCGGATATTGACATACTTTCAAGGTCTGTAATTTTATAGCTCAGCCTCTTTGATGCATTGAACGCGCCTGACTGCTCCATGTTCTACATTTTAAACAGTTACGTTATTTGTTTATTTATCAGAAAAGTACTTTCTGGAACGCCCCCCCCCCCCCCACCCCTTAAATCCGAATGTTTACCAACTCTGCAGCGTGCGGGTGAGTTACACGGCGCCCCCCGCTGCTTGCCAATGTGGAATGTGTGACTTGTGTGAGCAAGTATTTTAGTTTGGAGCTCACTTCCGACGTTGCAATCCCAGACATAGTTGTTGGTTTAAATCACTTCTTTCCGGACAGACATAGTCCATTTGTGGCTTAGCTCGGTTTACTGTTCAGAGCTGCCGGTGGCATGCGGCTTCGTGGCACTTTGCAAAATGTCCCTATGGTAAATATGTTTATAGGGGGCGACAATTCCTTAAATCCGGATCAGATTGCTGCGACACGACCCTTTAATTATTGTTTTAGACAAAGAGCTGTTTTCAATTTCTGTGGAGTGTAAACAAATCATTTTTTTTCTGCGCACAGGATAATCATGTACAAACTGTATTTGGAGAACGTTAGGCAATAGTTTCATTACTAGACAAATTAATGTAAATTGTCGGGAATATAGACTCGGAATTGAATGTCCGTAGAGGAGGCTTGTTGACCTTGGAAAAGAACTGTGGAGCAAATTATGTACCTCACTAAAACTTATTGTGTGGGAGTGTAAGTGTGGAATCTGTAGTCGATGACGACGCGCTGATTGGGTGGAGAGCTTTCTGAAACCCTGCGCGTGGGGAAGTGTTGAGTGGGATGTATAAAACTTGTTCTTTCTGGCGTCCTGCCTCCTCTTCAACTGACTAATTCGTTATGCGCTTAGCCTAGTTGTGGCTGTGACGGCTGGCTTCTGAGTCAAGCTGGCTGGCATGGGGGCTGTCTTGTTTTTTTTGTTTTTGGTTTGTTTTATGTCTGTCGGTGGAAGCGGGAGCTCCTGGGCCCAGTCGTGGGGGAGAAGGCCTTTCACTCATGAGTCATAATGCACTATGGATCCTGAGCGACTGGGCCAAGTGCCCCTAGCGCTGATCGAGCAGTCAAAGGGGTTTCTGCAGCAGGTGGATGTGGATGGAGGAGGGGAGGGGAGGAACACAGGGTCACACCTGCAAAAAATGTTAATTAGCGGAAATAAATGATCAGTCACATTTTGTCTTTTTTGGAAAAAAGTCGTATTTCTATACAACCACGAACTGAAATACATGGCTGTAGAAGCAGCAACTTGGTGGTGGGGGGTCCCTTAACGCTATTCTGATGCTGGTAAGGTTCCTTGGATTTGTTTCCAAGGTGTGTGTGGGGGGTAGAGGGTAATTCAGCACTCCGGGTGCTGATTCTTATTCGGGTATTGGGTTCACATGGGTCTCCAGGGCGGCCTCTTCCTCTGAACGACCGTCTGAACCAGACCACGCTATTTGCTTTTTCGCGGTAGCCCTACCTGGCATAGGGGATCACTGTCCTGACTCTGCATAGGACTATGGCCTAATCGGCACAGTAGTTATCTTCAGGACCGCCCCACCTGGCATATTGGATGGCTGACTTCCTTCTGCACAAGGGCAGCGACCCAGTTGGTGCAAAAGCCATCATCCCCACACCTCGCTTCAGAGGTCCAATCACAAGGGTCACCCACGGGACCTCGCTTCCTCCAGCGCTTTCCTCTCCCCCACAGTGCCCACTGGTCTCTGTAATTGGGCAGACACTGGTGCTCCAGGGGCAGGAGATCTTGTATGCCCTGGGTGGTAATTTTGGGATTCTCTAGCTCCCCTTACAGTCCATTTCCAGACACTAAATGTGATTTAGAGTTTGGGTCTTTGAAGTGTATGTGGGGGGGGGGGGGGTCTGCTTCCTTTTGAACTGTCCTCTCCTCTTCCTTCACAAAGCAGTTTGTTATTGCAGAAGCAACTCCAAATCTGATAGTCACAGAACACATGCCTTGGTGATGACTAGAGGTCTACAGTGATATGTGGATCAAAAAGCTCCCCCATTGCCTCAGCCCTACTCTTTATGATTCTCTTCGCCCCATCTCCTTCCTGAGATGCGCCCAGACCCCTTACCAGTCCTCTCTCTCTGAATCAAAGAGCACCCTTTAAAGTATGCCGAAGAGCCTGGTTCTCCCTTCCTCCAGTGTATCCCACCCGGCTCACATGTATCAACAAATCTGTCTGGGGGAATTCCTCTACCGCCTCATGCTCCACCAGTTTGCCCCGGGTTTCATAAAATGGATCCCAAAATCTTCCACGTATTGTAACATTTGCTGGCAATACACACCAAGCACATGTGTATATAACCCGCACTACACACCAATCCGATGTAGGCCGAGGGCGAGTTAGCAACACATTAGTGGAACTTAAAATGAGTGAGCCTGAAGGCTTCTCTCCAATGACACAAGCACACAGTTGTTTTCTCTCCTACTGATCATGGTATGCTGCCACCACCACACTTGTGCTGCTTTATTCCTGGCAGGAAAGTTGCCTCTGAACATTATAAGGGTAGTTCTTTTTGGCTCCCCTCCCAGTCCAAAAAGACCTCAGTCTTTGAGACCGGCCTCTGTCCTGGCACACATGCATGATTCGTGCTCACCCATGATTGCAAACCGCATCAGTGATTCAGACATCGTTACAGTTGGGGCGCTCTAGGCAGGGGAACATGTCCATCACCATCCAAGAGGCTTTTCCGTCCCAACACATTCTATTAATTCAGCATAGATTTGTGCTGTGGTGTTTAAGCAGAAGATAGTATTGCCATGATTTGAAGAACAGTGTGAAAACCGCTGGATTATGGGGGATGCCAGGGGTGTTGATTTGGGTGTCTTTGTGCAGACCAAAGACTAATGCTGACGAGACTTTTCTGTGACATTACAAATATCATGGCTGTTTATGATTTATTAATTTATTTGTATAAGTGAGTAACATTTTCATCAGAAATAACAAGTCCTTAATTTGTTTCTGAGTGCACAAGATGAATTGACTGGAGTTATAAAAGTCATTACAAATGATATGCATTATTAATAGGGCTCCCGGTTTTATGGCACTTTTTAAAACATTTCCGTCTGTATTTATTTATCTATTTTTTTTATAGCCATTTTAGCAGTATTTATCTATTTATTTTGTGTTTTGAGAATAAATGTAGTCATAAAATGGTATACACATTTATCTAGCTCCTGGATGTGCACCCATACATGGATTCCTGTCGTGCTTTAGCACATTAGGCAGCCACATTTTACAAAACACTACAACCACATGTACACAGCAGCGCTATACTACAAATATGTTAAAATATGCATTTAAGTAGGGAGAAATCATCCGGTTTTTCAACTCCTCATGCTGTCTGTTTGCTCAGCCTTTGCCTGGAATTCATGAAAGACAGCATGGAGAGTCACAAAAAGCTCAATTCTCAGTTTTTTTCCGCTTTTACAAATCAATGTTGACCAGTAAGACGTAGTTTTCTGTCTGTATTTATCAGTGAAAATCAGTTGTGTGAGAGCAAGAGCACCTGAAAGAACATACAGACTAGCAGAGCTGTTTATACAAAATTGGCATTTACATTCTTTGGTCCCTTTTTTGGGCTGGTTGACCTCCATGACTTTCTAATTTAAAGAAAAATACAAAAAAGTGTGTGTGTATATATGTGTGTGTATGTATGTGTGTATGTGTGTGTATATATATATATATATATATATATATATATATATATTATGCATATACTACAATATGACGATCTATCGTAATGCACAATAAGCATTGATACAGGAGTTTAACAACTCATGTCCCTAAAAAATTGGTTGCCAATATAGAATATGAATGAATAGATTACAATGTTGAATGAAATCGTAAAAATGCATTCTTTGTGATGAATTTCAAATTTGCAGTTAAAATATGGGAAAAAACTACATTTCCCAGGTCACTTCCGACTTTGTTAAACAGGAAGTGATGTATGGAGAAGGAAATGTTTTGGCGGTTCCCTCGTAGAAATAGGAGGGGCTCGAAAATATCTAAGGATTAACCGTGAGCAAGCTGTGTGTGTGCAGCGAAACGCGTCGGTTTTATGTGCTGATATGCTTGAAATCATGACAAAATAAAACCTGGGAAAAGCGAAAGAACTTTGTGAGTGCGTACTTAATTCTTCCGATGTGAAGAGGTGTGCAGAATAATTGAAGGCTTGGCTCGGCTAAGGAGTGCTGCACCGGAGAGAGAAGCGCCAGGGGTCTTGCAAAACTGGGAGCCAATCTGGAATATATTGGTCTGGTCCTTATATTAAGTGGGAAGTAATTGTGTGTGAGTCCATGAAGGCAGAAGGAATGGAATCTGGACAGTGTGAAAGGTGGATTTGACGCAGTAAGGAAGTAAGATCTGTTGTGATAACCTTTCAGAAAGGAAGCTGTGGGATGTCCTATGAACAGTTCATCCAACTCGATAGGTGGTGAGGGCTAGGAGGTGTGCGCACTGGAGTGTAATACAGGTCAGTCGATTAGGTAGTTCATCCACGCTCAACTTTCAATGGTCCCACCTCCACTGGGCCACTAATTAGCAAGAATTAACCTATCATGAAAGGAGCGCCATAGTTCACAATGTTTACAAATCTATTATTCTCTTCCGGCTGGTTCCAAAAATCCCATCATGGTGTTTTCGCTCCTATTGATCATGATATGCTGCCACCACCACACTAGTGCGGCTTAACTCCTGGCAGGAAAGTAGCCTCTGAACATTATAAGGGTAGTGCTACTAGTCAGCCCTGATGTCCAAGTGTGGACGAAACGTGTTGACTGGTTTGTTACTATATTATGTGGATCTAACAATTTGAAAGGTTTATGAAATAAACAGAGTTTGAAATTCATCAAAGACTGCCTATGAACCCTTTTTTTTGCACAAAACCATTACTTTAACTTCTTTTTTAAAAATAATAGATTTGTGAACCGAGGTGCTCCTTTCAGGATAGGTTATGTGTCCTATGAGCAGCCTTGACTAGCAACATTAGGATTTTTTGAATGACCTTATTCCAAGTAGAAAGAGAATCCGTTTGTTGGCAATAGAGTGAAGTATAGGTGTTTATTTAACAATTGCGCTGCACTCCAATAGTAAAGTTTACGAGTTCTCCAAGGAGAACTAAGACCCCATGAGGAATACCCGCTAATGTGTCAGATTTTGCACATATTTAGGATATGATAGCTTGGTGCAGATGGAATATTCCAACTCCATGAGGAATTCTGGTTTCTGCTCACGAGGCAATACATTGAAATGTCTAGAGATACATAGATAAAACTAGGAGAAGATGTAGCCAAGGGGGGAGATGCGGAATTGAAGGACCTTCTTTCTTTAGTAGTAGGGCAAGAGGGAGCGTACGGCCATCCAATTGTGAATAGTATTATTATTCTTCTGCAATTGAGGAAGGAGTGGGCAATCATTGGGCCTGAGGAGGGGGAGATGGAGATAGTGGGAGAGGGGGATATATATATATATATATATATATATTACTCCACAGCCACCTCCAACCCACTCGGACCGGCGAAGCAGGAGACGGACCACAGGATCTCATCGATGTTCTTTATTCAGTCAGGTTCTGGATTTTCCAAACAGCAAAGACGCGTTTCGGGCTCTGGAGCCCTTGTTCACAGATATATATCCCGTAAGCAAGCCTCAGGTAGAGGTGAAACGCGTCGGGCGTTTTTGGTTGCAATAAAGACGCTTGAAACTTAAATTTGGTCTCGAGTGAGTGCATTTACAAAATTGCTAATTTTGATTAGCCCAGTTCTGATATATATATATATATATATATATATATATATATATATATATAGCACCACACAGCAGCTTTCTTCAAAGAAAATACTCGCACTCAGAGTATGCCACAGTTTATTTAGCAAAGGCTACGCGTTTCGACAGCAAAAGCTGTCTTGATCACACGATTTGCTCAAGTTACAGGAAGTCTATACATAGGTTATAGACACCAAAAAAGGACTGAATGTTAGGTAAATGGTGTCTAAATCAACCTGGAAGCCATCTTTGAAAGGTATACAAATGTTATATGACACACATTGTTATTGAAATTTCATATGTATATTTAAACCAATACCATTAAGGTCCCTCGTAATAAAGTATGTATAACCTATAATACATACAACATTATAAATATAAACACAATTGCATTTATACAGTTTCAAATATTATGATTTGCATTATTTGATCGTTTTTCATCCTTTCGACATGGTGTCAAATTTTACATCTGAGAGACAAAAAATAGAATTAAAAATCCTATATAGTGGTACATATGCAGAATTATGTATGGCTTAGTGCCCATAATACCAATACAATGTCACAACCAGAAAATACATGATATATAGACCCAGTTGTACTCTTAACCAGAACACACTTCCTGTACTAAAAGAAGGAAAAAAGAAAAGAATAGAAGTAAAAGTGCACAAAAATCTTATCTGTGAAAAGGACCCTTGGAAGAAAGGGATAGGTTATCCGGAACGGAAGAGACAGTCCGAAACTCAAGTAACCCCTCCTTTCCTCCTGTGTAGAAAAATAATAATGATAAACCATTACCACCTACGTGGATATAAAACCATCATGTACTATAAAAAGATAGTTATATCATAAGACATGGCAGAATACATTTGTTACGAAAAAATGGCAGAATACATTTGTTGCAACAGCAGATCTAAGATTTGCAATAAGACCCCAAGTCGGACAAAGCAATTAATCACGTAAGTGTGAATCTAGTTCTTCGTCAAAATTATGACCTCCGGGGTTTTTCGTTTCAAGATTGATTAGCCACTTTGACTCACGTTTACGTAGTGCCAAAGTTCTGTTTCCGCCCCTTGGGCCAATATGAACTTGTTCCAATGCAAAGAAGCTTAACAATTTGCTATTGGATAGATGAAAAAGCTCAGAATGTCTGGCAATGGGATAACGAGGGTCCTTGTTATTTATGGCCCGCATATGCTCCAGCACTCTTTTCTTAGTTGTTAATGTGGTACTTCCAACGTACCTCATCTTGCATGGACACAATAGTACATATACACAATAGGTAGAACTGCACGTCAAAAATGGATCAATTACTTTAGGTGAAGCATGGCCGGGAATAGAAACACATTTCACCATATTGCTGTTACGACAAGCTTTACAGTGCCCACAGGGATAAAACCCTTTCAACTGATGTTCACTGTCAGCTCTTCTAGGTGTAATGTCATTGTGGACAATGAGATCTCTGATGCTCCTTCCCTTTCTATATGTTATTTTGGGTCTTCGGGGCATCGTAGAACCAATAATTGGATCACTAGTTAATACATCCCACTTGTCAGCAAGAATTTTAGAGATTTGTCTTGATTACTGTTATAAGTAAGTATCACCCTAGTATTATTCTCCAATTCACGAATTTCATTGTTAGTTTCTTCTTCTTTTGGAATAAGTAGTGAGGTGCGATCTATGGTTTTTACTCGATTTTTGGCTTTAGTCAATACCCATTCCGGGTATCCTCGTTCTCTAAATCTCGTAATCATAGTGTCCATCTCATGTTCAAATGCGGCGGTACCACTACAGTTTCTTCTTGCTCTCAGCAGCTTCCCATAAGGGATACTCCACTTGAGAGTATCTGGGTGGCTGCTGAGAGCGTGAAAAAGTGTATTTCCCGCCGTAGCCTTCCTAAAAAGACTTGTTTTGAGAGTATTGTCTTCGGGTGAAACTAAAAGATCTAAGAATTCAATTGATTCATTGCTAATGTGGCTAGTCAATTTTATATTGTGGGTATTGGTGTTTTAAGATGTTAATAAACTCAATTGCTAGTGCTTCACTGCCTGTCCAGATTAGAAACAGATCATCTATATATCGGAACCACATTTTTACCTTAGAAAAATACAAGTTCAAAGTGTGGTCCGATCTGATCTCCTCCTCCCACTACTTGCCCAGGAAAAGATTGGCAAAACTAGGGGCAAAACAAGTGCCCATTGCCGTACCACGGATCTGTTGAAAAAGAGTTCCGTTAAACATAGAAATATTATTAGTCAAACACAATGAAATCATGTCCAACAACATTTTGGTGTGTTCAAGATACTGTATAGGTCTTTTCTGCAGATAATGATAACTCGCCTGTACACCTTCATCATGATTTATAATAGTGCATAACGAGTTAACATCCATAGTTATTAATAGATCAGATGTTTCCCAAGTTAATTTATAAATAAAGTCTGTGCTGTCCTTTACATATGATGGCAGACCAATGACATATTCACGCAAGAAGTCAACATATTTGGAGACATTTTCCAATGCACTCCCTATGGACGACATGATGGGTCTCCCTGGTGGAATAGTGGGATTCTTATGGATCTTTGATAAAAGATACAAAATGGATAACTTCTGGTAATCTCGTTTTAGGAAACAATACTCTTCCCATGAGATGTAACCCTTTTGTTGTGACATTGCATTGGTATTATGGGCACTAAGCCATACATAATTCTGCATATGTACCACTATATAGGATTTTTAATTCTATTTTTTGTCTCTCAGATGTAAAATTTGACACTGTCGAAAGGATGAAAAACGATCAAATAATGCAAATCATAATATTTGCAACTGTATAAATGCAATTGTGTTTATATTCATAATGTTGTATGTATTATATGTTATACATACTTTATTACGAGGGACCTTAATGGTATTGGTTTAAATATACATATGAAATTTCAATAACAATATGTGTCATATAACATTTGTATACCATTCAAAGATGGCCGCCAGGTTGATCTAGACACCATTTACCTAACATTCAGTCCTTTTTTTGGTGTCTATAACCTATGTATAGACTTCTTGTAACTTGAGCAAATCGTGTGATCAAGACAGCTTTTGCTGTCGAAACGCATAGCCTTTGCTAAATAAACTGTGGCATACTCTGAGTGCGAGTATTTTCTTTGAAGAAAGCTGCTGTGTGGTGATAAAATTGCCGAGGGACCTGCTCGGCGTCTATCTCGCCATCTGTCTACGGGCCAGGGACTTCATGCAATCAGGTCGTTTGCGAAAGATGTTTATATTTATATTTTCCATGATTGTGGTTGGGAGGATTTTGAGGAGCATGTGCCTGTGAATTGAAAGCACTTTGCAGGGTCTAGTTGAATCTTTATGGACTTTATCTAAGTTTTCTTCGTGACGGTCACTAGAGTGCTTCCTTTTAGAATAGGGTGTAGTAGATGGGCGATTATTGTTAAGTTTTATTTGAAAGATGATGATAGCAATGAGTGTGCCGACAGAGTGAATACTAAGAATAATTACTCCTCCACCCTGATATTTTGCTTAGGGGTGTTAGAAGGAGGAATGGTCAGTGTAGAGACTAAAAAATGCGATAAAGTCTTTGGTTGTAATATGGGTTTCAGTGTTATCAGTTACCAGACCACAGCTCTGCTATTACACCTCCTCTCTATATACATTCTACGAGCATAGCGTGGAGATACTCCGTATGGAGTCTATTCCTGCGCTATATAAGAAATTTAAATAAAAAATAAAATAAATAAATAAATAAATGTAGATGGAGGTTGGAAATCAAAATATTCAGTGATGTCGGAAGTCTTGTTGCACACCGACTGGACGTTCGTAAGAGAAAAGTAACTAGGAGGGTAGGTGAGATGGTTTATAAGCGGTCTAATGCGTTGACTACAAGCAAAGAATGGGAGATTATACGCAGTGGTTGCATAATATGTGACTGTGGAAGTGTGTGCAACTGTGGATCTTAGTGTAAGAGAGAGAATCCAGGTAAATAAAATGAGAGGTAGCGTCATTATGTACTGAGTGTCTACTTTAAGGAAGATGGTTTTTCTGATAACTGAGCCCATTTTTGTGGTTCAGAAGCCAACTTTGTTAAAGGTGATGCAATATGAATGGTGGTAGCAGAGTCACAGTGTGAAACAAATTACAGCATACAGCAAAATCATGTTCTCGGTGTGTGGATCAAAAATCCCAGTGTGGAACACATTTATAGTGTGTCTCAAAATCCTACTAGCTGCAAAGTCCCCTGGAGGTATAAGTTTAGGTTTATCAAGAGCACACACACGTAAATGTTGATATACTTGTTCTCAGAGGTATTGGGGACACATCTGTTTCATTCAGATCAGAGATCATTCAAACCCGGTGAATACATATTTACGTACTGGATTGAGCAGAGCGTGATCATCGGTTGTGTAGGCTGCAAAAGATGAGCATGGAGAGGTTTTTGCCCTTAGCAGAGGCAGACCCAAACAATTAATGCCCTTTGTAGCGTCCACCAGTTGTTGAAAAATCCCCACATGAGATGCCCTCAGAACCATTGTTAATTGGGAGCAGGATGGAACAACCTAATCGCCAGTTGGGTGGCTTGCCGAATCTGCCTGACCTGCTTGTTGATTGTGGGCCTGCTGTGGTTGTCAAATGTTGTGAAAATCCTAGGAAAGGGGGCCTCATGCTTACCCTCTTCTACCCCTAATTTGTGTGATGGTCTGCAGGTACAGGAAACAGATCTCCACTGTATTTTGCTGTAACAGCTAAACCAGACTGTTGGTTGAAGGCTGAGGGAGGACCTTACATGAATGAGCCATTCTTGTCATTCACTTGCACCTTGATTGTTTGATATATGTCCAGGTGTTTTTATTTGCACACTTCACACACTGCCTAGCATAGTCACAATCACCTGCATTTTGTACTGTTTCTTGGTTCTAAATTTTATTCTAAATGTTCTACACCACAGTTCTCTCAAGGTCTTTCTTTATTTTACACTTTTGTGTCTGTGAATGGTAATGGGTTTCTTTTTATCAGAAAGTGAGCCCAACTATAGAGGCTGCGATAAAAGAGCGCAGTGTTAGCACCCTCCGGCTCTTTGCATAGTGTAACCACTTTTTAGGGGAGAAGGACCTCTGCTACTAGACTCTGCACACCAAGCAGCCTAGGCCTGTACATATTCCTATCTACTCTTCTGCCTCAGGGTGACACATCCACTGGCTTCATCTGTTCCATCCCCTAAATTCAAGACTCTAAGGTCTCTCACTCTCATCCATACGCATATTGCAATATGGTTTCATTAACTTGTGGGACCCAGCGGAATCTGAAATTGGAAAGGTGTAGGCTGAAATTTCAGAGATTTATTTTGGGAGTAGACGAAATGGAGAAAAGAGAGTGGGGAAACTGGGGCCGCAGTTATTAGAGGAGGGAAGTGAGGGGATAAGAGAGACAGAGAAGAGCATGGGAAAGAATAGCGGTTAAGATGGTTTGGTGGGCGTTTCAGCATTTAAGGTATTGTTGAGGATGTGCCATGACCTTAGTGTTCCGATGTGCGTTGGGCGTAGCAGAAGGATGTTCTGGGAGATCTAGAAAAGGGGGACTGATAGAAAAGGCGGTGGTCTCCCCATAAACAAGAGAAGCCTTCTTCTTTTTTTTTTCTTCTTTTTTTTACCTGCATGGGTAAGGAGAAAAAATGGATATGTGTGTTATCAGCTTGATTGGTGACCCACCACAATGGTGGTCATGTGACTAAAATAAACTATTGGTGGTCCGCTGTTTCTGTAAGCAAAGCATTTTGTGATTGCATCTAGCTGGGAGCAAACATGTTGCACTTCCCAGATGAAGGGATGCTTTTCCTCACCAGCATGAGGAGAGTGAAAAAGTATAGCAAAATAAAGAGGGTCTCGGCATTTTTAGCTTTGCACTGGTCCCTCTCAAAATAAGAATGCTCTACAATCGGAGACCACTGACTTTGGGAAACGGTTGGAGAAGAAAATTGTTTGGACAGGAGTGATGATCTCTGCCTCATAGAGGCAAATCTTTATTCTGCATTAAGTGTAGTTGGTTGAAAGTGGCCTGTGTTTTATTGGTGAGCATGATTTTGATGGTAATCTGATGTGGGAGTTAAAGTGATGTTACGTTTTTGGAAGTTGTGCTGTGAATCCGTCTGTTTTCATCCTAAAGATCCAGCCCCGGAACAGGGCAGCTCTTGTTGAAATTGAGGACGGATTCCTTATTGCTTCCTTGATGGAGGTGCATTGATTGGGAATGTCATATAAAGTCGGATATTTTCAGTGTACTGCTAACTCTTTATTCTCATCCTTGATAGGGAAGGTTCAATACAGGTTTATGTGCAGGATGTAGCTCACCTTTTCACTTGAATTAAGCATGGATTATTGGCTGCTGCCCCCCCCCCTCCCCCTCCCCCCTCCACCCCAGGTGAATTTCTTAACCCAAAGTTGCTTCTGCTCCCATTTTTCTTTTCTTGAGTAAGCACCAGTACAAGAAAAGATCTTTGTGTAACTCCATGGGTTGTGATGATCTATATATACCTGGGCGAGTCCTGATTCATCAAGGACGTATATTCAGAAGCATATCCTAAGAATGCAAAAGTAAACTATTTGTAGGAAGAAATAGTCAAAAACTCGTGTGCATTTACTTCCTGTGTGTAAAATTTGGAGGACTTTTGACTTTGATTGGCAGTAAAACCTACTACTTCAATGCAGGTCAGTATTGAATTGTAAACCTTCCATGGTACGGATGTTTTTAAGGTGTAGGTATTTAGAGGAAAGATGTTCCTCTGTTGGAAGTGGTGTTTAAAAATCACACTCCAACCTCAATGAGTAACATACTCCATCTAGCATGACCACCTGTGATGGACATGCTGTTGAACACTGGAGGATTCCGACTGGGGTATTTGAGGAATCACCGGATTGTGTTGAACATCCCAATCTGAGAGCCCGCAGTGCTACAAGGCTATACACTTGGCCTGTCTACACCATACATATGAAAATGACATATTTCACCTAATAAAAAGCGCATAGTAACTAAGGGGATAGCAGAAGATATTCTTACTGTATTATTTACCTCTGCTGTTAAAAATGTATATTCTCTTGTCTGATTCCACAGATCTTGAACACCAACCGAAGAACGCTCCCCTATGATCAAACCTTGGCAAACCATTAGATACAGCTTGCATTTCGAGTGCTAACTGAATAGTGCAACAAACAACCCTGCTGCAGTGAAAAAGCAAAACAAAAAAAATATTCTGTACACAGTTCATCAATGAGAGCTGAATGTCATTATTCTGTGTACTTTTGAGATGAAAGCGAATCCCTCATTCTATGTAATCAAAGCAACTCCATAGGAGGTGTAAGGATACACAAAGCAGAAGTTCAGAGACAAACTCCAACGTGTGGATCCAGAGCATACCCTATATATAGTATAGTGATTTGGGAACAATAGGTCTACAGACATCTGCGCTGCCGAGCGAGACCTAAAAAATTGGAACACCCTGAAGCTGTAGTCCTATGAATTTATTAACCAAATGCTTTCTATAGACCTTTAAAATTCCGATGAGGTTTAACATAAATAATTGCTGAATGACGTGTCACCACAGGGCAAAAGCAAGGCGAACATGTAAAAAGGAAATACCGTGCAATTTGTTTTCCTGTATTACGGGCAGGATGGAGTAGTTATCCGAGCCCTGACATTTGGTATGTACTGTGTAAATGACATGGTCATGTATTGCTCTGTGCATGTGTGCCTTCCTGAAAGTCCTAGGTCCAACTTTATAGAAGATTAACAAAGAGTTAATTTACTTTGGGTCAAGCCTTTAGTGTATTGTCAACAGGACCGATGCCCAATGGAAATAAGGTTGCGAATATTGTGATGTTCAACTCTTGGAAAAGTAAGTCTTATCCTGTTAAACTTCCATTTTCAGAAACCTGCCCCGTCGGTTCCTGCATAAACATCTCTTGAAAATAGCCAGACAGGAAGAGATGTCAGAATGACGGATACTTTTATGCCAAGATCTCAGACAAGACCACATCAACGTTTTCCTTGTTTGAACTTCTATAGTTTACAGCAGGATTTGTGTGTTGCTCTTCCACGTGCAAAACTATATTTGTGTCACCCTGATGTCAATATGGCTTTCTGCTTCTACTCTGAAAATTCCTACCTCACGTGTGAAATATCTGTCTAGCGCTAGATTTCACACGCGTGGGCTAGTTTCTGATGCACGTTTCTGAAAGGTTTCTGTAGGCTTGCAGCTGCTCTGTACTATGTACTTTCTAGGCAGTGGGGTGTAACATCTTTAAGGCTGTAGGCAGACAACATCCAATTAAGCTAATTTGAGGGGTTTTTTTTCTCCAACATCGGACCCCGCAACTTAATAACCAAATCTCTTTAGAATTTAAGTATATGCAGGGCTTAAAGTGGGATGAAAAAACTGTGGGGGGAGGCGGTGCCCATAGGGGCGTGGCAGCTGTAATTAAGGGCACGGCTTAAAATTAAAAATCTGTGCTTAGCATAGTGTGCTACTGGTATTTTGTTGCTTCTGTCCTTTCACCCAGATATGTAACACAACAAGTAACATTACACCTACAACAAGCCACCAGGACTATTGGCTATGTCAGTGGTTGTAAGTTGCATAAGATAAATAAGCAACAACTATGGCATTGTATATAATATGGAAAATACTACTCGCTCTTGTGGGCGAGGTTGTGGCATAAGGCTAGAGCAGCCGACCTTTCTGCTGAGAAAATAGGTTCGAGTCGACGTCGTTTGATAAAAAAAATGAATATGACATTGTATAATGTAACTGGTGCTCATGTAAAGAACTCCAAGTTCACGCTATATAAAACTGAAAAACAAGTCTTTTTGAAGTTACATTAAAGGCAGTGACGGGTTGTACTATTGCAGAGCTGAGGAGTTTTGTTTACCCGGAGTATAAAAATGGAGAGCCCAATAGGGACCCGTCTCGGCATCTGATATTGCTGAGCACTGGTAGGACCCGGTCCACTTAAAGCCCTGAGTATATGCACAACGGATTTAGCAAGGGCAGGGAAGACAGACAACCCTGACATACCCAAGGCATTTGTCTGTCCAGGTCCGAGGTCGTTTTCCCAGCCGAACTGAGGGCTCACTTTTGTAGACTCAGTTGTGTGCATAGTGTGTAACCTCTTCCATGCTCATGACGGCTCCCGGCCGTCATGAGTCACGGTGGGCGTGTGCTGATGACGGCTGGGAACCGTCATGACCATGCCCGCGATCGGAATGTTCAGCCCTGCGGAGGAATTCGCGCCCCAGTGATGAGGGTAAAGTGGACAGTGGTCCGTCACCCCAAACATGCTGTTGGACGCACCACGGCTTCCTGGAAGCATTCATTACTGAAACAAAAGAAAGACTACGAGCCGCAGAGAAATACACTGCCTCGTGCTCGCGCACAAAAGCAAAATGATTCCTAATGGAAAGTGACAAACATATGACACAGTGACAAATGTGTCTTTGGAGGTTTACTTGCTGCTCCGGGCCTTTCGTGGCATGTGGTGGAGGGACGTGAAAAACGAACTAAAATAAGTAATAAGAAAAAAAATATCTCGCAAGAGAGGTTGCCTTCTGTTAAGAGTGAAACGAGCCATGTTCTGTTCAAGGTGTTTTGCACATTGCATTTGTATCGATGCACGTGATATGCATTTGTATTGATGCGGGGATGTGCTTGGAAAGATATGTTGAAGGGGTAAGAGTGGCTTCTGCAGCAATACGCGTGCGAACAAACCTCTGGGTCACGGGTTTTGTAAGTGAGAGCAACCTTTCTTCTTTCGAATAAGAGTGTCATGTTCAGTAATCTTAATGCTTCTTTTGTAACGCCAACATCTAACGCTCTCCAGTTCTCAGACTCCCTTTCTCAGCACGCCATTCTCTCTTGTGGGCAGTACACAAAGTAAATAACAATACCTTAAGAGAACAAAGTTGTTGCGCAAAGGATACGAGTGCTGTGTATCAGATTTTACCGAATGTTTCATGAGACAAACTTCTGGCAAGGTGAATCATTCTGCAAGGCAGCAGTGAATGACATTGGAGACTTAGTCAAGCCACATAGCACGAAATTCACGTTTATTGTCAACAAAGTGGAGGGGGAAATATTGGAATCCAGCGGATTTGGGGAAAATGCATTTTCGTACTTTGCACAAATTGCAAGTAAACAATCTAGGGATCATTCCAATCTAAAACATCAAGACGCAAAAACACTGCCCAATGTACTCCTTCTTTCAAAAACTTCTAATGTACCTGGTCCCTCAAATTTGTTCACCAACCATTGACATGTGCTAGAAGGACTGTGCATAGACCCATGAAATTGGTTTGAAACTCCAGCAACGGTAATAGTGGCCAGAGCGGTATTGACATGACGACCGACTGGAGGCAGTGTGTGTTACAACACACTCCAGCCCAGTAGTGTAGCTATTTTGTGATTGACTCTGGTGCAGCAAAATATATAGACCTTCTGGCTATTGTTTAATACAGCAATAATCAGAATTTGGTGGGCCTCAGTGCTGCTGCACCAATTGAAGTCCACTCCTCTGCAGGTGAAGACCGGAACTAATGCAAAGTTCTTTCTCCCTACTTCCGCTAATCGTCTCTGAAGCAGACCTTGGAACCCTGCATACTCAATCTTTACATAAATGTACACGGACCTATCGGTTGAGCGACATTTTTAAAACATTTCACAAGACACAATATCAAATGTTCCTACAGCAATAGAAATGTGTCAATCCGTACTCCAGTAAGGTGCTCTTCATTATACCTATGGAAACTGATGTTTAAATGCCAATCGGAACCCCAGAATGATTCTTGAATTTCAGCCGTTTCGATAGGAACAATTTGAGCAGCCATATTGTATAAGCAAGGCGAGGGCAGTTCAAGGATATTTCATCTTCATCCAAACCTTAACAAGCATTTACAGTGCAATGGTCTCGGCATTATTAAATTATTAAAGGTAGAGCTATTGGCATTACTCATGACATTTTTTTGTTTTGTTTTTAAATCATAAATAAATGGCATTGTCATTTATATTGCCAATAGCTTAATCGCTCACAAATGCGAGACCTATTGCATTTTCACCCACACACAGAGTAATTAGTAGAGTAGTAGAGTGAGTAGTTGATAGTGAGTAGGAGAGAGTGATTAGTAGAGTATTAGAGAGCGAGTAGTAAAAAGGGAAAGAGTGAGTTTTAAAGAGTGAAAGAGTGAGTAGTAAAGTATTGGCATTGCTCATGACATTATTTTTATTTATGTTTTTGTTTTTAAAACCTAAATAAATGGCATTGTCACTTACAATGCCAATAGCTTAATCGCTCGCAAATGCGAGGCCTATTGCATTTGCACCCACACAAAGCCACACATACAGAGCCACCCCCCACACACAGAGCCACCCCCCACACACAGAGCCACCCCCCACACACAGAGCCACCCCCACACACAGAGCCACCCCCACACTCAGCGCCACCTACCAAAAAAGCTACACACACCCAGACAGAGCCACCCACACAGAGCCACCTACCAAAAAAGCTACACACAGAGCCCAACATACACAGAGCCACCCCCACACAGAGCCACCCCCACACAGAGCCACCCCCACACAGAGCCACCCCCACACAGAGCCACCCCCACACAGAGCCACCCCCACACAGAGCCACACACACAGCCACACACACGCACACAGAGCCACGCACACAGAGCCACGCACACAGAGCCACGCACACAGAGCCACGCACACAGAGCCACGCACACAGAGCCACGCACACAGAGCCACGCACACAGCCACGCACACAGAGCCACACACACACACACGGCCACACATACAGCCACCCCCACACAGAGCCACCCCCACACAGAGCCACCCCCACACAGCCACACACGCACACAGAGCCACACACACGCACACAGAGCCACACACACGCACACAGAGCCACACACACAGAGCCACACACACAGAGCCACACACACGCACACAGAGCCACACACATGCACACAGAGCCACACACACCCACACAGAGCCACACACACCCACAAAGATCCACACACACACAGCCACACACACAGCCACACACACAGCCACACACACAGCCACACCCCCACACAGAGCCACCCCCACACAGAGCCACCCCCACACAGAGCCACCCCCACAGCCACACACACGCACACAGCCACACACACACGCACACAGCCACACACACACACAGCCACACACACGCACACAGCCACACACGCGCACACAGAGCCACACACACAGCCACACTCACACGCACACAGAGCCACACTCACACAGAGCCACACTCGCACGCACACAGAGCCACACTCGCACGCACACAGAGCCACACTCGCACGCACACAGAGCCACACTCGCACGCACACAGAGCCACACTCGCACGCACACAGAGCCACACTCACACGCACACAGAGCCACACGCACACAGAGCCACACACACAGAGCCACACACACGCACACAGCCACACACACGCACACAGCCACGCACACGCACACAGCCACACACGCGCACAGAGCCACGCACACAGAGCCACACTCACGCACACAGAGCCACACTCACGCACACAGAGCCACACTCACGCACACAGAGCCACACACACGCACACAGAGCCACACACACACAGAGCCACACACACAGAGCCACACACACAGAGCCACACACACAGAGCCACACACACAGAGCCACACACACAGAGCCACACACACAGAGCCACACACACGCACACAGAGCCACACACACGCACACAGAGCCACGCACACACGCACACAGAGCCACGCACACACGCACACAGAGCCACGCACACACGCACACAGAGCCACGCACACACGCACACAGAGCCACGCACACACGCACACAGAGCCACGCACACAGAGCCACGCACACAGAGCCACGCACACAGAGCCACGCACACAGAGCCACGCACACAGAGCCACGCACACAGAGCCACGCACACAGAGCCACGCGCACACAGAGCCACGCGCACACAGAGCCACGCGCACACAGAGCCACGCGCACACAGAGCCACGCGCACACAGAGCCACGCGCACACAGAGCCACGCGCACACAGAGCCACGCGCACACAGAGCCACGCGCACACAGAGCCACGCGCACACAGAGCCACGCGCACACAGAGCCACGCGCACACAGAGCCACGCGCACACAGAGCCACACGCACACAGAGCCACACGCACACAGAGCCACACGCACACAGAGCCACACGCACACAGAGCCACACGCACACAGAGCCACACGCACACAGAGCCACACGCACACAGAGCCACACGCACACAGAGCCACACGCACACAGAGCCACACGCACACAGAGCCACACGCACACAGAGCCACACGCACACAGAGCCACACGCACACAGAGCCACACGCACACAGAGCCACACGCACACAGAGCCACACGCACACAGAGCCACACGCACACAGAGCCACACGCACACAGAGCCACACGCACACAGAGCCACACGCACACAGAGCCACACGCACACAGAGCCACACGCACACAGAGCCACACGCACACAGAGCCACACGCAGAGCCACACGCAGAGCCACACACAGAGCCACACACACACAGCCACACACACGCACACGCACACAGCCACGCACACAGCCACACACACGCACACAGCCACACACGCGCACACAGAGCCACACACACAGAGCCACACACACACGCACACAGAGCCACACACACGCACAAAAAAGAGCCACACACACACACACACACAGCGCCACACGCACACAGCCACACACACAGCGCCACACGCACACAGCCACACACACAGCCACACGCACACAGCCACACACACACAGCCACACACACACAGCCACACACACACAGCCACACACACACAGCCACACACACAGCCACACACACAGCCACACACAGAGCCACCCCCACACAGAGCCACCCCCACACAGAGCCACCCCCACAGCCACACACACACACAGCCACGCACACGCACACAGCCACGCACACGCACACAGCCACACGCACACAGAGCCACACGCACACAGAGCCACACGCACATAGAGCCACACGCACACAGAGCCACACGCACACAGAGCCACACGCACACAGAGCCACACGCACACAGAGCCACACGCACACAGAGCCACACGCACACAGAGCCACACACACAGAGCCACCCCCACACACAGCCACACACACGCACACGCACACAGCCACACACACAGCCACACACGCGCACACAGAGCCACACACACACACAGAGCCACACACACACACGCACACAGAGCTACACACACGCACAAAAAAGAGCCACACACACACACAGCCACACGCACACAGCCACACGCACACAGCCACACGCACACAGCCACACACACACAGCCACACACACACAGCCACACACACACAGCCACACACACACAGCCACACACACACAGCCACACACAGCCACACACACACACAGAGCCACCCCCACACAGAGCCACCCCCACACAGAGCCACCCCCACACAGAGCCACCCCCACAGCCACACACACGCACACAGCCACACACACGCACACAGCCACACACACGCACACAGCCACACACACGCACACAGCCACACACACGCACACAGCCACGCACACAGCCACACACGCGCACAGAGCCACACACACAGAGCCACACACAGCCACACACACGCACACAGAGCCACACTCACACAGAGCCACACTCACGCACACAGAGCCTCACTCACGCACACAGAGCCTCACTCACGCACACAGAGCCTCACTCACGCACACAGAGCCTCACTCACGCACACAGAGCCTCACTCACGCACACAGAGCCACACTCACGCACACAGAGCCACACTCACGCACACAGAGCCACACTCACGCACACAGAGCCACACTCACGCACACAGAGCCACATACACAGAGCCACGCACACACGCACACAGAGCCACACGCACACAGAGCCACACACAGCCACACAGAGCCACACACACACACAGCCACACACACACACAGCCACACACACACACAGCCACACACACACACAGAGCCACCCCCACACAGAGCCACCCCCACACAGAGCCACCCCCACAGCCACACACACCCACACACACGTACACAGCCACGCACACGCACACAGCCACGCACACAGCCACGCACACGCACACAGCCACGCACACGCACACACGCGCACAGAGCCACACACGCGCACAGAGCCACACACGCGCACAGAGCCACACACGCGCACAGAGCCACACACGCGCACAGAGCCACACACGCGCACAGAGCCACACACGCGCACAGAGCCACACACGCGCACAGAGCCACACACGCGCACAGAGCCACACACGCGCACAGTGCCACACACACAGAGCCACACACGCGCACAGAGCCACACACACAGAGCCACACACACAGAGCCACACACACACAGCCACACACACACAGCCACACACACACACAGCCACACACACACAGAGCCACACACACACGCACACAGAGCCACACAGAGCCACACAGAGCCACACAGAGCCACACAGAGCCACACAGAGCCACACAGAGCCACACAGAGCCACACGCACACAGAGCCACACGCACACAGAGCCACACGCACACAGAGCCACACGCACACAGAGCCACCCACAAAGACACCCACAGAGCCACACACAGAGAGCCACAGAGCCACACTCACACAGAGCCACAGAGCCACACTCACACAGAGCCACACTCACACAGAGCCACACTCACACAGAGCCACACTCACACAGAGCCACACTCACACAGAGCCACACTCACACAGAGCCACACTCACACAGAGCCACCCCCACAGCCACACACACACACAGCCACGCACACGCACACAGCCACGCACACGCACACAGCCACACGCACACAGAGCCACACGCACACAGAGCCACACGCACACAGAGCCACACGCACACAGAGCCACACTCACACAGAGCCACACTCACACAGAGCCACACTCACACAGAGCCACACTCACACAGAGCCACACTCACACAGAGCCACACTCACACAGAGCCACACTCACACAGAGCCACACTCACACAGAGCCACACTCACACAGAGCCACACTCACACAGAGCCACACTCACACAGAGCCACACTCACACAGAGCCACACTCACACAGAGCCACACTCACACAGAGCCACACTCACACAGAGCCACACTCACACAGAGCCACACTCACACAGAGCCACACTCACACAGAGCCACACTCACACAGAGCCACACTCACACAGAGCCACACTCACACAGAGCCACACTCACACAGAGCCACACTCACACAGAGCCACACTCACACAGAGCCACACTCACACAGAGCCACACTCACACAGAGCCACACTCACACAGAGCCACACTCACACAGAGCCACACTCACACAGAGCCACACTCACACAGAGCCACACTCACACAGAGCCACACTCACACAGAGCCACACTCACACAGAGCCACACTCACACAGAGCCACACTCACACAGAGCCACACTCACACAGAGCCACACTCACACAGAGCCACACTCACACAGAGCCACACACACACAGAGCCACACACACACAGAGCCACACAGAGCCACACAGAGCCACACAGAGCCACACAGAGCCACACAGAGCCACACACACAGAGAGCCACAGAGCCACACACACACACAGAGCCACACACACAGAGAGCCACAGAGCCACACACACACACAGAGCCACACACACAGAGAGCCACAGAGCCACACACACACAGAGCCACACACACAGAGAGCCACAGAGCCACACACACAGAGAGCCACAGAGCCACACACACAGAGAGCCACAGAGCCACACACACAGAGAGACACAGAGCCACACACACAGAGAGACACAGAGCCACACACACACAGAGCCACACACACACAGAGCCACACACACACAGAGCCACACACACACAGAGCCACACACACACAGAGCCCCACGCACACAGAGCCCCACGCACACAGAGCCCCACGCACACAGAGCCACACGCACACAGAGCCACACGCACACAGAGCCACACGCACACCGAGCCTCACGCACACCGAGCCTCACGCACACCGAGCCTCACGCACACCGAGCCTCACGCACACCGAGCCTCACGCACACCGAGCCTCACGCACACCGAGCCTCACGCACACCGAGCCTCACGCACACCGAGCCTCACGCACACCGAGCCTCACGCACACCGAGCCTCACGCACACCGAGCCTCACGCACACCGAGCCTCACGCACACCGAGCCTCACGCACACCGAGCCTCACGCACACCGAGCCTCACGCACACCGAGCCTCACGCACACCGAGCCTCACGCACACCGAGCCTCACGCACACAGAGCCACACACACACAGACACCCACACACAGAGCCACACACACACAGAGCCACACACACAGAGAGACACAGAGCCACACACACAGAGAGACACAGAGCCACACACACACAGAGCCACACACACACAGAGCCACACACACACAGAGCCACACACACACAGAGCCACACACACACAGAGCCCCACGCACACAGAGCCCCACGCACACAGAGCCCCACGCACACAGAGCCCCACGCACACAGAGCCACACGCACACAGAGCCACACGCACACAGAGCCCCACGCACACAGAGCCACACGCACACCGAGCCTCACGCACACCGAGCCTCACGCACACCGAGCCTCACGCACACCGAGCCTCACGCACACCGAGCCTCACGCACACCGAGCCTCACGCACACCGAGCCTCACGCACACCGAGCCTCACGCACACCGAGCCTCACGCACACCGAGCCTCACGCACACCGAGCCTCACGCACACCGAGCCTCACGCACACCGAGCCTCACGCACACCGAGCCTCACGCACACCGAGCCTCACGCACACCGAGCCTCACGCACACCGAGCCTCACGCACACCGAGCCTCACGCACACAGAGCCACACACACACAGACACCCACACACAGAGCCACACACACACAGAGCCACACACACACACGCACACAGAGCTACACACACGCACAAAAAAGAGCCACACACACACACACAGCCACACGCACACAGCCACACGCACACAGCCACACACACACAGCCACACACACACAGCCACACACACACAGCCACACACACACAGCCACACACACACACACACACAGAGCCACCCCCACACAGAGCCACCCCCACACAGAGCCACCCCCACACAGAGCCACCCCCACACAGAGCCACCCCCACAGCCACACACACGCACACAGCCACACACACGCACACAGCCACACACACGCACACAGCCACACACACGCACACAGCCACACACACGCACACAGCCACGCACACAGCCACACACGCGCACAGAGCCACACACACAGAGCCACACACAGCCACACACACGCACACAGAGCCACACTCACACAGAGCCACACTCACGCACACAGAGCCTCACTCACGCACACAGAGCCTCACTCACGCACACAGAGCCTCACTCACGCACACAGAGCCTCACTCACGCACACAGAGCCACACTCACGCACACAGAGCCACACTCACGCACACAGAGCCACACTCACGCACACAGAGCCACACACACAGAGCCACGCACACACGCACACAGAGCCACACTCACACAGAGCCACACTCACACAGAGCCGCACTCACACAGAGCCGCACTCACACAGAGCCGCACTCACACAGAGCCGCACTCACACAGAGCCGCACTCACACAGAGCCGCACTCACACAGAGCCGCACTCACACAGAGCCGCACTCACACAGAGCCGCACTCACACAGAGCCACACTCACACAGAGCCACACTCACACAGAGCCACACTCACACAGAGCCACACTCACACAGAGCCACACTCACACAGAGCCACACTCACACAGAGCCACACTCACACAGAGCCACACTCACACAGAGCCACACTCACACAGAGCCACACTCACACAGAGCCACACTCACACAGAGCCACACTCACACAGAGCCACACTCACACAGAGCCACACTCACACAGAGCCACACTCACACAGAGCCACACTCACACAGAGCCACACTCACACAGAGCCACACTCACACAGAGCCACACTCACACAGAGCCACACTCACACAGAGCCACACTCACACAGAGCCACACTCACACAGAGCCACACTCACACAGAGCCACACTCACACAGAGCCACACTCACACAGAGCCACACTCACACAGAGCCACACTCACACAGAGCCACACTCACACAGAGCCACACTCACACAGAGCCACACTCACACAGAGCCACACTCACACAGAGCCACACTCACACAGAGCCACACTCACACAGAGCCACACTCACACAGAGCCACACTCACACAGAGCCACACTCACACAGAGCCACACTCACACAGAGCCACACTCACACAGAGCCACACTCACACAGAGCCACACTCACACAGAGCCACACTCACACAGAGCCACACTCACACAGAGCCACACTCACACAGAGCCACACTCACACAGAGCCACACTCACACAGAGCCACACTCACACAGAGCCACACTCACACAGAGCCACACTCACACAGAGCCACACTCACACAGAGCCACACTCACACAGAGCCACACTCACACAGAGCCACACTCACACAGAGCCACACTCACACAGAGCCACACTCACACAGAGCCACACTCACACAGAGCCACACTCACACAGAGCCACACTCACACAGAGCCACACTCACACAGAGCCACACTCACACAGAGCCACACTCACACAGAGCCACACTCACACAGAGCCACACGCACACAGAGCCACACACACACACAGAGCCACACACACACACGCACACAGAGCCACACGCTCACACAGAGCCACCCCCACACAGAGCCACCCCCACACAGAGCCACCCCCACACAGAGCCACCCCCACACAGAGCCACCCCCACACAGAGCCACGCACACACGCACACAGAGCCACACTCACACAGAGCCACCCCCACACAGAGCCACCCCCACACAGAGCCACCCCCACACAGAGCCACCCCCACACAGAGCCACCCCCACACAGAGCCACCCCCACAGCCACACACACGCACACAGCCACACACACGCACACAGCCACACACACGCACACAGCCACGCACACAGCCACACACGCGCACAGAGCCACACACACAGAGCCACACACAGCCACACACACGCACACAGAGCCACACTCACACAGAGCCACACTCACGCACACAGAGCCTCACTCACGCACACAGAGCCTCACTCACGCACACAGAGCCACACTCACGCACACAGAGCCACACTCACGCACACAGAGCCACACTCACGCACACAGAGCCACACACACACGCACACAGAGCCACACACACACAGAGCCACACGCACACAGAGCCACACTCACACAGAGCCACACTCACACAGAGCCACACTCACACAGAGCCACACTCACACAGAGCCACACTCACACAGAGCCACACTCACACAGAGCCACACTCACACAGAGCCACACTCACACAGAGCCACACTCACACAGAGCCACACTCACACAGAGCCACACTCACACAGAGCCACACTCACACAGAGCCACACTCACACAGAGCCACACTCACACAGAGCCACACTCACACAGAGCCACACTCACACAGAGCCACACTCACACAGAGCCACACTCACACAGAGCCACACTCACACAGAGCCACACTCACACAGAGCCACACTCACACAGAGCCACACTCACACAGAGCCACACTCACACAGAGCCACACTCACACAGAGCCACACTCACACAGAGCCACACTCACACAGAGCCACACTCACACAGAGCCACACTCACACAGAGCCACACTCACACAGAGCCACACTCACACAGAGCCACACTCACACAGAGCCACACTCACACAGAGCCACACTCACACAGAGCCACACTCACACAGAGCCACACTCACACAGAGCCACACTCACACAGAGCCACACTCACACAGAGCCACACTCACACAGAGCCACACTCACACAGAGCCACACTCACACAGAGCCACACTCACACAGAGCCACACTCACACAGAGCCACACTCACACAGAGCCACACTCACACAGAGCCACACACACAGAGCCACACACACAGAGCCACACTCACACAGAGCCACACGCACACAGAGCCACACGCACACAGAGCCACACGCACACAGAGCCACACAGAGCCACACAGAGCCACACAGAGCCACACAGAGCCACACGCACACAGAGCCACCCACAAAGACACCCACAGAGCCACACACACAGAGAGCCCCACACACAGAGAGCCACAGAGCCACACACACAGAGAGCCCCACACACAGAGAGCCACAGAGCCACACACACAGAGAGCCACAGAGCCACACACACAGAGAGCCACAGAGCCACACACACAGAGAGCCACAGAGCCACACACACAGAGAGCCACACACACAGAGAGCCACAGAGCCACACACACAGAGAGCCACACACACAGAGAGCCACAGAGCCACACACACAGAGAGCCACACACACAGAGAGCCACAGAGCCACACACACACAGAGCCACACACACAGAGAGCCACAGAGCCACACACACACAGAGCCACACACACAGAGAGCCACAGAGCCACACACACACAGAGCCACACACACAGAGAGCCACACACACACAGAGCCACACACACACAGAGCCACACACACACAGAGCCACACACACACAGAGCCACACACACACAGAGCCACACACACACAGAGCCACACACACACAGAGCCACACACACACAGAGCCACACACACACAGAGCCACACACACACAGAGCCACACACACACAGCCACACACACACAGAGCCACACACACACAGAGCCACACACACACAGAGCCACACACACACAGAGCCACACACACACAGAGCCACACACACACAGAGCCCCACACACACAGAGCCACACGCACACAGAGCCACACACACAGAGCCACACGCACACAGAGCCACACGCACACAGAGCCACACGCACACCGAGCCTCACGCACACCGAGCCTCACGCACACCGAGCCTCACGCACACAGAGCCTCACGCACACCGAGCCTCACGCACACCGAGCCTCACGCACACCGAGCCTCACGCACACCGAGCCTCACGCACACCGAGCCTCACGCACACCGAGCCTCACGCACACCGAGCCTCACGCACACCGAGCCTCACGCACACCGAGCCTCACGCACACCGAGCCTCACGCACACCGAGCCTCACGCACACCGAGCCTCACGCACACAGAGCCACACACACACAGTGTAGTGTAGCTCCTATTTTCCCAATAGGCTCTGCGCATTGGAATAGTACCTACAGTAGTAAAGGCCTAGGCCAGACGTTAACTAGGTCTACTACTGTCGATACTATTCCAATGCGTAGAGCCTATTGGGAAAATAGGAGCTACACTACATGGCGCCCCACGTTGGGCGCCATGTAGTGTAGCTCCTATTTTCCCAATAGGCTCTGCGCATTGGAATAGTACCTACAGTAGTAAAGGCCTAGGCCAGACGTTAACTAGGTCTACTACTGTCGATGCTAGACTTAATTTTTGGGTTTGCCAGCTAAGCTCAGAGTTCGCTAGAAACTTTCTCGAATGTTCAAGGAAGGAATTAATTCCCCTGATTAGACAAGAAGGGATTTAGTTTCTGACAACCATAGAACATGACAACTTTGCTCTCCCCTAATCAAGAGTCAATCTCAAGAGTCGTGTGAGCACAAGGCAATTATTTTACTCAGTCAGTACGTGCATTCTTAGTCTCATCAGAATGTAGAGAAAAGGAAGAGACGGGCGTGTTCAATAAAAAGGTGTTATTTATTGATCAGTCTCTTTTCTCGTACAAGAGAAATGGATCGATATTATTGCAATACTTATAGTTAAGTAAAGTGCATACATTAAAAGCAATAGTATAAAATAATACTGTAAAAACATTGATATGGTTTCTGAGCCATATGATGTTTAAAATGATTAAAATATATTTACATACACATATACATTTGACTAAACGTACTCAACTGGTGTTTCTAAATACGCCTACCCCGTGTACCTGACCTAAGTCTAATGCGTGGGCGGGAATAGAAAGTTACAGTTTAAGTTAAGTTTGTTTTTGCCAAGTGAATAACTAAAGAATTCTCTGTGAGGGGTTATTCAGTTCTGTACCTGGAAGTTAGGATGAATGAGGAATGGTATCTCTTTCTCTGCTCTCGATATTCCAGGCTGCCTGCGAGGGCTGCCCAGAAGCGCCGGTGCTGGGTCTCTCGGCTTGAGATAGCAGCGCGTCTCTCAGCGCGTCAGGAAGGCGGGGCTGCTGCCAGCGGGGTCTGCTTCTGCTCTCGGCTTCGGCAAGTATGGCTGCTCCGTCTTGTCACCACGCGTGTGTTTGCATAGGGCAAGGTCGGCAATATTTATACCTTAAAGGTGCCGAGATTGACGTAAGGATGGACATAGATACGTCAATAAAGATGTCATACGACTTGCTCGTTAGCACATTCTTTACTAAAGTTCTCTGTGAAATCAAAACAATGGCCGCACGGATTTTCCAGGTTGTCATAGGTTTGATTTGTTATGAGAACGTCGTATGCCTTATCAGGGGCTGGAGGAATGTCGCTTGTCTAATTAGATCTCAAGCGTTATGACCTAATCAGATAACACGTTCCTGTGCCGTAGTGTGACTGCGTCAGATAACGGTATCTGCATCATGGGGGTTTTCTTGCCTCATGGGCTGACTGTTAGTTAACTTGATAGTTAGTTTAACCAGAATAGGGTCAGGAATAGGGGGACTGCTTCAGAACCTATAGAAATACACGACAACAGAGCCACACACACACAGAGCCACACACACACAGAGCCACACACACACAGAGCCACACACACACAGAGCCACACACACACAGAGCCACACACACACAGAGCCACACACACACAGAGCCACACACACACAGAGCCACACACACACAGAGCCACACACACACACAGCCACGCACACACACACAGCCACGCACACACACACAGCCACGCACACACACAGAGCCACGCACACACACAGAGCCACACACACAGAGCCACACACACAGAGCCACACACACAGAGCCACACACACAGAGCCACACACACAGAGCCACACACACAGAGCCACACACACAGAGCCACACACACAGAGCCACACACACAGAGCCACACACACAGAGCCACACACACAGAGCCACACACACAGAGCCACACACACAGAGCCACACACACAGAGCCACACACACAGAGCCACACACACAGAGCCACACACACAGAGCCACACACACAGAGCCACACACACAGAGCCACACACACAGAGCCACACACACAGAGCCACACACACAGAGCCACACACACAGAGCCACACACAGAGCCACACACACACACACAGAGCCACACACACACAGAGCCACACACACACAGAGCCACACTCACACGCACACTGAGCCACACTCACACGCACACAGAGCCACACTCACACGCACACAGAGCCACACACACAGAGCCACACACACACAGAGCCACACACACACAGAGCCACACACACACAGAGCCACACACACACAGAGCCACACACACACAGAGCCACACACACAGAGCCACACACACAGAGCCACACACACACAGAGCCACACACACAGAGCCACACACACACAGAGCCACACACACACAGAGCCACACACACACACAGAGCCACACACACACACAGAGCCACACACACACACAGAGCCACACACACACACAGAGCCACACTCACACGCACACAGAGCCACACTCACACGCACACAGAGCCACACTCACACGCACACAGAGCCACACTCACACGCACACAGAGCCACACTCACACGCACACAGAGCCACACTCACACGCACACAGAGCCACACTCACACGCACACAGAGCCACACTCACACAGAGCCACACTCACACGCACACAGAGCCACACTCACACGCACACAGAGCCACGCACACACGCACACAGAGCCACGCACACACGCACACAGAGCCACGCACACACGCACACAGAGCCACGCACACACGCCACGCACACACACACACAGAGCCACGCACACACGCACACACCCACAGAGCCACACACACACACCCACAGAGCCACACACACAGAGCCACACCCACAGAGCCACACACACAGAGCCACACACACAGAGCCACACACACAGAGCCACACACACAGAGCCACACACACAGAGCCACACACAGAGCCACACACACAGAGCCACGCACACACGCACACAGAGCCACGCACACACGCACACAGAGCCACGCACACAGAGCCACGCACGCACGCACACAGAGCCACGCACACACGCACACAGAGCCACGCACACACGCACACAGAGCCACGCACACACGCACACAGAGCCACGCACACACAGAGCCACACGCACACAGAGCCACACGCACACAGAGCCACACTCACGCACACAGAGCCACGCACTCACGCACACAGAGCCACGCACACACGCACACAGAGCCACGCACACAGAGCCACGCACACACGCACACAGAGCCACGCACACACGCACACAGAGCCACGCACACACGCACACAGAGCCACGCACACACAGAGCCACACGCACACGCACACAGAGCCACACGCACACGCACACAGAGCCACACACACACAGAGCCACACACACAGAGCCACACGCACACAGAGCCACACTCACGCACACAGAGCCACACTCACGCACACAGAGCCACGCACACACGCACACAGAGCCACGCACACACGCACACAGAGCCACGCACACACGCACACAGAGCCACGCACACACGCACACACGCACACAGAGCCACGCACACACGCACACACCCACACAGAGCCACACACACAGAGCCACACACACAGAGCCACACACACAGAGCCACACACACAGAGCCACACACACAGAGCCACACACACAGAGCCACACACACAGAGCCACACACACAGAGCCACACACACAGAGCCACACGCACACAGAGCCACACACGCACACAGAGCCACGCACACACGCACACAGAGCCACGCACACAGAGCCACGCACACACGCACACAGAGCCACGCACACACGCACACAGAGCCACACACACACGCACACAGAGCCACACAGAGCCACACGCACACAGAGCCACACGCACACAGAGCCACACGCACACAGAGCCACACGCACACAGAGCCACACGCACACAGAGCCACACGCACACAGAGCCACACGCACACAGAGCCACACGCACACAGAGCCACACGCACACAGAGCCACACGCACACAGAGCCACACACTCACAGAGCCACCCACACAGAGAGCCCCACACACAGAGAGCCACAGAGCCACACACACACAGAGCCACACACACAGAGAGCCACAGAGCCACACACACAGAGCCACACACACACAGAGCCACACACACACAGAGCCACACACACACAGAGCCACACACACACAGAGCCACACACACACAGAGCCACACACACACAGAGCCACACACACACAGAGCCACACACACACACAGAGCCACACACACACAGAGCCACACACACACAGAGCCCCACACACACAGAGCCACACACACACAGAGCCACACACACAGAGCCACACACACAGAGCCACACACACACAGAGCCACACACACACAGAGCCACACACACACGCACACAGAGCCACACACACACAGAGCCACACACACACAGCCCCACACACACAGAGCCACACACAGAGCCACACGCACACAGAGCCACGCACACACGCACACAGAGCCACGCACACACGCACACAGAGCCACGCACACACAGAGCCACACGCACACAGAGCCACACGCACACAGAGCCACACACTCACAGAGCCACCCACACAGAGCCCCACACACAGAGAGCCACAGAGCCACACACACACAGAGCCACACACACAGAGAGCCACAGAGCCACACACACAGAGCCACACACACACAGAGCCACACACACACAGAGCCACACACACACAGAGCCACACACACACAGAGCCACACACACACAGAGCCACACACACACAGAGCCACACACACACAGAGCCACACACACACAGAGCCACACACACACAGAGCCACACACACAGAGCCACACACACAGAGCCACACACACACAGAGCCACACACACACAGAGCCACACACACACAGAGCCACACACACACAGAGCCACACACACAGAGCCACACACACACACAGAGCCACACACACACACAGAGCCACACACACACACAGAGCCACACACACACACAGAGCCACACACACACACAGAGCCACACACACACACAGAGCCACACACACACACAGAGCCACACACACACACAGAGCCACACACACACACAGAGCCACACACACACAGAGCCACACACACACACAGACGCACACAGAGCCACACACACACACAGAGCCACACACACAGAGCCACACACACAGAGCCACACACACAGAGCCACACACACAGAGCCACACACACAGAGCCACACACACAGAGCCACACACACAGAGCCACACACACAGAGCCACACACACAGAGCCACACACACAGAGCCACACACACAGAGCCACACACACAGAGCCACACACACAGAGCCACACACACAGAGCCACACACACAGAGCCACACACACAGAGCCACACACACAGAGCCACACACACAGAGCCACACACACAGAGCCACACACAGAGCCACACGCACACAGAGCCACGCACACACGCACACAGAGCCACGCACACACGCACACAGAGCCACGCACACAGAGCCACGCACACACGCACACAGAGCCACGCACACACGCACACAGAGCCACACACACACGCACACAGAGCCACACAGAGCCACACGCACACAGAGCCACACGCACACAGAGCCACACGCACACAGAGCCACACGCACACAGAGCCACACGCACACAGAGCCACACGCACACAGAGCCACACGCACACAGAGCCACACGCACACAGAGCCACACGCACACAGAGCCACACACTCACAGAGCCACACACTCACAGAGCCACACACTCACAGAGCCACACACACAGAGCCACACACAGAGCCACACACACAGAGCCACACACACAGAGCCACACACACACACACACACACAGAGCCACATACACACACACACACAGAGCCACATACACACACAGAGCCACATACACACACACACAGAGCCACATACACACACACACACAGAGCCACATACACACACACACAGAGCCACATACACACACACACACAGAGCCACATACACACACACACAGAGCCACATACACACACACACAGAGCCACATACACACACACACAGAGCCACATACACACACACACACAGAGCCACATACACACACACACAGAGCCACATACACACACACACAGAGCCACACACACACACAGAGCCACACACACACACACACAGAGCCACACACACACACACAGAGCCACACACACACACACAGAGCCACACACAGAGCCACACACACAGAGCCACACACACAGAACCACACACACACAGAGCCACACACACACAGAGCCACACACACACAGAGCCACACACACACAGAGCCACACACACACACAGAGAGCCACACACACACACAGAGAGCCACACACACACACAGAGAGCCACACACACACAGAGAGCCCCCCCACACACAGAGAGCCCCCCCACACACAGAGAGCCCCCCACACACAGAGAGCCCCCCACACACAGAGAGCCCCCCACAACCAGGAGTCAGGAGAGCAAACACAACCAGGGGTCAGGTGAGCAAGCACAACCGGGGGGGGGCGGAAAGCAAGCACAATGAGGGGGCAGGAAAGCAAGCACAATGAGGGGGCAGGAGAGCAAGCACAATGAGGGGGCAGGAGAGCAAGCACAATGAGGGGGCAGGAGAGCAAGCACAATGAGGGGGCAGGAGAGCAAGCACAATGAGGGGGCAGGAGAGCAAGCACAATGAGGGGGCAGGAGAGCAAGCACAATGAGGGGGCAGGAGAGCAAGCACAATGAGGGGGCAGGAGAGCAAGCACAATGAGGGGGCAGGAGAGCAAGCACAACGAGGGGGCAGGAGAGCAAGCACAACGAGGGGGCAGGAGAGCAAGCACAACGAGGGGGCAGGAGAGCAATCACAACCGTGGGGGGGGGGCCGGAAAGCTAGCACAACCGGGGGGGCCGGAAAGCTAGCACAACCGGGGGGGCGGAAAGCTAGCACAATGCGGGGGGGGGCAGGAAAGCTAGCACAATGCGGGGGGGGCAGGAAAGCTAGCACAATGCGGGGGGGGCAGGAAAGCAAGCACAATGCGGGGGGGGCAGGAAAGCAAGCACAATGCGAGGGGGGTGGGCCAAAAAGCAAGCACAACGAGGGGGGGCCGGAAAGCAAGCACAACGAGCAAGCGGACGTCCCTCCAGCCCTGGTGATGGAAGGGTTTCTGCTGGCAAAATGACTTTGTTTAAATGACTGTTTAATAGTCTGGTGACAGTACAGACTTGTATTCCCCCCCCGTGCAGTGAAATCTTGTGTTTGTATCATGCAACATCCATAAAACATTATTTTAGATTAAAACAGACCTAATTTATGACATGGGAGAGGTCACAGAGATTTGCAGTAATGTTAGTGAGCTGCTGCTGTGTCACAATATTGAAAACTCACCACTATGCCTGAATATTAGATATAAACACATTTAGAGCTTGGACGAGTGTTTCTGTGCAGTCAGTGACCTGGGCAAAGAGGGAATGAAAAAAGATGAAACTGGACCATAAATTCAAAGCAGGTCCGAACAGAGGCCACCAAAATACGATGGTTTTGCCCATGGCCCCCAAAATCCTTAAGGATGCTTTCTGCAGGCAGGGAAATCTTATCAAGTGTCAACAGAGTCTGGAATTGGGGGGCGGGCAGGAAGGTGCGGCTGGGTCTCTTCTGACGCGGGGCGCATTCTTGTCCCCTTGCTGGGCGTCAGCCAGTAAAGCCTTGCGACAGATGGTCCCAGACTCCGGTACCCCTCTGCCCCTCTACCCCTCTACCTGCACCTGCCGCCCCCTCCCACACCGCCTGATACTCAATGGTACGGCTAAATGGGGCGTGTTGACTTTTAAATTTTAGTCAGAGTACATGGGGATTTTCATGGCTTAACAGCTGCTTTCTGACTCTCCAGAGGGCGACGATCCCCACAGAGCGGGTCTGTTCCCAAATGTTGATGGTCTGGAATGGGGGTTGGTCCTAGGGTGATTATGGAAGCTGGTAATTCAGCTAGGCCCGGGCTGGCCCTGGGAACCTCATTCTTGCACATAAATATCTCGGAGCACATCAGAGCTACAGGTGGCTGTTAATGAGAGATGGGGCAGAAGGCAGCCGGCACTCGAGGGGGCTGCTCTGTGTTACTAGACCCCCAGACCCACGTAACACTAAGTCACACGCAGGAAACCTTCGCCCCGGACCAGACGGACCCAACACAGAAGCATCTTTGGAGTGAGCACCGCGAGACACCCGAGAAGAAGAGAGTGAGGGAGTGACAGGGGAACCTCACAAATACCCCGGACGTTGGAGTCCCCCTTCTGGGGACTCGGAGATTATGCAGCCAAATGCGGGGAGAGCGACGGGGGAGCGACCCGCTGCCAATCGGGGCCGCTCTACCCTTGGACGGGAGACCCACGAGACGCCCGCACTCACCGTTGGCTGCAGATTTAATAAACTATGAAACCAGGCTTCTGTCACAGTATCAGCATGGGGAGCGGGTGGGATTTCCGTAGTTTCGGGAGATTCCCCCAGAAAATGCCGGTTTCAAAGTTTTGTGTCCAAGAGCGTTGACTCTTCGAGTCATGACTGAAACATCCTAGGAGGCAAAGCGCAGTCGCATAAAAATGAGAACAGGTTCAAGGTATCGCACGTATGGTGACGTCCTAGCTGCTCCAGAGAGGCCCTAGGTGAGGGGGAGGAGGATGTGGCCTCCTGGCCAGCGCTGTCTACCTTGGAATTGTGGTCATAGGTTCTAGTCCCGGCGTCCTGATCTGTGCAAATTGGGTCGAGTTCGCTCTTTATAAAACTGCAAATCAATAAATAAAGTAAGGACCTAGAGAGACATGTATAGGGTGAAACTGGCAGACACGGGAGGAAGCTGGAGAGCAGTGACAGTGGGAGCAACAGCAACTCACTGAAGCTTTGAGTACAGCGTTCAGAGACTGTAAACAAAGCAACCAGTGCGCTATACTAGCACACAGTGTGACTCGACCGCATCCAGTCACCCCTACGCTAATCCCGCCCTCCTCCATGGGCTGTAAGAGGACACCAATGGGGACGCCGAGCCGTGAGTTTAGGAAGTTTCAGGATCGTAAATGGGGGTTTCTATCACGGGGGTTTTTGCATCACATCATACCCGTGGCATAATGATCACCCATCGCCCTCCCTTCGCTCCATTATGTTCTGCCACACTCATGTTGTTCAGCAGGACCACCGCCCCTGTCAGCCTCTGTCCTCGCCGGACCCCTCACCTTGAAAATGAAGTAGTCCCACATGCGAGCCTTCATGGTGGGGTCGAGCACGGTTATTGGCCGCAGGGTCCGTAGAGGGCTTTGTGTGGACGGTCCGGGAGGAGTGACGGGCACCTCCACACCCTCTTCCGCTCCCAGCGCAGTGGGGCTATTGTCCGAATTGGCTGAGTCTTTCAGCGCTAACATGGTGGACACATCACAAGCACCAATTGCTTCAACCTAAGTTTCAATGATTGTTTACAATTGTAACTTCCGGTCGGTAGTGTAAGCCCTTTAGGGAGGGTCAATACCGTGACGTTATAAGACGTACGTCCAAAGACTAGAACAGAACTTTACGTTTCAGGCAGGCCAGATGGCATATGTTCCCAAAGGAAACTGAAAACCTGCCAAGCTTAGGCGGGGCATTTTACAATTAGCTAGCTAATACAACAGCGCCAACCATCTTCTTTCTCCGAGGTGAGGCAGAACTGCCTCGGAGAAAGCATAGTCTTTTTCAGATTCGGGGGCGTGGTTTACTTTCTCTCCTCTTCCCATTGGCTTGAAGGTAAAATTCCAGCCAATGGGAAGAGGAGAGAAAGTAAATAGAAAGAAGCTTAAAAAAACGCCCCCGAATCCGAAAAAGACAGGGCTTGAACCGAGTGACGCCCCTCTCCTCCAATGGCTGGCCTCCGTTTAGGAAGCCAGCCAATGGAGAAGAGGGGTGGGTTCAAGCCCCCGTACTAAAAAAACATTAAATCTTCGTAGCTCCGCCCACACTGCTTACAGCAGTGCGACGAGTCCTCGACCTAAAAATGGATACTTCACGGTAAACCTAATGATGCAAGCTGTCTATTTGCAAAAAAACGATTGCGGAATTACTAAAAATTTTAAGATGGTTTGCAGCCCACCCGTTGCTTGCCATTGATTTGCTTTACAGGCACTCATTTGCTTGCTTCATAATCAATGGTTTGTCTTTCTGTTGTGTTAGTCTCTTTACCATCCACTTCCCTGGCTGATTTTGTATCTTTTCACTCCTCGCTTTAAGAATACAACTTTTTTTCTTTTTGATTAAACTCTCCATGAGAGTGCATGCTCTCAATCTGTCTCCCTGGTATGCTTCTCCCGCTGCCAAATATCCACCCCGCGTTGTTGTCTTTCTCTCCCTTTTTTTTTCTTTCTTAAGTCCTCCTATAACCTCTATACTTTTGTGTAGGCAACCTCTCGATGGTAGCAACCCAAATGCTTATATCTTTGGGGGTCTGATCTCAGCTATGTTCTATGGAACCAGGCCCACATGGCACATCTTAGACTGACCAAGAGGTGTAGTCATTGGACAGTTCTTACCAGGCATAAAAATTACTCCTAATCTAGTAATTTCCAGAAAAGGCCACCCTCACTTCTATTTCTATGGCAATTAGCCTTTTGATCCAGATCTTCAAAATATCTAACTGAATTCCACCATTCCCTCCCCCTCTAAAGGCTGTACTATGCCAAAGAAAATTAAAACGAGGCTTATCTCCGTATCTTTACCCAATATTTCTGCCAGAGTCTTACCCCCATTATCCCAGTAATCCTTCAACACTGGGCAGGTGGAAAACATGTGGACATCATCTGCCTCTTGGGTGCGGCATCTCGTACAATTTGCATCTCCTCCTTCCCTCATTTTGGATATCTTGAGCGGAGACCAATATATCCTATAAAGGGTAAAAAGGTGGTTCTTTCTTAAGGCGGCGGATTTGAACAAAGGATATAATTTATCTAAAGATACTTGCCATAAGGTTTGCAGCTCTTGGTCTGGCAAGCACTTCTCCCAAACCATATGGGGGGGATCCAGTTTCCTATCCGCTGCCTCAAGTAGCTGATTGTACCAGAGAGCAATCTCCTTCTTTCACGGATGTAGATCTTGGAGATCATCCTCCATTGCAAAGTCTCTGGGACATTGCCAGTGTTGATTCTCACACCAGGTCGAAATTTGATAGTATTAAATCTGGAGAGCCTGTTCTTCGTTAAATTCCTCAATATGTTCCAAGGAAGACAGCTGTTTCCTTCATCTATGTCACCCCATCTTTTAATCCCCGCCTCTTTCAAAGGTTAAGATAAAGCATCATTCAGGCATTCCGGAGGGCCTGGGGGATCCCACACTGGAGCCCAGTCGAACCATAATTTGGCAGCAGCATGTAGAACCTTCAGGCGACCTTTAAATATAAATTTAGGAGCGCCAAACTTATACATAAAGCCCTCAACTGGTCTCTCGTGCAGTATGGCCTTGAACATACAACCAATCCGATAATCATCTGGCCTATATAGGAGCATTCTACTGTTTTTCAGATGGTATGCCTAACAATATAATTGTGAGTCTGGTAAGCCCAGGCCACCGTGTGCCAGCTTTCGCCTGAGCTTTTTCCATGATAGTCTGATCCCTTTACAAGCCCATATAAAAGTAGAGATCTTTCCCTGAATTTTATTTAGAAGAATTTTTTCAAAAGTCCGGGGGATATTATTAAAAAGGTAAGCTAACTTTGGGAGTACACACAAGGTTTGCCCTGCCATAATGTGTAAGTGGGAGATTCTGCCATCTCTTCAAGAGCGTATCAACCTCTTTAGAGACTTGGGCTATATTTGTTTTAGGGAGTTCAGTCAGCTCTTGTGTGATGGTTATTCCCAAATACCTTAACTCCTTTGAGACCCTAAAACGCTGCACTTCCGAGTTCCATGACATGATCTCGGTCTTACTGCTGTTAATCTTATACCCTGACACTTTTCCAAAGACCTGCACTTCCCTGAATAAGCTTGGTAGAGCTTGATTAACATTAGAAATAAAAAGTATCAAGTCATCAGCATGCAGAGCTAGTTTCCTTGAAAAAACATTCATTAAGAAGGAATGTATTTCATTATTTAGCCTTAACCTTTGAGCGAAAGGCTCTATACATAGATCAAAAAGAATAGGAGAGCAGAGAGGTTTCCATTTACTAAGATTTGGACTTGCGGTTCACTATAGATTTTCCCCAGGAGGTCTCTAGAGGTGCAGTCAAACCCAAAAGCCTCCAATACACTAGAAAGATAACACCAATTGACACAATCTAAGGCTTTTGCGGCATCCAACGTTATAATTGTTAAGGCAACTCTTATCCATTAATATCGAGTAGATCTCATTGGGAATCAGATCTGGACCTGCAGCTTTGCCTTTCTTGATTTTCTTCAGAGCTTCCACTCTTTCACTCCCTGTTATATCTTGGTTAAGTAGTGTTAAACTTTCAGAGCTCAACTTAGGAAGCTTTTTTTGAACAAGCCATTGATCTAAGGCTGGTTTATTTATCTCTAGCCTCCTTATACAAATCCTGAAATAATGTACAAAACTCCCTCTCGATCTCACCCTTATCGTCAGAAAACTGAGCAGAAGGCTCTGCACCACTTTCTAATCTGATCCTTCTGATGAAGTTTTGAGACCTATCCATTCTACACTTTATTACTAGAAGTTTTCCACAATCCTCACCCTGACCAAACTCTCTTATTCTACTCGCTTCTCACTTCTGTAACATAATTCCTTCCAATGTCAGCCTGTATTCACGTTGTAAATCCTCCATTTTACCCATTAGTTTATCTTTTTCCTCCCCTGGGCTTGACCGAGCTTTAGACTAGCTTCGGACTTTCTCAACTGCTCCTCCAATGAGGCTATCTTCTCCTTCTCCGATCTAACCCAGTCTGCTGCCGCCCGCTTCAGCATCCCTCTCAGTCAGGTTTTGAAGGAGTCCCAAACCAAATAGTTTTGGTTAAAAAAGGCAGCGGCTTCTAGTTTAATTTTCTCCATAACTCCAGTTTGTAAGAGCAGTCTTCTATTCAATGTCCAACTGATGGAATAGAGGGGAATTCCATACTTTGTTCTATTACTCCATGGTCTGATATATGAATGGGCAAATACTCAATATTCTTGACTTTATCTACTTCTGGACAATCCATAAATATATAATCGATCCTAGAGTAGTGACCGTTCTTTTTTTACTAAAAAAGGAAAAGTCCCTTACATCTCCCTTTTTCTTTCGCCATACATCGCATGAATTTAGATTATCTAACATAGCAAATAGACGAGCTCTAACTGGGCGTATTGATTTGAGTGCGGGGTGAGGATCTATCCAATTCATTGTTAATTAATAAACTAAAATCCCCGCCAATTATCAATGGGGCCTCAAACTCGAGCAATGAGGAGCAAAGACTGTTCAAGATACTAACCTCGTCCTCATTGGACCATAATAACTAACCAGCGTATAGGTGTTAGCACAGGATTTTATCTCTGCGACTACCCAGCGCCCTTTGGTATCCACCTGTGTTTTACCCAGTTCAATGTCGGAGTTTTCTTTAATAACTATTTGAACTCCTTTAGAACAGCATTGCTGGTCTGTTGCTTTCACCTTATATACTCATTTCTGTTTATTAAATAATGCCAGACATTCAGACTTCAAAAGATGAGTCTCCTGGAGCATAAGAACGTTAGTGGAGGTATTTTTCAAATATTCTAAAACCAATCTCTGTCTCCTTTTAACTCTCAATCCATTTACATTCCAACATAGTATGCTGAAATGCTCACACCTATATCCCGTTTCCTATCCCCCATCTTCAGTCTTTCTTTCTAATTCTTCTGCTTTCAGTAGTATCGGCTACATCAAAGGAGGACGCTTTATCCCCTTTTTAAAAAAATCTTTTTATCCCTATGCTCCCCACCACCAACCAAGAATCTGGATATTGTTCCGCCTTGAATTATTTTCCATCCTTTCTAGTCTGTCCGATAAATCCTTTTCCTTTTGACTTGAGGCTATCCAGTTCCTGGGCGTGATCTTGTACAACTTTCCCTAATTCTAGAACTTTATTTTCTAAATCCTCCGTATGTTTCGTTAATACTGATAGGTTCTCCTCCAAACTACTGCATGTATCTTGGATTTTTTTCTGGTTGGCTTCTGAGGTATCAAAACTATCTTTAATCTCAAGGGAGAGCTGGCTCAGTAGGCCCTTCACCACTTCTAAACCTGAGATATCTTTAGCATCCTCTTTAGCTAGTACATCAAAAGTCTGGTCGGTCCTTTCTAACTTTTTTGAGCTCCCAGATTCCACATTAGAGAAGGTGCTAGAATCACTCAGGGGTGAGTACCTAATCGATACCAAAATGGCTGGTATAACTGGCTAATGTACTAGCTGATTGTGCAGTTGAAATATTCTGCATCACAACCTCCGTCTGTGCCTCTGTAGAAGTAGAAACCTCCATCTTGCACTGTAGAATAATCTGTGGATTTAACTTAAAATAGGACCTTAATGAAGGGGTCACTCTGGGGGCTAGTGGAACTGATCTCTTCTTCCTTTCTCTTACAGGCGTTTTCTTCCCTGTCTTTGCAGAGGTGTTTCTGTTCTTGTTTTTTACTGATGGGAGTGCTAATGGCTGTCCTGCTTGTGACTCCTCCTTAGAACCTGCTGCCATACCAAGAAAATTATTCAATCACCGTTTATATCTTCTTCCCTGGATCACTTCTCTACCTGCATTTTCCACTTTTCCTTCCACTGGGTCTTTCCTCTTAGACAGACTTGCAGGCTCACTCTCTAGCTCACCCCCTTTACCCGTTACTTTTTGACCGCTTCTGATAAATGAAAAATTATTCATGCACCATGTGCTCAAGCCATGTCCCAGGTTTACCCTATTGAGTGCCTTTGTCTGCTGTATCAGTTCTTTGCTCGTTGGAGCCGTCTCAGCTCTCTTAACGCTCTGCAGCTCCCTCAGGGGGTCGCATGTGCTGATGCTCCCCCAGACGAACCCGGAACCGAAACTGATCCCACTAGGGCTGGAGTGGAAGCGGAGCGCAGCTCGATTTCCCGAGCGCTCCCGCCGCCCTGAAGACCACCGTGCCAACACACATCCGTCCGAACCCCCAAGAGCCCAAGAACCGGACCGCAGAAGCAAACCACAAGCAAAAACCTGTCGCTCAAAACAGCCACCTAAACGGCCGCCAGAAGCGTCTGCCACTGCCGAACGGACACCAACGAACACGATCCCAAAATGAAAAGGAGAATAGTTAAGTGCTCAGGCATGCCAGTCATGGAATTAATCCATTACGGTGCGAGTGTTGGAGAGAAGCTCTCGACCAGCTCGCTAACTAGCCACCATGTTCCCTCATGGGCGTGTCCCAAACTGCCCCCCAGTATCACCGTTGTTGTCTTTCTCCTGTTCTTCTCAACTGCCCCGTGTAGCTCTCTTCTTCATGTGCTGCCTTCCTCTCCTCCCAAATCCCAGATTTATTTTTATTCTAACCTACCCATGTGTTGTGTGAGTTGCAATTACAGAACCCCCTGTAGAACTGTGACGTAAGTGTTAGAGCGTAGTGAATTGAATGCAGGTTTAGAATGCTGAGTTTGTGGTTACACACTGACGTATAAAGATGTGTCATACTAAGCTCTGTGTGTGGCATATTCATTAGTGGGAACCCCGGCTGGGGTGGATGCTGCAACTGGCGATGAGATAGGGGATAAGTAACCCGAAGATCAACCGTGCTCTCCCAAAGAGTTTGCTGTGGCCCAGCAAACTGCTCATGCATTCCATGTGTGCCTCAGCCGAAGTGCCGAATCGACATTTGGTGTTTGTGGAGTCAAAGCGCAACTCCAGCCGGGGTGATGCATTTTAAGATAACGAAAGCCTCATTGCAAAGTCTACACATCGTTGGCCAAGAAACTGCTGGTAAGGCATTTCGGTGGCGAAACGTGTCACGGCGGGTTTATGACATGAATAAACCCCCAACTTTTGCTGAACAACACCCGTGTATTCCTGTGTCAGAATTGATCGGAGCACGCAAATGGGACTTTGTTTTAAAAGGATATTAATTACCGGTTCCTCCGCCGGTTTTCGCGCCACCCCTATAAGGATTGAGAGCACTGAAAGGAGATTCTTGGATATAAAAAAAAAAAAATATATATATATATATATATATATATATATATATATATATATATATATATATATATATATATATACATATACTAGTGGCAGTTGCCACTAAGTCGTTATATTTGGGTCTGCTTTTCAGTAGACGGAGGGTTTTTTGATTTTGCTAATAACTTTTGCCCTGTTTGACGAATCATCATAAAACTTTCCTGAAATAGTTCATCCACCTCCTTTCCTTTCTGGAATGTTTCGGGATGATCCATCAAACTGGGGCTAAGGAAAAAAGGGGGGCCCAAAATTTAAAATCCCCATGCATTTTCCATAGACTTCTTTAGGCTTGGTTACATCATAAACTACTGAAAGGAATTACACCAAATTCGGCAGGAATCTAGATCTTGGTCTGCAGATTGTGTTTTTTGTGATACTATGTAAATCCGTTCAGTGGTTTTGAGAAATGGAGGAAACATACTTGTATATTGTGGTAGTTGGGCTCATGAGAGGCTCGTTTTCCCCATGAGCCTTCACGCTCTCACGAGAGCGAGAGGCTCCCGCGAGAGCAAGCGCTCTGATTGGCTGGCCATTGGAATGTTAGAGATGAAATGTCTGCCATTACTTGAAAAATTGGAGCTGTTGTGGAAATTATGTAAAACAGCTATGTAAGGGGGCAGCAGAGAAACATGCTGTCCCCATAGGTTTAAAGAGGTGGTGTCTATTGGAGTACTACTGTGAAGATATCAAATGTATATTGTGTTAAACAAATGTTTGTGCTCTTGCGGGACTCTCGTGGGATCGTGAATAGTAAATAGGAGTAGATGAGTTATCAATACTCTTAGTAGGAATGCGTATTGTGGTCCTTGTTTTTCAGAGGCAATGTGCAGCAGAGAAGGACTGTAATGAGTAAATAGTTCTTATTTAACAAAAAAAAGTTATGATTACACAAGACTTGCAGGATCGTGAAAAGTAGGAAGGAGTAGGTGATGTTTGAATACACTCTGCTATGCACACTTGTTACTGTATGAAGGCATCTTACTGGACGTGGTGTTTATTTAAGTCTACCATTTATATTCATTGCCTTTAGAATAGTGGTGAGTAAAGTTAAGGCTCATCCGCACATCCTACTATGCATACTCGTCATCTGAGAGAGAAGTCTGAAAGGAGATCCCAGTTCCTCCCTAAACCCAACTATGCATTCTAATCATCACAGAGAGAGGTCTCAGCAGAGGGACCAGTCCCTCTGCACACCCTACTATGCATACCCGTTATCTGAGAGAGAGGTCTGAATGGAGAGCGCAGTCCTTCTCTGCACCCTACTACACACAACTGTCATCTAAGAGAGGTCTGAGCGGAAAGGCCAGTCCTTCTATGCACCCTTTTATGCACCCCAGTCACTTAAAGGGGGGGGGGGTCTGAAAGGAGAGGCCAGTCCATCTTCATACTCTACTATGGACACCTGTCATCTGAGAGTGGTCTCCGCAGCTAGGCCAGTCTCTCCACACACCCCACCACGCACATCTGTCATCTGAGGGAGAGGTCTGAAAGGAAATACCAGTCCCTCCATACATCCGTAATTTGAGAGAGCACTTTCAAAAGAAAGGCCAGTTCCTCCACACTCACTACTAAACACAGCTGTCACTTGAGAGAGAGCTCTGAAAGGAAAGGCAGTCCATCCCCGCACCCTAATATGCACACCGATCATGTGAAGGAGAGGTGTCAAAGGAGAGCCCAGGCCCTCCCCAAGCCCTACTATGCACACCCATCATTACAGTGGTAGGTCTCCACGGAGCAGCCAGTCCCTCCCCATACCCTATTACACACACACACATCATCCAACAGAGGGGGTCCCCATCGGAGAGGCCAGACCTTCCACACACTGACGCATGGAAGAGGTTAATAACTCAAGGCTGCTTACAATGTTAGTATCTACTACGTAGAATCTTTCTCCTGTAGTAAACTTTTTCAGTAGAAGCGTAACGAACACAAGTCAACTGTCACTTGCACACAGTTACTCTTGAATAAAACATTTTTATTGCATGTTCAATACTTCTACAGTGCACTAGGAGGACATGCATTATTTAAAAAACACAGTAGTTTAATCCAAGCTGTGCAAAATGAGTTGGAAAAATAATATGACAGTTACCTGCCACTATGTAAACTATGAAACAAATTACACACTCGGTGGATGATATCAGTGATGTCATCAATGATGTCACAAGTGATGGCCAGTGAGTTCAGAAGCAGTGCATGGCGGGGCACAAGTTATAATTAGTGCTACTAACTATGACTGAATTTGTGTATTTTCTTTTTTTTGTTTAAAACGTTGTCATTGAGAAATTCACCTACTATAATTCTTAACATTTGTTTTTTTATTGTGTGTGTGTGTGTGTGTGTGTGTGTGTGTGTGTGTGTGTTTTGCGATGTGCATAGATTGATATATAGCTCGAACTTGAACTGGCGGTGAGCCATGTTATGTACTCGCTTGTTCATGTTGTGGCATCAAAATTGGTAGTCCTTGTCCCATTTTGAGGGATTCACATTGTTTAAACATCTTTTTGCTCCCTTTATTGCCCAATTGAATAATTTCTTTTGGTCTCAATGGTATGTACAATTTAAACCTTCAGTGCATTAGATTACTGATTGCTCTGACCACGTAATTGAATTTAGATTTGCTAGTTCTTTTTCCTCTTTATAAATGTTCTCTTTTCTCCCCCTTTTCAGTTCGTTTTTTTTTTTTCAGTTTTATTCTCCGATCTCACAGTTCTATAACTGTTTTATCTTAATTCGTGTGCCCACTTTTGCACGATTAAAGTCTTTTTGCATTCAGTGCAAACATTTCTTTGTATGGTTTCTTTATATTAACTCCATATAGGAATTCTTTCCCCCTTCTTTAGTTGTAGGTTTAAAATTTAGGTTAAATTAATGTGTGAATTCTGTGTTTTATCGCCATTTTCCCCTTTTTTTTTATTTTTTACCTGATGGTATTCTCTGTTTATACTGGTATTAGATCTCTGATTTATTTAATCTTATAAATATATTCTGTTTTTGTATTGCACGTTTCACAATTTTGTTCCATTTTGTCTTTGTCTTGATAAAGTGACTCATGGAGCTGTGAAACATCTAATGAGCGTTTGTTACACGCCATGAATTTGTTATTTAACAAAAATTCTTTTGACTGCTAATGGGAAAAAAATAAACCTATCTTTGTGCACAGTTGATTTATAATTTGTAGATCTATTTAGAAACATTGTCAATGTTTTGGTTGTTAATTCCAATAGGAATATTTACAATAAATGAAGATATTCTTGCAAAAGAAAATCCATTATTAGATACCTCAAAAATATGGCTAATTCGTTCCTTTATGACATTACACACACACAAGGGTGCGGCTGGTGTGTTGGGAGTGCACTTGGCACAAATTCAGCATCTCCTACTGTATTTTTGGTACGATTCATTGTACATAAATATACATCCCCCTACTTTTGTTAATCATTTTGTTAGCTGCACGTGTTGACTGAAATGATTATATGCCTATTTCAGTGCAACACGCTCTCACGTCTACAGTGTGGTCTGTTATGTCAAAAATAAATATTGTAACATTGGTAGAGACACCTTACAGAGCTGGAGCTTTTATGTGTGACCGCACTGGCGTGTCTGACATCAGCCTTCGAAATTGCCTACACAACTCACTGCTGTGCATTGTAGTACTGAAAATCCATGTACTTCATTCTCTTAAAGCTCACTTTTAAAACCATCTGAGTAGGTTTTATGACAGACATTCAGTGAGCAAACTTAGATGGATAGTATTTCAGTGCTTTGCTAATGGATTTAGGAATGATTTTATTAGTCACAAATGGTAGAGTAGGGTCTTGTTCTTCCTGCTAAGCAGAAAAATATAGCTTTGAGGCAGCATATTACAGGAGGTTTGCTTGGAAATAGATCATCAATATTGCCATTTGCAAAAGCCTGTGTTACCAGGCTTACAAAAATATATGTTACATTAAAAGAAAATCTTTTTATTAAAGTTTGTCACATAACAAGAATAGTGCTGCAATACACCAGAAGGTCATATTACATACATTTTACACATTACAATCCGAAACCTGGGACATTTTCATCATAAGAATGTTGCTGTTCCCTTCTGGTGGGGGGAGTTAACATTTTGCTCATATTGCTGCCCTCTTGAAGGTGGTCCATTATTATAAGGATCAGTTATTTACATCAATATTTTCACCCGTTCGACCAGGTCCTCTGTAACCATGTCATATGTTGGTGGCCTTCAGATGATGTTTGTCTGTCAGTGTCTATTTCAATAAATCCTTCTTCCAACTCTCTTATCCCTGGGGACTCTGATCAACCCAGTGGATAGCAATATGCCTTTTTCATCCAGACCGCTCCTGGGGACTTCTTGATCATGAATTCTCACTATGGTTCACAAATGCAATACAAAATATCTGCCCAGAAGATCCACAAATCCTACAAGAAAAAGTGATGCGATGGCAAGATTCGATTTATATTGATTCCCCCTTCCTTTGTCCTTCCTGGGGCAGAGAATGCAACCCACCCCCCTCCCCCCACCACCTCGCCTTCTTGTACCTCTTTCAGTACGTTCTATTCCTTCAGGACTCTGGCTTGAATGCCTGGGTTCCTGTAGTGGCTGCTCCAATTTTCAATTGTGTCCTGCCAGCCAGATAATCTGGATCCGTGATTCGTGCATTGTATGTGGGCCCAGTCCTATGCGGATACTCTGAGGGTACATGAATACTCTGCAAATGAAGGGTCAAGGTGTGCAGTTGATTAACCTGTCGAAACTCGCCCAGTACTTTTTATATCACACTTGTATCTTAAAAACGAATGATCAAATGTGCAATAAATCGAAACCTTCCTAAATCTGAGAACTTTTCTGGTTTCATGCCTGTTTAGGAGTAATTTCGTATAGCTGTTTTTGCTATTGTGGATAGCAGACATTTGCATGGGAGTTAACTTTTGGCAAACTTTTTTCCCCATTCTCACCTTTTTTTTTTTTTTTTTCATCCGCATGAATCTTCACGTGTTGAAACTTAGCCATTTGTGCTATTTAACTGGAAAGATGTGTGCAGACTCATCAAATAACACATGTTATTAGCAAAGTGGAAAACCCATTTTCAGTGACAAGCGAGACTTGAACAAAGCTATATAGTCGCTTTCAATGAGTGTGTAATACCGTCTTTCTTGGTTCTCGCTCCTGTTTCCTGCCACCGGAGGTAAAAGACTGACCATGTGAGTGCAGAGAGATGTGTATACCTGTAAGAGTGAATTAATGGTGTAGAAATGTAAAGCCAGAATTATTGGTATTGGTAATGCATGTTTTAAATTTGATAAAGTATTTGTGTACCAGATCTCTTCCCTACACGTGATATTAAATTGTAGCGAGCGTGTACTGCCAAAAACAGCGACCTCGATAATCTGTTATAAAACTGATGAATATGCATGTGTTCCAATTCCATCTGTTGTTCAGGCGATACAATGCTTAAAAATTCAAAAAGTTTGCTGGTGTAAATTGCAGTGGAAAACAAATTGTATTAAAGGTTATTTAAAAAACTTTGACTGTAAGCTTGCTTTGCAGTTTTGATCATTGTCTTTGGCGGAAAAAAGGTTATTAAATGTGCCTCGATAGACGAAAACGAGATACCAAATGACATCACAGGGCGCTGGTTGTAGAAAGCTTTACCATGAAAGAGTTCCATAGTGAGCAGCTGAGAACACATCAGGCGTCGTCTGTTTATTTTTTCGTTAACCTTTTGTTATGTTTAGATTAGACCGGCTTCTTGACTGTGCTTCTTCAAGCATTAATGATTGACCCAAAGAAGTATCTCTTGGGTCGTGACAGTAAAGTTCATAACACATTATTTCATGTGGTTATGATGGTTCCTAATCTTGGAGTAGAATGTATTCATGCTATTAATTGTAAATTTAGATTGTTTAACGTGTATCTTTTTCTAGTAATTTATTTTTACTACTACTCGAAGAGAAGTAATTTTATGCAATTCACCTTAGAATTTAAAATTCTGTCTCTCCTTTCCAGTTTAAAGAAGTGATGGACATTTATTTTACGCAGTACATGCATATATTTCACATTCAGGTTTCCTAAACATTTTCCATTTTTCTCGTCTGATTCATTTTAAATGCGATTTATGAGGCTTTGAGCTATGTAGTGGATTTCTTTCTTGAAATATTAAGAGATTGACATTGATCATAAATCTTGTAAAGAAGATAACATGATTATATTTATGCAAATAGGGTATATGCAACGTCTTTCTCTGTTTCACACAAAAGAGTCTCTGTTCTTAGTTGCTGATAAGTTTAACTTGGTCTTTTTTAAGGTAACATTATTTGTTACTTATTCTGAATTGGCACAGTGGTCCTTAAAATAGTGTGTTGTGGGGGAGTGCCTTGGATGGATGAAAGCATGGCTGCTTAGCTCCATCTCTTCTCTCACCACGGAGCAAAATGCCACAAAGTCTGGTGCTTCAAGACCCGCAATACCGCAGAAAGTGACTGTTTGAAGGTAGAAGTAACCTCTGAAATTTGAAGACCTGCAGGTTTCCCCACAAGGAGATTAAACACAACCATCACTGCTGCAACACCCTCTCACTCAAAATGTCATGCCACGGGACGCTACCACAATTGGAATAAGGATCGCCGCACAGTGCTAACTGTGCATCCGGAGGACAGTACACTCCAATACCATTGCCAAACGAACCAGGTACTACCTTTAGTTATAGCAGCGCATTACAAAATATAATATTGGCCAACTCTAAATGCTGCCTATAAACAGATACAAACGCTCTGCCTGACCCTAAAATGGTGGGCGCAAAACACCACGATAGATAAAACAATTAACACGTCTAAAGCTTTCACAAGCATTAAGACCAGTAGACCCCAATTGTGCCTACTAGATGATACAGATCCTTATTAATAACTGTTTTTCTTTTTTCTTGAGCCTTTCAATCGCCCGCCTCTTCACCATGAGATGCTAACTACAGTAACACTGCCACATGCTCATTATTAGAGGCAAAGTGGGACACATGAAGAAAGCAGGCTAGTGTTGTACAGAGGGCCCAGAACTAGGGCAAGCATACCTTACACATGCAGGAAATGTGTGGATTCTGCGACCTTGAGGCTTGTTTTAATTATTGCTTACCAACTCCAGGCAGAATGGTTAGAAAGGGAGCCATGCGAAATTGATGAACCGGTTCATAGCCTGTACTTTACCAACCGGACCTTGAGGGCAAAATGATTTAGGGTCGCCAACGCAGGCTAGACTTTCAACATATAAGAGCCTCACAGGGCTTCACATCACGCGTGTTCTATAACCAACACACTCCTATCTATCTATCTATTTAATCGTATCCTATACCGATCTACGTAACTGGACACAAACTGGAAAATAAATCCCCTGCTCAGATGAGTGCAACGCCACAGGCGTGATGCCAGACTACTGATGGATACACCACTGATTGTAACTGAACCCACCATCCGGGTCTATCAAGATGACAGATGAAGAATCTAAAGCCGACTTCAAAAGCTCAAAGGCTGTACCACCCTTACCAGACTCTCCTATAAGGGGGGAGTTTTTCCTTTCATTTTTTTGTTCTATCTTAATATTGTCTCCTCGAATGTCAAAGGCTTAAACCACCCAGTGAAAAGATGCCAAAGAATGGACTACCTCTTTAAAACCAAAGGTGATCTCCTTATCCTCCAGAAAACGAGAATTTCACACAAGAAGCAAATACCCTTAGAAACAATTGGATATCGGGCGTCCCCTGCTCGCCTGCAATACAACAGAAAAAATGGGTTAACACCCTAACCTCCAAAAAATCCAACATCAAACTTGAATCATAGACTACCAACACAGGGTAGATAGATTTTTACCACTTTAAGCACAAGAGATTAAAATTTCCATGTAGTCAATAAATAAGACCCTAATAACGACGACCCCTCGTTTTGGAACACTAAATCTGACAATATAGGTCCCTTACACTCCAACTACCTCATCATAGTAAGGGGTGAATTTAAACTTCCAGCCATACAATCCTTAATCGTCAATTTAACTTTAAATACTACGCCTCCTAAAGCCTACAAAACATTTGCACTTAATACACCCTCAAAGATTCCTGGAGACTTTAACATCCAGAGACTACACCTTCTTTTCTGGCCCACATAATTCTTAAGCTAGAATTGACTTTATTCTCATCTCTGCAATTTACACACACTTAATAGCTCAGACATCTATTTTGCTGCAACTGTTAAAAGATCTCTCCTTTATCAATGTGCTTCTTTCTGGCACAAACACCAAACTAAGATATGGCATTTCAACAGCGATGTTCTTGCTAACCTAGACAACACAGAAAAACTTAAAGAAGGGGGTGGAGGGGGGCGATGTCTTTCACGTGGCTCTGTGCTTTCCTGCGGACCTGTCATGGTAGCCACCTGTCATTTTTTTGTTTGAGAGTTTTTTTTTTCCTTCTGAATAAACGAGTGATAACACTTTGATATTTATCTTGTTGCTTGAGGGTGAAAGATTGTCAATTGACAGGTTGCCATTCCTTTGGTTTCAAGCACATGACTTTAGTGCTGTTGTGTGCGTGAGACTTGTTTAATGTGTACTGTTGTAACTGATTGTCTCTAGAGTCATATATTTTGGAGGGCATCCTTTGTTTTAATTTGGTGCATAATCATGTGTTTGGTAGGATGTGCTCATCAACTGGCTAATGTTTTAAATTGTGCATGTAAGAGATGGTATGTGTGAGGAGTATGTTGTACTTTTTTTGCAATTACATAACTTGAGGTGATGTTGTGGAATTGGCTGTGCACAATGTTCTGCTGTTTCTGTGAGCATTGGCGTGCGTGGAGTGGTATGCTGTTGGTGAGCACTACTTTACCAACTGTGTGGCTGTGATGTTGATTCAGGGGTGGCTCCTCTGCTATGGCGGAGTAGCTTCATCCTACTGCTTTTAAGCAGTGCACTTCAAAGTAAAGGAAACATAAAATGATAATAACTTTGAATTATTATCATTTTATGTTTCCTTTGCTGACAAGCGTGTGGATGGGGCTGCACTGCTCTCTGAGCAGAGCAGAGGAGAAGTGGTTTGCCCACTCCTAAGTTCGTAATGACTGTTTGGTCCGCCCCCTCGGGCCGACCAGTCATAAGTACTTTCCCTGTTCTCCATGCAGGCTGCATTACAGCCTGTGTGGAGAACATGTCCATGCCTCCATTCCCTGGTTGAGCGTCGAACCAGAACTGCAGCATTGTGATTGGTCAGGGGAGTTTGGCTGTGCTTCCTGTTCCTCAGTCCAACGAGGAGAGCAGGAGCAGAGCCGCGGGACCCGGCGCGGCACGGTAAGTGGTTATTTTTTTACATTGCGCACCGTTCTCTCCCCACTCCCACAAGCAAACCATGCCGGCCACCATTGGTTGCATTGTGTGCCCAAGGGTATGGATCTGTTTCTGTTAACATTTTTGTTCTGAGAAGTGGATAGTACAGTTGATAAACATTCCATTGCCAGCTATGGCACACATTTTTGACACAGAAAAACTGTATTTAAAGAATTTAAAAATAGACCTTACATCTGAACAGGAACGGCCAACTGGATGTGTTGTTTGGAACCCCGCCGTCACTGTAAGCATGTTAAAATGTGATCGCCACTTCAGCACGGTGAATCTTAAGGTTCACTCTTAACTGTGCTGATATCATTTTATTCTAGTTATTGCTTATATATTGTATTGTAATTGCATATATATAGCGCTTACTACCCCTGACGAGGTGTCGAAGCGCTTTTTCGGCGAGTAGCCTGCTTCTCCGGGACCCATAGAGGATTAGTGATGAATTAGTATAGTGAAACATGCAAGTACATTTTAAGTGGTGGATAGGTTAGTCAGTTATTTGGATTTGGAATGATCGCAGAAGGATAGAGGAGGAAAAAGGTTTGTATTTATATAGCGCTTGTTGACACACGCTAACTAGGAAGCCCATCCATGCTAATAAGCTGCTCATAAAAATGTACTCGCCATGACCTATAACTAGCACTCCCAAAGTTCTGAATTGAGTTTACATCTTCATTGACTACTTTTCAACACACTGAACCTGGGTGCAGAAGTAGTCGTCTGTGCTTGCATAGTCTGAATTTCTCGTTTGCTGGATGAGGTTCGTCAGATACTTACTGCTGCTAGTGGATTTTAGAATTTGGTACAACAGACATTCCACTGGTCCGGCAGATGTGCAGTAGAACTAGATGTAGGCGGCGCCGAAAGTCTCTCATGCAGCAGATGTTCAGCAGAACTGAATGGGGTGTGAGGGCGGAGGCATTGCCATGTGTAGTGGTCATTCGGAATGTGTTATGCAGCAACTGGCTTTAACTTTTGGGAGGCTACAGAAATATTTTAAATGGGCCTTCTGCTTTGGAAAAACTTGCAAAACTGGTCCTACTAAGTGCAGAAGATACATTTTTCATGGTAGAAATTTAAAATAACGGTCTCACACACTCGCCTCACCCTCCAACCCCCTCATTTTTCTCCTCTTCCTCCTACATTCCTCTTGACCACTTTTTTCCTGTTCGTTTTACTATTCCCCATTTTCTTTTTCTTGTTTTCCTTTTTCCCCCCTTTTCTTTTCTCTTTCCCCCCCCCCCCTCCCCCCACCCACCTTCCCACGAATCTCTAATTTAAGTGCTGCAGCTTAATGTCTGCATACTCTAATGGAGACTGGAAAAAACAATCGCTGATAGATATTTGGAATACTAGTTTCAGCCACGCGCCAGATGTTCCACAAAGGAGCTTACCCTCTAAAAGTTCAAGATTGGTATCGTCCAGCACAAGGCCTGAGGACTGAATTTAAAGTGTTTCAGGTCTATAAACCGGGTGTGATTAAACTGCGCCAACTTCAGGTTTAAAGAAGCTCTGAAAACCGGCAAATTGCGCTTCAATTATCACTCTGCATACAATATAGCCTGACGCCAAGGCCAGTCACTCAATTGGTCATTTACTACAGCTTATGGAAATGTCACTCTGTAAGCCGTTAAGTAATTTCTTTGCAATATGTCGTGTAGGAATGCAACTAGCCTGCAGAACTCAAACATCAAAAGTGCACATTTCTGTGTGCTTTTCCTCGATATCTTTTGGTACGGTGAGACGTGAACACGCATCTTCTATACTACTATAATAAAGGAAGAACTTTCAGCCTTTGAGGCGGGTAAACTCGGGAACCACAGCGCCAATCCACACACCCGATACACCGTTGGAATCGTCAGGGTGTGTAGATGGTTATAGGCTATATACATTTTTTTTTAAAACGTGATTTAAAAAATGTACAGTAAAAAAAAAAAAAAAGTAGTCCCTCCGAAGTAGCGCCGGCCGCGACGTGCGTGCTCACGTCAGGAGCGCGGGAGGAGCGGCGTCCAGGAGCGCGACGAGGAGCTGTGGACATGGCACGGGGGAGGAGCGGTGACGTGAGGAGCAGCGGACAGGCCAGCGGCGGTGCGAGCAGCGGACCGGCTGGAGGAGCGGCGGCTGAGATAAGGGAGCAGCGGACATGGCGCAGGGGAGGAGCGGTGACGTGAGGAGCAGCGGACAGGCCAGCGGCGGTGCGAGCAGCGGACAGGCGGGAGGAGCGGCGGCTCAGGTAAGGGGACCCATGTCGGGGCAGGCGGGGGTCGGGGCAGGCGGGGGTCGGGGCAGGCGGGGGCCCGGGCTGGGGCCCGGGCTGCTGCACAATGTTGGGGCGGGTGGGGGTCGGGGAAGCCTGTTGCACCCGGACAAGGTCGGGACGGGCTGCTAGTATAGTATGTTTCTAATGTCTTGGAAACTGGTGAGTTTGTATATAACTGCACATCTTTCTGGAATCAGGGCTTCCACATATTGTCACTGTTGAAGAAGCACACACTACTGGCATACAAGTATAGATGGTTGTAGAGTGGACAACATTTTCAGTATGTGGCATTTAGTCAACAGAATATGGGTCTGTATTGAAGTCTAGGTGGCTCAGTGAGTTAATGCCTCTCACTAACCTTTTCAGTGAGCTGAAGGTCACTAGCTTGAATATCAGCAACCGAAACTCATCCTACAGACCTCATGAGATTAGGTTTGGGTGATGGAAACGTCCTGTTGTTTACAGCGCTTAGAAAATGTGTTATTTCCCCCGCATATTTATTAGATTGTGTACGTCTGCTGTATTTATCAGGGAGGAGCCAGGAATAATAAAGTAGTATTTTCTGTTATACTAAGCACAGCACAATATTAGGGATTTTATGTTACTTCTCTGCATTTTCATGGCCACAGCATCAATTCCAGATAGTGTTACGCCAGCCCGATACTGATTGCTGCATAAGTCTTGCAGTAAGGATTTGTCTTTGCCGTCAGGTTGTCTGAATACAACTTCAGCCTGGTTGCTGGTGCCCCTTCATATTGAATGTTCACCCTATGTAATGCATTTTAAATTTAGTTGTGATAACTGTGATTAACAAACTGATTTCTTATGGTATGCCACAAGATCCAAAGCGGTTCTAGGAAAATGCCATATAAATCGCTCCCATTTTAATGCCACAAATTTTTGCTATAGCCATCTTCTGAACTTCAGTTGCACCTGTTTGTCCTCTATAATCAACTTGTATTTGATCTGCATTGAAGTTGTTTCCTCACTTCATATATTTCAGTGACTTATGTCTATCTGGTCTACGTTTCTCTACCTTAGTCACAGTACCTACGATTTTGTGAGGCCAGTTGTTGTGGAAACTATAGTATGAGCTGTCTGTCTTTCTCCTTTGCTTCGGTTTTGTCTTGCAAGGTTACCAATATGTCAGAAGAATCCTTGAGGGGACCCATTGATCGTGTGCACTGGATTCACTATGGGTCCACTTGAGTTAAGCGACTGTGTATTTTCTCATGGCATATTACTGTTTACATAGAGTAGTAGGCGTCTCTGTTTTATGAATGCCCATGGTAGTTGCCATGATATAGTGTCCCTCGGTGACATGTAAATGGAGTGGCATAGCTGTTGTTGGCAAATGGTGGTTGTAAATGATGGTAGAGGTTGTGAACAGTTTCATTTAGAGTGTCCTTTCTGTGTTGTGGTACTTCATGGTGGGCAAGCAGGAGGAAAGAAGGCTGTAGTGCTTTTCCCAATGAGAAGATGACCTTTCAAATCCTGCATGAAGGAGGCGGTAGAACAGCTCTTGATGTCTGTGGACTGCAGGTGGAGTGTTGGCACTAAGGAAGAGTTGAAACCTCAGCAGGAGGCTCATGGTACTTTGCGGAGAGAAAGGCTGTCGAAAACTTGGGATCAGGGCGAATGGAGAGAATTTCTGTCTTCAGGTAGTTTGCTGCTGGTCCATGAAAAGACGCTTGTACTAAGAGTTTTTTCAAAAGTTTTGTAACCTGTGTGTGACTGAGCCATCTGTGCTGCTAGGAGTAAGTAGCAGTAGCAGTAGTTGTAGGTGCGTGGCGAACTTTATCAGTGGGTCGGAACAAATATAATATGATGCCAAGAAAAGACAGCCAACAGAGTGCTGTCATTGAATGATTAAACTTGCGGCGCTTTCTTTGCTTACATTCTAGCCCTAGGTCCCCTTGACCTTGCTTGAAGTAGCGAGTCGACATTATTGGAAGGAATTTTGGTGAAAGGGTGGGGGTGTATGTAAGGTAGGCAAGATGAAACAACCATTAACAAAATCAGTAGGCCTGGCTTTGCAAGTGTTTTTTTTTTTTTTTTTACACTTAAGTAATCTACAAAAAATTGCAAAAATATAAAGGTAAAAGAGTGGGTTAGCAGCCCAGGCACGCCAGTCCTGGTACTGAAGTGCACTCCTTTTCAGCCGATTGTGAGTATATTGTCTTGGAAATTGCCATCACTGATTGTCGAAAACTGACCGTGGATGAAGTGGGCTGAACCATTGGCCTGTGCTTTACCCTGTGGTGGGTGGAAGCAAAATGTGAATGACACTTTAACGGACTACTGGATGTAGAAGTCTCTACGAAAGTCTCTGCAGGTATATTTTTATGTTTCTAAGAGGATTATAAAAAACTTTTTTCAAAAACACGAGGTTAGCACCACAGCTAAAACTGTCCATGTGCCAGACCTAAAACGGAGCAACTTTGCAGTGACTGTAAACCAGCTGTTAATTCAAGTATTCTGCATGTCACATTTCCTCCAACAAAGAGCTTCAAGGTAATTGAATAGCAAAACAAGGCTCTAACGATGCACGAAGGTTCTCCTGGGTAATCGCAGAGCAGATCCGCCGGTTAGTGTAAAAAGTCAAATCTTCCAAATGTTCTTATGGCGCTTCCTTCCAGTGGTGTAACACCATGGCAGTCTCATTCACCCCCTTTTGCTCATCCATTATTAAAGCCTCACTTGAACAAGGGGCCGTCCCTACCTCCCAGAGCGTCTAGTAGTACTCCATAATTAACCAGCATTGCAAAGCTGGTAACTCTGGCCTTGGCAACTATGCAATGTTGTTTTGATTTATTTATTAGCTGGCCTGCATAATAAGCATTAACCATACAAAAAGTCGAAATCTAAAGGTGACAGCCGTATGTTTGCAAAAAAGCAAAAATTACCCCTTCGTAAGACTAAATAAAGAAATAAAAGCAGAAGTTATCCTACCAGCCACTACACCGAAGTGAAGTACTTTTTAGCATGTACACAAGTAATTTTTTTTTACCACAGTGAATGCATTATGCAGTATAATGGATTTGCAAAATAGGACGGATATTGAATGAATGAATGAAAAGGCACTTATAAAGCACGGGACTACCCGGAGGTGTCCCAGCGCTGTGGACCAACATGGACGAAGACAGACTAGGTAAACAGCAGGGTCTTAAGTTGTTTTCTGAAGGTCTGGTGATTGGGGATCAGACGTAAATGGAGTGGAAAGGAAATCCAGAGTTTGGAGGCATTATAGGAGAACAGTGGTCCGCCACTTCTGGCTCTCTTTATTCTGGGTACCTCGGGCAGGCGCAAATTATCTGACCAAAGTTTTCTGTTGGCTTCATAAGGTATGATCAGGGCTGAGTTAATGGCAGGGTCTGTTCCTGACATTTTTTTTGGGCATTGCACAACGATTTAAATTTAATGCGCTCATGCACGGGGAGCCAGTGGACGGATCGTATTGCCGGTTTGGCTGATTGTCTGTTGGAAGTGCCTGTCAGTAATCTGGCTGCGCTATTCTGGACCAACTGGAGTTTAAAGAAAAACCAAAGGTGGTGATGGACGGAGCGTTGACAATACAAACACTCACCCCCAGTCAACTGATATGGGTTTAATCCATCACCGTTCTTTAGCTCACTCCGCCACCCCAGTTCAGACATGACCATATGCAAATCAGTCTGACCCTGTGCCCCATGGGAACAGTCCAGCCCTAACTGCCAAGCCATGTCTTCCCTGGACCGGAATCAAGCTTCCCAGGACCGGTTTCTGGCATTACAGCCGTCTTCAGCCGGGCTTGCTTGACTCCAGTGGCAAAGTGAGCAAGGGACTCCCGTCTGAGCATACCCTGCCAACTTAGGGCGAACAAAGAAAAACCAAAGGTGGTGATGGACGGAGCGTTGACAATACAAGCACTCACCCCCAGTCAACTGATCTGGGTTTAATCCATCACCGTTCTTTAGCTCACTCCGGTGTCTGGATTGTTGGACTGTTCCCATGAGGCACAGGGTCAGACTGATTTGCATATGGCCATGTCTGAACTGGGGTGGCGGAGTGAGCTAAAGAACGTTGATGGATTAATCCCAGATCAGTTGACTGGGGGTGAGTGTTTGTATTGTCAACGCTCCGTCCATCACCACCTTTGGTTTTTCCTTGTTCGCCCTAAGTTGGCAGGGTATGCTCAGACGTGAGTCCCTTGCTCACTTTGCCACTGGAGTCAAGCAAGCCCGGCTGAAGACGGCTGTAATGCCAGAAACCGGTCCTGGGAAGCTTGATTCCGGTCCAGGGAAGACATGGCTTGGCAGTTCGGGCTGGACTGTTCCCATGAGGCACAGGGTCAGACTGATTTGCATATGGCCATGTCTGAACTGGGGTGGCGGAGTGAGCTAAAGAACGTTGATGGATTAAACCCAGATCAGTTGACTGGGGGTGAGTGTTTGTATTGTCAACGCTCCGTCCATCACCACCTTTTGGTTTTTCCTTGTTCGCCCCAACTGGAGTTTAGCCATTACTGAGAAGGGGGAGCCTAGGTATAGTGCATTCCCGTAGTCCAGCCTGGAGAGTATTGGGGATTGTATCACTACCTTTTTTGCTGGTGGGGGAAGAAGAGTGAGGAATTTCCGGGCCATTCTGAGCAGGCCGAAACAAATTGCTGTTGTCTTCCTGGCCTGTGTAGTAAAATTCAACTCCTGGTCCAACCAAATACCCAGACTCTTGATTTCGGTCTTGGGGGTAGGGGGAGAACCCATGCTTGAAGGCCACATTGAGTCGGGGTGGAAGCTGCTGTGGTTACCTAAGACCATAATCTCTGTTTTTCCACCGTTGAGCTTGAGCTGGGAACTATCCATCCATTTTTAAATGTCTTGTAGGCAGGTATGGAGATTGTTGGTGTTATGTTCTACCTGATTGAGTGCCACCACCAGTTGCATGTCGTCCGCATAGGTCACTATGCGGATTCTAGAGGGGGCTACTATGGCTGCTAAGTGGGCCATATAAACGTTAAAATGGGTTGGGCTGAGAGAAGAGCCCTGCGGAACCCCACTTGTTAAGTTGGCTGGTTCAGATATAACTTTCTCCTCAAAAACCTGAAAGGTTCTTCCTTCTAAGAAGGAGCGCAGCCATTGAAGCACAGTGCCTGTGACTCCTATGTTCCTCAAACGGTTAATTAGGGTCACATGGTCCACTGTGTCGAACGCTGCACCTAGTTCGAGGAGAATGATGCCAGTGGAACCTCCTGAGTCGAGGATTTTTCTGCTTTCCTCTACTACTGCCAACAGGGCAGTTTCCGTACTCTGACTAAGCCGGAACCCTGTCTGGGAGGAGTGAAGCAGATTGTGTGTTTCAAGAAAACCTGAAAGGGTCTGGGTGACAAACTTTTCTGTCACTTTACTTATTCCTGGAAGAAGAGATATTGGGCGGTAGTTTCCCAGTTCAGCTGGATCAAGGTTAGGTTTCTTAAGTAAAGCCTGGACCATGGCCTTTTTCCAGCTGGAGGGGACCAATCCTGTATTTAATGAAGCGTTAATCAGGTTCAGTATGTTAAGGGCTAAGGTGGCTACTGCTTTTTTCAAGATGTTGAGTGGAGCTGGGTCCCTTGGTGATCCGCTCTTGACCGAGGACAGCAAAGTGAGCAGAGTTTCCAGGGGCATAGGGGGGAAGTCTCAAGAGTGGGTTTAGTGGTGCAGGGATCTAAATTGATCTGTTTCCAGAGCTTCAATCCTTCTGTGGTAGGGATTCAAGGATGGCTTGTACCTTGTGGTTAAAGAAGCTTGCTAATTTATTGCCCCTTTGGCCAGAGGGATCTAGGACAATACGGGGGACAGGTGATTGGAGTAATTTTTTAATAATGGTGAAAGTTTCTCTGGGCGAGTTCCGGGAACAAAGGATCTTTTCTTCATAGTAGGATGCGTGGGCTTTTTTTATTTCTGCTTTATACGTTTGAATAGCAGCTCTGTATTCAGATTTTTTTTTTAGGGGAGGAATTCTTTTCTCCATTGCCTTTCCTTTATTTTGCATTGCTGTTTAAATACACGCAACTCAGGGGAGAACCAGGGGTCGTTGTGAGGCCTTTCAGACTTTTTTTAATTCTGATTTTAGGGAGGACAGAGTCCAGCGATTGCTCTATCCAGTTTGAAAAATCTTTGTTTGCTATTGTTGGGCAGGGGTTATCTTTGGGTTTGGTATTAGAACAATGTATGTATTATAGATATAGATAGATATTTTTTGGGGGGCTGGTTAGACAACTAAAGTGATCACTGGACTACCCCTTTGTCCAGGTCTAAGCTAGATTATAATATTCGTTCTGTTCCTGAATTGTATTGTGAAAGAACTACCTGCCTGCCAATGGAAGTTCACTTGTAATTTTTAGGAATACTTTATTTTTATAATCTGCCATTTTTGTTACTTAATTATGGTTTGTAAATGACTCTTTTATATAATGTCAGATGTTTTGGTTTCACCCGAGTATCTGATTTTATGGCAACCAGGGCCGGATAGGCATTTTATTCCTATAGGCATTTCCATGGTGGGTTGGGGCCATTGGAGGCCCGTTTTAGATACCCTGGGGTAGCTCCTGGTTCCTCTGCCAATTTTTTCCAGATTAATTACAGCAGCGTGGGGAGGAGGGAGATAGAAAACAATCAGAGAGGGAGAGGAGGAAGGGTGGATGGAGAGAGAGAGAAAGAGCGAGAAAAGCGAAGTGGCAGATTTGAGGGGCTCAGCAATGCCTCACTGTGTCTTCTGCATGCTCTGTAATATCCACTACATACTATTCATTTGAATGTTTTGTTGGTGGAGAGATGCATACCTCACGCCAGGTGTAGCTGCTGTATCTCTCCCTTGAAGGATATAAACTCTGAAAGTTGAATTGTTTGTTATTTCTTGGTCACCTGAGTGTTGCTCAAACTCCGTTATCTTAATCCTCTCGATCAGAGATTGTCACTGTTGTTCTTTCTCTGCTCCTAGGCTCCTCCTGATCCTAGTAGGTTTCTTCTTTGTGCTTTTTGAGATCCTTCTCCTTTTCTTCCTTTGGTATGCTTAAAGTCTTTCTTTTGACTCGTCAGTGTTTCGGGTTTCCGTCATCTGCCATGGGTCATATTTGTGGTGAGTCCATTGTATCTTGTTGCGGAAGTGTATGCGTTCTGAAAAATCCATTCGTACCATATCCTCATCACGGCAAAAGGTTATTTCAACCTGTAAAACATGAATGCAACTCTGTTTCAATCTTTTGATCTGGTTTTTTATTTGTATTCATTTATGTAATTTGCCAGTGGGAGGTCTGTCTTACTTGTATTGTGATCTAGTTCAGGAGTAGAGGTTAAACCCTGCAATTGATCGCTTGTTGACCAAGGTATTTTTCATACAAATAAGGAAATAAAAAATGTGTATAAAATTCCCTTTGTTTCTTTTGCATTGGAAATACTAAAGTGTAAGGGCTGAACTGGCTGTGGTCTTACCGCCAAAATAAGCTTGCCATTGTAGTTCGAAGTGTTTGGATAGTGCTATCTCAGTATGATAAACTGTGGCCAAATTGGAGAATATAAGTGCAGAACCGCATCACCGATAAGCCACTCAGTGTACATCTGCGGTTTGTTAATCACAAATTATCATTACTGGAGCATCACCCTGCCAGTGTGTATCGTTGCATTGTTTGCTGTTGGAAAAATTCTTATGGAGCAAGGTTCTGCTGTATCTTCAGACTTAGATGTTTGGCTGCAGCCGTTTATTGAAATCCGAAATATTGGGTCTGTCAAGCAGCGCAGTCACTTTGTAGACTGACATCCGTTTCTCCAGTAAATATACCTCTCACATGCCAAGCAGTCCAGTCTGTAAAAAAAAAAAAAAAAAAAATTATATATGAACAACTGTATTGAGAGTGAACTTTGCATAAGACACAGTTTAAGTGCACAGGAATTGGCTCTCTTGGTGGTGACAGGCGCTTCGCAGAGTAGTAAATGATGGCAGCTCCTTAGCCCTTATTCTTTTGGACTTGAGCGCCGCTTTTGATACTGTCCCTCATACAGTACTCTTACAACGCCTTTACGATATTGGCATATGCAGTAAGCCTCTGTTTTGGGTCTCCTCTTTCCTTAGCCACTATTAATTCCAGGTTATCTCTCCTCCCTTCTCATCCTCGCCCAGACCCTTGGTGCACGGGGTCCCTCAGAGAACTCTTTTTCACATATGTTAGACCTCTGGCCGAGATAGTGAACCTCTTTGGGGTCTCCATCTCCTATGCAGACGATACCCAACTTATTGTCTCTTTCTCTGCTGATGCTTCAAAAGATGTTATTAACTTTCATAGCTGTATGCGGTCAGTGGCTAGCCGAATGGAAGATAATTGTCTGAAACTAAACTCCAGTAAGACTGAGATCCTGCTGTTCGGAAAGCACATCCAATCCTGGGGATTTCATTGGTGACTGGCCAACCTGGGGCCCCTCCCTTACCTAAACCATCTATGAAAAAAAACTTGGCTGGATGGCTCTCTCAGTTTTGAGACCCAAGTGACCACCCTAGCTAGCACTTGATTTGATCTTCTGAGACGACTTTAACCCATTATTAGCTTCTTTGAACCTCACATTCCACAGTTGTCAATTCAGTCCCTTATCCTGTCACACCTCGATTACTGCAGCATCTTGTATCTAGATAAGATGTTGTTTCTGAAGAGGCTGCAGCCTGTACAATACGTGGCCTTCAGATTACTAATGTTCTCCCTCCCTAAGTTGTGTCTCACCTCTGCACTCCTTCAGAAGCTCCACTGGCTGCCTATTGAGAAGCGCACTCCATTTAAAGTCCTCAACACTGCACATAATATTCTGAAAGCCTTGCGTGCTCCTTTCCTTTCTGATCTCATGCAATCCTATCTCCCTAACGGGCACTTCGCTCACGCGAGTTAAACCTGGAAGTGATTTCTCGGTTCCAAAGGAAAAGAGCCGTCGGCTGCTCCTTCAGAGTCTTAGCCCTGACCCTTTGGAACAGTTTGCCTCCCGAATTAAGGAACAAGCAGAGCCATCTCGGCTTCTGAAAGAAGCTTAAAACCTAGCTTTTTGCCTCTTAGCTTTTTTGTTGTCCCCTTTTTAGGTCGAGGACCGTCGCACTGCGTAGCAGTGGGCGGAGTCCGAAGACTTTATGTTTGTTAGTTAGGGGGCTTGAACCCGCCCCTCTTTTCCGTTGGCTGGCTTCCTAAACAGAGGCCAGGAGAGGGGCGTCACTCGGTGGAAGCCCCATCATTTTCGGATTCGGGGGTGTGTTTTTTACGTTCTTTCTACCTGTGACGTTATCCGTCACTCAAACCAAAAAACCCGCCCCCGAATGCGAAAATGACCAGTGCTTTCTCCGAGGCATTTCTGCTTTGCCTCGGAGAAACATGGTGGTGGTTTCCGGAGCTGCTCTGCTCCTCTGGCGCCCCCTTCCTTCCCTCTGCCCGCAGCACTCCTCCGTCCCGCTCTCACCCCCTTTCCCCTCCGCCCGCAGCTCTCCTTCGTCCCGCTCTTGTCCCCCCTTCCCTCTGCCCGCAGCTCTCCTTCGACCCGCTCTCGCCCCCCCTTTCCCTCCGCCCGCAGCTCTCCTTCGTCCCGCTCTCCCCCCTTCCCTCCGCCCGCAGCACTCCTCGTCCCGCTCTCGCCCCCCCTTCCCTCCGCCCGCAGCTCTCCTTCGTCTTGCCTTGCCTTAGTGCACCGAAAAACACCTTTGGCTGGATGAGCTTCCCACGCACAGAACCGGGACACGATAGGGCCATGGTTTCAACGGTGGGCTGAACCTGTGGAGAACTCTGCTGCTGGTATTTGCCGTGGCTGCATACAGGAGGCTGCTAAGCTACCAGCTCCTGTTTAACAGGCACGTACCCACGCACTAGACCGCTGTTGGTGGTCGGAGGCAGTGTACTAGCTAAAATTAAGATATTTTGCTTAAACATCCTACGGCCTCGTCAAGTATCAGAAAGACTTTTATGTGATCAAAAAGTTTACCTATGAGCACGGGAATTTATGTAATTTTGATTCCACCGTGTCTTACACTTCAAAAGATCTGAACGTGTTATTTTGCAAAAACATCCTGCGGCTGCGGAATTTATCAGCAATACTTCTTCATGACACATTAATTTGTAGCAAGCAAGGGCGAAGTAAGTAATTTGGCCGGAATCACAGGGTATTCAGCCTGCGCCCAAGGTCCGGAGCCGGCAAATCTGGCCGTTAAGCCACATCGTATCTAGGTTCTGTAATGCTAGGCAGAACATAGAGCACGGCCGCGTCAATTATCAGAAATATTTAAATGTGATCAAAGTGTTTACCTATGAGCACAGGCCTTGATGTAATTTAGTTTCCCCCCTTTACTACACTTCAAAAGATCTGAACGTGTTATTTTGCAAAAACATGCCGCGGCATTTATCAGCACAACTTTTTTCATGACGCATTCATTTGTAGCAAGCATGAGGGGAAGTAAGTGATTTGCACAGAATGTTCAGCCTACGCCCAAGGTCTGAAGCCGGAAAGTCTGTCCGTTAAGCCACATCCTATCTTGGTTCTGTAATGCCAGGCAGAGTAGAGAGCACAGCCGCATCAATTATCAGAAATACTTTAATGTGATCAAAGTGTTTACCTATGAGCACGGGCACTTATGTAATTTTGCTTCCGCTGTGTCTTACACTTCAAAAGAACTGAAAGTGTGTTATTTTGCATAAACTTCCTGCTGCCGTGACATTTTTCAGCAAAACTTTTTTCATGGCATTCATTTGTAGCAAGCAAGGCCCCCTGGCTGTGCTTGCTCACCTGTCCCCTGGCTGTGCTTGCTCCCCTGTCCCCTGGCTGTGCTTGCTCCCCTGTCCCCTGGCTGTGCTTGCTCCCCTGCCCCCTGGCTGTGCTTGCTCCCCTGCCCCCTGGCTGTGCTTGCTCCCCTGCCCCCTGGCTGTGCTTGCACCCCTGGCTGTGCTTGCTTTCCTGCCCCCTGTCTGTGCTTGCTCCCCTGCCCCCACTTGCTCCCCTGTCTGTGCTTGCTCCCCTGCTCCCTGTCTGTGCTTGCTCCCCTGCTCCCTGTCTGTGCTTGCTCCCCTGCCCCCTGTCTGTGCTTGCTCCCCTGCCCCCTGTCTGTGCTTGCTCCCCTGCCCCCTGTCTGTGCTTGCTCCCCTGCCCCCTGTCTGTGCTTGCTCCCCTGCCCCCTGTCTGTGCTTGCTCCCCTGCCCCCTGTCTGTGCTTGCTCCCCTGCCCCCTGTCTGTGCTTGCTCCCCTGCCCCCTGTCTGTGCTTGCTCCCCTGCCCCCTGTCTGTGCTTGCTCCCCTGCCCACTCGCTGTGCTTGCTTCCCTGCCCACTCGCTGTGCTTGCTTTCCTGTGTGTGTGGCTCTGGGGGTGTGTGTGACTCGGGGTGTGTGTGACTCGGGGTGTGTGTGACTCGGGGTGTGTGTGACTCGGGGTGTGTGTGACTCGGGGTGTGTGTGACTCGGGGTGTGTGTGTCTCTGGGTGTGTGTGAGACTCGGGGTGTGTGGCTCTGGGTGTGTGTGTGTGTGTGGCTCTGGGTGTGTGTGTGTGTGTGTGGCTCTGGGTGTGTGTGTGTGTGTGTGTGGCTCTGGGTGTGTGTGTGTGTGTGTGTGGCTCTGGGTGTGTGTGTGGCTCTGGGTGTGTGTGTGTGTGTGTGTGTGTGGCTCTGGGTGTGTGTGTGTGGCTCTGGGTGTGTGTGTGTGTGTGTGTGTGTGGCTCTGGGTGTGTGTGTGTGGCTCTGGGTGTGTGTGTGTGTGGCTCTGGGTGTGTGTGTGTGTGTGGCTCTGGGTGTGTGTGTGTGTGTGTGGCTCTGGGTGTGTGTGTGTGGCTCTGGGTGTGTGTGTGTGGCTCTGGGTGTGTGTGTGTGTGTGGCTCTGGGTGTGTGTGTGTGTGTGGCTCTGGGTGTGTGTGCGTGCGTGGCTCTGGGTGTGTGTGTGGCTCTGGGTGCGTGTGTGTGGCTCTGGGTGCGTGTGTGTGGCTCTGGGTGTGTGTGTGTGGCTCTGGGTGTGTGTGTGTGTGGCTCTGGGTGTGTGTGTGGCTTGGGGTGTGTGTGTGTGGCTCTGGGGGGTGTGCGTGTGGCTCTGGGGTGTGTGTGTGTGGCTCTGGGGGGTGTGCGTGTGGCTCTGGGGTGTGTGTGTGTGGCTCTGGGGTGTGTGTGTGTGGCTCTGGGGTGTGTGTGTGTGTGGCTCTGGGGTGTGTGTGTGTGGCTCTGGGGTGTGTGTGTGTGTGGCTCTGTGTGTGTGTGTGTGGCTCTGGGGTGTGTGTGTGGCTCTGGGGTGTGTGTGTGGCTCTGTGTGTTTGTGGCTCTGTCTGTGTGTTTGTGGCTCTGTCTGTGTGTGTGTGGCTCTGTGTGTGTGTGTGGCTCTGTGTGTGTGTGTGTGGCTCTGTGTGTGTGGCTCTGTGTGTGTGTGTGGCTCTGTGTGTGTGTGTGGCTCTGTGTGTGTGTGTGGCTCTGTGTGTGTGTGTGGCTCTGTGTGTGTGTGTGGCTCTGTGTGTGTGTGTGGCTCTGGGTGTGTGTGTGGCTCTGGGTGGGTGTGTGTGTGGCTCTGGGTGGGTGTGTGTGTGGCTCTGGGTGTGTGTGTGTGTGGCTCTGGGGTGTGTGTGTGGCTCTGGGGTGTGTGTGTGTGGCTCTGGGTGTGTGTGTGTGGCTCTGGGGTGTGTGTGTGTGGCTCTGGGGTGTGTGTGTGTGGCTCTGGGGTGTGTGTGTGTGGCTCTGGGGTGTGTGTGTGTGGCTCTGGGGTGTGTGTGTGTGGCTCTGGGGTGTGTGTGTGTGGCTCTGGGGTGTGTGTGTGTGGCTCTGGGGTGTGTGTGTGTGGCTCTGGGGTGTGTGTGTGTGTGGCTCTGGGGTGTGTGTGTGTGTGGCTCTGGGGTGTGTGTGTGTGTGGCTCTGGGTGTGTGTGTGTGTGGCTCTGGGGTGTGTGTGTGTGTGGCTCTGGGGTGTGTGTGTGTGTGGCTCTGGGGTGTGTGTGTGTGTGGCTCTGGGGTGTGTGTGTGTGTGGCTCTGGGGTGTGTGTGTGGCTCTGTCTGTGTGTGGCTCTGTCTGTGTGTGGCTCTGTCTGTGTGTGTGGCTCTGTCTGTGTGTGTGGCTCTGTGTGTGTGTGTGGCTCTGTCTGTGTGTGTGGCTCTGTGTGTGTGTGGCTCTGTGTGTGTGTGTGTGTGGCTCTGTGTGTGTGTGTGTGGCTCTGTGTGTGTGTGTGTGGCTCTGTGTGTGTGTGTGGCTCTGTGTGTGTGTGTGGCTCTGTGTGTGTGTGTGGCTCTGTGTGTGTGTGTGTGGCTCTGTGTGTGTGTGTGTGGCTCTGTGTGTGTGTGTGTGTGGCTCTGTGTGTGTGTGTGTGGCTCTGTGTGTGTGTGTGTGGCTCTGTGTGTGTGTGTGTGGCTGTGTGTGTGTGTGGCTCTGTGTGTGTGTGTGGCTCTGTGTGTGTGTGTGTGGCTCTGTGTGTGTGTGTGGCTCTGTGTGTGTGTGGCTCTGTGTGTGCGTGGCTCTGTGTGTGTGTGTGTGTGGCTCTGTGTGGCTCTGTGTGTGTGTGTGTGTGTGGGGCTCTGTGTGTGTGTGGGGCTCTGTGTGTGTGTGGGGCTCTGTGTGTGTGTGGGGCTCTGTGTGTGTGTGGGGCTCTGTGTGTGTGTGGGGCTCTGTGTGTGTGGCTCTGTGTGTGTGTGGCTCTGTGTGTGTGTGGCTCTGTGTGTGTGTGGCTCTGTGTGTGTGTGGCTCTGTGTGTGTGTGTGTGTGGCTCTGTGTGTGTGTGGCTCTGTGTGTGTGTGGCTCTGTGTGTGTGTGTGGCTCTGTGTGTGTGTGTGGCTCTGTGTGTGTGTGTGGCTCTGTGTGTGTGTGTGGCTCTCTGTGTGTGGCTCTGTGTGTGGCTCTGTGTGTGGCTCTGTGTGTGGCTCTGTGTGTGGCTCTGTGTGTGGCTCTGTGTGTGTGTGTGTGTGGCTCTGTGTGTGTGTGTGGCTCTGTGTGTGTGTGTGGCTCTGTGTGTGTGTGTGGCTCTGTGGCTCTGTGTGTGTGGCTCTGTGGCTCTGTGTGTGTGGCTCTGTGTGTGTGTGTGGTGTGTGTGTGTGTGTGGCTCTGTGTGTGTGTGTGTGTGGCTCTGTGTGTGTGTGTGTGTGGCTCTCTGTGTGTGTGTGGCTCTCTGTGTGTGTGTGTGGCTCTCTGTGTGTGTGTGTGTGGCTCTCTGTGTGTGTGTGTGTGGCTCTCTGTGTGTGTGTGGCTCTCTGTGTGTGTGTGTGGCTCTCTGTGTGTGTGTGGCTCTCTGTGTGTGTGTGTGTGGCTGTGTGTGTGTGTGTGTGTGTGTGTGTGTGTGGCTCTGTGTGTGTGTGTGTGGCTCTGTGTGTGTGTGTGTGGCTCTGTGTGTGTGTGTGTGTGTGTGTGTGTGGCTCTGTGTGTGTGTGTGTGGCTCTGTGTGTGTGTGTGTGGCTCTGTGTGTGTGTGTGTGGCTCTGTGTGTGTGTGGCTGTGGCTCTGTGTGTGTGTGTGGCTCTGTGTGTGTGTGTGGCTCTGTGTGTGTGTGTGCTCTGTGTGTGTGTGTGGCTCTGTGTGTGTGTGTGGCTGTGTGTGTGTGTGTGTGTGTGTGGCTCTGTGTGTGTGTGTGGCTCTGTGTGTGTGTGGCTCTGTGTGTGTGTGGCTCTGTGTGTGGCTCTGTGTGTGTGTGTGGCTCTGTGTGTGTGTGGCTCTGTGTGTGTGTGTGGCTCTGTGTGTGTGTGTGGCTCTGTGTGTGTGTGTGTGGCTCTGTGTGTTTGTGGCTCTGTGTGTGTGTGGCTCTGTGTGTGTGTGGCTCTGTGTGTGTGTGTGGCTCTGTGTGTGTGTGTGTGTGGCTATGTGTGTGTGTGGCTATGTGTGTGTGTGGCTCTGTGTGTGTGTGTGGCTCTGTGTGTGTGTGGCTCTGTGTGTGTTGTGTGTGTGTGGCTCTGTGTGTGTGTGGCTCTGTGTGTGTGTGGCTCTGTGTGTGTGTGGCTCTGTGTGTGTGTGGCTCTGTGTGTGTGTGGCTCTGTGTGTGTGTGGCTCTGTGTGTGTGTGTGTGGCTCTGTGTGTGTGTGTGGCTCTGTGTGTGTGTGTGTGGCTCTGTGTGTGTGTGTGGCTCTGTGTGTGTGTGTGTGTGGCTCTGTGTGTGTGTGTGTGGCTCTGTGTGTGTGTGTGTGGCTCTGTGTGTGTGTGTGGCTCTGTGTGTGTGTGGCTCTCTGTGTGTGTGTGGCTCTCTGTGTGTGTGTGGCTCTCTGTGTGTGTGTGTGGCTCTCTGTGTGTGTGTGTGGCTCTCTGTGTGTGTGGCTCTCTGTGTGTGTGGCTCTCTGTGTGTGTGGCTCTGTGTGGCTCTGTGTGTGTGTGTGTGGCTCTGTGTGTGGCTCTGTGTGTGGCTCTGTGTGTGTGTGTGGCTCTGTGTGTGTGGCTCTGTGTGTGTGGCTCTGTGTGTGTGGCTCTGTGTGTGTGGCTCTGTGTGTGTGGCTCTGTGTGTGTGGCTCTGTGTGTGTGGCTCTGTGTGTGTGGCTCTGTGTGTGTGGCTCTGTGTGTGTGGCTCTGTGTGTGTGGCTCTGTGTGTGTGGCTCTGTGTGTGTGGCTCTGTGTGTGTGGCTCTGTGTGTGTGGCTCTGTGTGTGTGGCTCTGTGTGTGTGTGTCTGTGGCTCTGTGTGTGTGTGTCTGTGGCTCTGTGTGTGTGTGTCTGTGGCTCTGTGTGTGTGTGTCTGTGGCTCTGTGTGTGTGTGTCTGTGGCTCTGTGTGTGTGTGTCTGTGGCTCTGTGTGTGTGTGTCTGTGGCTCTGTGTGTGTCTGTGGCTCTGTGTGTGTGTCTGTGTGTGTGTGTCTGTGGCTCTGTGTCTGTGTGTGGCTCTGTGTCTGTGTGTGGCTCTGTGTGTGTGGCTCTGTGTGTGTGTGGCTCTGTGTGTGTGTGGCTCTGTGTGTGTGTGGCTCTGTGTGTGTGTGGCTCTGTGTGTGTGTGTGGCTCTGTGTGTGTGTGTGTGTGTGGCTCTGTGTGTGTGTGTGTGTGTGGCTGTGTGTGTGTGTGTGTGTGTGGCTGTGTGTGTGTGTGTGTGTGTGGCTCTGTGTGTGTGTGTGTGGCTCTGTGTGTGTGTGTGTGTGGCTCTGTGTGTGTGTGTGTGGCTGTGTGGCTCTGTGTGTGTGGCTCTGTGTGTGTGTGTGGCTCTGTGTGTGTGTGTGGCTCTGTGTGTGTGTGTGGCTCTCTGTGTGTGTGGCTCTGTGTGTGTGTGTGGCTCTGTGTGTGTGTGTGGCTCTCTGTGTGTGTGGCTCTGTGTGTGTGTGTGGCTCTCTGTGTGTGTGTGTGTGGCTCTCTGTGTGTGTGTGTGTGGCTCTCTGTGTGTGTGTGTGTGTGGCTCTCTGTGTGTGTGTGTGTGTGTGGCTCTCTGTGTGTGTGTGTGTGTGTGCTCTGTGTGTGTGTGTGGCTCTGTGTGTGTGTGTGGCTCTGTGTGTGTGGCTCTGTGTGTGTGTGTGGCTCTGTGTGTGTGTGTGTGGCTCTGTGTGTGGCTCTGTGTGTGTGGCTCTGTGTGGCTCTGTGTGTGTGTGTGTGTGTGTGTGGCTCTGTGTGTGTGGCTCTGTGTGTGTGGCTCTGTGTGTGTGTGTGGCTCTGTGTGTGTGTGTGGCTCTGTGTGTGTGTGTGGCTCTGTGTGTGTGTGTGGCTCTGTGTGTGTGTGTGGCTCTGTGTGTGTGTGTGGCTCTGTGTGTGTGTGTGTGTGGCTCTGTGTGTGTGTGTGTGTGTGGCTCTGTGTGTGTGTGTGTGGCTCTGTGTGTGTGTGTGTGTGTGTGTGTGTGGCTCTGTGTGTGTGGCTCTGTGTGTGTGTGTGTGGCTGTGTGTGTGGCTCTGTGTGTGTGTGTGTGGCTGTGTGTGTGGCTCTCTCTGTGTGTGTGTGTGGCTCTCTCTGTGTGTGTGTGTGGCTCTGTGTGTGTGTGTGTGTGGCTCTCTCTGTGTGTGTGTGTGGCTCTGTGTGTGTGTGTGGCTGTGTGTGTGTGTGTGTGTGTGTGTGGCTCTCTGTGTGTGTGTGTGTGTGTGTGTGGCTCTGTGTGTGTGTGTGTGTGTGTGTGTGTGGCTCTGTGTGTGTGTGTGTGTGTGGCTCTGTGTGTGTGTGTGTGTGTGGCTCTGTGTGTGTGTGTGTGGCTCTGTGTGTGTGTGTGTGTGTGTGTGTGGCTCTGTGTGTGTGTGTGTGTGGCTCTGTGTGTGTGTGTGGCTCTGTGTGTGTGTGTGGCTCTGTGTGTGTGTGGCTCTGTGTGTGTGGCTCTGTGTGTGTGGCTCTGTGTGTGTGGCTCTGTGTGTGTGGCTCTGTGTGTGTGTGTGTGGCTCTGTGTGTGTGTGTGTGGCTCTGTGTGTGTGTGTGTGGCTCTGTGTGTGTGTGGCTCTGTGTGTGTGTGTGTGTGTGGCTCTGTGTGTGGCTCTGTGTGTGTGTGTGTGGCTGTGTGGCTCTGTGTGTGTGGCTCTGTGTGTGTGGCTCTGTGTGTGTGGCTCTGTGTGTGTGGCTCTGTGTGTGTGGCTCTGTGTGTGTGGCTCTGTGTGTGTGGCTCTGTGTGTGTGGCTCTGTGTGTGTGGCTCTGTGTGTGTGGCTCTGTGTGTGTGGCTCTGTGTGTGTGGCTCTGTGTGTGTGTGGCTCTGTGTGTGTGTGGCTCTGTGTGTGTGTGTGTGTGGCTCTGTGTGTGTGTGTGTGTGGCTCTGTGTGTGTGTGTGGCTCTGTGTGTGTGTGTGTGTGGCTCTGTGTGTGTGTGTGTGGCTCTGTGTGTGTGTGTGTGGCTCTGTGTGTGTGTGTGGCTCTGTGTGTGTGTGTGGCTCTGTGTGTGTGTGTGGCTCTGTGTGTGTGTGTGGCTCTGTGTGTGTGGCTCTGTGTGTGTGTGTGTCTGTGTGTGTGTGTGGGTGTGTGTGGCTCTGTGTGTGTGTGGCTCTGTGTGTGTGGCTCTGTGTGTGTGGCTCTGTGTGTGTGTTGTGGCTCTGTGTGTGTGTGTGTGGCTCTGTGTGTGTGTGTGTGGCTCTGTGTGTGTGGCTCTGTGTGTGTGTGTGTCTGTGTGTGGGTGTGTGTGGCGCTGTGTGTGTGTGTGGCTCTGTGTGTGTGTGTGGCTCTGTGTGTGTGTGTGGCGCTGTGTGTGTGTGGCTCTGTGTGTGTGTGTGGCTCTGTGTGTGTGTGTGGCTCTGTGTGTGTGTGTGGCTCTGTGTGTGTGTGTGGCTCTGTGTGTGTGTGTGGCTCTGTGTGTGTGTGTGGCTCTGTGTGTGTGTGTGGCTCTGTGTGTGTGTGTGGCTCTGTGTGTGTGTGTGGCTCTGTGTGTGTGTGTGGCTCTGTGTGTGGCTCTGTGTGTGTGTGTGTGTGTGGCTCTGTGTGTGTGTGTGTGTGTGGCTCTGTGTGTGTGTGTGTGGCTCTGTGTGTGTGTGTGTGGCTCTGTGTGTGTGTGTGTGGCTCTGTGTGTGTGTGTGTGTGTGTGGCTCTGTGTGTGTGTGTGTGTGGCTCTGTGTGTGTGTGTGTGTGGCTCGCTGTGTGTGTGGCTCTCTGTGTGTGTGTGTGTGTGTGGCTGTGTGTGTGGCTCTCTGTGTGTGTGTGTGTGTGTGGCTCTCTGTGTGTGTGGCTCTCTGTGTGTGGCTCTCTGTGTGTGTGGCTCTCTGTGTGTGTGGCTCTCTGTGTGTGTGGCTCTCTGTGTGTGTGGCTCTCTGTGTGTGTGGCTCTCTGTGTGTGTGGCTCTCTGTGTGTGTGGCTCTCTGTGTGTGTGGCTCTCTGTGTGTGTGGCTCTGTGTGTGTGTGGCTCTGTGTGTGTGTGGCTCTGTGTGTGTGTGGCTCTGTGTGTGTGTGGCTCTGTGTGTGTGTGGCTCTGTGTGTGTGTGGCTCTCTGTGTGTGTGGCTCTCTGTGTGTGTGGCTCTCTGTGTGTGTGGCTCTGTGTGTGTGGCTCTGTGTGGCTCTGTGTGGCTCTGTGTGTGGCTCTGTGTGGCTCTGTGTGTGGCTCTGTGTGTGTGTGTGGCTCTGTGTGTGTGTGTGGCTCTGTGTGTGTGTGTGGCTCTGTGTGTGTGTGGGGCTCTGTGTGTGTGTGGGGCTCTGTGTGTGTGTGGGGCTCTGTGTGTGGGTGTGTGTGTGGCTCTGTGTGTGTGGGGCTCTGTGTGTGTGGGGCTCTGTGTGTGTGTGTGTGTGTCTGTGGCTCTGTATGTGTGGCTCTGTATGTGTGGCTCTGTATGTGTGGCTCTGTATGTGTGGCTCTGTGTGGGTGTAAATGCAATAGGTCATGCATTTGCGAGCTATTAAGCTATTGGCATTGTAAATGACTGCCATTTATTTATGATTTAAAAACAAAAAAAATGTCATGAGCAATGCCAATAGCTCTACCTTTTAATAATGCCGAGACCATTGCATTGTGGCTGTGTGTGTCTGTGGCTCTGTGTGTCTGTGGCTCTGTGTGTCTGTGGCTCTGTGTGTCTGTGGCTCTGTGTGTCTGTGGCTCTGTGTGTCTGTGGCTCTGTGTGTCTGTGGCTCTGTGTGTCTGTGACTCTGTGGCTCTGTGGCTCTGTGGGTGTGTGTGGCTCTGTGGGTGTGTGTGGCTCTGTGGGTGTGTGTGGCTCTGTGGGTGTGTGTGGCTCTGTGGGTGTGTGTGGCTCTGTGGGTGTGTGTGGCTCTGTGTGTGTGTGTGGCTCTGTGTGTGTGTGTGGCTCTGTGTGTGTGTGTGGCTCTGTGTGTGTGTGTGTGGCTCTGTGTATGGCTCTGTGTATGGCTCTGTGTGTGTGTGTGGCTCTGTGTGTGTGTGTGGCTCTGTGTGTGTGTGTGGCTCTGTGTGTGTGTGTGTGTGTGTGGCTCTCTGTGTGTGGCTCTGTGTGTGTGTGTGGCTCTGTGTGTGTGTGTGTGGCTCTGTGTGTGTGTGTGTGGCTCTGTGTGTGTGTGTGTGTGGCTCTGTGTGTGTGTGTGTGTGTGGCTCTGTGTGTGTGTGTGGCTCTGTGTGTGTGTGTGTGTGTGGCTCTCTGTGTGTGTGTGTGGCTCTCTGTGTGTGTGTGTGGCTCTCTGTGTGTGTGTGTGTGGCTCTGTGTGTGTGTGGCTCTGTGTGTCTGTGTGTGGCTCTCTGTGTGTGTGGCTCTCTGTGTGTGTGGCTCTCTGTGTGTGTGGCTCTCTGTGTGTGTGGCTCTCTGTGTGTGTGGCTCTCTGTGTGTGTGTGTGGCTCTCTGTGTGTGTGGCTCTGTGTGTGTGTGTGTGTGTGGCTCTGTGTGTGTGTGGCTCTGTGTGTCTGTGGCTCTGTGTGTGTGTGTCTGTGGCTCTGTGTGTGTGTGTCTGTGGCTCTGTGTGTGTGTGTCTGTGGCTCTGTGTGTGTGTGTCTGTGGCTCTGTGTGTGTGTGTGTGTGGCTTCTGTATGTGTGGCTTCTGTATGTGTGGCTTCTGTATGTGTGGCTTCTGTATGTGTGGCTCTGTGTGGGTGTAAATGCAATAGGTCATGCATTTGCGAGCTATTAAGCTATTGGCATTGTAAATGACAATGCCATTTATTTAACGATTAAGCTATTGGCAATGTAAATGACAATGCCATTTATTTATGATTTAAAAACAAAAAAAATGTCATGAGCAATGCCAATAGCTCTACCTTTTAATAATGCCGAGACCATTGCATTGTGGCTCTGTGTGTGGCTCTGTGTGTGTCTGTGGCTCTGTGTGTGTCTGTGGCTCTGTGTGTGTCTGTGGCTCTGTGTGTGTCTGTGGCTCTGTGTGTCTGTGGCTCTGTGTGTCTGTGGCTCTGTGTGTCTGTGTGTCTGTGTGTCTGTGGCTCTGTGTGTCTGTGTGTCTGTGTGTCTGTGGCTCTGTGTGGCTCTGTGTGTGTGGCTCTGTGTGTGTGTGTGTGGCTCTGTGTGTGTGTGTGTGTGGCTCTGTGTGTGTGTGTGTGGCTCTGTGTGTGTGTGGCTCTGTGTGTGGCTCTGTGTGTGTGTGTGGCTCTGTGTGTGTGGCTCTGTGTGTGTGTGTGGCTCTGTGTGTGTGTGTGGCTCTGTGTGTGTGTGTGTGGCTCTGTGTGTGTGTGTGGCTCTGTGTGTGTGTGTGGCTCTGTGTGTGTGTGTGGCTCTGTGTGTGTGTGTGTGGCTCTGTGTGTTTGTGTGTGTGGCTCTGTGTGTGTGTGTGTGTGGCTCTGTGTGTGTGTGGCTCTGTGTGTGTGTGGCTCTGTGTGTGGCTCTGTGTGTGTGTGTGTGGCTCTGTGTGGCTCTGTGTGTGTGTGTGTGGCTCTGTGTGGCTCTGTGTGTGTGTGTGTGGCTCTGTGTGGCTCTGTGTGTGTGTGTGTGGCTCTGTGTGTGTGTGTGGCTCTGTGTGTGTGTGTGGCTCTGTGTGTGTGTGTGGCTCTGTGTGTGTGGCTCTGTGTGTGTGTGTGTGTGGCTCTGTGTGTGTGTGTGTGTGGCTCTCTGTGTGTGTGTGTGTGGCTCTGTGTGTGTGTGTGGCTCTGTGTGTGTGTGTGGCTCTCTGTGTGTGTGTGGCTCTCTGTGTGTGTGTGGCTCTCTGTGTGTGTGTGTGGGGCTCTGTATGTGGGGCTCTGTATGTGGGGCTCTGTATGTGGGGCTCTGTATGTGGGGCTCTGTATGTGGGGCTCTGTATGTGGGGCTCTGTATGTGGGGCTCTGTATGTGGGGCTCTGTATGTGGGGCTCTGTATGTGTGGCTCTGTATGTGTGGCTCTGTGTGGGTGTAAATGCAATAGGTCATGCATTTGCGAGCTATTAAGCTATTGGCATTGTAAATGACAATGCCATTTATTTATGATTTAAAAAAAAAAAAATGTCATGAGCAATGCCAGTAGCTCTACCTTTTAATAATCCCGAGACCATTGCATTGTAAATGCTTGTTTACTTCTTATCTCTTTGGTGTCTGATTTTCGTCCTCTCTGGGAAGTACTGGGTGGTGGTGGTGGTGCAGACGTGCTCTATTAATTTTATTAACATAACATAATATTTCACAAATACATGCACAGTTTGGCACACTGGTGGGGGGGGGGGGGTAAACACACTAGAACCCACTCGAAAGTTGTTCTCACAGTGTTCCTGAGTAGTATTAATCAGAAACGGACAGTATTTCAATTGAAAATGTGCCATGGGCCCAGACAGGCTGTCTTCCTGCTGATATCCTACCTATAGTCCATTTTACAAAGGCACTATGAAGAGTTAAATATTAGCTGTAATGTCCTGAAAGGAATCTGTGCCTCCTGTGAAGCCACCGAGAAGCAGAGGTTGGTTAGCGTTTATATTACCACCCTTCAGACTTCTGTTTCATGATCATCAGAATACCTAAATCTCATGGCGAGAACAAAATATTTATTATTAGTGGTAGCATATCCTTACTAAATCTCCTACTGTCTCTTATAAAGGACATGTGCGCTAGTGGACTGCCTATGCAACTAGTACATCCCTTTTCTTTCGTCTACAGATTGGAGGTGATCAAAGCTCCAAACTCCTTTATTTGGCTAGCCTTGCATAAGGCTTCAGAACAGAAGCATAATTGTTAAAATGTTACCAGGACTCTGGGCATTGTAATTTTTTTGTGATTAATTAATATAGGGCTGTAGAAGATTGAAAGGCATTTATTTTTGTGTGCATAAACAAAACTAGCATTGGTTCCCAGTTGGTTTAACATTAGCGATCAAGCACTGCCAAAAGCAAAATAAAATGCTTGCTTCAGTGAAACACAATTAAAAATAAAAACAAGTATTTATTAGCTTATACAATGCACAGATGAGATATCTATGATTAAATGTGCAATTGAGGTGTACTTTTCGTACGTAAATTAGTCACTTAAGCATTCTAATGAAGGTGAAAGGTTACCGCTAGACAACAATAGAAAATAGGTGGGAACACTCCTGCGAGCTAATCCAAGATATGATTGACCAAGGTGGAAGCCAATGTCTGAAGGTTCTGAAGTGAAAGAAAGTAACTGATAGAGGCTCAAACAAACGCCCTAATGTCTGTTGAATGGAATATGTTTGTTAATAAACAGAAGGCCCACTTTACTTGCTGTATGTATACCTCATTTCAGAATTTTACGAGAGTTGAGATATTTGACTTATTTAGATGTCTCTTAGCCTCACCCACTCAGATGACTATCTGTATTATGATGCTCTACTCTTTCTCCCCACACCTACCTTCTCTCGCCTTTCCAGTGGTGTCATATTACCACAATGAGTTGCTAGATTTCTTTCACTGTTCTGTTACAAGCTCCATAATTGTCTCCTCATGATACAAGACCTCCAACATCATCTTAGTCAGGTTCTTATGTTCTGAAACAGTTGCCTGTGCCCCCCACCACTACTCAAACTCTGATCATCTGAAGCTTTGGAGTATACTGTGCAACTAATTGAAGGCATTGCTCTGCTGCCGGCTGCCTGTGTTGGTAGCGTTTCCACAGCTGGCTACCTATGATGGTAGTCTCCTCCGCACCTGGCTGCCTGTGTAGGTGGCCACTTCCACAGCAGGTTGCCCATGTGGGCAGCTGCTCTGGATGCATGGATGTGGAATTCCTATCACTCGTCTCCCAGGACATTTTGTTCGGATTATGGACAACAAGTTTTCATGTTCATTTTGCCTACTGGTCCAGTAGGCACAACATCCTAAAGTACAACCTCTTTTTGGCTGCCATTTTACAGTACCACAACTTGGATCAGAGAAAGAGGATTGTCTACCAAAAAGGCAGTCTGTATCCATATTTATAAGTAGTTCAGACTTGCATATATGATTCTTTATTGCAAAGCCAATTCTATTTGGCCGAGCGTTATGCGGAGTAGTGAGCTCAGCTTTTGTTACTGTCGATGGTTCCAGTATAAAAGTGGGTGCTCATGTTTGCAGAATGTAATGATTTTAGGCGATATATAAACCTCCCAGAATGCTTCCTGATTAATTAAAAATGCGTGCATTAGCTTGAAAGAACAAGCATTGGAAATGCAATAGGTCTCGCATTAGAAAAGTTGGAGTAATTGGTTTTGTAAATGACAATTTTTTTGTAATGTGTTGGTCTTGAAAATAGCAAAATTAATAGCTTTGTCATTTACATTGCCAATACTTTAAACTTTTTCAAATGTGACACCTATAGCATTTGTAATGCAACATGTTTTGCATGTACGTGACTTAGATGTATTCATCTAATAAAAGAACGAGTCTGTTCAAATTCAGCTACGTACTTGCTATAACGAGTAAAATAATGGGTGTTGCACCTTACACCGTGCTGTGGTTCAAACACATGGGCTGGGTGCAGGGATCGGCCGCACACTTCCATTTCCATTCGTCTTGAGAACGTGATGCTTGCATGCAGTTTCAGCGCCCACGTTTTAACTCTAGCAGCATTAGCGCGCTAGTGATTGCATCCAAACAAAACACCCCCAATTCCGTAACTTGTAAGGTACAAAAATAATGTTATTAAAACAAACTGGAAAACGATTGTTAGTTGCAGTTTAGTTATGAACATCCCACATCCGTGTGTATGTAACTCATGCTGCACTTGGGCATGCTGTGGTGGGAGGCGGGAGGGGTCTGACGGCACTGCCGATGGCGCTGGTGCAGGCTGTGGTGGGAGGCGGGAGGGGTATGCAGGCACTGCCTGGCGCTGGTGCAGGCTGTGGTGGGAGGCGGGAGGGGTCTGCAGTGCGCCCTTCAGCAGTAAACTTACATTAACATACACGTTAGTTTTAAAACAGGAAAGTGTTATATTTTGAAAAAACATCAGGGCCACAATAAAGCCGGTATTGCTTACGAAAATCGGAAGTCATCTGCCTAAATCGGTCTAGGGACATACACGGAACAGACACGTGTACAGAAACTGTTCTGGAGACAATTAGCAGCAAACAAAACAAGTAATGACTAGAAAGAGGAGGAGTGATGGACACGGGGGAGGATGGGTGAAGTAGCAGTGAGAGACAGCATGGGTGTGTACTATGCGTTTCACATAAATGAGGTCAAAATTATTAAGTACACTTAGTAAAATGGAAATCGCGTGTGTTTATCTGTGAAGTGATGAGGGAGGGAGAGAGAGTGAGATACATTCTATGCTATCATCTAATGTGCGTTGTGGAATTTAGAATTGTGAGACTTGGGATTTGGGACCAAAATCCTGGCTGATTGAGCAGCAGTGAAACTTTACCACTGAGTTTAATATGTTAATTCCGATTTTGATGCAAAAAAGCATTGCTTTCAATCAAGTGCGCAGCTTATGTTTATAATAAAGTTGTACATTTTGTCTTCGACCTCCACTCCACCTTTGTACTGTATTACTTTTGCTGAAACTCCCAAACGGGTTCAATACAAAAACTATGTATGCCACGTGAAGAATACGCAAATTTCTTTTTCATTTTACACTGTTGAAAACGTCTCTGAAGTGGTTCTGCTTGTTACATACACGTTTGTGAACGCTTTTTGTTGCCAACATGCAGAATTAAATGGAAAAAGGCACAGTGTTCCATGGCGACCGCAATAATGGAAGTTGGAGTGCAGCAGCTGTGAAGCGAGATCAACGTTGATCAAATAAAGCAAAACGTGTTCAGTTGTGGGAAGTGCTGAAAACGCAGCCAAGCTAAAAATACCAAAAACTGATGAAAATAAAAGAAAGGCCCATAATACTTCCAATGCGGCCGCAGTGATGAAATAAAATTAAGCAGGATTCCATGAACCGTGTGCAGCTATTGTTCCCAATTTGAAAATGCAACAGTCCAATGCGGCCGTCAAAGTGAAAGTACGAGAGGTTTAAAACAAGCATTGACCACGAAAAGCTTATAGTAATGTGGAAAAAAAAAGGAGAAACACGAGAGACGGCCTCCGGCCGTCAAAGTGAAAGTACGGCCGGCGGAGGAGAAATGCGACACGGCGGGAGGGGGCGGAGCCGGGGAGAGCGGCATGAGGGTGTGAAGCAGCAGGGGCCTGAGACGCGGCCGCCTTTGATGTGGTAATGCGAGGCAAGCGGCTTGTGGCATTGTGCACGCGCTTTCACATGCACTGCAAGAAATCGCCTGGGAATCGCCTGATCTCGGTAAGCTCTGTTTAAGCAACTATATGTCGAGCTCCCGCTCAATGCGCATGCGCATTGAGATAGCTCGTTCGACTTAAAAATGATGAGTGTTGCCTTTATAAAGACATAAAACTTACGAATGTTTTCCTAAACTGCTGTGCAAATAACTTGAAGTACCACTTCTCTAGACATTATTTAGTTAAACATGTTTTATTTATGTGTGCAAAATGATAAACAGATTAATAATGGATAAACAGTGCACAACAGGAATAACATGAAAATAAATTGGAGGCCAATCCTTAAAAAAAAAAAAAGACAAAAAAAACAAATAGTGAAGCAAAAAGGCACCAGCTGATATGCCGCTGATATGTCTTGTTCAAATCTGCGATTTTTAGGAATTCAGTTGTTCCTGAATTTGGGTGTGCCGACCATACTCCACTATTGCAAATTGCCTTTGCCTACGACAATCTTTTTCACCCTGGGAAAGGTTTTAACTCTGACCTTACCAGGGGTACATTTCCAGCCTCTTGCTGTGTGGGAAGAGACTGCAGAGGAATTTGAGAATATCCTTAAATGTGTTAGTTTGTAGTTGTGCACACACCCTCAAAGGGTATTTCTACCCTGGAACTACCACTTTCTCGTGTATGCCAGCTGCTGTATGTAGAGTTGCAGAAAGGTGCTGGAATACGAACCCTGATGTTGCAGGACCCTTAAAAAAAAATCAGAGAGTCTATTATAAGAGCTGTGATATGAGTACACTGCCATAGTTTACCTTACTGCGTGGCCCAAAAAGGGATAATTGGATTATTTTTGTAGGACAAGTACATTTATGAAGCATCCTGTCCCTTGAACAAGTAGATATTTTATACAATTGCACTCCCCTGCTTCTGCCTTTGCTGCCAGCCACCACCACTGGCTGCTTGTGTTGGCAATCTTTGCTACGGACTGTCTGTGTTGATTGCCTCCTTCTTAACGGACCGTACTCAACAAGTCTGGTGCCGACCGTTCTGGTCTGAAGATAAAAAAACACTTGGCTGTGGCGTGCCACAAGGATCTGCCCTCAGTCCTCTTTTTTTAATGTTTATCTCGCACCCTTAGCAAAGGTGATCGAGACATTCGGGGTTAGAGTGGTCTCCTACGCTGACGATACTCAGCTAATTTTTTCCTTCAGAGATCACTCGCCCCTCTGATTAGAAAACTTTAAAACCTGCCTATCCAATATCGTAGCCTGGATGACTTTGAACACGCTAAAACTTAACGCCGATAAAACGGAGGTGTTGTTCTTTAATCAAGCGACCCCCTTGTTGCCTGCTACTTGGTGGCCCGCGTAACTGAATCCTCTGCCTTCCCCGGTCAAGGTGGCACGCAATCTCGGTGTCCAAAATTGACAACGAACTATCCTATAAAACCCAGATCATGAAAGTTACCTCCGCTTGCTTTGGCAAACTTCACATGATAAGAAAGATCTCCCCCTTTCTCCCCACTGAGTCACTTAAGACAGTGACGCATGCCCTTGTTACCTCACATTTGGACTACGCAAACAGTTTGTATGCTGGACTCCCAGCCTACCTCCTCCACAGACTTCAGATCGTGCAGAACGCTGCAGCCAGGCTGATTTGTAAGGTCCACTACCGGCATTCCATCTCTCCTTACTTAAGGAAGCTTCACTGCCTCCCCATCACCGCGCGAATCAAATTTAAGGACCTTGTACTTGCCTTCAGGGCTCTGAAGGGAAAAGGCCCCAGTTACCTCAGACATAGGCTGAAGTTAGTTCAATCATCTCGGGCTCTTAGATCAAACCACCTTCGTCTCCTGCTCCCTCCCAGATTCCGCTTAGCTCGAAAGGGTGGTAGAGCTTTTTCGGTGGTGACATCTAAGCTTTGGAATTCCCTACCTATAAGTCTGCGTCTCATCGACACCGAATCTCATTTCAGGGGCAAACTGAAGACATTTTTATTTTCCAGCTGCTAATCCATGAGTTCTTCCCGTTTGCAGTCCACAGCGCCGTGACACCCCCGTCTGGGGGTATGTTGTAAGGTTGTAGATCAAAATAAGATGGAAATCCGTATATAAAGGTTGACATAGGTGGTTTATTCAAGCAGAGTAAATCAACCCACGACCAGTAAAGTTGAACACCAGGTTTGCAATGGTCAAAACAACAATCATAGCATTCTAAGAACATGGAATAAGAACTTAAGTTGGACATTCCTTAAAGAGCTAGTGTAACAATTATGAAGTACATACTACACATCCTTCCCCTAATAAATAAAGATAAACAGTAGATAAAAAAACATAGTAAAGTAAACAAATGCGTACAAGGAAAAAACAAGATTAATCCAACACATAATCATGGAATCTTACAGGAACAGATCTAATTCTGCGACTGTGATCCCTACCATCCCCCGCACCAATGGAATTGGAAACAGGCTGTAAAGTGGGAGGAGGCATGAGAACGTTGGAATCACCATGTGCTAACAGGGAAGTGTCAAGGACAGGGCTATTGCCGGGAACAGAAGGAACATTTGGAGAGGTAGATGATTCACCAACACCAAACCAGTCAGAATAGCGATCATCCGATAAATCTGAGGTCTGTTTGTTGGAAGAAATTATCTTTGCTTGTTGATCAGAGATCTTAATAAGGGCATTCTTGTTCCACCAACCCCTTTCAAATAAAAGAGCTGCAGAACGAGAAACTTTCAACACTTTAACCGGAGCAGAAAATTTGGATTGCCCCTTAGTTACTTTCACAGGTTTCCTAATGATGACCCAATCGCCCGAAATAAGAGGTTTTTCTGTGACATGCATGCGTTTGTCATAATTATTTTTGTAACTCTCTTGTTTACTCTTGACATGTTCACGAATTTTAGTTAAATCCACGTTGACAAGAGAACTTTTCATCAACCAAGAAGGGTTCAGCCTAGAAGTGGGAATTCTGCCCCGCAGTAAAACAAAAGGGGACACTCCTGTGGTACTGTGCGGGGTGCAATTATAGTTCCAAATTTTTTCGCTAAGAAATTCAGCTACATCAAGTTTATTAGCACAGGCTGTTTGAATAGCTTCCTTCAACAAACGGTTGGCTCTTTCTACAAGACCATTAGAAGCAGGACTGTAAAGAGGAACTAACATGTGCTTAATGTCAACATTGTTTAAAAACGAATTCATCTCCTGTGAGACAAAGTGCGAACCGTTATCGGAAACAATTTCATGTGGAGTACCATCGATGACAAACAAACCCTTTAAAAATGAAATTACAGCAACAGAATTAGGGTTCTTGACTAAAGAAAAATAAATCCATTTGGAAAAGTAATCAATGGCAACTATTAAGAATTTGAGGTCATCCTTAAAAACAGCAAATGGACCAGAAAAGTCTATGGCAATTTTCTGCCAAGGAGACTCAGGCCACTCTACAGGAACAAGTGGTGAATTGGACAACTTCCAGTGTTTATCAGAGCATAGCCACTGTGGACATTGATTGACAAAGGATCTAACCTGGTTATCGATACCAGGCCACCAATAAGTGGTTTTAATCTTATTGGTGGTACCAGTGATACCAGGATGAGTTTCATGGGCCAGAGAAATGATGGATTGCCGGATGCCAACGGGTGGGACAAATTTGTCTTGCCTGAACAAAATGTCACCTGACACCGACAATTCAGATGCAACTTGTGCATAATGTTTTTCTTCCATTGACATGCTTCTATCTCTGGGCCAACCTTTAATCAAAAATTTTTTGACATTGAGTAAGCAAGAATCATTATCCATACCTTTTAACCAGTCTTGTTTAGTAAGTTTTGTACCTTGAAGGGCATCATCAACAGCAAATACATATTCTAAGTCAGAGTTGACAATGTTACAAGTGGATAAAGGAATGCGTGATAAACAATCCGCACGAATGTTTTTTCCTCCAGGTAAGTATTTTATTTCAAAATTAAATTCTTGAAGACGTGCCAATAGTCTAACTAAACGAGAAGAAGCTCTATTGGAGGAACTCTCGCCAAGCATATAAATTAACGGCTTGTGGTCTGTGTATAAAAGAAATCTGGTGCCCCAAATGTACATTTTAAATTTTTCAACTGACCATGAACAAGCTAAGGCTTCTCGTTCTATGGTACTGTAATTTGCTTCAGCTGAAGTTAATGAACGAGAAGCGAATGCAACGGTGCAATCCTCACCTTTAACTATTTGACTCAGAACAGCTCCTAGGCCACGGGAACTAGCATCAACGGTAATGATGCTTTGAACACCATGGGAAAAGGGCTTGATGGCAGGAGCAGAGAGTATCAGATCTTTGACAGAGTTAAAAGCAGATTGAGATTCAGGGGACCACACAAATTTAGCATGTTTTTTTAACAGATCTCTAAGGGGTTGAACTACAAGAGCATAGTTCCTAACAAAACGAGCATAATATTCGCTCAACCCCAAAAATGCTCTGATTGAGTCTTTATCAAGAGGAGGAGGAGCATATTTAATAGCATTCAGCAAAGAAGATTTGGGTTTAATGCCATCTTTTGAGAGGTTGTGGCCTAAGTAATCTACATCACTAGCCAAAAATTTACATTTCTTCTTGTTGACGGTAAGACCATTATTTAGTAGAGACTTTAAAACATACTCCATCAATATGTAATGTTGATCCAGGGATTCAGAATGAACCAAAATGTCATCCTGGAACGCCTGAATTCCGGGACAATTATAAAAAATGGAGTCCATTAATCTTTGAAATATACTGGCTGCAGAGGCAAGCCCAAAAGGTAACCTTTTATACATATATACACCAAAAGGTGTAACGAATGTTGTGAGAGGTTGAGATTCTAAAGATAAAGGAATTTGGTGGTACGCTGAGCGCAAATCGATAGTGGAAAAATATTTGCTACTACCGATGTTGGCCAGCATATCATGGATTTTAGGTAAGGGGTGTACATCAATGATAATGTTGCGATTGAGTACACGCAGGTCTGCACATAAACGAATTTCCCCAGAAGGTTTTCGTGCTACGACGGCAGCAGAAACCCATTCTGAAGACTCAATAGGAGAAATAATGTCTTGAGCAATAAGAGATTCAATATGTTTTCTCAAATCCTCTCTCACAGACAGAGGGACAGGCCGCACCTTTTGAATAACAGGGCAAGCGTTGTCTTTTAACTTAATATCATGCTCGAAATTTTTCACCAACCCAATCCTATCTTCAAAAACAACCTTGTATTTTTCTAAAACATTACAAAGAATGGGGTCATTACAATAATCCAAAACAGCTAGTATAGGAAGATCACCCAAAGTAACAGGTTCAGGATGACCGGGTTTTAAAATAATGCCTAGTCTGGCTTGGTCTTGCCAGCCAATAATATCACGGCCATTGTGTGCAACGTATATTTTAGTATAGATAACACGACCTTTAAAATCAATGTTGTCTGGAAAATATCCACGCATGGTTATGTCAAAACCCCCGAAAGCTTTGGGATTAACATCAGTAGTAAATAATTCTTTGTTATTCCAAGAGCACTGAAAGGTAGTTTCATCCAAAATGGTAATAGGGGATCCGGAGTCAGCCATTACCTGTATGGTCTGAACCCCAATTGAAATGGTGCAATTCGGACCCTTGATACTGAAATCACATAAAGCATTTACTTGAATGAATGAAATAGAAGAAAGATTTAACGCATCACAAATTTCTTCCTCAGAATAAACCATGTTAACTTTAGACTTATCTTTAGGTAAGCGACATGATGCAGCAAAGTGACCTACACGTTTACAATTAGAACACCTTTTACCTTGTGCAGGACACTTAGGATTATTTGCCACATGAAACTTTGAACCGCACCTGTAACAAAATACATTAGCTTTAGACTCAAAAACTTTTTTTTCTGTATTGCGGTTAGAAACAACATTAACATTACAATTGTCCTCAGATGCCTGTGAAATATTGCAAACACTTGAAGAAGCGGCATGTTCAGCTAAAATTTTTGAGGAGACAACAGAACACTCAATACTTTTCGCGATTACAATAACTTCATCTAAAGTTGGATTTTTACAAGTCAAAATCCGCTCCTGGATTTTCTTATTAAAGCAATTAAATACTAACTGATCACGTAGAGCAGTCTCCAAATAGGTACCAAATTCGCATTTTGATGCAAGAACTCGTAGAGTAGCTACATAGTCTTCTATAGACTCTTCCTGTAATTGTTTCCTTTTGAAGAACATATGTCTTTCAACCATGACTGATGGATCATCTTTAAATTGTTTGCCCAGACGTGTTAATGCCTCGGTATATACATTCCATGAGTCATCATCAGCAGGAGTTGGAACAACTGCTAAATTGTCAAATAATTGTTGGCCAGCATCTCCTAAGTGATTGAAAAGTATAGCTCTTTTTCTAGATGCAGGGTAATCTAGAGCATCAATAGCTTCCAAATAGTTTGTAAAGACACGTAGCCATTTGTGCCAAGGAGTAGGAGGTTTGCCTGGAACAATTAAAAACGATGGAGGTGCTACAATCCCATTGTTGTTATTACCTGAAGTTGCCATAATAAATTCTTATAAATTGTATATATTATAATAAATTCTTACTTGTCAGACTGTCCAGAAAAACGATCTTTTAAAACTCGATAGAAGACGACCAAAACTTCAAAGAAAAGGTCGCGTAGATAAAAAGTACATAAGTGCGATGCCTGTCAGCGTTTTATCAAAGAGATGCTGAGCGCTGAAAGGGACGTTTTATTTTAGAAGTTTACGTCGAGCGCTAAACCTGTAAATAAAGTTGGAGCGCAAGGAGTTGAAGTCGAGCGCCGAACAGGTTAACAAAGCTGGAGCGCATTCAAATTACAGCATGCGCTGGGCGCGTTCCAGAGTGACGTGTGACGCTGTAGACGTACTGCGCGTGTGTCAGCAGCGCGATAGAACACAATTGCCCAGCTTACTTCACGAGCGTAGAATGCTCTGCGCATTTGAAAATAACGGTATGAAGCAGGCCTCGTTCAAAGATGGTTTTCAGGTAATGAATTAATTAAACAATAACTCACGGCTTTTTTTTTTTAGAAGGTCACGATTTGAGAAGGCAACTTCCAAGGATCAAAATCCGATGTTGTTAGAAATGTTGGAGCTAGTGACCTTAAAGTCCATGGTCGAACTGCTCATGTCGGTGGGTTTGATTCCTATCAGCTTCCGATCGTCGCCAATAAATGTTGTAAGGTTGTAGATCAAAATAAGATGGAAATCCGTATATAAAGGTTGACATAGGTGGTTTATTCAAGCAGAGTAAATCAACCCACGACCAGTAAAGTTGAACACCAGGTTTGCAATGGTCAAAACAACAATCATAGCATTCTAAGAACATGGAATAAGAACTTAAGTTGGACATTCCTTAAAGAGCTAGTGTAACAATTATGAAGTACATACTACAGGGTAGCCGAGCGCTCAATAAATGTCATAAATAATAAATAATAAATAAATAATAATAAATTGCCACCACTGCTGCGTGCCTCACTGGCTGGCAGTCTTTGTTGGAAGGTCCCACTCTCTAGTGGTGTCTGTGGCAGCCTTCATGGGCTGGTGTTTTGCTGGCATTCTGTAACCTCCACTGCTGACTTCCAGTATTAACCATAATTCTTGATTCAACTTGCAGACTATCTGTCCTGCTCTTGTCTTTGTCAACGTTTTTCGCGCTTAATTTTAACTCTGTGGTCCAAAAGTGCAGACCTGGGACAATAGGCAGTAATGCAGCAAACAAAGGGCATGCATGCGTGATTGTAAATCTGTGTTTATAAAATAAAAAAAGCCCACATTTCCGTGGTAGAAATGTGACACTGATTTTGACATGTTTCTATAAAACCGCCACACTTCCTCCTTGGATCAATTGCAAGTTAATATAAAATTGATGTTCAGCAGGGACAACCTGATTCAGTTTATAAAATAAAGCACAAAAGTGAATTTAAAAATAAAGCTTAAGATATTTGTTTATGAACCGTTAAATAAAACAGTAATTGCATGCAATACAATACTAGGTTGAGACTAGTTGACGTTGCGTTTGGTGGGAAAGTTGTCATGCAATGGTAAGGGCAGACTTTGTTCAGCCTTTAACTGTACCTTTTGAGTTTAGTAGCAATCTTGTTAATAGCAGAGACAAGGATTGCAGCTCACTTGTGTGGAAGTCTGAAACATTCAAGACCTTCTCATTCCTGGATGTGTGCGGGATGATGGATGGGTCACTCATTGAGTCTGCCCATCTCTCGGTATTACCTAACAGGGTGCTCGAGTCCAGCAGGTTTCCAGAGGTCTGGTTAAAAAAAGAGGCTTCTATTCTACCACTTCTGAAGGAACCTCTCTCGACCCCTTAGGCGTACAGAATTATAGACCTTTATCGCATCTACCTTCTGCCAGCTAAAGTTCTGGAAAAAGCCATGAATCTGGAGATTCTATTTTCCTTGAAAACACAATTTGTTTAGATCCTGCTCAACATGGGTTTCGACCCTAACGTTGCATTACTGGTGGCAACCAAGGATATCGGAGCTATTGTGGACAGATGAGATGATACGGCCTGGATCTTTTTGGATCTTTCAGCCGCATTCGATGCGGTTGACCACCTCTGTCTGGTAAACCACTTAGAAAGGATAGGCATTAAAGGTTCTGCCCTAAATTTAATAAAGTATTTTCTGTCCAACGGAGTGCAATCTGCCTTGAACGTTTTTCCCTCCAATCTATTTACACTTCCATTTGGGGTACCTAAGGGATCTTCACTAAGTCTGACCTTATTTAATGCCTACATCACCCCTTTAATTGAAGTAACTCGATCCTGTCGTTTCTCAGTATTTTCTTAGGCTGATAGTACCCAAATAGTGGTACGGGTGTCTTCTGAAATGGCCAAAGATTTCAGAATGTGCATGACTACCATTCGCACCTCGATGCAGACAAATTGAAAAAAAATTAAACTCAGAAAAGACTGAAGTACTGCTATTTGGCAAGGATCCCTCATTCTGGATTTCCTCTTCCTGTTCTGAAAGCTAGAAATTTGGTGATAATTTTTTTTAATTCAAATCTCACCTTCATTGACCATTCTAAGCAGGTGACATCATCCTGTTTCCTCATGTTAAAAATGTTTAAGAAAATCCTGCCTTACCTTCCCATGGCAATTCCGGCTGGACTGTTACCATGAGGCACAGGGTCAAGACTGATTTGCATATGGGCAGGTCTGAACTGGGGTGGTGTGGTGAGCAAAATAACGATGGATTAAACCCTGATCTGTGACTGGGGGTGAATGTTTTGCCATTGTGCAACATTCCGTCCATCAAGTTTTGTTTTTGCATTTACCTTCCCATGGAGCACAGGAAAACTGTTTTCCTAGCTCTTGGTATAACCAAAATAGATTACTGTAATGCTCTCGATGTGAGCTCCCAATCACACCTTTTCAACAGGTTGTAAACCCTCCAAAACACAGCAGCAAGGATCCCATTTAAAGCTCTATGCTGCGTCCATAAGGCACTGCATCAACTTGGTCATCGCATCCTTCAGGATGGTTTTAAATTATACCTCCCTTCTCGTACTCTGCGATCTAGCAATGGCAGGCATTCGTCCTCCCCAATGACCTATTTTCTGAGTACAAAGTTTCTCCTATTCCACTGCTAAATGGTGGAATTCTTTACCCACTTATTTTAGAGGTCATCTTAATCTATTGAAGTTCAGTAAGGTTTTGAAAATGTATTTGTTTAGTGCCATAGTCTAGTAGTTCTTTTAGGGGCTGGCAAAATCCTTTATTTTTGCTTATCTCATGCTTTCGGGTTAAAATGACACTAGCACCAAGACGCCTCTTTGGTAATCGGGTGCTCTGTAAAATATATTAACACAATAGCCCAAATCTTGCATCGTGGCAATCCCTCTCTGTGGGCAATTCTCACTCTTTGAAGCAGTAGCTGAATGTAATGCTGCACAAAAGCGCATCTACTTTGAGGGAGTCTCCTACATCAGTATCATTTTTAGGTCTCCTCTAAGGCAGCCCATGTGCTATCCGTTGTAAGACATTTTGTTAGCTTACAGATAAATTGGAGCCTGCCGATGCTTACCATTGGTTGTATTCCTTGTCACTCTCACGTACTTGCTTCTTATAACTTCCATCTCTTATTGCCCATAAACTCATTGCTCCATGTTCCGATTTTGATATTTGTTTTATCTCCTATTCCCTCTTCTCCTAAATACCTAGCTGTACTTATTCATATTCACATCATCTGTTGTTGGGCTTAGAAGTGTTCAAAAATTCCATCTCTTTGAGTTTTACTGCGCTAGACTTTAACCACATTATTATTTTTAGCACCTCACACTTAAACACTCCCAATATAAATATGTATTATAATTATACTGACTTAATATTTAATTTCATTTGTGAGAGCACGTTCCTCCACAATGTCCCACTAAAGTGACATGTTGCCTCTATGTACCCATCCCATCTCGTTTCTTTGTATCTCTCATCTCTGTCTACAGCCCTTCTGTTGGAAAGACTACAATGTCAAATGAGTATAAAACATCTCTAAAGCAATGGTATGAGTATACGACCCATTATTATCCGGAGTGGCTATATTTTAATACATAAATGACAGGGCTGTAACAAGGAGAGCTTGGAGTAGTGTTTCCTGTGCTGTCCTTGAATTGTAGATATGAACCTGCATGGGGGATGTGGTCTCTTAGGCCCTAATTACGAGTGGGTTGGATTTAGGTGTGGGGAAAACTGGCAGAATTAGTCCTTTCTCGACAGCTTTCCGGCCCGTAAATATGCTGTTCCGAGTTTTTGCTCCTGGATTGTAGAATAACACGTGGACCCGGAATTACTGGATCTTTATCCACTTGCGGTGTTTACATTGTAGGAAAAAATCCATATCAATGTTCCACCTGATCTGACTAGATGGTAAGTGGGAGAAGGGACCTGCAGGACGTGGGAAGCAGGGGTGTGGTGAAGGCTTTCAGCGGGCAATGGAGGATAGTGCCAAGCAGGTAGGGGTGCTACAGCATAGGGCAGTGGGTCAGCCCACTGCAGCCACTGGGTGTAACTTCAGTTTGAATGACTGCATTTTGCTCTTTCACAATGAACACATTTGCACGTACTGTAGTTCTCTTCAGTGCCAGTTTTTTACTTTATTACTTTGGTGTTGGCTTAGTTTTTCGAATCTGATGTGATAGCAGAGAGCCTTCTACCAGCTCTTCCAGGCGCATAGCTTGGCCAGTAAGATTGGGGGGGGGTCAACTTCTTGTTTTTCAACGATCAGGCTGGCATATAATGTTAAAACACATTATACGTCAAGCAGGGAGCATGAGAAGGGCCTAAGGGGGCGAGGAAAAGAATAAGAAACCCGATTGGTAGGAGTACGAAGAGAAAAAAACCCCACAATATTTGGTAAAATAGCCAGCCTTTTTTAGGACTTTCAAAACAGATATATAGGGAGAGAGTTTGTGCGTTTTTGTCTGTGTGTGTGTGTGTGTATATAAAAATTCCTGGTGAATTCTGACAGACATCTCACTATACCCAACTGAAAGCACCTGTACCCAACAATGTATCTAAAACAGTGTTAGAAGTGGGCGGGGACGGAAGGGCACGGCGTGCCCCTACTTCTAAAAAATTATGCTAGTCCGTTCCCCTACTTTTTGGTTTTCAAAGGGCGTTCCGGGACTGTAGGAATAGCCCCTTTAAAATGACACCTTTTGTTTGTTTGAGTGGTTCAACGTGAATATTGACGAAGGTCGGGCGCGTGGTGCAACGTGAATATTGACAAGGGCCTCTGCACTGCGCCCGACCTCCTCCCCTTCCCTGTTGTGTCTCGGGGCCTACAAAGTGAGACTGAAAGGGCCATCAGTGTAGCATAGCGCGAAAGCAGCTACCTCTGATGGCCCTGCTGCTGCCGTGAGACCGTGATTCACACCTCATTTGTGAGCACACTGCCTGCCCGCCCCCTGTGACCTGTGACAAAGGATTCTTTGTTGTCAAGCAGACTGACGGACGCCACCTGGGGGACTTTGTGACTTGCTGTAAATCTGCTCTTTCAATGTGTAGTACCCTACTCAGAAGCCAGTGCAGTTGGCGGCACCACCCATGCCAGGCTCACTGCGGGCATTTAAAATTCCTGGAGAGCACTATATGTAAAACAGTGCACTGGTGTCATTATATATAGAAGCGTGTACTGAAATCACTATTATGTACAGCAGTGCACAGGAGAGCACTGCATATAAACAAGGCACATGACTGAGTATTCATAAATCCGTTCACTGGAGAGCACTATGTAAAACAGTGCACTGGTGTCAGGGCTCAGGAGCGAGTACCTACAAATCTGCTCACCAGAGGACGTCCTATGTAAAGCAGTGTACTGGGATGATAATATATAAAAGCATTGTAGGAGAGGTACTGTATGTAAAGTGGTGTGCTGCCTGATTATATGTAAAACACTATTTTAGGGCCCGTCAGGGCCCGTCCTTTTGTTTATCTTTGCCGTTTTGCACTAGCATCGCACTGCCTTTTCTTGATCCAGATGTATCTATTACTTATTTCGAGGTTCATTATATCGTAATATATACTGTATATATTTCTACTTGTCATGTAAAGCGCTCTGATACTCGCAAGAGTCTTGTTCGCGCTATATAAAACCTTCAAAATAAAAATAAATAAATTAGTCCGCTTCCATAGTCTTTCCTTCCTTTCCTTGCGTTTGTCCCTCTACTGGTGCATAAGCATGTTGTTGGTGCCCTACCGCCGCTCATTTTTCTGGTGCTACTTTTTTCATTTTGTTTAAGCACTCTACAAGAGGGTGTGTGTTTGCCAGCTGTCTCCCTTGTGTACTTCTCCCCTTTACATGTTACTCTCTCGCCCTCCCTCAGTTGCTGTTTTTGCTTACTCCCAGCCCGCCTTCACTTGCGACTTACTTCCCCACCACCAACTTGTCTGTTTGTGTCTTCAGCCCCTCCAGACAACCCTTCAATGTTGCTTTGTTTCCTCATCTCCTCCCGCCGTCCCTTGTCTGCTGATGCCTTACTCCCTTGTGTCCTATGTTGCCCGCTTGCTTCTGCAGTCCCTCCCATCCACCCTATGTAGTGAGCTTGGTGCCCCAGCCCCTCTCGCTCACCCTTCCTTATCAGCTTCCTCCACCAGCCTCTCTCGCCTGTGCTCCGTTGCTAGCTTGACTTCCCATCTCCCACAACCTGCCCTCTATTGTCAGCTTGCTCCCCTAACCCCTCCCAGTTGCCCTCTGTTAGTCAGCTTGCCTCCCTAGCCCTCCTGCCAATCCTGTTGTCTGTGTGCTTTCCCCATTGTTTCTTGTCTCCTCTCCCACCCATGTACTTCTCTCTCATTTCCTTGTCTCCCATCCACCTTCTGCTTTGCTTTGTCCTGTAACGCACTGCACTTTTATTTTTTTTAATAAAAAAAAAGTGCAATAGCGTTTGCTGTGTGATAGCGCTATAAGTGTTTGGCCATGCTGTATAACAGACAGGGAGCTGTACAACATGGCCATACATTGTTGCCAATAGCTCTCATAGGTGAAACCTATTTGCCTTGCCAGTGCTTCTCTTCTATTGAAACATAGACTGTTGATCCAAAACTTCAACTAATTTCAGTGTCCTTCTGTGCCTTATACTCTCCGGTCTCTTGATCTTGTGGACATGCATATTTGTGAGCTCGCCTTCCTGTGGTAGGATTTGCAACTGGGTTAACAGATCAGGCTGAATGCATCTCACTCCTCAGCAGGCAGACTAGAGGCCAAGATGAGCTGTTGCCAAGATTGGTGCAGCAGAGCCCTGTACCCAAAGTACCACAGTGCTCACCAGCCGAGTTGTGAACCATGCCTTGTTACGCGGAAGCCTCTCTCTTCTCAAACTTGGGTGCAGTGCAGCCCCAGAAAGCAAACCATGATTATGTAGGCAAGAACCCTGCAAAAGATATTGCAATAAGTCAATCTGATGGGACACAGGCAAGAAAGCGCAGAAACCAGCACCGGCCATACCTACACCATTCTCCGATGTCTGAGCGTGATGCCAGCATCACCCACAGCATATTTACCGACCACAACTCCTGCATTTCCTGCTGTCTTGCACAATACTTGGCTACCAGTTCAAGATGGCAAAGGCCATTTGCATACAAGGTATCCCTGTCTCCTGAGGATTTTGATAGATCCAGCTACTTCCTGCTGAAAGGTCCAGTTCTTGAAAGATTGTATTCCAGAGGCTTCAGATTTCAGGCCACCATGGCAAATTGTGAAGTTTAATGCACTTGGGTTCTTTGGCACACAGAAGACCATCATGCCCGTTAAACTGTTGTATCTAGTAAATATTAGTTAGCAAGGTGACACTGTAATCTAGGATTTGACTGTTGATATCTTCTGTGTACCGCAGGCGATAACTGTGAACCCTGGCAAGCAAATGAAGCGTCCGCCAGCTTGAGCAGTGAAGTCACTCTTGGCAAATGCCAGTGGAAAAATTGCACCCTCATCCTTCGTTCTAATGAAAACAAAATGAGTATTACAGAATAAGTGAGCAACTTGGAACTGAAAATTAAATCTGCGGCACCACAAAATTTAAGATTTACTAGGCCTGGACGAAATTTAATTTAAGTCAATGTAAACCTGCATAATTTTCCACTTTTTATGTTAGTTGTTATGCAAGATGCCCGAGATTTTTTTGGAGTAAAAATCTTATTGCAGGAGCATTGGAGCTACACAACTTAACCAAAGGCGAGCGTCTGTCCGCATCCCATGCGATTTTGCACTTTTTTTTTTTAAATAACGGCGAGGACGATTGATGCGAATGGGCTTTTCTTATTAACAAATTATGCAAACTGTCAATCCGCCATTTTGTTTAATTCGTAATTTCACAAAATATTTTGGGCATCGTTTTTGTAAGGAAAGTATACACATTTCGCCTAGTTCTAAACATGGCACACTATGCGCATGTAAGAAAACACCACAATTTTGTAACTCCAAATTAGGCAATGTATATTAGGCAAAAAAAAAAGTTCCTGACAAAGGCTTAACAAATACTGTTACATAGATCTGAACCAGTAACGAAAGTATTGGATAGAAAAGATTGTATGATTGAAAAGAATATATTTGACCATTTTGTATGTTCGACATGAAGTGTTATTATCCAATTTAGTGATACTTAATTTTATCTCTCCTTGTAAGGTGAAAGTTGTTTCCACTATATGTACGAACCTCTTTTGAGCCACACGGTGCTGAGCGGTGAGCTCTTAACTCGCTGAGCTATTTTTGTATGGGTTATCTAAATTCCTATTTATATCCGACATTTTCATTCAACAGGTGTACATGCTGGAATGTGAGTGCTGCACTGTGTTAATTTCTGTTTATTAACTATTTTTAAAAATGATTTTTTTTAAATGTATTTCTGAGAACAACTTAGCAACTGGACAGACGCTTCTCTAAATGAAGTATTCTAAATTAGTACATTGATACTCCATTATTCTGACTTTTTAACCTGGATGTCCTGTCAATCTTCCACACCAAGCACTTTACCACCCCTCAAAAGGAAGGCCCTCCTCTAAAATCCTGGATAAAAGTGCAGTAACCTTTCCTCACCAACTTCAGCCCATCCTAAATTGACTAAAATGTAATTAAAACACTATATACAAATGTTGTTTAGACAAAATCAATGTCTTGCTTCTTATAGGTGAATATGTTGGAATAGTCCTCATTTACCTCTCTAGCCTTTGCAAACCTTTCGAACAACATTTCAAAGCAATATAAAAACTATTTCTTTAAATTTTAAGCCATCTATGAAGTTTTAACTTGTAGACAGATAAATATATTCCATTTGCATTGGCCAGGCCAACTTTCACGGCGTAGTCTGTTTGGAACCAATGTATAAGGTCTGTAAAAGTTTAGTTATGCGTATACAAAATGGAATTTTGGTCTGCCTAGGTTTTCTGTTTTCGGCTGTTCTACCATTTCATGATGTGTATACGAACTGTAGTGGGGCTACGTCTCGCCCCAGACAATCGCACAGCTGAAAGTGCCAATTGCGTTATTTTATGTTTTGTCCAACATTCATCCATGTATTCCATAATCTTGTCTATTTCTCATGTTTTTTCATATTTTTTCACCAACTTAAATGCGAGTGCGCACGCTCAGTGTATATGCCATTTTCGATTTTTTACTGCTCCAACCATGTCTATCCGGACCTTCAGTATGAACAGGACTGACGCATAAATTCATTTCAGACAGCGTTTATTTAAAAATTTCTACCCAATGCATTTCGGGCTCAACGCCCTTCTTCGGGGGTCACTGTGAATAGATAACAAATAATCACAATCACTAATCATGTTCTTCATTTAAGTATGACAATTCTAGTTTAACTCAATTTTAAATATGTCGCACAGTGTCAAATAAACAGTTTTTACCACTTAGAAACTTTGTGTAATAACTGGATGCTTTAAAAATATCAACATGTCAGTCAACCTAATTAATACATGCCTCCTTAGTTTGTGTTCTCATGTTCGTAATGTGCAAAAACCGTTTTGGAGATTTAGAACCGATCCCTCACCCTGTGCTATACGTGCGTGTTACTAATAACAACTTCCCTGTGTTTCTGCAGTCTGCTAATTATTGCTTGAATTTTCTTTCTAATCCTTCCATTTGCCCATAAGATTACAAGCTTCCTTCCCCGAGCGGCAGGCAGCGCGAAACGCCGCCGCGACCCTTGACCTCTATTTCAATACCTCCCTTCGTGCTCAAAAACATCATAATTTCTTTCAAAATCCCTCTTCCCTCTGTGCTCGCCCCTCCCCGACCGCTCGTTCAAACAGTAAACCAGGCCCTTTCACTGCATACTATTCCACACGTACCTGCCGTCTGATAAAAACGATCCTTCCTTCTGCCATCTTGATTCCCATCAAGCTCCCCCCATCCTCACTCTCCTATTTAACCCCTGGTTCTAACCAATTAGGCTCCATATGTTAAATCTCCCGCCCTCGCTGCATTACGTTTTAGGTGATCATGCTTCATGACTACATCTCCCAACATTCAGTTCAAATACAATTAAAAACAATGATATAAACAAGTGTCAATCAATAATGCGTCGCGCAATGCGAGCACATCGTGAGGTTAAGACCATTCAATGTCATTTCCTCTAAAATGTGAACTCTTCGGGGACCTCCAACGTTGTCATTCATGAACCACATTGTTGTTTCAAGCGTGCTGGCTCGTACTTTGTGCAACAGTTGATTGTTTGTTCATTTTTCATTTTCTTCATCCTTGGGTGCTATCCAGTAATGGGGCATACGTGTCAAAACTTCACTGTAAAGGGAGACCGGATGCACACCTTTTTAATCCTCATTCCTCAAAGCTTTTCTCCAATATATCTGAAGAGTGCGTGCAGATTGAATAAAGTGCCCTGCCCTGTCGGCACTGGAAATTTATATACATCACTGTAGTGGGGCTACGTCTCGCCCCAGACAATCGCACAGCTGAAAGTGCCAATTGCGTTATTTTATGTTATTTTGTCCAACATTCATCCATGTATTCCATAATCTTGTCTATTTCTCATGTTTTTTCATATTTTTTCACCAACTTAAATGCGAGTGCGCACGCTCAGTGTATATGCCATTTTCGATTTTTTACTGCTCCAACCATGTCTATCCGGACCTTCAGTATGAACAGGACTGACGCATAAATTCATTTCAGACAGCGTTTATTTAAAAATTTCTACCCAATGCATTTCGGGCTCAACGCCCTTCTTCGGGGGTCACTGTGAATAGATAACAAATAATCACAATCACTAATCATGTTCTTCATTTAAGTATGACAATTCTAGTTTAACTCAATTTTAAATATGTCGCACAGTGTCAAATAAACAGTTTTTACCACTTAGAAACTTTGTGTAATAACTGGATGCTTTAAAAATATCAACATGTCAGTCAACCTAATTAATACATGCCTCCTTAGTTTGTGTTCTCATGTTCGTAATGTGCAAAAACCGTTTTGGAGATTTAGAACCGATCCCTCACCCTGTGCTATACGTGCGTGTTACTAATAACAACTTCCCTGTGTTTCTGCAGTCTGCTAATTATTGCTTGAATTTTCTTTCTAATCCTTCCATTTGCCCATAAGATTACAAGCTTCCTTCCCCGAGCGGCAGGCAGCGCGAAACGCCGCCGCGACCCTTGACCTCTATTTCAATACCTCCCTTCGTGCTCAAAAACATCATAATTTCTTTCAAAATCCCTCTTCCCTCTGTGCTCGCCCCTCCCCGACCGCTCGTTCAAACAGTAAACCAGGCCCTTTCACTGCATACTATTCCACACGTACCTGCCGTCTGATAAAAACGAAGGGGAAGGAAGCTTGTAATCTTATGGGCAAATGGAAGGATTAGAAAGAAAATTCAAGCAATAATTAGCAGACTGCAGAAACACAGGGAAGTTGTTATTAGTAACACGCACGTATAGCACAGGGTGAGGGATCGGTTCTAAATCTCCAAAACGGTTTTTGCACATTACGAACATGAGAACACAAACTAAGGAGGCATGTATTAATTAGGTTGACTGACATGTTGATATTTTTAAAGCATCCAGTTATTACACAAAGTTTCTAAGTGGTAAAAACTGTTTATTTGACACTGTGCGACATATTTAAAATTGAGTTAAACTAGAATTGTCATACTTAAATGAAGAACATGATTAGTGATTGTGATTATTTGTTATCTATTCACAGTGACCCCCGAAGAAGGGCGTTGAGCCCGAAATGCATTGGGTAGAAATTTTTAAATAAACGCTGTCTGAAATGAATTTATGCGTCAGTCCTGTTCATACTGAAGGTCCGGATAGACATGGTTGGAGCAGTAAAAAATCGAAAATGGCATATACACTGAGCGTGCGCACTCGCATTTAAGTTGGTGAAAAAATATGAAAAAACATGAGAAATAGACAAGATTATGGAATACATGGATGAATGTTGGACAAAATAACATAAAATAACACAATTGGCACTTTCAGCTGTGCGATTGTCTGGGGCGAGACGTAGCCCCACTACAGTGATGTATATAAATTTCCAGTGCCGACAGGGCAGGGCACTTTATTCAATCTGCACGCACTCTTCAGATATATTGGAGAAAAGCTTTGAGGAATGAGGATTAAAAAGGTGTGCATCCGGTCTCCCTTTACAGTGAAGTTTTGACACGTATGCCCCATTACTGGATAGCACCCAAGGATGAAGAAAATGAAAAATGAACAAACAATCAACTGTTGCACAAAGTACGAGCCAGCACGCTTGAAACAACAATGTGGTTCATGAATGACAACGTTGGAGGTCCCCGAAGAGTTCACATTTTAGAGGAAATGACATTGAATGGTCTTAACCTCACGATGTGCTCGCATTGCGCGACGCATTATTGATTGACACTTGTTTATATCATTGGAAAATGCGCCGGTGTTTTTAATTGTATTTGAACTGAATGTTGGGAGATGTAGTCATGAAGCATGATCACCTAAAACGTAATGCAGCGAGGGCGGGAGATTTAACATATGGAGCCTAATTGGTTAGAACCAGGGGTTAAATAGGAGAGTGAGGATGGGGGGAGCTTGATGGGAATCAAGATGGCAGAAGGAAGGATCGTTTTTATCAGACGGCAGGTACGTGTGGAATAGTATGCAGTGAAAGGGCCTGGTTTACTGTTTGAACGAGCGGTCGGGGAGGGGCGAGCACAGAGGGAAGAGGGATTTTGAAAGAAATTATGATGTTTTTGAGCACGAAGGGAGGTATTGAAATAGAGGTCAAGGGTCGCGGCGGCGTTTCGCGCTGCCTGCCGCTCGGGGAAGGAAGCTTGTAATCTTATGGGCAAATGGAAGGATTAGAAAGAAAATTCAAGCAATAATTAGCAGACTGCAGAAACACAGGGAAGTTGTTATTAGTAACACGCACGTATAGCACAGGGTGAGGGATCGGTTCTAAATCTCCAAAACGGTTTTTGCACATTACGAACATGAGAACACAAACTAAGGAGGCATGTATTAATTAGGTTGACTGACATGTTGATATTTTTAAAGCATCCAGTTATTACACAAAGTTTCTAAGTGGTAAAAACTGTTTATTTGACACTGTGCGACATATTTAAAATTGAGTTAAACTAGAATTGTCATACTTAAATGAAGAACATGATTAGTGATTGTGATTATTTGTTATCTATTCACAGTGACCCCCGAAGAAGGGCGTTGAGCCCGAAATGCATTGGGTAGAAATTTTTAAATAAACGCTGTCTGAAATGAATTTATGCGTCAGTCCTGTTCATACTGAAGGTCCGGATAGACATGGTTGGAGCAGTAAAAAATCGAAAATGGCATATACACTGAGCGTGCGCACTCGCATTTAAGTTGGTGAAAAAATATGAAAAAACATGAGAAATAGACAAGATTATGGAATACATGGATGAATGTTGGACAAAATAACATAAAATAACGCAATTGGCACTTTCAGCTGTGCGATTGTCTGGGGCGAGACGTAGCCCCACTACAGTGATGTATATAAATTTCCAGTGCCGACAGGGCAGGGCACTTTATTCAATCTGCACGCACTCTTCAGATATATTGGAGAAAAGCTTTGAGGAATGAGGATTAAAAAGGTGTGCATCCGGTCTCCCTTTACAGTGAAGTGTATACGAACTGACCACAAGGATCTTTTACTAGAAGATGACTTCACAAGCCTAGGGTTATACTCATTCAGTTTGGGTAAATGCCAGCGATGCTTTCATCCTGTGCTATTAAAAGGAAGTCGGTGCTTGTGCTGGCACTTTTTCCAAGATGCATTCGGATGCTCTCGTTTTCCAGTAGTTAAACAACTACTTTTTTTGTGCAAAAATGTTTTCTTCTCAGACTCCTTTAACCACAGCGCTGCACAATAACCGTTCCCGAAAATTGACCCCAAACCATGAAAGGCTAAAATGGAAATGTTTCTGCTGGCACTGATACATTGACAATTCAGAAAGGCATGTTTTTATTCATTTGGGTTGGCCATAGAAACACTGGGCATACATTGGAGGAATTTTACAAAGGGGGAGACTTTTTGATTATTTTTTTTTTATATGTCCAAATACGTGTCAGTCTGATTCGTGGTCCCTTTTGGCCCTTTCAAGTAAACGCATAAAGAAGTTAAAAGGAAAGACGCTCTTCAAATACTTTAAAACTCCTGCAGAAATGCAATTTGTTATTTGTTTTGAGAGACGGTACCTTTTTTGGTTTCCTTTTTTTACTTTTAAGATTAATTGCACAAGATGTGATAAAGAGGAACCACCACACATAATAACCTACACACACGTTGGCCATTTCTTGAGTTGCATGCTGGTGGCTGCACCACTGGGAGCAGGAGTGAATAGCATTTTAAAAGAAAATTATATGATTCTGTAGACATTGTTGCCGCCTGGCTTTTTTTTGTTGTTGTATATTTGGTAGGCGGATTTTAGATATAGCCTAAGTGTTACGATTTTTCAGTGCAGTTGGCAATGCGATAACAGCTTCGAAAGCCAAATATACGTTTTTTTGGGGGGCGGGGGGGGGGAGGGGGGGGGGTTTAAAGAATATTATATTTACCTGAATACAGAGGCCCTGGCTGTTTCCAGCAGAGGTCAGTACCACAAACGTAGTCCCATTTATAAGCGTCCATAAGGGCAGGAAGTCCTCGATCTCCCTGCAGCTGTTCGTGAACACCTGGGCACTGCGCGCGAGGCAGCGCCTCGTTACATTGACGCCTTCTCGTGCAGGGCCACGTAAACGTGACCTTCCAGGGTAATTTACACAGGCTCGAGTTACTGCCACGAGCCGTCGAACGCGTTAATGATGTGCACTTGAGGACTGCAGATAACAGCCGGGGCGTCCTGTTTATGCATCCTGGTTCACAAGGCACGTGCTTGGGAGGCAATTACCCAGCCCCTTCTGTCTGCTTTTACAAAATAGGCCATACGTTTTTGCCTCCGGCATGCTGAATATGAAACTTTAATTCAGCTTTTAGGCAACAACATGTAGCTCTGTGGGTTGGATTGCGTTCTGCAGGACTGTGTGTGCCGTTTGCTGGTCACATATTTGAGCCCCACCATGCTGACTCAGACGTTCATCCTTTCTAGATCGATAAGATGATTATCAAGGAATTGGACTGCAGTAACGTGTTGTGTAATGTAAACGCATGATTAGGAGCCTGCGTTGTATAAAATCAATTGTTTGTCATGAGGCCTACTTGAGAGCCCTGGAGAGAAGTGATGGTAAGGACACTCTCCACCATTTGGCCTATTGCAAATAGTTATTTTTTTCCATGAAGGAGTCCTCCGCTTTCCTCACATCATTACAATCGCGAGCCCTACAGTACGTTTCCAGGGTGGACAAGATGTTATTTAACCCCTCCCATGCTGGTGACAGAACCGCTCCGTCACCAGCCAAGGACGCGCTGTGCTGATGATGGAGCGGTTCCGTCACGGCCCGCTCTGCGCGGCGCGGATTCCGCGCCTGCACTGGACGTTCTGTTGAGCGGGCGGGGCCGTGATGGAACCGCTCCGTCATCAGCACAGGATGGATAGAAGAGGGAAGAGTTTAGAAATGGTTATTTGGTAATTCATAGTAGTAAAAGAGGTTTTGTGATAAGTCGGAGTGGCGGTAGGGGATATTCAAACGAGGAACGGGAGGAGTCATAGAATAGTTGTGTGGGGAGATTTAGAAGGTTTTTTTTTCTCTGCAGTGGGAGGAAAATATGTACCTACATAACCTCACATAGAAGGTACACGTACATAGATATTTTAACATGATACACATAGGCAAAATAATGAGAAGATACATTGTAGTAGCTAAAGTCCTATACGTACTTGCATGTATAAATATTTCCAACCTCAGGCTCTCCATTGTGATGCGCATTAAGGTTTGTGTTTTTTCAGTAATTTTATTTATTTACCTATTTAGGGGTTTTATTAGGATTTTGTTTGTAATTTATATTTGTTCCCCCAGTATTTCAGTGTCGCACTTCTAGATAGAGTTGCTATAATCATATTTGCACATTGACAGATGTGTTAATTATAGGAAAATAAACCCACAAGCATGCACTCATCACATTGTAGGTTATTCGTGTATTGATCTTCTTGTATATGGATCTAATAATATTTTATGTGTGTGTATATCATAGCTTTAGTTAATTGTTTAAATATTTTTTAAATGTTTTATTATTTTTTTCCTTGGGTAAGTATTGAAAATATGTATAGATACCCATATTTTTCACTTTTCATTAATTTATTAATACTATTTAATTTTATCATTTAATTTAGATTTTTTAAGGAATAAGGGAATTGAACATTTAACATTCAAACATACTTTTTGTACGATCATGTTTATATTTTGTGATGTGTTATCATAGCAACTAGAGTCCCATGGGCACTTTGACATTTACTTGTTATTTATTCAATCACCTATACACATGTTGAACATAAATATGAGAACTTTATATATGTTAACCCTAAATACTATATACATTTGTACATCTGTTAAGCATAAATATAATACTTACATTTTGTAATCTTAAGTAATACATGCATTTGTACACACATGCTCATATCTGAATGCCTACATATAATCAATGATAAAGACAAATGCGCCTGCAAGGGGATTTGTTTGTTAGAAACCAATCACAGATTGTAGACCTATAATTATTTGTTATGGATCGTGGTCTATCCAACCTAATTGGCATCTGTTTATAATTCCTTGTGTCTCAATATTTAGGACTTGGAAATTAATCAAAATAGATACAAAAAACTACACAGGATATTTGTTTCATAGAAAGATGATTATTTTGATATTATTGAAATTAGGGTACTGTTAAGCATTAAAACAATTTTACAAAGCCTTACAAATGAACAGGAATTAAATAAATCACTCAATTAATCCATCTGTATTAAAGTACAATCTTTTACAGATATGCGGCAGCGACTCCTATGATCAAACAAAGCGATGTCGCTGTTCAAATGAAATCCGAACACAAAAGATATGGACAATAAAGTCGACGTTTCGGTCTTATGTTTGTTGACTCCTTAAGACCATCTTCAGGACAACCAATCTTAAAAATACTAGACCCCCTGAGCAGTTCTTCTTGAATTCTTGAACTGATGTATTTAAAATTTGAGTTTCTGCCACAGTCTTCACGATAAAGTACCTGGTATTTTCAGAGTCGCACAGGCTTTAGGTTGAAGGATCTTGTTCTCCTTTTATGTAAGAAAATAGAATAGACACTTCTATCTCTGTAGCCTCAACGTATTTCATCAAAAGTGGCGTAATCGCGCGAGATTCTGCTATTCTCGTTCACGTGAACGAGAATAGCAGAATCTCTCGCGATTACGCCACTTTTGATGCTCAGGGGGTCTCGTATTTTTAAGATTGGTTAGCCTGAAGATGGTCTTAAGGAGTCAACAAACATAAGACCGAAACGTCGACTTTATTGTCCATATCTTTTGTGTTCTGATTTTAATTTGAACAGCGACATCTCTTTTGGGAAATGGGATGAATACCAACTGTGCATTTAGGTTTACAAAGTTTGGTAAGAATTATATAAAATTCTGTATTTTGTGGTAAATAAATAAATAATACCCTATTTTTGAATGTATAAATGAATAACAGATAGCTCAATAAATAAGAGTCAAAATTCGAGGTAGTAGGAGTTTCGCAGGTTTATTACAGCATAAAGGACAGGAACAGGACAACCTGCATAGGAATAGGATGGCAGGGCCCAGCAGCGCTGCTGGTGTCAGGATCGGGACAAGGAAAAGGATGATTTTTTTAATAACAGTGCATGAGCATATATACATAACGCAAACACATAGCATTACATTGCAGTAGGCGTAGCAGTGGGTGGAGCAATAGGCGTGACGTGTAGCAGTCGCGAAAGATAAGGGTGAAAAGAGGTGTAACGGGGCGTATACATAGACATGTGATGCAAACGTAACAGAATATGTCATGAATGGGGCGGAAACCATGGAGGGGGCTACCTGAGGAGCCGGGACCTCTAACCTGATGGTGCGCGCAAACTGGCAATGACGTATCACTAGGAGAAGCTGGGGGCTATGAACTCTGTGCTAGGAGCAGAGACTGAAGTCTGGAGAGTCAGGGCGACATGTACCTAAACAGTATCTAGTATCTGATGTTTAGAGAACATGTTGATATAAACTAGAAGTCAGGAGAGGAAAGGCTAACTTGATTCTAAGACTGGACCATGCATTATTCTACATGTAGTGCGTGATGAAGAATATTAAATGACCATTAAATACAGTATTTCTCTTACATGGAGCCGGAAAGGCTAGACAATGACGGAAACTATTGATGCAGTTCAGTAGCTTAGGAATGCAGAGAAGGAGGACTGAACTGATAACTGGAATCATAACATATTCTTGGCAGACTCAGAGGCTGAGCCAGGGTGAGCCGGGCACTGCGAGGCAGGAAGTAAGTGAAGGGTCGAGGATACAGGTGGGGGCTGTGTCGCTCCTCAGCGAAGTTTCAGGAGACAGGAGCTGAATCTGGTGTCCAGGCCCTTTTGAGGCCTAGAAACGGGGACTTTATAATGGAATAACGTGCACACTGAGAAACGTGGCAACGTAGCTTTACATAGGCCTGATATTCGTAGTATTCACGAGAACTGGAAACTGGCATACTAGAGGTGGACACAACTGTAATTGCGTCATTAATCGGACATGGGGAATGCATATGCATATTTAATCATGCACACATAACATATGATGGATGACACGTAGGGACACAGAACATGGCAAAATTTACTTTTCCACATTCCCTCCTTGTCACTACGTTTCCATCAGGAAACATCAATATTCATGATACCATCTATCATTTCATACAGTATCATTTGCTCGTCTCGAATTATCCTGGAACGGGATTTAGAACGGGGCTTGGGACTAGGAATATAAGAGGTAGCACAAATGTCGCAAATCGCAGGGCCACATTGTATACAGAGGCAGCAGCTGAATATGATCGCTACTGCAATACCTAGGAAGGACAATATTTTCCATCCCCAGGCGGAAATTATATTCCAGAACCAACCGGACCATGTCCAGGTGCCTGGATCTTGGTGTATCAGATGGGCAATTTTATGGAGTCTGGTTATAGCTGAATAAACAGACGGCGCGTTATTTGGAATGAAAATGCAGCAACTAGATCCGATGACTCTACAGGCCCCGCCCCTATCGGCCAGTATGACGTCAAGGACGAGACGATTCTGTAAAACGACAAATCTCATAGCAGATTGCTCTTCGGTTAAGTTACCTAGAGCAGAGGCAGTCTCATTTACCACAGCTTCAAGAGTTCTTGTTAACCTAGGGATTAGCTTACTATTCTGGATAGGTCCTATAAAGAAAAAGAAACCTCTATTGAAATCTGTATACTGTTCTAGAGCAGTTTCAGTATAATCGACAATTGGGGACTCCCTTCTATGTCTAATGTGTACTAGATGTGTGTTTCTATGATAATCAGGTGGGGCTAGGAAAACTGGTGGCAGTAGGAAGGCAATGTAACAGGTTCCCTCCCAATCGAGGGGCAGACGAACATATGCAGTTTGACCACAAATAAAATAAGAATGACGTGAAGCTTTGAAAATGGATTTCCCACTGTCACTATACTTGACAATAGTAGTACAATCACTGTGTCCTACATGTACAGAACCATTATTTCGGACACATAATTCGCCTTTGACTGGTAGTACTGAAATAGCAGGTAAGTCTGGAGTAGTATCAGACTGAACATTCAGGACCATGAAATTCGAAGAATAGTTACCTAAATTATACACTTCATTTTCTAGATCTAACCCGGTTCTGTGGGGGAGACCTTGCTTGTCTGGAAAACATGTACTGTTAAGAAAAGACATATCTGTTGAGGATGACGTTAACGTGGACCATGCTCCACACGAACCATTATGTGAAAATGGATAAGGAAAAAGTGGCAGAACTCCCTTCGGTATCTGGAAAGGGGGGAGTCGACCACACACCCAACAATTAGTGGCATTGCTGGTCTGATGTGAGTAATGTAACATGCGGATAAAGGAATTATTTCGCATAGCGAGGCGGTAAGAGAGTTCATGAGGAGGCAGATCACTAAACGTGTGCTCTACTGTAGTATTAGCAGACTTATTTACATGAAGAACTGGGAAATACAAGAAAAATGCATAACTGGTGCAGGAAATCATAATGCTGAGAAACAATATGAAACATAGAAAAACGATACATCGAATTGAGTTTTGACTAACTCTCTCACTATGGGGGTCTATTTTATACATGTCAGAAACAGTCTAACCGTTTCACCTAGGGGAGGACTTAGACAATCAAACTGACTGACTTATTTTACTAGACCTTAACTTGAGTTTATACTCCTGTTGCGGAGTTTTCTCTAACAGGGGAGGGTTTGTAGCAATGTCTTTTGCGGGACAGTCCTTAAAAATGGTGCTTTGGCAATCCTTCAAATCCTGGGAAATGTTCTTTAAGACGGGTTTCAGTCCATTAAACTGTTTTACATGAGAAAGGTGCACCCAGCCTTTGCGACCTTCCAACTTCACGGCTGTACGGGTGGTGAGGAGGACCTGTCGGGGCTCTTTCCAGCGAGGCTCCAGCGGACTTGATCTGTCAAAATTCCTCACCATCACCATGGATCCTGGAACGATTTCATGCGGTGCCACCTCGGTATTGTCTGGAAATGCGGCGGCAACCTGTGAACGACATGAGTTGAGGGCAGACATCAAGGAAGCTAGGTAATCTGTCAGCATATTACTTGAAACATCGGTAATACTTCGGGGTCTAGGAGTACCCCACATGTTAGGGGGGCGGCCGAAAACGACCTCATACGGGGACAGACCTGATCTGGAATGTGCGACCATGCGCATATAGAACAAGGCAACTGGCAGAGCTACTAGCCAGTCCACACCTTTCTCTTTACATACTTTGGCGATTCGGATTTTCAGAGTCTGGTTATGTCTCTCTACGAGACCGGCTGCTTCAGGATGGCGTACACAATGAAACTTCCACTGGTACCCTAACAACAGGGAAACATGCTTCATTAACTCAGATGAGAATGGCTGGCCGTTGTCAGAATATACGACTCTAGGGAGTCCATAACGGGGGAAGAACTCACGAACCAACTGCTTGGCAGTGGTCGCGGCTGTGTAATCTGGAACTGGATATGCCTCCGTCCACCTGGACAAAGCGCATACAACTACAAGGACATACTTGAAACCTCGACATAGCTCCATCTGAATGTAATCCATCTGGAGGACTTCAAAAGGGTGGTCAGGGGGCTGGAATCCACCTTGTTCCACCGGGACACTTTTACCTGGATTAAACTGACAACATATCATACAGGTACGGACTTTCTGCTTGGCTGCAGCTCGTAAATGTTTGTTGAACCAAATATTCTGGATACTGTCTAACATAGCTTTTTCTCCTAAATGTGCTGGACTATGTGCGGTATTAATAATGACTTGAACCATAGAGTCGGGGAGAAACCATGTGGCTCTACCCTTCGTTAACCATCCTTGATCTGTCTGGACCCCTCCTTGTTCGGACCATTTCTTGATTTCTTCGGGAGTAGCGTGTAACTGTATGTCTATGACATCTTGTGTAGGGTCTTTAACTGTCATACATGTAATCGGATCTGGAGTGTGTGTCATGTTAACTGGAATGTCTAGAGTCTGTGCTGTAAGCTTGGCTGTGCGATCTGCTAGATCGTTACCTTGAGAAATGGTGTCAGTAACTTTCGTATGTGCTTTGCACTTCATGATAGCGATAGATGTCGGTAAATGTATGGCATCTAACAGAGCTTGAATAAGGAGACCATGCTGAATCTTGGTTCCATGAGAAGTCAGGAAACCTCTCTCCTGCCAGAGCACTCCGAAGTCGTGTACAACTCCAAATGCGTAACGTCAATCTGTGTAAACATTAACTTTCAAGTTCTTGGCGTGTATGCAGGCTTGTGTCAGAGCAACTAGCTCTGCTGCTTGAGCGGACAGGGTGTCAATACGGTGTGTTTCAATAACTTCGGTGTCAGTAGTCACTGCATACGCGGCGACTAGTTCTCCTGTACTTGTTCTCATACATGAACCATCCACATAAAGGGTCAGGTCGGGGTCTGGTAACGGAATATCTGTCAGATCTTGTCTTGGCTTTGTCGTAATGTTAACTACTTCCACGCAATCATGTGTGGCAGAATTCGAAGTAACTGATGGTAACAGTGTAGCAGGATTCAGGATGTTGCAGCGTCTGATTTCTATGTGTGGCTGGAACAGTGTCAATTCATAACCTGTTAAACGTGCAATTGTCAAGTGCTGAGTCTGTGTTCGGTTTAAAAGAACTTCCACGGAATGTGGAACTTGTACTGTCAAGGTATGTCCTAAGACTATGGAATCACTTTGTCTGATAGCTAGGGCTGCGGCTGCAACTGACTTGAGGCACGCAGGCAGAGCCTGGGCTACAGGATCTAATGTGCTCGAAAAATAAGCACAGGGCTTGTATTGTCCTGCTTGATCTTGTGTGAGAACAGATAATGCTGTACCTTCACATTCAGTGACGAAAAGTGTAAAAGGCTTACTGTAGTTCGGTGTTGCTAGAACTGGAGCTTGGCATAGGGCTTTCTTTAACTCATTGAAACTAAGTGTATGTTCAGATGTCCAAGGGAGGACAGTCGATACGGCTGCCTCCTGTGTCGTTAACTGTATCAGTGGCTTGGCTAGAAATGCATACTGAGGAATCCATTGTCGGCAGTAAGAAGTAAGGCCGATAAAAGCACGTACCTCCTTCTGGGTCTTGGGCTGAGGAAGACTCGCTATTAACTGGATACGGTCTGGTGTCAACTGCCTACCCCTCTTGGACAGTAAGTGTCCTAAGTAGACCACTTGCTGGACACAGAATTGAAGCTTAGAAGGGGACACCTTGTGCCCCATCTCGGCTAGGAAATACAAGACTGTAAGGGATGCTCGCTCGCAAGCACGTTCAGAACGGGCTGTGATCAGTAGATCATCGACATACTGGAGCAGGGCAGTGTCAGTTGGCATGTGAATGTTGTCTAGTTGTCTTTTAAGTGCTTGACTGTAAATGCTAGGACTTTCTGTGAAACCTTGAGGAGCTCGTGTGAATTTATAGCTCCTTCCATTTAAACAAAATCCGAAAAGGAACTGGCTGTCTGGATGAATAGGGACACTGAAAAATGCGTTCTTGAGGTCGATTACAGTAAATAACGTGGCTTCGGAATCAATGGCTGTCAATAGGGAAGAGATGTCTGGGACAACTGGGTACTGAGGAATAATACACTTATTAAGCTCTCGTAGGTCAATCACTAATCGATATACTGGGGGTGCATTTGGATCAGTACGTTTCATGACTGGAATGATCGGAGAATTACATACATTGGAGTCAGTTTCTACAACCACTCCTTGAGCCATGAGTTCGTCAATAATTTTGGATAAGGCTGCTACAGCCTCAGGTGGCAATCTGTACTGTCTGATTCGTGGTAACACCACACCTGGCTTGAGAGTCACACAATGGGGTGTGATTTGCATGTAACCTACATCAGTTGGACCTTGCGCCCATAAGTGCTGTGGAACATTAGACAGTCTTGAATCAAAATCTCGTAATACATAGTGACCCTTAAAGTCACGTAGGAACAATCGTATTCCCTCTGGGGAACAGCATATAACTGCACCTAACTCTTTCAGTGTTTTAATGCCTAATAGATTTTCTGGACATGACTTAGTAAGTAACAGATCAGTAGTACGGGACAATGGACCTACTTCTAGAGTAACTGGCTTTGAAATCTCATTTACGATAGGCTTTCCTGAAAATCCAAGGGAAACATTTCTTGAGCCTGAGAGCGGAGCCCCTGGAACTTCGGCATGACTAATTGTGGTCCTACTTGCCCCTGTATCGATCAAAAACTTTCTGTCTTTCCCTAATACTTGACTATGAACATAGGGACCTTCTTGATCTACAGGTATCTCGATGAGAGGCAAGCCTACCTCCCTCTCTAGGCTGTTTCATGAATACTGTTGGTACTCTGGATACTCAGACTGTGCATACTGGTACATCTGCTGTGTGACGTGCTGTGTTGCAGCGATAGGCTGCGGAGCTGTAACTGTCTGTGGCGCATTCTGTGGCTGAGGAATCTGGGAAACTTGTTCTTGTCTAGGCGGACGTGGTCTTTCTTTAGTCTTACCAGTAGCTATGTTGTGTTTCAGAACTGCACACTCATTTATAAAATGACCTGGCTGTTTACAATAATTGCAGTTCCCTTTAACGGGAGCTGCAGGATGACTGGCTTGATTTGGACCCCTCTTCTGACTGTCTTGAGGAACAGATTGTGCAACTAGTACTTTCATTTTCGTGTCTTTCATACGTTTTCTCTCGTGTTCTTGCTCTTCCCTGATTCTATTCTGGTGGTATTGGAGCATCTGCAACATCTGGGACGGGGTATTAGCTTGCCAGGTACTTTCGACTTTCAGAACTCGATTTTTAATTTGTGGGCTTGAATTCTCGACTAATTTAGTAACAAAAAGGTGAGGGTATGACTCACTACTTGTCTTGAGGCCACTGTTGATGCTAAAACATTTCTCAAATCTAGAATAAAAATCACTAATATCTTCGTCTTGTTTCTGTTTACAGGCTGAGATTGCATCCCAGTCTTCTTTTCTAGTTGTCAATAATCTGGGTAAAACTTGTATTAATAATTCTGGTAATTCTTTACATTTATCTCCGAGACCGGTACCTGGTACTCGTGCCTTATCTTCAGCTTCTAGAACTGCCCAATCGATCTTTTTCTCTCCCACCTCCCATTCTTTTTCCTTGAGCTTTTCATACACCCCTGCGGGCAGCAGAACCTTTAACATTTTAATTATATCTGGATACGTGTATTCTCCCATACGGAGCATGTCTTTTAATTCTCTATGGAACCCTGCTGGATCTTTATCATGACAGGGAATTAATTTCTTCATCTCGAGGAGTTCCATCTTTGTGATCGGGGTGTATACAAACACTCGCTGCATTTCGCCACCCGTTCCTCTAACTGGGTGGACTTCTCGTAACGGATTCTGTCTGTCCATGTAAAATGGTTTACTTTCTGGGGGTGAGACATGAACAAAATGCGGGTTCAGAAACGTTCTATATTTGTAACGCTGTTCTAGAATGACACTAATTAAATCGGTACCTAGACCTTTCCATCTATACTGGAGTAACTCGTTCAGGACATCATGTAACGGGCCTGGATCAGAGTGTTGACCCTCATACAATGTAATGAGGTGCTGGATCATATACATACCCACCAGTCGTTGCTCGGCTGGGGGCAGTTTCAGAAACATTTGTGCCACTATTTCGTCTGGAAAAGTGGTAGAATCAGTAATCCATCAGACTGCTGATCGGGCTAGTTCTTGTTCATGCATAGTACTCAACTCACTGTAACCGATTTGTGATTTCAGAATGTGATCGGTAGCTTGAAACACTTGTTCTAGTGAACCTTGTTCTGGTGCTGGAGAATGAAAAATAGACTTGTGTTCTAGGCGTAAATGGCGATCTGGAAATCTAGATTTTCCTACATACGCTATTCTGGCGGGATTCTCGTCCTCTACCTCTTCAGTATCAGAGTTACTTTCTTTCTCGCTTACTTGTGCTGCTTTACGCTGTTCGTGTAACTTTATTATTTCTTTACGAATTTTCTTGTACATACTCTCCATAGCACCGACGGTCTTGTGCTTACCCTCGGCTATGTTATCACTCCACCTGGTCAGGGTTCTCATTTCGGCTTGATCTTTAGACGGGTAATCTTGTTCTCTTATTAGACAGTTAATCAGAAACTTTAATATCATGAGCTGGATCTCGGCTTTCCTTTGAGACATGGCCTCGCTAATGCTTTCTGGATCATCCCCTGTACGGATGAAACGATATATTCTGTCTAGATCTTCTTTCATATTCGGTAAGGTGACTAGATACTCGGCCACCTTTCTTACGCGGAATGAATATAAAACCATATTATCCTCGCCTGGGACTGGATCATAGCCGCATTCGGCAAGGGATTTTCTTATTTCTGCTACAGTCTGATGTCTGGGCGTACGCTGTGACGCTTGTGCATGTAATTCGGCTGTCGTTAAACGCTTGTGTGGCGGCGGGGTTTGAGGAGTACCTCCCCCTGCGGCCCCTAAACTAGAGTCGTCTACTGAGGCTCTTCGTCCTGGCAGAGTGGGAAATGGAAATGTAGGCTGGACTTGTATGGCGGGCTGGACCGGGGGTACCGTAACAGGTACTCCGGTGTCTGGAGGAGCGGGAAGTGCCTGATTTACAGGGACTGGCGGAGCGCGAACAGGATTTGCATATTCTGGGACTGTGTCGTCCAAATAGGACGAAATAAAAATATCAGCTGCGGTCTGTTTGTGACGTAGCTTGGTCGGAACTAATGGTGGCGGGAAATTACTGGATGCCTCTGGGGTCGCTTTTGGCAAGCCCTCGGCAAGGAGAGGATACATACCCCTAATAAGGGCATGCCTCTGTCTGTCTGACTGTTCGGCTTTGACTTGTTCACCTATCTCGATTAGTTCTTTTTCTTGTGCTCGTTCTAAGGATTCTCTACTTAATTCTGACTTTCTGATTTCCTTTTCAGTTCTTTTATGAGCTTCTTTGCGCCATAACTCGATGGCATCTTTCTGTGACTGTCTGGCTTTCTTTTTCCATAATGCCTCTTCTACTCGCATGATGCACTCGGCATCCCATGTGCCCGATACGGGCCATCTATACTTTTCTTCTAACTGTTTGGTATACTCTACCCATAAATCTAGATACAATATGGCGCTTATGCCATGCTTCTGATACATAAAATGACCTGGACTGTCCCTAGGCGGAACTGGAACTGCTGCTTCCAGCAGACCCTTTCTGGTTTTTAACTGACGTAATTTCGAAAAGAGCGGCATGACTGAACTATAATCTAGACACAATACAATACACAATAAACACGATACTTATTCCCCATTCATACCACGACATTAAAATACATGAAGAACATTTAAAATAACAGTTCGAACAGAATACTACCTGGAATACAGAACACAGAATACATGAATTTTCTCGAGAACAGAACTGACTAGAACATGAACTAGATGCACTGCTGAAACAGTACGAAACTTACCGGTCTCATAAAGAGACACGTCAGGACCCGCATCCACCGAAGTGGACACTTCGTTTGTGGGTCTGTGTACCACCAACCCACGGACCAGAGTCAATTAGATTGACCCTGTCTAGATACCACCCCAGTAACGGTACTCACCGGGCAGCAAGAACGGAAGGCCTCAGACTGGACGGGACTGCTTGGACGCCGGACGGGCGAACTTCGGACTTCAGTTACGGGTGGGCCTCCGGATACCTCGGACCTTGGACTCTCGGCTTGGGCTCTGGTCGGGACTCGCCGCGTTCCTCCACCGTCTCGTTTGGATGCTGGACCGCCTCCTCCGTCTCCTCCGTGGGCCTGAGGGATACTTGAAGCAGAAATATCTGCCAGTGCGCAGAAGAGTTCCGTCACGACTGCAGAGGGTCAGGGGGTCGGCGTGGCTTCACCGACGCGTGGGGAAAGGGCAAGTCCCTGTTCGGGCGCCATTATGTGGTAAATAAATAAATAATACCCTATTTTTGAATGTATAAATGAATAACAGATAGCTCAATAAATAAGAGTCAAAATTCGAGGTAGTAGGAGTTTCGCAGGTTTATTACAGCATAAAGGACAGGAACAGGACAACCTGCATAGGAATAGGATGGCAGGGCCCAGCAGCGCTGCTGGTGTCAGGATCGGGACAAGGAAAAGGATGATTTTTTTAATAACAGTGCATGAGCATATATACATAACGCAAACACATAGCATTACATTGCAGTAGGCGTAGCAGTGGGTGGAGCAATAGGCGTGACGTGTAGCAGTCGCGAAAGATAAGGGTGAAAAGAGGTGTAACGGGGCGTATACATAGACATGTGATGCAAACGTAACAGAATATGTCATGAATGGGGCGGAAACCATGGAGGGGGCTACCTGAGGAGCCGGGACCTCTAACCTGATGGTGCGCGCAAACTGGCAATGACGTATCACTAGGAGAAGCTGGGGGCTATGAACTCTGTGCTAGGAGCAGAGACTGAAGTCTGGAGAGTCAGGGCGACATGTACCTAAACAGTATCTAGTATCTGATGTTTAGAGAACATGTTGATATAAACTAGAAGTCAGGAGAGGAAAGGCTAACTTGATTCTAAGACTGGACCATGCATTATTCTACATGTAGTGCGTGATGAAGAATATTAAATGACCATTAAATACAGTATTTCTCTTACATGGAGCCGGAAAGGCTAGACAATGACGGAAACTATTGATGCAGTTCAGTAGCTTAGGAATGCAGAGAAGGAGGACTGAACTGATAACTGGAATCATAACATATTCTTGGCAGACTCAGAGGCTGAGCCAGGGTGAGCCGGGCACTGCGAGGCAGGAAGTAAGTGAAGGGTCGAGGATACAGGTGGGGGCTGTGTCGCTCCTCAGCGAAGTTTCAGGAGACAGGAGCTGAATCTGGTGTCCAGGCCCTTTTGAGGCCTAGAAACGGGGACTTTATAATGGAATAACGTGCACACTGAGAAACGTGGCAACGTAGCTTTACATAGGCCTGATATTCGTAGTATTCACGAGAACTGGAAACTGGCATACTAGAGGTGGACACAACTGTAATTGCGTCATTAATCGGACATGGGGAATGCATATGCATATTTAATCATGCACACATAACATATGATGGATGACACGTAGGGACACAGAACATGGCAAAATTTACTTTTCCACAATTTGCACATTTTGCTTTCTGAATTCTGTTTGTATAGTTGCTTTTTTTGATAGTTGACTTGTGTATTCTGTGGTGTTTGTGTTGCTGAACTTTGTCTGGAGTGTTTGTTTTGAGCCAAGTGTGTTGGAGCTTTGCAGTTTGTTGTTTTACCTTTTTTACTTCGGCATTCATCCAAGATGCTTGTTTTCTAGTTTTTCATGGCATTAGTATATACAAAGCTTTCAAGAGATACTCAGAGTTTTAAAAAAAAAAACTTAACTGTATGTATGGTGTCCAGAAATGTTTTGGATGTTAGTTGTGTTTATTGGACCTCAATATTCAGTTTGTTTCAAGGTCGGTATGTGGTTGCAGGTAAGGTGGATGGTGGTCTCACCACATGACTAGAGTAGTCCTTTAGAAGGTGACTAGTTCAGGATTTGCAAAAGTGACATCTAGGATGTGTTCAGCTATGTGTGTGGGTTTGGGGACGATCTGATGTTGGTACAGTGTGTATAGGTTAGTAATGATAGTTCTGGGATGGGGCATATTAGGTTTATCAAACCATATGTTTAGGTCACCAAAGATGCACAGGTTGGAGTGCAGTGTCCGAAGGCTTGAAACTGCATCTAAAAATGTGATTTGGGACATTTCATTGTTAGGTGGTGGTTTGTAAAGAAGGAGGAAGTTACAAGAGAAAGTTGGTGTAGGCTTGCAGCTGGCGATGAACGCCTCACAACCTTGTGTGGAAATGTTCCAAGATTTGGGGAGATTTATTACTCCCTCTATTATAACAGCTAGTCCACCTCCTCTTTTGTCTATGTGATTTTTTGTTGACAGTTCGATATCCTGAAGAAACCGCTTCAGGCACTACTAGAGCCATGTCATCCTGCAACCATGGTTCAGTTATAAAAGGTAAGTCAGGTTCTGTGTATGTGAGTAGATCGTAGACATGGTGCTTGTTTTTACAAAGGGATTTTTCATTTATTAGTAGGCAGTTTAGGAAGTGTGTTTTGGTGGTGGTGTGAATTTGTTTTCTGGAAGAGTGAGTAGTATCCTTTGGACTTGTAGTAGGTGGACTATCTGTGATGTTAACTGTGTTGGGATAGCAATAGTGTTTGTATGTACTATTATCCCAGGCTTGGAAGGCGTTGCTTTGGGTCTGTGTGTGCAGGTGGTGGAGATGGTGGTTGAGAGTGAGATGGCGGGCTGTGCATTTATTTTTGTGGTGTAGTCTTGTGTAATAGACAAGGAGGTGTGAAGTTGTGTAGAGTCGTATGCATTTTGTTATTCACATATGCTGAGGGTGCAAGGTGTTTGTGATAGGGGTAGTAGTGCCCCATGTTGGTTCTGTTTTTTAAGGCTGTAAATTGCAATGGATAAAATGTGGGTGGATTAGTATTGTATATTGGAGGTGTTTGTTTGGTGCTACGATTGTAAATTTGGTGCAGAGTTGAAGTAAGATGTATATGATTTGCGTGGGCATGATGGTGTGAGTGGGGTGTTTGCATATTTTTGGTGATGGAATGTAGTGAATAACTGTTATGTTTGGTTTTTGTGGAGTAGTGATATTGGTGTTTGTGTAGAATTTGGATCTAAAGTTCTAGTGGTGGTGTGGATATTGAAAGGGAAAGGGGTGGTGATGTGTTTTGGAGGAGAGTATATGTGGTGTGTGAGAGGGGGTGAACAGGAGTTATGCACGTCTGTAGTAGATTTGGTAGCATGAAGAGGTAATATTTGTGGTGGTATAGGGAGTGGTTGGTTGTGTGTTTTTGGTAAAAATAGGAGAGGGTGTTGTCAGAGGATGATGTGAGAGAGGGTTGAGTTCATGGTTGATGGTTCTGGGATGTTTTCAGTCAGGAATAAGTAGAAGAAAGAACTGTTTTCGTTGTTATGAAAAGGGAGGGTGTGTTTGAAGGGATTAAGGTCATGTGTAATGCGAGTTTGTGATATGTGGGTTTTAATAGTAGTATTGGGCAGAGTAGCGGTTTGTGTGAGAATGAAGGTGCCATTGTGTGGCAGTAGGGGTAATTGGGTATATAGATTTGTTTTGTAGTGTTTGGAAAAAGATTGAATTTTTATGGAGTTTGTTTGTGAATAAGCATTGTGAATTTGAGATTATGTTTGTAGGTTTTTGGATGTGTTATGGTGGTAGCTGTTAGGTTGCTTTTTTATTTTTTTTAGAACTTTCTGGCCCTAAGCTCAACCCGAACAGGTCCAAACACGCCATTGTCCTCGCCTTCTCCTTCCTTAGCTTCGATGCTTGGTCTGAGATGCCCTGGGGAAGGGCTTGCAAAGGATGCTGGTGAGGTCCACTGACTCTCTCTGCCTCTTCGGCTCGCCTGCAGGCCAAGCAAGCCCTGTGGTCGCCTAGCAACAGAAAACGTTGTGCACCTGGAGGAGTAGTTCGTGCAACTCTCTAATCCACAAGCTGTGCCTGGAGAGCAGGTAGAAACAGGGGACCGGAGAGAGAAAGGCAGGAAACTGGCTTTTTAAGCAAGAACCTTTTGTTAATGATGGGCGAAATTGCACAAAAACCACAAACACTTTTTACAATGTCACTTTTCTAAATAAACAGCAGCAAGGTTTAAAACCACAATGCCAAACTATAGTTCAAACGAGCAAAAAGATATACAGCTATTGGGCTGATGATGGGCAGACTCGGGGAGGCAGTAGGGCCATGTGAGTAAAGAGCCAGGGATGGGGGTGTAAACGGCAGGCTGCAAAGAGGGCAGAACTCCTAAAATAGGGGTGGGGTAGGGGGTAGGGTGGTGAAGATAAACAAAGGAAGAAAGAGTCCACAAAAAGGGAAAGGAAGGGGATGTTACAGACTTTGCCACACCAAAAACTGTAATTCGTAATACAGCAAGAAGATGCAAAGCAAACAGGCTCAGAGTCCAATTGGACCATTGAGAGTACTAGAAATCCCAGATCTATTTACACACCTTCCTGCAATCTGTTTCTTTTTATGTTATCTAGTTTAAAAAAAAAGTTTATCTTGCAAGCACAGCCCTCGGTAGGGTGCCATTTTGAATTGAGCTGCTTGCTTTTCTAATCCGCTACTGCTGTTTTAAGAACTGTCAGGTAGGTCTGTAAATATATTTCAGCTGTGCCTGGTTTACAAAATACTAGAAGCAAGCATGGGACCTGAGACGAACGTTTCCACAACTGAGTACACCCAGTGGGAGTTAAAATCAGTCCTGGGTACAATGTTTCTGGTACGCTTTAGCAATGTCTCTCTTCGCCAGTGTGAAGCCTAATAACATGAGATGTCATTTGTAAACATTGCCACCTATCCCCTCCATAACATGAATCAGGGCCAACGGTGGCGTACGAGGAAGCTCCCAACCCTGGACCTCTAAAAGGCATGTAAATACCCCTCTCCAGAAGCGATCCAGAGATGTGCACTGTCAGACTGGGTGTATAAATGTGACCTACTCCCGACCACAAGGGAGACATTCTGGGGAAGCAATCGGCCCTGCCCACCACAACCGTGCCCTAGTAAAGTAGACCCTGTGGAGATATTTGAACTGGATCAGACGGAGTCGCATCGCTATAGCCGCCCCCGCGGGACAGCGAAGGCCTCCGTCCAGTCCTCCTCCTCTAGACTGCCCACATTCCCCTACCAGTCCCCCCCCGGAGCCTTTGAAGTGTAGGGGAGCAATGAGTGACCAGAGACTGGTAAATTCGGGAAGTCTTCTTTTCCTGTAGGTCCCCCATAAACACGTTCGCTTCCAATGGACTAAATTCAGGGAGGGACTCCAGACCCTGCAGGCTGGGGATAGTGCGTGTCAGAACTGTAGGTATCAATAAAATTGGGACTGTGGCATGAGGAACTCCTTCTGGAGGTCTCGGAATGGCTTTAGTGTTGTGCTCCACAGGACATCTCCCAGGGTGGAGATGCCAATATCGTCTCATCCCCGAAGGGCCGCCAGTTGGGGCAGGTGCCCATTATTCCACCAAGGGGGTCTCTCGAGTCAGGGCATTCCACCAACCCATGCACTGCAGTGCCTGCCTCCAAATCAAGAACACCTCCTGTGTGGCCGATGGCAACGTACCCCACAGCCGCGCCGAGTACAAGTGTGTGTGCGCAGTGTGTGGCGTCCCATAAGGTGTTATTCAAGCACCTACGCCGGGGTCCCCCCTGTCACCGAACCACCACTCATTAAGAACCAGCAAGTACGAGGCCTGGTAGTAGGAGAGAATATCCGGGACGCAAGACCTCCACAGTAGGTGGACAAGAAGCATGTGCGCAGTGCTAGGTGCACCTTTCCACCCCTCCCCCCCCCCCCCCCCCCCTCCCACAAAAACTGCCCAAGCACAGAATTCACCAGCCGGAACCATCTAGGTGGGATCGGGTAAGGGTGATTCTGTAGCTGGTAGAGAAGCGGGGGAAGCGCCACCATCTTGATTATTGCCATTCTACTGAACAATGGCAGGGGCATACGGGACCAGGACTTAAGGTCTGCATGGACCTGCTCCCACACCGGTGGCAGGTTTCGCTCCCAGGCAATTGCCAGTATATCCGAGAATAACACCCCCAGATATTTCAAGCCTCCTGCTGCTAACTCGATAGAGGACGCCCACGTGCCCATTCTCGTTCGGTATCCCAGAGCCCACAATGTGGATTTGCGGGGATTCATGTACAGACCTGACGTCTCCCCAAAGATCTGCATGATACGCAGAAGCTGTGGCCCCATCCTATCAACTGCCGTGAGAAAAAGGAGGATATCGTCCGCGTATAGTGCGATCCTATCGGACACACCTGGGGCCCATTTGAAGCCCCGTACCTGTGCATCAATGCGCACCCACACCGCAAGGGCTCTATGGCTAAGGCGAATAAATAGGGAGACAGGGGTCATCCCTGCAGTGTGCCCCTTTTAATAAAAAAGGTGGAGGAGTGTAGTAGGCCGCGGCTGTTACAGAGTTGGAAGGGACCACAGGACGCCGGAATATTCTCTGTTACACTCCTTTTAATTTCTCTTTTAGGTAAGGGGTAGGGATAGCAAGGAGTTGCGGGTAGGTATAGCAAGGAGTTGCTGCTACAAAGGTCAGTCCAACAAAAGAACAACACAACAGGTGGTAGAAGGCACCTTCTCCTTCTAGCTCCTGGCTCCAGAATGGTGTAGTAGGGTATGCTAGGGTCTCCCGTTTTCTTGCACTCTTGCTGGCATACACTCGGTAGGGCGTGCAAAGGAAAGAGGAAAATATAGGTTGGGGTCAATATTGTGCTCACAAATGGTATTGTCCTTGTTCTACCATCACCAACTGTCTCGGTGTGGGGAATTTTGTGAGGCATTAAAAAAAAAAACATATCACCACTCCAGTGCCCTATCTCCCGTACCTCCCCACCTCCCCCACCAGAACGATCCCTGTAGGGATACTTGCCTTGAGCCACGGCCCGTTCCCAGGACTGTGGCGGCTGGACCCGGGGTGTCTTCTCCTTCCTTCAGCCCACCGGGTATGGTCGCTTTATATATTACTCTCGTCGGTTGTCTCCCCAACTGTTCCTTCTCGATTCTGTCTTCTTCCACTGTTTCGCCGTACTCCATGCTCTCCGTCTTCCTCTCACTGGTACCTCTCCTTGACTCCTCGCCTTCCGCGTCTTTTGTTCCGCCACTTACTGCCTGCGTCCATCTCCTCCCTGTTTCCCTGGGCTGCAGCTAGACCGCTTCCACCTTCCGGTCCTGGTTGCGGCGTCGCTGCTTTATCCCACTTCCGGTCTGCCAAGCCTCCGTCCTCCTTACAAGGAGGTCGCGCCCGCTACCCGTACCGACGCCGTCAGATCCGTATATAGGAGCTTTATATTGGAGAGGAAGTGTGGGCCCAGATTGAGCCTGCTTAGCAATGCGAATGGGTACACCCAGCTCAGGGAATTGAAAGCCATATCCATATCCGCTAGAAGAAGTCCCGCCGGTACCCCGGTCTGCCGAATAGCAGCAACCGCCACATGTGCCCTCCTAATGTTGTGTCTGGTTGCCCTCTGGGGCATAAACTCCCCCTGATCGGGATGTACAAGTGTAGTGATATGGGGCAAGAGGCGATTAGCCGGCGCCTTTGCCCGAATTTTTGCCTCCACGTTTAAGAGCGAGATGGGGCCTATGCGGCATGTTGCTCTGGCGGATGACCAGGCTTATGAAATACCACCACCTCTGCATGTCTCCAATCTGGGAGGAGCCGGCCCATTTCCCGGGCCTCTTTCACCACCGCGCGATAATGCTGGGCCATCTGTACATTATAGCGGCGAAAGAATTAACTTGGAAACCCATTGGGTCCAGATGCTATGCCGGGGTTGAGCTCTCCCAGGGCCATTCTCAGCTCCTCATCCGTTAAGGGGGCCTCCAGCTGATCCCGCACCTCGCCCGACACAGCTTTGGGTGGTAAGTCTGCTATAAACTTATCAATGGTGGACGCCGGCATAGATAGAAATCCGCATAGTATGTCGCGAAACTCTACGCTATGGCAGGGGGGTCTGTAATCGGTGTTCCCGCCACGTCCAGAATTCCTGGGAGGGCCTGGGAGTGGAAGGTGCCTTGACGGTTACAGTAATTTTACATGTGTGAGAGCCTTGTTTGATTTCTGAGATGTGTCCTTCTTCTGGTTTGTCTTCATGCGTAGACTGGTTTGTCTTCATGCGTAGACTGGTTTGTCTTCATGCGTAGACTGGTTTGTCTTCATGCGTAGACTGGTTTGTCTTCATGCGTAGACTGGTTTGTCTTCATGCGTAGACTGGTTTGTCTTTATGTGTAGACTGGTTTGTTGGTTTGTCTTTATGCGTAGACTGGTTTGTCTTTATGTGTAGACTGGTTTGTTGGTTTGTCTTTATGCGTAGACTGGTTTTGTCTTTATGCGTAGACTGGTTTTGTCTTTATGCGTAGACTGGTTTGTCTTTATGCGTAGACTGGTTTTGTCTTTATGCGTAGACTGGTTTTGTCTTTATGCGTAGACTGGTTTTGTCTTTATGCGTAGACTGGTTTTGTCTTTATGCGTAGACTGGTTTGTCTTTATGCGTAGACTGGTTTGTCTTTATGCGTAGACTGGTTTGTCTTTATGCGTAGACTGGTTTGTCTTTATGCGTAGACTGGTTTGTCTTTATGCGTAGACTGGTTTGTCTTTATGCGTAGACTGGTTTGTCTTTATGCGTAGACTGGTTTGTCTTTATGCGTAGACTGGTTTGTCTTCATGCGTAGACTTATCAGTTCTCATAGTCTTTATTTAAAAAAGAAAAGTCCATAGATTCATACAGAACTTGGTAAATTGTAAAAACCTTATCCATATTCATTTGTAACTTCGAGTGAAGGTCTCATGCACCGTTTCTGTTCTTGATTGTGCAGGATTTAGAAATACGTTTTGCGCATGAAGTAGGGATGATCTTTCACTTTCATCAGTTTTTTTGTAAGTGATCTATATAATTGGACACCACACTTGCCAGTGCTCTGACTGAGAAGCGTATGAGAGAATTGGAGGCATTGTACTGGTGTAAATAGTGGAGAGTATTAGTTGCAGAAAACTTAAATTGTGCACTTAGCCCTTCTTTTCTACCTTCTGCCGTGCAGACTGTTTTGTTGGGAGAGCTCCATCACTCACCAGCTCTTGTTAACATGAAAGTTGAGCAACTTTACAGGAGGAAATGATCAAAGGCAATAAGAGAAGAAATTAAGCATCACATATCAGCTGTGGGCACAGTCTTCCAAAACACACAAGGTTCCTGTTTGTTCATGTGATATCGTCAATCCCAGAGCTTACAGTGAATCTAGTGATGTGTACTGTTGTCTAGTGTGTCGAGCTGAGCCTTAAAGGGCTCATGCGGCAACTTTGATTGAAAACCTCTTGTTAGGGGAGAACACAAATAAGAGAACATTACAAAGGTAAAACAATCAAAACAAGCATTTACAATGCAATGTGTCACATTTGAAAGAGTTTAAGCTATTGGCATTGTAATTGACTGACTTTTATTTATCTGTTTTAATAATAAACACAAATAGAAGGCATTGTCATGTACAATGGCAGTAGCTCAAACTCTTGTAAATGAGATAATTATTGCTTGGAAAGTGAAAGCGCAGATGGCGCGCTGAATGCTGCAGGAGAGCATGTTGTCCCTGCAATAAGAGAACCTCATTAAAGAAAATCGTGCTTACAGTTCGTCATAAATGGGAGTTAGACTTGGGACGCCAGTTGATCGATGAGGAATGGGCATGGATACTGGAAAGCCCGATACACATACCCAGAAATATGGGGTTAAGCAGATTCAATGATATATTATCCACAGGGCCTATCTCACACCTGCCATGATCAACCGATACTTTCATCGCAGAGATGCGGCGTGCCCGAGGTGTGCTGATCTGATACGCATGCTAAAGAGTTGTCCCCGGATAAGCGCATATTGGAACACAATAGCTAGAATGTTACACACATGCACAAACCAAGAGCTGCCTTTTGAATGGTCAGTGTACTTACTGCACCAATTTAGGAGGACGTCCACCTCAAAAGTAGCATCAAAATTCCTGGATCTGTGGATAGTTGCTAAGAGACTCCTTACTAAACGATGGAAAGCGGCGGATCCTCCACATGTGCGGGTGTGGCGTCATTCATTGCTTGCATGGGCTAATGCACAGAGCATCACCATCAGGTGTGAGGAAACAGGGTTGCGCCAAGAACCCATAGCAATACATTGGGATGCTTTCTTGCATGAATTGCAGCAGATAGAGAGGGAGAGACCTGAGGGACAGTCCAGTTGAGAGGGGGGGGAGGCAATAGACAGAATACACTGTGTGCGCCATCAGTGGGAGAGCCGCGATATTCCATGGACATATATACTTTAGTCAAGTGCTCGCACAGGAGAGGGCGTTGTAAGTGGGAGACAAAGAATAAAGCACTTACACAAACATGCAGAGTACGCAAGAGCGAAGATGTGGGAAAGCGGTAATATGAGCGGGCCATTGTCATTGTTAATGTTTTGTTAGTTGTTCCTTCTGTTCATTGGCTTTATACAACAAAGCTAGAAAACCCATGCAAAATATTGTACATGGTCAATTTTTATTTAACTGTAACCATCTGTAATTCTCCATACCAAGTAGCGATGACTGAACGATGTATAATGTGAAGTTTTCTCAATGGATAACTATCTCGACGAGTCGATCATATATGCTGAATACTGTATAGCTGGTACTATACAAGGACCGGCATTGACAGCTAACAGATGCGTATGGTGTATTATATATGTCTTTATTGTTTGTCGAAACACCACATGTCAATGTCACCGCTCAGAAAACTGTATAGAATCAATAAAACAGATTTAAACAAAAGAAAGAAAAGTGCTGACAGTCTTAAAATGACGTACTGTGTAACAGCCGAGGTAAAAGGGCCAGTCCACATGGGAGGTTACAAATGAATTCAAGGCGTTACTAAGAATGGACTAGCGAGCCTATTAGCGAATTCAGAAGTCAGCATTTACGAAGGGCAATAACACAAACCAATGAAACACCTCAGTCCGCCTTCTGTTTAAATTCATAGGTGCCCCTCCCCTCCCTGTCCTGGTACCAAGAACAACTAGACTGGTTGCTGGTGAGAAAAAGGATCACATTTTAAGTCATAACAATTACATACCGAGCCTTCCCTGGAGTTGAAACTCGGTATCCCAACGCCAGGATCCGAGATTACTGCCCTCCAAAGGACTTGAGCTCCGGGATGCACATCGGTTAGTTGTCCCATGACATAAAAAAAAGACCTGACAGCTCCTCCGTCGCCATTCGAGTCACCTCGATATGAAATTAGCTCCCATCACAACTCCAAAGTATGCCTGAGATTTCATTTTGGAAATTGTTAAAAACCGATTTATTTAGCCTACAACTTGATGCACGTGACCTGCATTTGCCTTCGCATCGGGACACTCTTGAATAACTGCCCTTTCTACAAATAATGTCATTCAATCATCTGACTTCATCCAATCCAAAATACATTAATAAGCTTGCATAGATTTCTTTTTAGAGGTCGTCTTTGTCCCTCAATATTTAGTGCTCCGATCAATAAAACAACGTTGATTATATATTTATTATAAACCCTCATTAAAGTGTCTGTACTCATTTTTAGCTTGCATTTAATTCCCTTAGTAAAATTATTTTTTCTTTCTGCTTGAAGTAGTTGTATGTTAAAACTAACTCCATGAATTGCATTAAAAGGCATATATTTACATTGATGTCTAATTTTCAGATGCACTTGTCCCTCATATTCCACAGCCTTTTGTGCGTCTGATATTTGAGTATAGGCTTTTTGCATCGAGAGTACATAGTATGTAATCATTCTCACATTTACTTATGATTATTTCTTTTTAGAAAACATGTATTTAGTATGTAATAACGTTTCCTTTAGTATATGTTGTAATTTCCTATCAAGAAGTACTGCAAGTGATTGGAATACAGAATCTATAGCTGCCACACTAATTGGAAATAGTGGATCAATTAAATTTTTATGAACATTTGTGATGAGTAATGTAAGTATTTAAAGAAAATGAGGTGAGACATTTGGACTATCTTTTGGTTATGCATTTGTTGTCTACTACAGAGTCACTCCTTTCTTTAGTAACACTTTTATGTTGTCTTGTAGATTTCGTTTTTAGTTGTATGTGGTCAGTTGGATATTTTATGTAGGCATGATACTGCTTTATGTTCGTAATTGACTGTGCCTATTCAAATTATATATCCATATTTGTCTGCTTTTTTTTAGAAACTTTTCAATTATTAGTTAATTTGTGAATCCGAATCAGGTTACTCTTGGTTTTAAGTTCTCCCATTTCTCCTTTCCTTCCTATTGCGCGGCCCCCAAATGTATAAAAATGACATTGAAATTAATCTAATTTAATAATAATATAATCTTCAATCTTTGTGGTGAGCTATTTTCTTGCCATGCTAGCGATGTCTGTCTTTACACTTTGTAAGTATGCATATAAGATGACCAGACGAAAATAAAACATTTTTGGTTGCCAGTAGTCTTCCTCCTTCAATTTCCCTTTCTATTTTATCTTTGTAGGGTTGTACCCTTAAATATAAAAATATATAAATATATATATATATATATATATATATATATATATATATATATATATATATATATATATATATATATATATATATATATATATATATATATATATATATATATATATATATATATACACATATATATACACATATATATACACATATATATACACATATATATACACATATATATACACATATACACATATACACATATACACATATACACATATACACATATACACATATACACATATACACATATATCTCATTTTCATTAATTTATCTTTTGAAATGTTCACTCCTATGTGCCTAGCCACAGCTTCTTCCCCCGAATCTTCTGCTGAACTTGTACTTCTGTGTCCAAGTGCCAACTACATTCCCTAAATATTCCTAAGTTTCTCTTTTAAATTCACTCATTTTCCTCTGTTTGATATGTTTTGGCATACTTCTAGTGTCTTAGCAATAGCCCAATATTCCAGTTTTCTTTGTTTTGTAACTCCCCAAGTCAATATTTTATTTCTTTTGATTCGACTAACCTTCTATCAGGTGGATTTCAATAGTGAGCTCAGTCTAGACGAGCTCAGCTCAACACCTATAATTAATTTTGTGAATACTCTCTATTAAACCACAAATAGTGATGTTGTCACTTTATCCATTATCCAATCATCCTCAACAGACTCGAATAGCAAGTGTATCCTTGCGCTGCTGCATGCTAGTGCTAGAATTGTTTTCATACTTAAGACTGACACTGTACCCCCATATGCTGAACCCTGCACGCTATTCATTATGCTTTGTTCCCTATGTCAGGAAAAATTTGTGTAAGCATAAATGTGCTGTACACATGAAAAATACTTTATTGGATAGTATTACGGGATGTGTGACTATTCCCATGACCTGAAACTAGAGTACAATATCCTTGTAATTCCTTAATCCGGCATTACAATCAGAAACATTCCCTTTTACAAGAGAATATCTATTGAACTGACCTGCTTATTTTATCAGATTTTTTTAATTGTTTTGCAGCTAGACAAACTGCCTTTAGTTAAAAAAATTGGTTTCAGTAAATACTGCAATATCTTTTTTTGTGGTGACAATTTTATATAGTGCAAACTCGACCCAAAGATATTGGAGCACTTTAGATGAGCATCAGTTTCATAACACAAGGGCGCATACATATTTTGTAGGCATGGGGAGATTAAGGGCCTGATTACTATACTGGCAGATGGAATAGTCCGACACAAACATGACCGATATCCCTTCCACGGTATTGTAGGTTCTATAGGATATCATGGAATTGTAATTTTGCCGACGGAATATCCACCACGTTTGGGACTGAGTAACACTGTCCGCCAAGATTGTAATCGGGCCCTTAGTGATTTGCCCAGGAAAACAGGATTTTGATACAACGCCAAGACTCAAACCTGGTTCCTAAAATCCAAAGTCGGCACTCTGGCTGTTACTCCACATCCTCCTAATGAAGGCAATAATGCGAGCAATCCACTGTACGACGTGTACTGGGTTGCAAGTTATTGATTGAGCATAATGCATTCAAGGAGTTTGCTTTGCTGATGTCTCTTGAAACAATTAAACTAAATTCTTTGTATCCACATTAGCAGTCCAGTAATGCAGTGGTAAAATAAAAGTACCTTTATAGCTTACTAATTATAACTTGCGCTCGGCAATGGCTTACATTTTTACATCTATGGCAGGACGATGCTTTTAATCTTTTTTTCACATTAAGGTGAAGGAGCATACATTTATTGAACACACAACGTTAGGTTATTGATCTGTTTCCTTGGAGAATGTCCCAATAGAACATTTGATTACCCAGATAAAACATACACATTTCTCAAATTGGATTTAGCTGGCAGTCTGTATCACAACAAACTGCATTTGGCCACCCATCAAGACATCGCAAGATTAAAACACAGTGATGGGGGAAGGTTGTCTTCAGCGTAGGAAATGGTACAACTCTTTGTTGCTGAAGGCTTTTTTACTATGTTTATTTTTTTTACTTTTTACAACAGAAAACGGAATGCGAGATGATGTACCTCAAGCGGTTTTTAAGTCTGGCATTTACCAAAGTCTTTTAATTTTACTGAAATTATATGTATAGTACAGGTGCTGATAATGGCATTTAGCCAGTCGTCTCCGCCCTTTGGTCTGCTATTGTGTTGGTTACATTTTTTTTCTTCCGCTCACTACAGCATACAAGAGCAATTGGGTCCACCCATTTTAGCCACTGGTTAATTTTAGTACGAGTGGTGGCCTGCTACCCTTTCATAGAGCGCACAGCCACACAAAATGCATTCCCTTAAGTGCCAGGGACTATTATGGCAATGTCAATGTGTGCTTTTTGAGACCAAATATATATTTTTGCATTTAGCCGGTGTGGGTGCTTTTTTTTAAATAAATCTTTTTAGGTTGAAGAGCGGCGGCAGCTTTGTCAACAATTAAGGTTTAAAAAAACCATGACAAAACCAGCTTTACCAAAAAGCTGGCCGTCAGCACCAGAGCCTATGGGCTTTTAAAAACTTTTTGATTAGAATGCTGGTTGAAAACGACAGCTCCCCTCCACTTTTATGATTCGTAAGTTGATATTCCCTATTTTTGTGACTCCTGTTCTATTAGTTTGCAAGTTTGCTTGTTAAACTGCTCAGGAAATGCCTGGTACAGGAGCAGTCTCATTTCTGTGTGGCATTGCAGAGCCTGAATGTTGTTTTCTCCCCCACCAGCAAACTAAACAAGCGAGGGAGTTTCCAGGGACATATTTTTTCCTTTGTTTCCACTTTTGGAAAAACTGCACAGACCAGGACTTTGGAAGGGTGGTGTGAAATAAAGATCTCAGCTTTAAAATTCCTTGGTAACTTACCTTGTGACATTCTAGAAGCGTAGCATGACATCGAACAAGCACACAGTCGTACATATTGCATTATATTGATTATTGTCGGGCTGAGACAGGCCTATGTAACACTACTCATTTTGTGGATGACTACAAGCAAAAACTAGCATCTACATTTCAGTTGTTAAGTCGTCTCACTTGTACCATTTTCAACTCTTGCCAGTCTGGTGCGGCTGCTGTGTGGTGCCTATGAATTCTGTAATTGTTTCCAAAGAGCATCTTTGGTGTAGATGTAGTGCCCAGGGGCGCATATATTCCCTATCGACTACACCCCTCAAGTTGGTTCCTTTTCTCCAAATATTTCTAAGTGGTCTCCTGTGTGCCTCAAGGTTTCTTCCTCTCATGGGGCCCATTCAAAATCTGTATAGTTTCCCCTCACAACCATCATCAGCCACACAGTTTTCTGCCCTATCTGTGCCACTTGACCTATCTTTATATCCAGACCCCCAAAGATCTGCAGAACAGCTAGTTAGTAAACAATATCGCCCCCGTCCAATAATGCATGCCATAACTTACAAAATAGGTGATGAAAGTGAGCTCCTTTGTTTTAAATATGTTGAGGTGCTTGCCTCCTTTTGGGTTCACTCATTTGATAACCATCAGGTTTGGTGATAAATCTCATAGTTGTCCTTGAATTATTGTTAACAACGGATTCTGTAACTAAGCAGGCATTTTTAGGTTTCGTCTCAGACTGTGCTGGTAGCAAAACTTTTCGTTAACCAAAAAAAAGCTTAAAATTGGCTTAGAGCTTGCCCATTACTTACCATTATTAACTATTATTTACCATTAATTTGTTTCAATGTCACTTGTTTCTGTGCTTCTCATTCGATACTGCATTCTGCTTGCCTTTTATACCTCCTGAGGCTTCAGTGTTCATTGCTTCCATGGAGCATGGACCAAGTACTGCTTCGTGTCTCAGGCTAGTGTCTTTCTACCATCTGCTTTAGGCCCTTTTTTCTCATTTTGTAGAGTGTTTTTTCTTTTTTTACATGCACTCTAAGCGTGCACGTGTCTCCAGTCCCTCCTTCCTCCTACTGTCTGCATTGGTGTGCAACAGGTCTTAAAAAAAAACATTGACAAAGCCACTAGCTTTTGCATAAGCGAAACCTATTTCCAATGTTTGTTTGCCATCTGTCACCTCTGTAGGATACTTCCCACTTTCACAGAGCCAGCTTAACTTTTCAATGGCCACAGGTCTAAAAAAACATTGACAAAGTCACTAGCTTTTGCATAGGCGAAACCTATTTCCAATGTTTGTTTGCCATCTGTCGCCTCTGTAGGATACTTCCTGCTTCTACAAACTTGTGGTGGTTCCAGCTTAACTTTTCAGTGGCCACTTAAATCCGTGCATATTTCAATGTGAGTATCAGGGGTCATCATAGGGAACTCCTTGAGTAAACTTTAGAGTGTTACATTTTGGCAACTTTCTTTTTATCTGCTCTGTAAGATCCGGTCTTATCCCTGCACTTAGTTACTCCACTGCTTGCCAGTAAAATAGAGCATTGAAATTATCTAGCCTACAACTCCCTGCATGGTATAGCCTTGAAATAACTCTCCAAAATATTTACACTGTTCCACCCAACGAGACTCCTATGATCTGCCAGCAAGTACCATCTCACAATATTAATGTGGGCTGCTAATGGTATGTGGCTAGGTCTCTGTATAACCGAGGCCATCCCGCTGGGACTAACTGTTTACATCTTCGTTCGGTAGCAGACATAAGACAATTCCAAGATCATCCATATTGTTTGGAATACCAGCCTTTTCGACTTGAGTGACATACAATTAATATTGTTGTTCCCACCCCCCCCTTATCCTTTGCATAGCAGATTATCTAACTCATGCAATGGTTGCACTGGTGCCTATAGAGCACAATCCATAACTAATATAAAAAAATAGGTCTTTAGATTGAAATCCAAGAAAAGGGTTTGATGCTCCACATCATATTATGGCTGTTTGCCACTCATGCAAATGCACGGGTGCTTGGCATGCAGCACAACTCTAGTGCACGGTGCCTGCTGCAGCCCGCCACGGTCCTTCATTGCAGTATGTACCGTATGCACAACTTGTGTGTCTCGTGAAGTAAAACTTCAATCACTCAGCTAGGACTGGCACAAGAAGGGCGATCAACATGTTAGGATTGTAGCATGGGTATAGCAGAGTATGTGTGACTGGTATACCTCACCCCGCTGTGGTTATATTGTGTTCCTCTTTCACACATGTAATGGAGGGGAACACCCTCTGGCTCCTGGTGCAGATATGAATGTTTGTGTATGAGTATCCAGTGACATAAGAACACGACTTGGCAGTGAGTTTGAAACAGCAATTAAGGGATTAATGACTATGTGAAAGTATGAAATTGATTCCAGGTAAAATCCCTTCCCAAAATGTTAATTACTGAAGACACAGCATCAAACTCCTTTGTAATTGCTTTGTAATTTTGGGTATGAATGGCATGCATTATTTTTCACACGTTCCTAATTATTGAAATTAGGCCTACAACTGGCAGTTTGTTTTATTGTGCATGTTTACATGTAAATATCCTATGAAACGCGTTCTGTAAGGTTGTTTAGAAAACGGTATCCATATTCATAGCTCAACCACAGAAGTGTTAGGTTTTTCTGATTTTTTTTTTTACTTGAGTAATAGTCCGCCCACAATGATTCTGCTATACAGATGTAATTTTAAAACATGCACAGCTTGTTTCCAGGTGTGGATTACTTGTGAAGTGTGCCATGGTAAGGAAGCAACAGCCCATTTGCCTGGCACCGAGCACTTACAACAACCACTAATGTCTTTTTCTGTACGATTACGTTGCAGTTCAAGAAAGCCCTAGGTGTGAGTGGGCTGTGTGGCGAGGTACACCCTTCCCTCTTTTTATTCTGTTTTGTAGGGCACCATAGTGAGGTTTCAAACCAATCGACAATCCTATTTATATATATTTGTTTACCTCTGGCTTGACAGAACAGCTGTCTGCTGTGGTCTATTGTTACTAATTCTTAACATATAAACAGTTAGCTTTGACTCTGCTCCATGAGTATTATGCTCTCACCTCATTCTGTTTCCTGTTTGATTTATGCTTCCACCTCCTATTGAGTTTTTTTCATTGCAATGAATGAGGGACTATTTAACATCTAAAAAGTACCCAGAATCATCCCACATTAACTTTTTTTTTTTAATTCCCTAGATGCATTTTATACTGAAAGCTATCGCTGCAATTTTGTTTTTTGTTTGTTTTCGCTGTACAAAGTGTTTTTGAAATGTTTTAGTCAGGACTTTAAAAGAAAGCTTGACATATTAGTTTTGCCTGCAATTGTTTATTAGGTTTTAACTTTTGTCGCTGAGGCTGTGCAACGAGGTTGTGGTCAGGAAATGTTCTCCATGCGTGATCAGATAGATCCCTATGGTGCATCAGTCTTCAGGACTATCTTTCTGGATTGAGGACCATCCCGTACCTTGGAATGCGCCTCCTCATCCTAGACATGGTTATAGGACTCAGCAGGTTGCCCGCTAGCACCTTTGTATTGCATCTCGATCACTGATGTGAAATCTGGTGATTGGCGAGGAGAATGAGAAAGGTATTCCTAGCATTTGCAGGCTTGAGGGCCTGTTCATTGCTTTGCACAAGCTGAATCTGTTCTGTGAGAGACATATGGTTGCATTGCATCTGTTGTGCTGTCTCTTCTTTAATGCTGCACCTTTTCCATGAGGCTGACTGTTGCACTACTTTTGTCATTCTATGCGTCCTCTGTAAATGAAAACGCCTTCCACTCTTGCTGCTCCAATCCCGCTGCTCTTGCTATACCTGTTCTGCAATGTAAGGGGATATTTGCAGCACTCCTTCCAGTTCTGTACCTCTGGTGTGTGTTCGTTAAGCTTGGTAGAATGGTTCTCGTTTCTATAAATGCTGAGCGATGGACGTGTTCGCGCTTTGTTTGTAAGCTTGCATAGTACTGTACTTCCTTTTTGCATTTTTGCTTAATCATGCTTCAGAGCCAATTGGGAAAAAAATATTCCTGAGGGAACCTTTAGCAAATGAGCTAGGCAGCAGGAAGTAGTTACTTAATTGTGCTCCTTATTTTCTTTTGCCTTTAGCAATTTAGTCCCATGATGCTGTATGCAAATTTAACCTATTGGTTCGTGGACATTTTGGTGAAGGTTTTAAAGCTTCAAGAGTGTCACATCTGTTTCAAACAGAATTTCGTTGGATTATTTATTATTCAAAGGTTAAGTGTATTGCCTTTATTACACATTCAACTTGTGTATGTTTTTTCCAATTAGTTCTTAGGTCTGGTCTGTGAGATAGGTAGGCTATTGTCCCCCCCGTCGCCCCCCCCAAATGATATACAATATACATCGAGGGCCTTCTGGCCAATGCACTTCTTCTATTGGTCTGTTAAATTGTCATTCACATTTTGCTTCTTAGTTCAGTGGGTCAGCCTACTTTACCCATTGGCTCTCTTCACTTTGAGTGACTGTCGAAAGCCTGTGCACATTGTTCACAGCCACTAACAAATAGTTCATGGTAAGTTAAATAAAAAAAAGTTTCAGGGTGTTTTTTAATTTTTTTTTTTTTAATATATCTTTACATGACCACTATTTATTTTGTCAGCACTTTGGGTGCTCAGTTGAATGGGGATTTATTTCCTACCTCCATTTTGAACTTGCTGTTATGAATTGTTTTAGTGACATTATAGCTGCCTGTGATTTGATTGCCCGGTTATGTCTTTATTTTTAATGTGTATTTGTAAAGCTCATGTTCATTCCAGCCAGGGATATCTCGGTTCTGACTGAAATAAAGATTTATTATTACTCCACTCATTGGTACAAATTTTCCAACCTTGAAGTGGGCCTGCCAGGATTTGAAACTGTGACCATGCAGTCCAATACAGATTCCTGCAGTGGATGCATTAGTGGGCTGAGCAATCCGACACAAATTTCCATCACAAATAATAACAAAATGCACACTACAAATGAAAGGTCTGTTAATTAAAAACCCTTACGTAAAACAAACACATCAGTGAAATTGTTTTACTTTGTAGTATTTATTGCAAGCTGAGGGCGGCCTTGCGTAAGTTACACCAGCTTGGCCAGACCCTTTGGCTTTGCCAGTGCTTGTGTTCTATGCTGTAAGATGCAGTGAGTTCTCGGCCCCATAGCACAGAATTTTGGTGCTGCATGCGCCTGCCGTGTATTGGTGGAAAGGCTCGACTGATGCCTGCATAAAGATGGCAGCGGGAAACATGAGCATCGTTTTTAACTGTAACCTGTGTTATTAACTTGCGTACCGGTCAATAGACTCTTCCCAAAAAGGAGAGCACCATCACAATACACAATACACCTTATCATGGTACCATGTCTGCATTTGTGGTACTACCCCTCAGCTTTTGAGCAAAGTGAGTACCTGACTGGGCCTATCCTCTTCCAAAAAAAAGATTGAGTTGTCCATGATTGTTTTCGTTAAACATCTAGTGCATAGATACCTTTGTCTTATATTATTTCTATTGCTGAACTTAATTGCCTTTTTATTTCCATCCTTTTTTATAGTGGGTCTTTTTTTTTCTTTTCTTCACTGTTTACAACTTGGTTATACATTTCGCAGTTGTTTGTTTGATTTTCTGCAACTGAAAAATCGTTTTAGCTTCCTCTTCATTTAAGGTATTTACATTTAAATGGAACCTGCTGCCATCAGGTAAGCAAAAGAATAGATAATATGAAGCAATGTGCTTCCAAGACCCGCTAGCGTTGAGTCCATTTCTCACTGTGTCATAGTCGTCAGGGAAGCGCCTGAACAGCAGGTTCCCACAGACTGATGTGAAATATAGTCTGCTGATAACCAAGTCACCCGGAAACAACAATGTGCTGACTGCACTGGTTTCTGTAAATGGAGGAGATTGCAGAATCTTATTGGAATACAAATGGGGGCACCGCATGATCTCTGGAATCCAATGGGAGGACTCTACGGAGAACCTCTGGCTGTGTATCCTCAACACACAAGAGGAATGGTGTGATAGTCCAGGTAGTATTGCAGTAAGGCAACTCTGGTGGCTTATGCAGTATCTTTACTTTCTACTTCTATTCTCTAAATTATCACACAGTTTTTATTATTATTTTTTATATTTCTGTTAGCGAGTACTACTTTTTTTTTGTTGCGGAAAGGGTTGTGCACCTAGGACCCCCATTTTGTACTTTAACAAAGACCTGCACAAATTGCGGCCGGCGGAAGGCCTTCAATAGCCACATTGTCATGTTTCGGCAGGGAAGGAACCACATTTTTCCTACTGAGCTTATAAGTGATCCTGTTCACGTACTTAGCCTCTTTTCCCAAGCGTCTTTGGTACATGATGCAGCGTGTGCAGAATTTTCCTTTATCTGTCGCAGGTTGCCAGCGGTGCTCCACTTTCAATTGCTTCTTAATGCCCTCAAGGTTGTTTGTTCACTGCATTTTTCTCAGTAGCTCCATACCTACTACCATGCTCTTGCATTTTGCAAAAATGTGTGTTTTTTGAGCGTCCTAGTGTAAGGTAGATCAGAAAATGAGTCAGACCCAAAATATTCAACACGTATGCACCAGAAGAAAGAATATCTTTTCTCATTTCCTCTCTTGCATAACCAAGGATAATGTCTTCGGAGCCCCGGGCTAGCAAAACACTGGAATGTGAAGCCATCCATCATGCAACTGACTCAATTATGTTTGAGTATATTTATTGGTAAAGAAGGGGATAATTGCCAACATCGTTTGGTTTAAACAGCTTGGGTGTATAAAAAAGTATGGAGTCTTTTCATTATCCCATGAACACCCAACCTCCATGATCTATGTTTTGATCTTTTCCAAAGTCTGGTCTTTGTAAGTGTGAATTTCCCAATGTCTGGTGCCATGTCTTGCCATCTACACTCTCTTGCTCCCTCTTATGTTATTGGCGTGCGCCGGGCTGGACAGGCCTTTTATTCCACCAGGTTTTTTCCAGGGTGGTTTTGAAAGCCAAGGTCTGCTCATAGTGACTCTATCACCTTTCCCAGCTCCCCAAGCTTAATTGCAGTTGGCAAGAGGAGGCATCAGGACTGAGGAAGGGAAGAGTAAGTAAGAGAAAGCAAGAGGAGAGCTGGATGGATATTCTGTGAGGAGACAAAGGCGGCAGGACTGGCTTGAGTATTTTTGCTTGAGCTTCTTCCCTAGTCCGGTCCTGTTCTTAAGTGCAGTGTTCATAGCGCTAGATCTATTCAGTAGCCGTGAAGTTGGAGGTCTACTCTCTCCTTTGGGGTGCATAAGTGAGTCTGGTTTGAGTGTACACCTAAGGGCAGATGGCATTGGCGGACATGCAGGAAGTGTGTGCCATAGCCGCACAGTGATGGATATGGGTTCTGGTGACTTGGTGGCCTAATGCATTCTCTCCAGAAACCTTTGTTTGACCTCTGGTTCAGATGCCATCTGGTCCGCGCAGTCTTTTAACCATCCTGGATCAATAAAATGAGTGCCATTCAGTTTGCTAACAATAACCACCTGCCATCCCATGTCAAGATGCCCCAAGGAGTCCGCATGCACTTTACAAAAGCATATGTTATAATATTTTATGTCTACATGGGGGTTGATGGTGATTTACACCGTACCTCCCTTCTTCCAAAAATTTGCATTATATCAGGACAGTTATAAAAACTGCGAGGGGGATGGAAGCTGGTCTGGAAGTCCTAAACTTTGATGGAGATAATTTGAACAAGCAGCCATTTGCCTTTGTCCATTCGCTACATCTGAAAAGCTTTGTTGAAAAGACTGAATGGACTAATAGAAATGCCCCTGTGCCGCGCTTGTCCCACCATTTGGGATTCTAAATCCAAGCACTCACTTCTTCGTTTCCTCAAAGGACATTAGTTTCATGGGGATTACATTAACCGCTTTTGTGATCTGAAACACTTAACTCCCTCTGGGCTAGTTCTAGCAAAAAGACCCTGACATCTATCCTACTTCTCTATGGCCAACAAGGGCCAATCGGCATCAGTGGAAAAAATCCTCTCCAGTTTTTGTTACTTTGCAGAATAGGGCACCAACTACAATCTCATCGGAGCCCATGCGGAAAAATACACCGGTTCATATGTACACCCAGCTTGAAAGCCCATGCATAATCCTTTTTTTTTCCTTTTTTTTCCTTTTTTTTTCCCTAATCGAAACCATATCTGTTGCATTCTTTCCTATCCTTTTTTGGTTGTTATAGTTTTCGGTTGTTATAGTTTTCGGTTACACGAAGTATTCTACAGTAGCTGGAGTAGTGTAGTTGAGAGATTCGGTAGATCTGGATTTGTTATGAGTGTGGCTTATCCCACTCAAGGCCCCCAAGCCCACCCCTGCGTTTTTCTCTGTGTCCCTGACTGCAGCGTTTATTTAGTTCTATAGAACACTATTCGGGTATTCTGCTTGTGTTAAAAAAAAATGCAAAGTTTCCATTACATGGTAGAAATGTTGGCTTGCAAGTACTGTGATGTCGTTGTTCCTGTAACATCTCCCTGTTTCGCTGCACGTCTTTTCATGCCAGAGTGTTATCAAATTATTCATTGCCGTGTGTGCTTGATACTTTATTGCAACAGTGCGGGGAGACCTACGTTGCAGTGACTGATGCCCTTGACTTGAAGAGATAAATAGAACAGGTGACAAACCCTGATTAAAAACCCTTTGCTTCTGGCTGAATCTGTAATCTTCTTTTGATAAATTACTGGCAAGTGTTGATGTTTTCATCTCGTGCAGTTTGAGATCATTGTTTTTGGTCACTGTGATGCAAATTGTATTTTTATTTCAATTTTATGCTCGCATTTACAGTGCCCTTGACTTATCTTTGACACTAATGCATTTTGTATGTTTATTCCTTTTTTATCCTCTCATTTACAGTGCCTTTGAACGTTATTTTTTACCTCTAGTGATCGGATACTCTAGTGCATGGGTACTCCAAAACATTCTTCTGGGGCCACAAAATATGGTCTGTGGTGTGAGCGAGGACCGCACTAATGCTGGCAGGGTGCTGGTCGGACGATTTGGGGTTTGTAATGTGGGTGTAGGGGAGGCAAAGCGTGTACATGTGGCTGCATTGCACAAGCGAAACTAGAAAACCTGAGTTAAATCCCAGCTTTTCCACTGGAGCAAATTGTGTGATCCTAGGCTGGTTGGTTTTTATTTATTCTGCTTCTTTCTCCTTCTCTTGTGTTTGATTTAATAAACCATGATGTTGTCCAATAACAACACGTAACTGACTTGCCTCTTAGTTCACTATTGTCATTGTTGTCAGTGGAAGCATGGATGTTTCTATAGTCATGTTTAAAAGCCATCATTAAAAAAATCCTCTCAATTCAGTGATATCATTGGATGTACTACAGTGAAAAAGTTCTGCAAGTTAACGCAGTTTTTTTTTAAAAGTGGTTGGGCCATGGCAGGGCTGCTGATGGAGTAGGCCATGCCTCGCGGCAGTTCCGCCCTCCCGCAGCCGGCCTAGATGCATTTTACGGCATCGAGACCCGGGACCTGGTGGCGGCGCCTCCGCTGACCTGCCACACGTCATCAGCTGCCTCCTGCGCATGCCGGGGGCGGACTGCCTTGCTCTGGCGGTGCACCTTGGGAGATGGAGACAGCCGGACCCGCCATCTTTAAGTCAGGCGGGAGTCGAGGCAGCGGACTCTTGGGGCTGGGAGGCTGCCTCCTGGAATATCTTGGGCATCCTGTAGGGGCCTCCCCATCCCTTTAGAGCCTGGACACGGAAGGGCCGCCCGCCTGCCCTCCTAATGGTGTGAGGGCAGCCTGTCCAACGGGGCTGAGGCGCTGCCATCTTGGCTTCACCTTTTCCCCGCTGAGGATATCGAGGGCCGGATTAGGCCCGGAAGACAACGCAGCAGATCCCCTATTGTAAGCCTGCGTGGATCTCGGAGGGCTGGCTGGAAGACGCCGGCTTTCCTTGGTGGTGACGGACTCAGGCCGTGCCTAGAGCACAGCGGTGGGCCTTCCCCTTCCCCATGGCATTCATGCAGCGGGGAGTAGGCATTGAACTTACCACTTTCCCCACAGGAGGTCTCAGAAATGCAGCCACTCACTCTCTTTCAATGGGCGACCGCTCGATCTGGTATCTGGGTCTTAATGTGACACTCACGCTGGCTACTTGGTCCCAAGCTAATTGGCCTGAATGCAGATGCTCTGTTTTGGAAGACCTGAGGCACTGGCGGCCACTTCCCATGTCGTGGCTTGGGCTACTCAATTTGGTGATGTTGTCGATTCTGAGGACTTGATCTATCTTTTCCAAACCCTTCCCTCTCCCATCCCCCATGTTGCTATCAAGAATCTTCAGAGGAATATAAACACCTTCATTTGGGGAAAGGGCCGTCCATCACTTTCCAACAAAACATGTATGCTACCCAGAAATCGGGGGTGACTCGCCTGCCCCAATCTGCTTGTTTACTACTGGGCAGCTCTCCTCTGCTACATTTTGGAATGGGTGGTCAACGAAAGCGAAAAAAGGTGGTTCCACATGAACAGAGCAGTGGCATGCAGACACAGTAGTGCTTACATTGCCACCCCTACAAAAAAACTGTCTTGGATATATGGGACAAGCTCGCTATCACTAGGGGTCTCACTACCTTCCCCTCCCCCAGTACTCGGATATCCCGAAACCCTGACTTTTTTCAAGCTTTGCAACCTCACTCCATCTTGGCCTAGGGAGAAGGGAACTGCCGCCCAATCGGGGATCTCTTTGTAGGGGAATCATTTAAGACCTTTGATCAATGCGTTCAAGATTATCATCTCCCTGCCACAACACGACTACAAAACGTTCAACTTGGACACTGGCTGCTCACATCCACTAATGCACAAGGGGCCACACACCAACTCACCCCCTTTGAGGCGCTTTTGCGATACTTTGATGGCTCGCTGGGGCTTATTTCACGTACTTACCAGGGTCTACAGTATTCCAACACTATGTCCCTCCACTCTTATCAAGGGCAATGGCATTCTGACATTCTGGATGCCATCCCACCAGAACAGTTGAAACCGCCCTGGCACGACATCCCTAAAATATATAAAAGTTTATCCCAGTACAAAACGGCCTACAAAGTTATGACCCGCTGGTATTACAACGCAGCCTGACTACAGAAAATGTTCCCCCCTTCACCCCTGTGCTGGCAGTGCAACTCTGTTATGGTTTCCTTTATGCATAGCTGGTGGTCCTGACCACTTGTTTTCCTCTTCTGGAAGGAGGTGCTGAGCCATATCAAAGAAGCGGTGGGGTCCATGCCCAACATGCCGCAAGTAACCATCTTAGGGGCCCGGCCCCAATCCCTCCAAGCTATGACACATACTGACTGGCGCCTGATTCTGCACATGCTGGGGGCAGCAAAACAAACTATCACCTTGCAGTGGAAAAAACCTACGACCCTCCACCTCACTATGGTTCACTCACTTATTGCACACTATTGCAATGGAGCTGCTAACTTGTTCTATCACACACTCTGAAACTACTTTTACACACATATGGCAACCACTACTAGATCACCTCTCGAAATTAGTAGATTGTTGCTTTACCCCACCCTGCCTATGCTTTGCAACTCTTTGATGACCTTCTTCTACCCCGGGGTGCTGAGTCCCCCTAATGTGCGGACTCTCTGTCACATAGACCAGAGATGTTCTACCTAACCCCCTCCCCCTCAGTGACACCATCACCCCCAGCGCCCCTTCTCATACATCCATGCCCCATGCAACTATGGCTAGACGCTGGGCTATGACCTTCATGCCACCCCCCCCCCCTTCCCTCTGTTTCCTTTTTGGTCTCATTTTTCCTTTTTGGTTTGTCTGTTCAATGTGACATGAACAGTATCCTACCTCTGGATTGCAACCCACCTCTTAGCTTGGGCGGTGTAGTGCCACCCCATGGCATACGCTGAGCAATGGTTCTCATATCTTACCCTATCTGTCCAGAAGCAATAGGTCCCTTATAGTGATATATCACCGGGGGTGGGGGGGACTGTTGAGATTGTCACAAACTAGAACAGTGACATGGAGTAAGCTAAACTTGCATGATCGAGAGTGAAATGTTACCTTATAGGATTGCATGACCGACCCTTTTTCTTTTCTGCCTATTTACTGTCGATGACCCACTCTGTGTGTCATCCTTTGAAACGTGGGACACCTGCCGGACTCAATAAGCATTGTTTCTACTGTACTGCGATAAACCATTTAGAGCGCTGTGGGCCAATGGAAGTGTATTGACGGGATCTGTTAAGATATTTACATACTGTATAATTGATGACCATGTTATGTGTTAACTGTGTTTACAGTCATTTGAAAACAATAAACACATTTGAAATTTAAAAAAAATGAGATCACCTTAGTTTATTCCATGTTCGATGTTATAGCGGAGTCTAGTAAACCGCAAACCAATGCTGTAGTCCCCCAAGGGGCCGCATGAATAGGTCTGCTGGACCGCAAGTGGCCCCCGAGCTGTACTATGAGTATCACTGCTCTACTGAGTAGCCACCTACCTACTGTGTGTCACAAATGTCATTCCTGGACACAGCTCACAGGTCTGAAGTTAGAGAGGTCAGCACACAGTCATTACAGTGCACTTCTAAGGGCCATGGAGTGGCCTAGCACAGTCCTCACTGGGGTTCATGGTTCAATGAGCAATAGTTGAGTACAGCTCTGATGCTGTCCTCAAGGACACACTGTGCTGTTTATTTTCTTTAGTAGATGTTAATACATATAAAGCCCATTCATGCACTGCCACTGTTTCCGAAACATGAGTTCATGAAGCATTCAGAAAGCTTCTCACTTTAGACAGTCTGACCGAATTGGATTGTGTTCTTTCAATTTATGAGCAGGATTTTCGATTTGAGCAGTTGTGATTGTGGTTTGTTCCATTTGGTGGCAGGTATGATGAGCCATTATCTTCCTCTCTATCGCTTTAGTGAAATTGGACAGCAGTCCTTCTGAAACTAGATTTTGTAAGGAGGGACATGAATAGAAGACTCTCTACATGTGTACAGAACATGAGTCGGCAGGATCATCTGTGATCTCCTTAGGCGCTTGAATGATGCTAGAACCAGGGGGAAGCGCAGGATCTTTTGGCTGAGATTTCTTTGTCTTTTTTCCCCCCTTTAAAGCAGAGAGAGCTATTGTAGTTTGGACCTTTTGGCAAGTGTTGCATGTTTTTTTGGTTTTTTTGTGTGTTTTCTTGCTGTGCTATAGTGGAGTATGTTCTAAGCATGTTTAGAAATTCTAAACATCTGGGTTGCTTGCAGTATGTAAGGTTGCACGTCTGATGAGGTTCATGTTTTTGTTTATACACGTTTGCATGCCCGTGTGTGTGCCCTTTGTGTGTTTTAAATGTATCTGCACTTCTTTGCTTTTATTTACTTAACATTGTAACATTACTCTCAATTGAGAATATGGAGTTTCTTATCCAATGATTATATTAAATGATCCACCTTAATGTCTTCTTGTTGACATTTTGATTGATTGGAATCCTAGGAAGCACTGGTTTTGACGTGAACAAACATTTTGGCGAGGCGAGATACTCTGACAAAGACAAAAAAAACAATTGTTTTTGCGGCCTCACTACAGACATTGTAACCCTTGCTTTAACATATATTTAAAGGGGTTTTGGGAATGCCTCTTGCTCATAATCGGACAGCTTTTTTTGACTGTTTGATTTTCCTGATCCAGATTCAGTTGATGCCTTCACTGTGTTTATCCCTCCTCTGGAGCATATTGGCTTCATACTGCTTTTTGATTGGTTAAGTATATTCTTCCACTGCTTATGTCAGGGAACTATTTTTTTATTTTCATTTTTCCGTGGAATTTAAACTTTAATGCTTGTTGTAAGTGCTTGTTCTTTGTTTAACACTCTTTCTTGTTTTACCCTCCCCGCACTAGTCATCATTGTTTCTCCCTCCTTAGCCATGTTATTTCTCCCCACCCAAGTCTGCTTCTTGTTGCTCTATCCAACTCCCTTCACCACAGGCACAGAGCACCTCTGTGGCTCTGTGTAAGTCTATCTCTCTATCTCATTCCCTCGAAAGTCTCCACCCACCATTACTGACAGTGTAATGTTTATACAGGCTCACTAGTATTGGCAAAGTCAATAGCAAACTTGTAAATAAATTGTGGTTACTTCCAAGATTGTCATCACTGTTCTATGTACTTGTTGAACAAGTAGCATGCAAAATAATGTTATACCATTCCAAAATGGCTGCCACATTGAGTCTTGATGCTGCGCAGCCTCCATATTGGAAATTTGTTTTGTATACTTAAGGTTTTACATTCCAAGTTGGCTGTCATGTGGTATTTAATGCAAGGCGATTGCCAGCCTGAATGTATTCAGAATCACATTTCCAAGATGGTGGTCTATCAGTGTTGAATTTATCTGTGCTTGTGCCACAGTTCCACAAACAATGAGAACACCTAGACAAAGTCAATACTGATTGGCTTTGCTAGAGCTTGTTCTGCAGAGAAGCTTGTAATCCTTTGATACCTATCTGAACATGTGAAACTAACTAAGAAGACGGAAGGTCATTGCTTACAATATTGGAATTGGGAAGAGAGCTGCTATAATGTGTTTTCATAGTAGAAAGATGAACATTTTTGTACTGGGTACTAACGAAAGTACAGAAAATATGCTTCTGTATTAAGAGTGTGATTAGTGCCACTAGTGTAGAAAATTGAGAAAAATATGTTGCGTACCTCTGATTTCAGTGGCTGGAAGGACTACGATTTAAAAGATATATAGGACAGCAAAAGGGATTTAATTGTCAAGTAAATGTCGAACATGTGTGAATTGAGAGCAGAAGGCCAGATTGTTGGTAAGGAGTTCAGAATGTGGGGATGGAAGGTGTAAAAAGAAAATTGTCCTAGGGTACGGAAGGGTGTGTACCTAAGGTGCCTACAAACTGATGTTTACAAACTAATGTCATTGCAAGTATATGAAACATTTGCTCTCTGCAAATGTGTAATCTCCAGTGAAATCTGGTAATAGCTACTGTTCCGTTTATCAGTATGTAGTAATCCTGTGGAAACAAACAATATCCAGGTAGAAAATAATCTGGCGTATAGCAATAGACACAGTTATGAATGTAGCATCGGTGATGAGGACTTGGAGACTGATTTCTTTTCAATCTGGTGTGCTATTGGTCTGAATGACGGCACTGCCTGTGGCACAGTGGATACGATAGGGCCACATGCTTTGATGCAGCATCAGAAACTATGTTTTTCAAGCTACTGTTGAATGCTTTATGGTTTTGAATATAAACTTGGGTAGGATGTCACGACTGTTCCATACACATTTAGATATAGTCTGAGATTTAATTGAGTTTTAATGGAAAGTCCACCCATGTCAATGAAAGTCACACAGTGTTGTGCACCTGTTTATTTGGACATACATTGTTGAGAATTGTACTAACAATGGGGTGCGGCAAATATAAATTGAATGTGCATGAACTAGTGTTTGGTGGGAGTGTTGAAAAAACAATTTCCATATGTATTTAGAACTCGTTCAGCAACTGTTTTCACACATTATTCTTTAGAACTTGTAGGTAGCAATTATTCATAAAGTGTGGAGTATTCCTGCAACCGCTCTGAAATTGTTTGAATTGGAAAGGCTATTCTTGGAAAGAGTTATTCAGAAAATGGAAGACTGAGTAACTCAATAATTGTAGCTAACAAGACAAACTGAGGGATCAAAATGTGCTTTGACTTTTGAACCTGAAATAGAATGTCTTCGTGGCTAAGTATCCTTTGTCAAACACTGCAGAGTTGCTGTATGTGACTAGTTCACTCCATTGCATTTTTGTTCCCAAAAACCATTTTGATTTGCAGTCTATCTTATGTGATGGAATGATGCCCAAATAAGGGAAAATGCTGTCTTCCTCCAGCTTTCAATCCCTGGTGTAAATATCTTTACATCCCACCAGTATTTTCCAAAGACCATTATCTTTGTTTTCTTGAAGTTAATTTGAGGACCATTAGTCTCACACTATTTATGGTAAGCATCTGTGCTTGTACCCTTTTTGGCATGTGTGCAGCGAGAATGGAGTCATCAATGTACAGTAATGTTGGCAGCTGGAGACTGTATGGTCGAGAAGTCTTGTTTAGCTTTCAGAACCTTCTTGTAGGTGTAATTTGCGTAAATCACGAAAGGCAATAGGGAAAATAAGCAGCTCTGTTTTCTCCACCTGTGGTTGGGAACGGTCTGCTCAGCATTGGATTTTTAGCTTACCCTCACTTTGTAGGCGCGCTTCCAGGGTACAACATTTTAATGACTGAATATAGGGTGCGGTCCAGTCGCAGATCCTCTAGTTTACTCCATAACCTTACCAACAAACTAGAAATCGTCTATTTCAGCAGAGATTGTGAAGTACTATGATAATGGAGGGATAGCTTGATCTATAAGGTGCCCAGCTCTTGTTACTGTGCAGTGCTGTAGTTTATCTGCATACTTTTAAAACAAACAGAGTTTCATTTATTTGTAGGAAAAGTACTAGTTCTTTCACAGGTGCCACTTACTAGCGGCCCTTGATAAGGGCTGTAATCCCTATATTACCCGCCCAGTGGTTCCTCTGTGCCTTTACTGGGTGGTAATGAAATACAACTAATGCAATAAGGAATATCTTGGTAAAAAGTGTACCACACCATTCTAAACAAACTTTGGCCAATACTGTCCTGATTTTCATTCAGATTTCCACCTGCTTTTTGCAGGTGAATGTGTACCTAGAACTTTAGGACACTTCTAAACTTGTTTCTGCTACCAGGTGTTTACTGAGCTACTCACAATCAGCTGTTTTGTGGGTACGTGGGTTTATTAGGTTCTCTTCTTGGTGTATTCTTATTGTGTCAACAGTTTCAGAGTTACAAACTTAGTGCCTCTTCAAGGAGTAAGCCTTGATTGCGTGACCTTGCTACCTTTTGTAGAGTCAATGTGTACACAGGGTTTGACTCCGTTATCCATTTCATTGCAAGAGTATGTAAGGTCCTGGAACAACAGTGCAAATAATGTTTTCGATCATTGGGTAATGTCCTATAAATAGGAGAAAATGATTCTCTCAAACCTTGTGCAGTTCTGACAAACGATTGGCAAGTGAAATTATAGCTTCACATTGTTAAATGGGTGAAACCTTATGCAAATGCTTCAGTGATAATTCTTAGTTTTGGGGAAAAGGCTGATCTTGAAACCTTACAGAATGTTATGGTTTTTCCCTTTTTATTCTTTGTACTATATTTACATATTTTCGTTTTATTTCAGTTGTCTATGAACACCGGTCACGGCTAGAAAAATCTCTCCAGAAGGAAAGACTGGAACATAAGAAAGCAAAAGAAGGTAAACTCGAACCCTACTTCCTACTACACATGTTTGCAAAGAAATAATGTTAAACTATATGATGCTAACTGGAGTTAGGAATGCAGATGCATGTGCACACTCTGAAAAAAGCTTTATTTACACACAAATCTGTTAAAGAAAAGCTGTTTAGGTTTATCAGCAAAAAGCCTGCACAATCCCCCTGAATTTGGGAAATTAAGGTAGCTACGCATCCTTCTCTTCTCTCCTTCCATTCACTGCTATTGTGGCATAATATTGAACTTTTTCAGTATATTTCTAACTCAATCCTAATTCTATTTTAAAGGTTTTACAGTCAATGCATTTGTTTGCTTATGATCCACGTTGTGGTTGTTTATTTATTGTGCCTTTCATGTGTGCATGTAGAAGTATAATTCACACTGTAGCCTGATAGAATACTGGTATAGTCTCTTAGTGTCTGATGTAGCTCAATGTTTCCACTGTAACCTAACCATACACATCTATATCCTGCTATGCTAAAACATACTCGTATGGTCGGAGAAATCCTCATATGCAGCAGTGGCCTTGTGTACCTGGGTATAGAAGCCTTCTTTGTTGTTGTATTGTAGTCTTATCATGGAGGGGTTCACCTGCTCTATTCATTCTGGAGTACAATGGTCCCTCATGCACTAGATTATGTCCCCTTATGCTTTACCCAGGTTCTTATGCCGGTTCTAACCTATCTGGAGGTTAGGGCCCGCATAAGACCCTGCGTATGCCTCATGCAATTGTAGTCCCCAAGACCCTGGAATTGCCATAATAGCTTATGGACAATATATCCATGCAACATTTTAATATACAGGAAAAGCATTGTATGTAACGATATTGCCTCTCCCATTGTGATCTTATGACTCCCCTATGAATTTATGTGCCCTCTTCAGCCTCAAAACATGTGTATTTTGGTGAAATCCATATCATTGTGTTGTAGCTAGTATGTCAAGTCCATTGAAAGCAGAGCAGTAAAGGTAGAAACTGCGTTGGTACCTGCAAAACCATTACTCCCAGTGTCTTTAATTCATTGTATTGACATGGTTTAAAATGTTTAGAACATTGGAAAGTTGAGAGCTCCATTGAAGACAACGGAGTAGCTTCGGGCTTATAATGGCTGGTATAAGCCTGGATATCCAGCATTCCAAGATTTGTCTTCATGTTTCCTCTTTTTTAATTACTAACATTCTACCCTTTGAAGGTGGAATGTTCTAATAGTCCTTCTGGCTCGGACTATAACTGTTGTTAAAGGCCCTTTACCCCACTTTAACCTCATCGCTGCTGCCGACGGCCAGTGGCTGTCGTGTGCACTACCTCGGTAGTGCTGCGCACGTCCGTTGGCCGTCGCGTTCCCGCCCGCTCAATAGAACATTGCGCACTAGCACGGAACGTTTGGCGCAGTTATGAGGTTAACTCGGGTTCAGGGCCTTTAATAACCTGTGTAGCCCTTGGCAATGGGCTATAATAATGGGATGGAGTGATGTTAATCTGCAGCCGTTCTCTGCTGCGAGAATACTGCACTACTCTTCGGCACTGATTAGTTGCTTGTTATTGCTGCCTTTTGAAATATGTTGTGAAGTAGGAGAAGTTGGCATGGTTGCTGGTATTTGGGATGTTCTTGATGGTGAGTTTGGTGGTATTTCTGAGGTGTTTTGGGAGCAGTGTGAGGGGACAGATGAGTTGTGGAAGGAAGTAAAGAAGTATGTCGTTGAGGGCTTGCCTAGGAAAAATGAAGTTAAGCCAGAATTGGAGGCCATATACAAGGTGGCTGAGGAGCTTGAAATGGAGGGTAACCTACTATTCAAAGGTGGAACGTGTGTTCCTCCTAGTGGTATTCATGAAGTTATTCTCCAATTAGCCCATAAGTAACATCCCAGTATGTCTGCTATGAAGCGGTTGGTGAGGGTCTATTTTTGGTGGCCTGGTACGGACAGAACGATTGATCGGGTTGTGAGGGAATGTGAAGTGTGTGCATCAAGTGAGAGGATGATGAATGGCCTGAACTACCCTGACAGAAATTAACTTTTGATGTCTCTGGGCACTTTCATTTTCTACCAGTGGATCTCCGTTTCGCCCTTGTTTTGGTGGATTACCATTCCTAATTATCTGAGGTCAAATTTGTTCCACGTGCCGTGACCGGTGCTGTTATCGAGTTTCTCAAGGAGGCGTTTGCTAGGCAGAGCTGTCCCTCCATCCTCGTGACCGATAATTGGGTCCAATTGACTTCCAATGATATGGAGGCGTTCCTCAAGCACTGTGACATAAAGCATGTTACTACTTCCTTTTACAAACCCCATGAAAATGGTCAGCTTGAGATGTTTAATCGGGTGTTAAAGGAGTTGGAGGTGGAGGTACATGCCTGCGGAGGTAATTGGACAAGTGTGTTGAGGGAGAAACTGTGGATGTATAGATAACTCTGCACCCCAGCACGGAAGTCAGCCCTTTCAAACTGTTGAAATGTAGAAATCCTGCTTCCCGTTTTTGTCCTTGGTGGTTCAAGAAGAGATGGAGTTGTATTCGAGAGGAGTTTGATGTGAGAGATGTAGCGTAAAGAGGAAGTAAAACAAGACCAAAAAGTGGTATGACAAGAATTGGAGAGCTACGTCTCATGGTATAGTTGTGGGAGATTGGGTGAGAGTTCGCAATCCCGTTTTCGAAAGCAAAGTGTTACCTAAATTTGGTAAAGCCATGAAGGAACAGAAGGTTTACACTAATGGCATCAATCCTCAAGATGGCAAGGTGTGGAATGCTAGGAAAGTTGCCAAGTGCATCAACCCTGTTAGTGATGGCCAGGGAAGTGTGTGTGGTAATGGGTGTGGAAGTGATTTCTTGGTGAGATGCAAGGGTCCGAATGCAGGTTATCATCCGGTGGGTGTTCACATCGATTCCCCTGGGATGCCTGGCTTGGGTCAGGACTCTGTGGCTTCCCGTGTCCGGATTCTGTGGCTTCCCGTGTCCGGATTCTGTGGCTTCCCGTGTCCGGATTCTGTGGCTTCCCGTGTCCGAACTCGGTGGCTTTCCCGTGTCAGAACTCGGTGGCTTCCCGTGTCAGGACTCGGTGGCTTCCCGTGTCAGGACTCGGTGGCTTCCCGTGTCAGGACTCGGTGGCTTCCCGTGTCAGGACTCTGTGGCTTCCCGTGTCAGGACTCTGTGGCTTCCCGTGTCGAGGAAGGCCTTAGGAACTGCCCTGCCCCTAAAAGATATGCAGATTTTAAGTAGCATTTCCTTTTTTTTTTTGTTCTTTTCTTCAGTTGGTCTTGCAATCATGACCTGTGAGGCTGCATTCTGCTGTGTTGCAACTAATAAACCAGCTTTACCTACAACTGCCTGGACCTGCTTTCTTACACTTGGCTTACCTGGCCCAACTGTAAACTGGAGTGGCACAATAAAATAAACATACAATATGCTCTACAATAATAATGTATGAAAAAACAACTCAATGAAGATAGCATATTTGTCGGGAGCAGTGAATAAAAGAGTATGTCTGCGTGCACTGGATATTTATGTGTTCTGAACATTCTATATGCTGTTTGATGTGTTGATGTTCTTTAAAGGGCTGCATGTTGGCGCACCAATCAAGAATGATTGCATAATGGTAGCCTCCGGTCTTGTAATGAAATGAATCTTACACCTAATGCTATTGGCTGTGTGGGTGTATGAAGGCAGCCTCCTATGTGTCGGTCTTCTATGTGCTAATGCTACACGTGTTGGCACATTAAACCCAGACTTTCTGACTTTGCCCTCGTCTGTCATTGTAAGACCCTCTAACATTCTACGAGGCCTTGCTTGACAGGCGACAGTTGTTTCCACTTGGTTGTCCCGCTTGTCTCTCCAGCGCATGCTGTTTTGTGTATGGAAAGGAAATCACACACCCTGCCCATTCCTCCAGCAGAAAGGTACAACAAGCTGTCCATTCACGAGGCGAGGGCGAGGCTTTTCCATCCTGGGCACGAGGCGGCTTCCCCCATCGCCTTTGAGCAGTCAATGCAAGGGTACGGCGGCTGTTCTTAACCCGAACTAGAGGGAACCCCAACAAAGAGGTCCCTTATGGACTGGAGGCATGCTTGTTAAATAGTTAATATAACTTGGCGTAAAAAGCCTCAACTCCATAAAAGAGTAGGTCTCAGTCACGGGGCTTTTTATCCCAGTGCAACAACGATCGTTGTTTCTTTCCTGAACCTGCTGCGGTACTGCCAAGTAAGTCTTCTGATTCTCTGCTGCCATCTACTGGCTCTTAAAAGGTACTACTGTAGTCTGCAGTTATAATTCTTGTTTCTAGGCATAGGTCTATTACGAGTGGACTTTTAATACCAAACTGCGCAGAAAGATTAATTTCCTCACAAAAAGGTATTACGAGTCCCATTTGTTTTTTCCAATTACATTATTACCGCATTGTTTTCTGGGGCTTAGTCCTTCAGTTTCTGAACTTGAGGACTTGATCTCCCGAAGAAAGTTATGGGAATTACGTGTTGGCATAAATACATTAGTTACTCCTCATTTCACTGACCCGATGTAGTGTTATTTGATTTCTTTGAAAACCATTGAGTTAAAACGTGTCCTATCAAATTAAAGCCCAAACGATATTTATTTTGTATTTTCTTCCTCTCTGGTCTCATTTCTTTTCTTCACCCGTCCCTCCTTTTTCCCTCATTCCTTTCCACTCTCGCTTCTCCCCTCCCCTCCCTCCCATCCGTCCTTTCCCTCGCTCCCATTTCCTCTGTTCCCTACTCTCCCTTCCCTCACCTCCTTCCTTATAGACGTCAACGCAATTGATACGATGAGTCTTGATAACTTGAATACTGGAGACATCAGAGCGGTCCCTTGGGGAAGCTGATGTGAATGAGAATACGAAAAGTAGTAGGGTTGGCTACTAGGTAGAGGGTGATGAAGGCAGGAAGAGGGTTCCCAGCATAGTGCATTTTGCAATGGAAGTATTTAGAAAAGTCGTTTGTAAATTGTCGTAAGTGCGTGGAGAGCAGCAAAAGGATTTATTTAGATGTTTCAAATGAGATCTCCGTGATCTGATCAATTCCTGGAATCAAAGGTCTTGAGCAGCATTTAGACAGTCGTAATGATGCTATTTGAGATCTCTCGAAAGCTACGGTAGTGTACAGCATAGTTTGGTTTTGAGGAACTAGTTAGGGATATCATGCTGTTGCATAAATGTGCCGAAGGTAATGTGTACATAAGGAGAAGAGCAAAATATATTAAGGTGCATTAATTAGATGATTTTGGTGGGTATGGTGAAGATGAGATTGTGCACTCAATTAGGTTGAGCAGGAATATGGTTGGACTGGATTTTTCTTTTTCCAAGCTGATAAGTTTTGGGTGATGAGCAGGGATAGTTGAGTGTCTAGTGGATTAGGGCATGGTTAGAAGTAAATGGATCAAAGAAACAGAGTTAAGTGAGTTGAAAAAACAGCATAGCATCAAGAGGGTTGCCATGTGTGTACGTTGGGGTGATATGGATATGGATGTTGGTGAGAGGCTTATGGGTATATGCATTCGGGTGGTGTGGGTATTGATGAACGAGTCCCTGTGTGTGTGTGTGTGTAAATCCAGGTGATGTGGGTATTGGTGAAGTAGTTACTGTGTGTGTGTATTTCTGTCTTTTGGGCGTGGACAAGAGGGTTACCATGTGTTGCTTTCAGGTGGCGTGTTTGTTGTCTAGAGAGAGTGAGCTGCAATTATTTGAGGGACTCTGGTATTTATGAAGTGTTTCCATATCCCCTCTTCCTATGAGAAGGTATGGTGCCTAGGTTACCAAAGAATTACTTCATTTGCCTGATAGAAAATATTTGACTACATTTTGTACTTTAAAGGGATCAGTGACCGTAAAAAAGAGTGTAGGAAGAGTGAGGTAGGGTCAGAGTGTCAGATGTCAGGCGTGCAACACCCATTGGGCTCAGGGGCTTCAGCCCTCCCTGTCGTGTGTGTCAGCCCGGGCTGACACAGCTTTGCGGGCTGGCGATAATCTAATTGCAGCCGCACCCGAGTACTTAACAGGTCTTTAAAAGACCATTTACTTGTAAATTAGGCTTTTGTTGTGTTTCCACCCCTTCTTACAGCCACTCTGTCTGGTTGGAAGAATTAGCCCCCCCCCAAAATATTTGTCAGCCCCCCCCAACCATCTAAATTCTACTAATTGCAGTTGTAATGGTTCAATAGCTTGATAATGTTTGCGCCATAGATTCAGCAGATTTCAAATCCAATTAAACACTAAGAATACGGCCATGCATTGTCAAGGTTGTAAGGTACTCCTTAAAAATCCGATTAATAGCCACTTACAGTGTTCCTGGAAATCAAATACGTTGCCTACAAAGAGACAGTTGTGATAACGTATTTTAGACCATATCACCTAAATCATATGCTAACTAATAAAACAGTGCAAAACATTTTGCTGCAGACAACAAAAGTGATATTTTGGGAGCTGCAACCGTACTCTACTAAGTGGTGGGGATAGCTAATTTCATTTGAGATATTGTGGAAAGAATTTGATTTTATAACTCTTCTTTTGCACCCGGAGAAGTGAATCTAGAGATACATTATTATGAAGAATTTAGTTCTATTGTATAATATGGATATTACAATTGTTTTGTTGATGAACTGATTTTACGATGAGGCGCGTGGATTTTTTGTACACTTGTCAACTAAGAAACAAGTATGTGCAAGAGATAGTAGACAAAAATATTTGATCATGAGGAAGGAATAGGAAACCAATATGGTAGTGCTAACAACAGAATTGAGAATGCATGTGTGTTTTTCCCACCTTCACATGTCCTGTTCATTGTTCAGGTGCTTGGGGGTTTTAGGACCTATAGGTTTTGGTACTCAGTGTTTGCAAAGATAAGACTCAGAAGCTGATTCCCATGTTGTTCATCTGCTGGCCCCTGTTGACGTCAGGGTGATTGCCTTCCAGGTCTTGTCTCCTAGTCAGTGTGCTAAATAAATACTTAAAAGCATCACCGTTATTATCGTAAGGCTGGTAATGTATTTTTTTATTCTGTAGTTCCTGTTAAATTAACACTTGTACACCTCTCTAGGTTTAGAGTTGGAAGACTACAAAATAACCCTATTTTTTAATCATCTTTTCTTTCTAGATTTTCTCGTTTATAAACTGGAAGCACAAGAAACACTAAATAAGGGAAGGGTAAGTCATCAATTTTTTAAATCATTGTGAATGGAAGGAATGCTGGAAGTCTTAAGACAGGTGTGTGTTTGCTCTTATTTGCTGCTAAAGTGTTTGGGAATGTTGACTGATGTCAGTTGTCTCTAGATTGTACACATGTAGCTGTAGAGGGGAGGGGGTGTTCCTGAAATCTTTGCTGGTTTAAGTCCAAAGCAGTGCCTAAGCGTTTGAAAGAAGGTTGCCAGGTTGAGCCTGTGGGGCAAGTACAGCTGTTGTAGGAATGGGGGAATTCTGAGATGAGTGAATGGGCAGGGAAAGATTTTGTTGGATGAACAAGGTCAGTCAGTCAGTCTAAACTTTATTCAGTTATCAGATAAAAACAACCATAAAAGTACAGATAAGTCATCACATTTCAAAAAATGTCCTTAAAAACACAGTTAAATAAAAACAGGGATAAAAATATGCCCGTCTTATTTTAGTTCATTTAGATGATCGTTTTTCGGAAGCTAAAAACAAATGTAAAATATACAGACGGAGATGCGACGGCTAAAATGTTATCTAATCTTTGTAGTTCTAAAAAAGCAGGTCAACATTTGTTGCATTCCATAATCTTCAGTAAGGGCACAATCCATCTCCTCCTAGGATTTGTGTAAAATCTACAGAAAAAAAGAATATGAATGTCTGACTGCTCAGACAGATCATCACAAGGGCACTTAATAAGTTGTTTACACCAAGTATTCATAACTGGGAAGCTAAGGGATCTAAGTAACAGATTTAGTCTAAAAAGGCGTCAGTAAGAACCTCTCAAAATCACTCATTTTCAATCTAATGTATGGTTGCATGTAATCTGAGGTTACTATTAGTTGATGTGCAACCACAGTTTTCTTTGATATTTCTGTATTAATTCTTAGGTCGCCCAAATACCTCATACATATACCTTTAAGGATTTTCCTAGGAACGTGGCTCATACTTGTGGGATCGTCATAGTATTCCCGGTGGCCTATGTTTGTAAGAAACGTCATCACATAGCTTAGCCACCCCTCCTTACCAGTGTTATCTAGGCTGGCAAGGTCAGACGAAAGAGCAGATGGATGGCCAGAGGGCTGTTGAATCCTTGGATCGCTGTGGAAGTGATTAGAAGAGATTGTGCGCAAGCTTCTGCAGAGTTGATGCCTACCATTGCGTCGGGAGCAGATTAGTGTGGAGCAGGAAGATTTTCCTTGGCCCAGATCAAGGTAATAAACTTCGAGGGATGGATGCAGTTAGGCAAATATAAAAGACACACTGCACTGTCCTAAGTATATTGCCATGTGGGGCTTTATGTAAATGAACTGGATTAATCACACCGAAGGTTGAGATAGGAGGTTATGAACGTTTAGTGACACAGACGTTGTAATATGAGCTGAAGCAGCCAGTGATGGGTAGATTGGCATGGCCTTGAGAGCGTGAGGAATACAAGAGGGATTATTAGGTGAATTGGAGAATTTTACAAGGAGGATGATGTTTTTAGTGGAGTGATCAGGTGCTTGTGAGTTCAGGGAATGTGCGAGTTTGATGAAGGTCCCCTGCCTCAACATTGGCATCAACATGGCAGTTACAAAGGCAGAGAAGCGTGTTAATAAAGGCAGTTACATCCAGAACTAGGTTCTGCTCTTAAACTGCTTGAATGGGCCCCTGTGTTTATCATTGGAGAGGGTGGGGCACTGCAGGAGTAATACTTAGATTTCTGCAACCAGACCAGCTAGGCCTGCAGTCTTCCTAGTTTTGGCTCACCAGTCAAAAATAAGGTTTCATATCTGTTCTAACATTTGTGCTTGGGCACATTGGACAATCATATTGTAGTACAAGAGGTTTAGTTCAGTTTAGGAGATTGGAAAGCCTAATTGTCTCTCTGCTAGTGTTAATAGATTACATGCATGCATACTTGGTTGCGTTGCATCCAACAGTAACTCAAATGGCCGAATTATGGAATGAAGCCTGTGGTATCCATGTGAAACATTGAACAGTCTGAAGTGCATGCTCTAACTCGTAGATTTAGTGCAGCACTGCTGACAACACAATACAAAACTGAAAGGGCACCCTTTGCTCTATTGCTATGTGCAGGTGGCCTTCTGACCCTAGAAAGGTCCCAAGAGGCTGTGTGCAATGAAACTGTTCAACCCCTAGTGGGGATTTGAAAGCATCCTGCAGGCTTGGGGTTGCGAATGCTGCTCTAGAGGTTTGAGTGATGCTCCTGCCGGTAAACCTTCCAGCTTTTCTGATTGGATGGTATCGTTGGGTCCAGCCATGCTCTTTATTCACTAGATAATAGGGATGATGATGCTGTACTTGGTCAGAAACCCAACCGGAAGCAACCGGTACATTTTTGTGTGCCAAGAATGGTATTGTTATTGTTTCCTTGTCCCAGACAATACGTGGAGGCAGAACCTCAGCCCCCCCCTTCTTATTCCAAGCACTGTAATACTACAAGTGCTTTCACTGTATCGGTGTAATATATGCACCCAATTGCTCATGGGTGCAAACCTGCCAACTCACACAGTTTCACTGTGTGTCACACAGTATTGAATACCTTCACTCAGGCACATTGTGAGTAGTTGATTTCACATGGTGGGAGACAAGTGAGCTGGAAACCCATACGAAAAGTGGGCTTCCAGCTAGTGTGAGGAGGCTCCATTGGGGGTTTGCACCCTGCCCTGGACGTTGGCAACTGCCTCAAAAGCATCAGATTTCTTATTTTATGGGGGTGGGGGAGGGGGAGGGTGTTATTGTGAATCCTGACCAGTGCTGGCACAGAGCCACGACCTCCTCTCCCAAGGCCCTCCACAACAGGTTATATATTAAGAGGCTCATGGCCCACAGCTTCAGTGGGCCCTGCTTCTTCCCTTAAGAACAATAACAAAAAATCAAGTCTGCTGACAAGTGGGTGACCCAGATTAAAAAAGAAAAAAAACATTGACAAAGCCAATAGGTATTGCCTTTCAAAGCATGCAGATATATAAGGATGTAAAAGCAGGCAAGCAAAAGAAAAAAAAACCTTTAAATGGCAAGCAAAAGTGCTGACGTTTAAAGGTGGTGGAAAATAATTTTTAAAAATGACCCAGTTTAAAAATAAATTAAAAGAAAAACCTGAAATGATAATCTGGATTAGCCTACCACCCCTCTCAAGCAAGTGAACTGCTTTTTAAATAGTAGAGCACAAACCAAATACTCAAAGTGCAAAAAAAATGTCGGAAGTAGGCTTACCTCCCATGCTGCTTGCTGTGAATTTTATGGAAAACACGCGGATCGTGAGACTGCGGAAACTACCTGTAGTAGGAATGAAATTGAGCAACCAGAATCACATAGGCAAATTCCTACAGATCTTATGCAGCATTTACGACACGTCTTTGGTGGTGAACATGTTGTACCTGCAGCAAGCATGGATTATGAATCATATGATTGAAAGAAGTAAAGATAGACCAGGAAAGAGTGGGTGCAGATGCCTTTAGACAAAGTTGATGCAGAGCACATTCTGCTGCTCTGTATTTCCAACAGGAAGTCATGGTTGATGTCTGTGGGGAAATTTAGACTTGACCCAATCCCCATAACACACTAAGCAGGCTTCAGCAAGCCATGTCCCGGCTTTGCCTACACCTGTCTCTAGAAGATTCTAATGAACTTAAGGCCAGTGTGATGGAGTCTTTCAAGTACCATACAACTAGTGTTATCAGAATTGGTATTTTCCATTTTTTTATGGTCTTACTAAGCCTTCTTTGTATATCTTTTTCCCTACAATTTTATATACATAGTATCAAAGCATTCAAAGTGGCTTTGGGGTAAAAGTGTTAAACAATAAGTAGCCTTGAAGTGTTATTCGACTAGTTAGTTACATTACATTTCCATGCCTTATTTAATGTGACCTGCTTTGCAAGAGTAAAAGCTGCAAAAGTAGCACTTCCTGGTTAATATCCCACTCAAGGTAATCGTTCTAGCAGAAACTGGAAATTGGTTCATATCTTGTGTAACTACTTCATGGGTTCAGAATACATGGTGGACACTGTTCTAGCTCATGTTTCCAGTAAAGGCTTGTTCTTATTGTTCTGAATGTTTACGGTTTGTTATTAAATTAGAACAAGCCATCTGGAAGATTCTGCTGGATAAGAAACCTATTAAAGTCAATCGTAGCTTCTACTAATAAGAGAATCAATTCAATGCTTAATGTCCATTCCAAGTATTCTAATCTTGCAATAGTAGACAATGCTGACGTAGATTTCATCCATTTGAACGTGCCTTTAGTGCATAGTCCACGGGCTTCCTTGCCGGTCCCAAGTATCAAAAGACTAACAAGGTCATTGTTTGGATGTATCACCTGCTACAGGATAAAAAAGTAGTTTCTATAGACCTTTCCTATGCACTTTATTACTTGGAAATGATATATTATAAACTTATTTCATAGTAAAGCAACCAGTGTTGTAACAGTGTTTTTCACCAAAGTTTACATCTATGTTTTAAATATTTTTTTTTATATTGTAGCAAGATTCCAACAACCGATACAGCGCACTCAGTGCACAACACCAAATGTTAAAGGTGGGTACTTTGAGACCTTTCTAAGAATGTTTCTGTACAGTCATCAAAAGATCAAAAATATATTGCCAAGTGGTATAAATAAAATTAGTTTAAAACATTTTTCTGCGGCAAACACTACAATAATCAAGCTGTTTACCTTTTGGGGGTGTGGTTGGGGAGCGGTTGAGAGACAGTTATCGTCTCCGATTATTTTGCAGTTGCAGATCAAGAGAATGATGGAGGAGTAGAAATAATATCTAAACTAAAACACTCTCTAAAATCAGGGTTATCAGGGTTATTTAAGTCCATAACATCAACATATTGGATGCTGACCAGGTTTCATGAAGTCTGTTTCAGTAGTGATGCAAATCAAGATTCATTAAACAGTACATTTTATTTTCAAAAGCATTCTTGAAAGCCAACTGAACTAAAATTCCATGTATGCGCTTTTGTACTGCAGTGGAAAAATTTACATAGAGTTTATTTCCACCCGACACCTTCTCGGATTCGGGAACCAACCGACTGGCGGTCGGTGGTTCTGCCCGACCAATTACGATGCAGCGGAGCACTGTTCGGTCAGAGTCCCATTGTTCACTATGGGAGCCAGTGTTCTGGCTGACAAAACTGGCTTCTATGGGGAAATGTGGTGTGTGTGTAAAGCCCTGTACCCTGTGGCAGGCACCCCACGGTGCCAGCTACACAGTGCAGGATTTTACTGGGGGACCCCCTTAGGTACCCCCTCTGCCCCCAAACGGAGGCTGCAGGATGAAGGGGGCCCTGCTGGGGCCCCCAAAGTCACTTACTGACAGACTTTTTGTGTCGGACAGTCCGACTTAGAAAGGCTGTTGGAAATAGACATCGTGGTCTGTCAGAAACGCTGTCTGTAGAGCTGCACAATGTGGTTCTGACTGACAGAACTTAACGAGAGCCTGTCTGAACCGATTCAGAAGGACCGCCAGGTTTACAGTACAACAACAAACATCATAATTGGTCGGGCGAATTGTAAACCCACCGAGTCGGTCGAAAGTGTTCCGACGCGGTCTAGGACATTCCGACTTTCTGGCAGAGGCTTTGCGCCACACATCGTAATGAGGCTCCTAGTTTCTAAACTAACCACCCTTACAATAAACAATGATGGAAAAAGTCTTGAGAAATTCCGGAAGCTGCACTAGACCTCTTTCATTTCATCCGAGTTAACACATGAATAGAAATTCATCCTTGTGAAACATAGTAGAAGCTTCCTACACACCTGTGTTTCCTTGGAGGAGCTGACGTTCATCCTCTCTGAAGCAATCTTTCTGTTTCATGGTTCAGTTCTTTTATTTCTTTTATTTTTCTCTTTGTTGAGCAGTATTTACAATGAAGAACACGTTTGCATGTAAACACTGGATAAGACATTGTGAGAGAAAAGAGAAAAAACATTGAAGAATGTTTGAAACAAAGTGCTCTAGTGCAGCAGATATTTCAAACCATTTCGATTCTCAAGATCCCTTAAAGACTGAATGCCTCTAGGTTTCTCAGTTTTGATACATTACTCAGAAAACAATAAAATAAAGATGTAACTCCTAAAAACTGTATAGCTTTATCAGAGTAAATATAGTACATAAAATACCTCCGTTCAAACAGTGTAAAATCAAGCCATTGATGTAATCCATGATCAAAAATTCAATGGGCAATACAAACAAAGTTAATCAGTTCAGTTCAACAGTTTTTCAATCATGATGAACCATTTGATAGAGGTCAGATGCTCTTTTTAAATTAGAATACACCCGGTATCGAATTCTCTCAATAACCGCATGAATCCATTATCGAAAACCAGATAAATTCAGGAATCGGTCAATGCTGTATTATTTCAATAAACCTCAATGCTAGGTTACCAAGGTGCAAAAAGAATGAGGATAAAATCTCGAACCTAAAGTGCCACCCCCCACCCCCTGGTTTTCCGAAAAACTAAAGGAGAAAACCAAATGGAAAAACTTGGAGCGTCGGTGGCGCAAGAACTATACATCCGAAGCCAAACTTGCCTATATTACTAGCAAACTGGCCTGTCACTCCCTTTGTCGGGCTGCACGTGCCAAATATGTTTCCACATCTATTTTACAGGCTAACAACTGTCCTAAAACCTTGTTTAATATGGTCAAGGATTTATCTGGCTCTACCACCATACAACCTCCTCCCAACCTTAATTCTATACAATGCGAGGATCTTGCACAATTCTTTGTAAATAAAGTGGAAACCATCTATTCTACGCTGGTTCGCACTACCCCTGCTTCCTCTCCTTTACTCACTGTGCCTGCTGATTGTCCTGTCTTGCCACCTGAAAATCACAGACTTGATAAATGTGACCACCCTCGACTCCTGGCCACTCTTGGACATGGTAGCACTCACACATCATCTTAGTCATATTAAATCGGGATCTCCCTGTGATCTACTGCCCATTACAGTCTTGCGACAAATTGACCCACCCACTCTCAATTACATTCTTCAATTGCTTAATACATCCCTAATGACTTCTATTGGAAGCATGCAATGGTTGTCCCATTGTTAAAAAAAACTAACGCTGATCCTGCCCTTCTTTCCAACTTTCGTCCAATCTCTCTTTTGCCTGCGAACTCAAAGATTCTTGACAGACACATTAATGGGCATTTGTCCAAGTTTATTGAGACAAATGGGCAGCTTCATCCCACCCAATCTGGCTCCAGGACCGGTTACTCTACCGAGTCCACTCTGCTTGGGGTTACAGAAGTGCTCCGACACAACATCAACGCGGGCAAGACCATGGCCTTGATGCTGCTTGACCTGAGTGCGGCCTTTGATACGGTCTCTCATACCGTACTCATAAAGGCCCTCCAACTCTCTGGTGTTACTGGGACAGCCTTGAGCTGGCTTAGCTCATTCCTCGCCGATCGTACCTTTCAGGTCTTTTCATCTACCTCTAAATCCAAACCTCATCTCTTGCCCTATGGGGTCCCCCATGGTTCAACCCTCAGTCCCCTACTGTTCAAAATGTATATCAGACCGCTGGCAGCTTTGGTGGATTAATCAGGGTTGTCGCTTTTTCCATACGCTGATGACACCCAGATCCTCTTCTCTCTTTCAGCTGATAAAACTTTCGAGCCTTCGGCACTTAGATCTTACCTCAGCAAAGTTATTGCTTGGATGAACGCCAATTTTTTAAAACTTAATGGCGATAAAACAGAGGTTCTGATCCTCGACAAGGACCGAGGTCTCTGGGGCCCTCAACATTGGCCACCAGAAATGAGTATGCTTCCACAGCCCTCCACTCAGGTGCACAACCTTGGTTTCATTATGGACGATTCCCTTTCTATGCGGCAGCAGGCTACCAAGGTTGCCGCCACCTGCTTCACCATTCTGAAATGGTTGAGGAAGATCATGTGGATGCTTCCATCCCTTGCCCAGCGTACCGTGGTCCAAGCCTTGGTAACTTCTAGGCTGGACTACGGGAATATTCTCTATTTAGTTGTCAACAAAGAGATCACGTAAACTGCAGCGAGTACAAAACTGCTGCTAGACTGATTTGCCGAGCACCCAAAATTGCCTCAACGTCCAGGCTGGTGGTCTATCTCTACTGGCTTTCAGTGGAGAAACGGGTCAAGTTCAAGGCCCTTACTTGCATGTTTCGCATCAAGCATGCAAAGTCTCCTGTCTATGAGCAACAGCTTGCCTGCCCCTATGTCCCCTCCCGTACTCCCAGATCCTCCACTCAAGAGAAATTTCAAGTTCAGAAAGTCAGACTTTCTCGTATGGGAGGGCGCTCCTTCACTTACCTTGGCCCCACTCTGTGGAATGCTCTTCCACTGCCCCTTCGCTTACAACCTGACCTTCTGTCTTTCCGCAACTCCCTCAAAACATGGCTTTTCAGCCAATAGGCCTCTCCTTCCTCTGCTGTTTTTTTGTTGGCGCCGGGAAACCCTAGGGGGTAGCTGTGCGCTGGTATACAAATGTAAAAAATAAAATAAAAAACTGGTAGTGCAAAAGTCACGCTTACCTTTCACCAAAGCAGCAAAGAGATGAATCATAATTAAATCCGAAAACATTATTGATTCAATTCAACAATCATTCATTGATCAATTAATATAAAATGCGTCCACACTACTTTTCTTGGATACAAAAGAAGATCGGAGTATAGTCTACTAGCTAAAGTACCCAAGTGCTAAAACCCAAGAAAAACAGTCCTCAAAGGGAAAAACTGGTATCATTCAAAGCTCCCCAAATCACTACAAACCTGGGAAGAGCCCCTACTCACCGTGCATATGCCTCCTCAAAGATTTTGGTACTGCTTATTTTATCAAACAATTTTTGAGATGTAGGGACAGTAGTTGTTATCCAACACTGCAAGATTAATGATCGGGCATCCGCTTGGGCTATCAAGAGTAAATATTGAGAGCTTATTTTTTCCTACTCACCAGATGCGATGAAGGAAATAAAACCAACATAGGCTGTGGCGGAATTATAGCTTGGAACTTCTATTAATTTCAGAAAAAACCTCACTCCAAAACTTATATAGTCTGGGACAGGTAAAAAATTATGTACCCAGTCTCCTTTAGCGGATACATAACATTGTTTGGGGTGAGATGGAAACATCCTATGCGACAAATAATATGCTAACCACCTTGATAAAATGACATTCTTTTTATACTTCAACCTGCAGAGATATTGGCACTCACCAATAGTCAGCCTACAGTTGGTATTTAAGAAACATTTTCTCCAAGATTTCAGGTACTACTGTTTGTATGGAGTATCTTCGAAAAAGCCTCCTGTAGGAAGGTAGATCCCTGACTATGGTTGCCCCCAACTTTTTGCCTGGTGTTTTGCTGGTTTTCTGACTTAGTTGACCTGGGGCCCTGCTATTCAGGACCCCAGGCCTACTGCTCTCTCTGTAAAATGGATTCCATGTACCTTAGGTACATATCTAAATTGGATACTGAGTCACCTTACCAGTCCCTGTACAGTGTACCTTGGGTACCCAGGGCATAGGTGTACCCAGGGCCTACCAGGGGCTGCAGCATGTATTATGCCACCCCTGGCTGGCCATCCAAATCTGACACAACTGGCTGCTTGACAGCTGGGGCAAGGTGGTGTAATCACCCTTTGCTTTAGATATAGTATACCTATATCTAACCCTAAAAATGGACACACAGATCTCCTATCAGTCACTCCTATGGCAGGCCTTAACAATCCTGAAGGCAGAGTGCTTGGAATCGTGTGAGATGGTGCTCTGGCATGAGCTGAGCCTGTCTGCGGCTTTCGGAATCCATCCCTTAGCCGTTTCCATGATATCGCATACCATATACTCTTAAGTGCATTATAATCCTCGCGGTTATATGCCAACTCTGGTATCGCTTTATCAAAACATGTCGAGTAAGGTGTCATACGAATTGGAATACTAACCCCTCGCCAATTCTGGCAACGGGGTTAGCATTCCACCCTTCTAGAGGGACACGACATGTATGTAACCTGTAACCCCAGTTAAAGTCAGACATAGCCTCAGCTCCACAAAATGGATGCTGCCACCGAGACACAAGTCTGCCCTCCTGCTGCTGGGAGTCCTCCCAGAGCAGGAGGCAAGGACAAAGGGTTTCCTGCCAGGGGCGGTGCCAGCACCGTCCCAGACAGGGTTTTGTGTATTCCAGGTAGGCAGGGCTACAGAGGAAGGTGACTGCAAGTGGCACCCCGGTGCTCACTGTGCATAGGCCGGCTGAAACCAGTTCCAGGGGCACTCCAGCCCCTGGCCTGGGGAAAGCCCGCCAAGGAAGTGGGTGTAACCACCCCCCTCCTGGTCCCACCCCTAGGGCAGGACTTAGTCGCGTGCCAGCCCCCTTTTCCCAGATAAAGGTAGGGACTGGCCCCCTTCCAAATCAGATCATCTTTGAATCCTGAAACTACTTTCCACGAAAGGAACTCAAGACTTCTTCCTAAGATTTCTCCCTTGTGACTAAGGAGTAGTCACCCTGCATCCGCAGGCACCATCTTAAGAACACTGCGGTCTGCTGCAAGTCTCTCCTCCGGATCAAGACTGCCCAGCTCGACGAGAACCGGCTTCCCTGGCACCTCTGACCTCTACCTACATCATCAGTCACGCTGAGATTCGTGGGTGTGACGAGACCTCGAGGGACCGGCCATCTTCAAGACTGCACGACTTCTGCACAGCAAGCCCGCCGAGTAATTTCCTGGTGAGTGCTTTGGGGTCCGAGAAGCCCCGACCCTGAGCAGCTCCAGCACCGAAGTGCAGCCTCCCAGCATCTCCACGATCTGCGTGGGGCCCTTCTGCTTTTTGCTGCTCACCGCGTTGTTTGGCTACTAGCCCGCTGGCTTGTGGCCTTCTGAACGACGCCCGACGACATCACTGCTGCTAGTCTGGTTGCTCCAGACTGGCCCTTGCTTCCCCCCATCGGAGAAGTACCCTGGACCCTCCTGGTCCGGCTAAGACGCCATTTTAGGTCCACCGCGTGGGCCTTGCATTTGCCAAGACGTGTTGCCCAATCCTGGGTCCAGCGACGTCGACAGCAAGAACCTTCGTGGGACAGCTCGCACCTCCATCCTGGTCGCCGACAACGCCTCCTGGTCCGAGAGACTGCAGAGCCCAGCAGCGCCCACTCACCTGACTGCGGTGACTTCGCCCGGTGCCATCCTGGTGCCCACTTAATCACTGGCTAGTGATTCAAGAACTTGGTCCCCTCTGCTTTCAGGTTTTCTTCTTCCTTGATCCAGGCTTGGATCCATCGAACTTTCCTTCACTGGTCGCCTGCCAGCAACTTCCTTCTTCCAGGCTCCTGGTCCGGCAACGAGATTCCCGACGTCTTTTCAGACCTATGCAGCTGCAGCCCCTGGGCTAGGTAACTTCGGCACTTCGGTGTCCCAGCATAGCCTCACTATCCTAGGGTCAGGATCCACTGTCGTTTTCTCCCTACCAGGTCGGGTTCGCCCCTGAACACTAACTTTGTGAAATCTAGCCTCCATAGACTTTGCCCCGCATCCCGCGTGAGAGTGCACACTCTGCACCCGAATCCCCTAGGCCTCCTAGGAGTAATCTAACGATTCTATAGTCAAGTCCTAGCGATTCCAAAGCCTATTAGTACTGTACTTACCTGCTAGTAATTTCGCATTCCACTTTTAGAGTATATGGTTTTTCGTGCCCCTCGGGCATTTGTGTATAACGTGCTAACTTAAGTATTTTCATAAGAGTTTTGTTGTGTGCTTAGCACCCTGTCCTCATAAAGAGTACAGGGTTGTTGTGATTCTAATAAATACATTGTTTATTTTCATAACACTTGTGTGGTGTCCTTTCACTGGGTGTTCAAGGGGTAATGTGATGGTAAAACAGCTGGCTTAACACGCCCTCTAGAGTCTTAGCCTTAGACTGCTCGTATCCATGCTACTAGGATAGCTGGTCTATAAGGTTGACTTACAACCAATCATCAATAAGGGTTGTTTGGACTGATATATAGTGATCACTAGAATAGTGAACACTGCACATCAGGCCAACTTCTCACACCTCCTGAGAGTTTTTCACTAAACAGATGAATTAGCATATGGGTTACTTCCTTCTTTACCTGATTAATTTTTTTTTTTTAAACTGATATTTGCCTAAAACTAAGCTGGAACATCAAACTCTCATTTCCACATTGTTGAGTTATTTGATCCCATGAAATAAAGTTCAAACCTTTATAAAAGTCACCAAATGTATAAAATTTCTTGGCTTTTCATGATTGTAATGTTGCTTTTAATAAAAACAACCCCCAATTTTCACAATCTTGCAGTCTAGTAAAAGCGTGGCATACTGGAACATCCCAGAATCTAAATAGTGCCCACATACGAAAATTCTAATACATTTAGTACCTTATATCTTGACTTTTTTTTTTTTAAGGAGTGTTACCATTTTCAAAAGCACTGGTAACGTCATTGCTCTCTTTGATCAAAAGGTTTCATAAAAAATTATTGATAACCATGAATGCTACTGAAAGCTGAACCTTTTTATCTCAAAAGGGGCCCGGTAATAGGTCGGAAGCTGGTGTAGCACCAACCCACCCATAACTCTGTCTGATGTAATGTTGCCATCCTCACCCTAGGCTGTTTATTGTGCCATATACATTTTTGAAAGACAGTATATAATTATTTATAATATGAACTGGGAATTCTTACAGGGAAATTTAAAAAAGAAATAATAATGGGTGAATAGACATTTGAATTAGTGCTACCCTTTAAACAGAGACCGCGGTAGGAGAGTCAACCTCTTGAGTAGTGCTTTTACCTTGCTAAGCATCGTGCTATACTTCAATTAAAAAAGTTATAAAAATTGCTGGTGACGTAAATTCCTAAATAATGAATAAGGTGCTGAAAGATCAACTGCAAGTTAGATGGAAGATCCATACGTAGTACTTTAAATGGTAGAAGTTCAGTTTTTGCTTTGTCTATTTTGTATCTCCCTATACCCGTAAAACCTGCAATTTAATTTAAAGATCGCTGTATATTCACGCAATTGACTCTCAAATATAAAGTCATCAGCAAATAACTTAATTTAGGACATCCCTTATATAGGTGGCTGAATTGATTTGGCGTTATGAATCCTGATCGTCAATTCTATTAGAAAAGTAAAAAGAATCTGAGACAGCCCTGCCCAGTGCCTTTATCTTTAGTATCCCAGCTTCTCTGGAATTAACAATGATCTTTTCCTCTGCCTAATAATAAAACTTCTTAAGCTTAGTTAAAAATTGAAAAGCGCATCCAACTTTCTCTAAAACCTAAAATAACGCTTTCCAGTTTACTAAATCAAATGCCTTTTCAGCGTCCATCATTAAAACCACCGCTTTTCTTTAGTAACTGAAAAATAATCCATTGCTCGTATCACAAATGTTTGCAGACATAGATCTGTAGGAAGGAACTCATTCTGATCTTAATGTATAATGTATCATCAATTGGGCCCTTTAAGCAATCCGCTCCGCCCCAAAAATTCATATATAGGTTATAGTCCGCATTTAACAAGCTTATTGGGTTATAAGAATTGACATTAGCAGCGTTTTTATCTTTTAGAAAGCTGACTATTATAGACTCTTTAAAAGACTTTGGGGTTCTCCATTTGATTGCACAGAGCTGTTAAATAAGGAAGAAGCTCCTTTACAAAACATTTTATAGACTTCAGTAGGGATGCCGCCACTTCACTGGCTTTCACATTTGCCATATTTTTAGAGCGGTCACCACTTCGGAAAGCTCACGTTTCTCCACCAAGACCCTTTTTTGAGAGCCAGAGAGTTGCAGTAGCTGTAGTGTAATATTGCAATGTTACACAGGGGTCCTTGAGCTTTAAGATCTCCAGCCACTGTTGTCGTGAAGCGATGGTGTACTGTGTAAAGTGAGAGGCTGATTAGGAACAATAAAACCAGAAAACCTTACCCAACAGTGTTCTATCATTTGTTTTACTGGTGAAAATTATTATCAATAAAACATCTTGTGCTTTAGATTAGCATAGCTAACCAGGCAAAAGGAGATGTCCATATTTCATGTCATTGGTATCTTGACTGGGATTTTTAATACATCAAAGATAAAATGCCTTTGGTATGTAAACACATATTGTAATAGATAAAAGGAATTTCACTTGTACTTCGGTCTTAGCCGATATTCTATTTTTGTCATACTACAGAATGTTTGTTGTCCACAAATAGATACTTTACTACCTTAGTGGACATTTAGCTCCTTTGTGTGTATGTGATTTTTTTTTTTTTGGGTGGAGGGGGGCAGTGTAAAGTAAAAGCAGGGCACGCATTACTGTGCTTCACTTGGTCTGGCATATGGTGGCACCTGTACAGTGGAAACAAATTTGACATGGCTATGTAAGAATCAAAGACTCAGGGAATTTGGGGTATTACCAGCTGCAACCAAACTTTTATTTCTTGTCAGTGCCAATTGATTAATAGTAAAGAGGAAAAATCTATTTATTTTTCCAAAAATACAATTAAATATTTCAATCAGTTTATTAAGCTATTAGCTAGTCCGCTTGTAAAATCTTGAAATATTACACAGGTAAAAAAATTGATTGTTGCAAAAAAGCTCTTAATCTCTTTATCATGTTCTTCTCAGAAAAGAATGGTCTTGCCATCTACCATCCATTTTTTAATCTGCTGGACCTTGAGTTCATAAAGCTGGAAACTAGAAGCACCTGCCCTTTCACCTTGCCCCCAGTGTAAATACACACTACCCTAATAGATTTGCTTTATATGGGACTCGATGGCACAGGCTGGTTCCCATATTTTGTTGGTGCTACTTAGTCGCTCGGTTGATACTGACCCAATGGCGTTATTGCCGTTGTTATCCCCAAAGCACAACCACACTGTGGAGGGGCTAAATGGCCACAGCTATAGTGATCTATGTGGAGCATAACTTTTGTAATGCTAGCGCTATTATGTCTTTCATTGAGATGCAGACTGTACACAAGCCACAGTTAGCTGGACCTGGACAAATGCTGAGGGTGCACTCTTAATTTGAATGCCAAACTCTCCCTATCGAGACATTCAGTACTAACCCCGCCGACCGGTTTTGATACATATGCCCAGATGGTACATAGCTGTTCAAAAACTGTTACACTCAGAATCCAGGAGCTTTCAAGCACGATAGTGAGGTACATTGGTTTTTTCAAGCTTGTATACTTCAGACACGCTTGTCCTGGGCTTTTAAAGCTATCAAACATCTTTAAGTAAAGGAGACCAAACTTTCATTGAGATCAGTCATTGTAAGGGGGAATTCCATTTCAAATTCTCAGCCCTTATGTGCTATCTCATACATCAAAATGCTTAATTCAAGTTAATTTTTTCCGCATATTTTTTTCCATTATAGTTCAGTCAGATTCATTTACTTTTCATATACTTGCTTCTATTTATATAAACTACCAGTGAGTTGGCTTATGGAGTTCTGCAAGCAATCCTGATCCGTTTCCATGCTGGCCTAGGCCTACAGACACTCTGAAAGCTTTTCACTTCCCTGTGATGTACCAGTCTCTCTTAATGTGTTTCCTTCTTTACCACCTTTCCAAATTTAGGTGATTGAGGGTATACTGGACTAAGAATTCAAAATGTACTATTAGAGGTAAATTGATTTTTCTTAATCACCTAGATGGTATCTGCGGTACTTTAAGCATTCCATTGTTGCCCGCATGTTATGCATTTGCAGAGCTTGGCAGGCTTCAAAATGCTGCCTGGTAATGCATTCTTTGACATTACTGTAGGGCACCCCCTGCATAGTTGCTCCTATGCAGGGGGTGCCCTACAACAAGTTAAAAAATATATAATCTCCTACTGTAGAAACCTATGTACACTTAATCTTAAACCCTATCTATAAGTATAGACAGAACAAGCACAGCATAACAGCCAAGCAATACAGTCTTTATGTAGTGCTTTGGATTCAGAGTGAAATGCATCTTCTATGGATGGTTATAGTAGCACAAACCAATGCACCTAAATATGGATGATAGCTTTAAAAGCCCAGGAACAAGTGTGTCTTAAGTATGCAAGCTTGAAAAAATCAATGTACCTCACTATCGGTGCTTGAGAGCTCCTGGATTCGGAGTATAACAGTTTTTGAACAATTCTGTACCATTACAACAAGTTAAAAAAAATTTAATCACCTACTGTAGAAACCTATGTACACTTCATTATTTTTCACCAAATAACACAAACTTTATTCTTTTACAACAGTGGGTATGTCCATCACTTTTGTTTTTCTATAGTAAAAGTAAAACCCAGATGGTCAGTGGTTATTTATAGACCATTGAGACGAGGCCACATGCATATGGGATAACGGGGCATTTTATTCTCACTACACTGCAGTTTTGCCATATTTTCTGGGAAGCTTATAACAAGTTGTAAAGAGAGGAAGTTTAGAAATGCAAATGCATTTCTTGTATGTTTGCTGAGTTTTGTTAAATGGTTAATACTGGTATTTTCAGAACCAACATGAAGATCTCCGAAAGCAGCACAGTGACCTCCAGACTGAGCATCAAAAACTTGGTGAGGATCTGACCAGATCTTTGGGCAGTCACAAAGAAAAATACTTTCAGTTACAGCAGGAAAAAGAGCAAGAAATGTCCAAAATGAAAGGTAAGAGAATTTTCTTTTGCTGTAGTTTGTTTGTGTTGGAAATGGGCCTTTTTGCAGGGTTATCCCCAAACTTTTGGCTTCTTCCTCCTTTGTTTTTCCTGACCTGTGGGTGTTGGCTATAGGACTTTGGGCACATTTCAACTGCTGATCAGTGCTAAAGTGCATATGCTTTCTGTGTAAATTGTGATTGGTTATCCATGATTGGCATATTTGTCTTACCAGTAGGTCCCTAGTAAAGTGCACTGAGTGTGCTAAGGCCGGTAACGCAAATGATACTAGTGGGCTAACAGCACTAATGGTGCCACCCACATAAGTAGCGCTGAAAAGATGTCTCATGGCTACCACCGTACCTGTGCGCAGTTTAACTGCCATGTTGACCTGGCCAGTGCACCCACTTGCCAGGCCTTACCCTTTTCTTACACATAGGACACCCATATGGTAGGTACCCCCCTGGGCAGGGTGCAGTGTATGTGAAAGGTAGGACATGTACTAGTGTGTGTGTGTGTGTGTGTGTGTGTGTGTGTGTGTGTAACATGTCCTGATTGTGGAAAACAAAATTGGCAGTAATTCACTATTGAAAGGCTATCTTGCTCATATGCCAGAATGGGGAATGCTGTGTAACCGGTTTACCTGCATTTCTTCCCATAGGAGTGAGATAGAAAATTGGAGTCTGGTATCCCTGAACTCAGAATTTAATAACATCTTTTAGTAAAGATGGTTTGTAAATTCTGTGTTTGAAAATAGCACTTTTAGAAAGTGGCTATTTTCTTGTTCAACCTTTGGGTGCCTCTGCCTGTTTGTGGATTGACTGTCTGGTTTGAGAGTGACAGGAGCTGGGGTGGCTCCAGGAGTCTGGGAGAGTCTGCACTAGGCTGAATAGACCGATCTGCATTTGGAGTGGTGGGAGGAGTAGCACCTGGGCCTGAATAGGGCTGTGCCTGCATTCCACAATGCTGGCTCAACCTCCTGCGGTGTGTCTGATGGCCCTGGCCACACTAACAAAGGAAGAAGTTGTGCACTGGCAGAGTGCACCCAGAACTGGTTTGGACTAGGTCCAGGACCCCTTATCCTAGATAACAAAGTATTTTTGGGGTATAAATGTGAGAGCTGAAACCCCTGAACTTTAGATCATCCTGGAATCCAAAAGGAACCTTTGCCGAAGAGAAGAGCTGGAGAAACTGAAGAGAAGGACTGCCCTTGCTGTGTGCTCTGGGGCTAACCTGCAGTTGCTGTTTTGCCAAGGAAAGGAGAAGGACTTTGCTGTGTGCTGTGTCCCCTGCTTGAAGAAGATCTCCAAGGACCTGAGGAGAGCTGGCCTCCTGTTTTGACGTCCCAGGAACAAAAGGACTTCACCCCCAGCTCCCCCTGAACTCTGCTGTGAGTTCTGACCTGCCTAGAGTTCTTGATCCAGTTGTGGGGCCTCTGGAGGTTGTTGCTGCTGTTTCGGAGCTGCAAGAAGAATCAAACAAAACCCGTTGCATCGCTCTCTGGCGGCACGTTTCACCGGCGCATCTGGACGGAGCAAGTAGATTTCCATCGCATCGCCGTGCCGCTGCGAAGTTTGTCACACCGCCTGTTTCCGCTGCAAGAACCGATGCATCAAGGGATCGCACAATGCCGCCGCATCGATCGCTGTTGCATCTCGAAGATCTAAGTATCGTACCTGTGCGAGAGTCTTTCCCAACGCCTCACCTGCAAACCGGAACCGGCACAAAGACTCGACGCTTCGCTCCCCCTACAGACCGGACTTGACGCAACCCGTCCGCTGCATGCAGTAGGGTTGTCTCCTTGCCTCCTCGGGTTCTGAGGAGTGTCGCATCTCTTTGTTTTTCGACGCTGCAGCTGTTTGGCTTGGGAACTTTTGTTGCATCTCCAGGTACTTTGGTGCAAAGTCACGCATCCATAGATTTCGATGGTACAAGTTCTTGAAACCTTTTTAAAGTCATATTTTTAAACTGTGTATGTTGGATTTTTGTCGTTTTTGTCTTGTGTAGTTTAGATATATATACTTATTTTTCCAAACTGGTGTGATGTCCATTTGTGGTGTTTTCACTGTGTTACTGTGAGTGTTGGTACAAATACTTTACACATTGTCTTTGGGATACGCCTGTATGCTCGTGCCAAGCTACCAAGGGAGTGAGTAGGGGTTATCTAAAGAGTGTATCCCCCTTACTCTGACTAGTAGCAGGGGTCCCTATTTGGTCAAAGGTACCTACCTCTGCCAACTAGAGACCCCCTGTTCTAACAGTTTTTAGTATTTTTGTTTTTACTGTTTAGTAATTTGTTTGGAGAATGTCAACTTTTTTCTTTGTATCTGGTTGTTTTTTTGCAAGTCATTGCAATACTTCACTGTTTTAATTTTGATAATTGTTATGATTCTGAATCAAAACCTTCACTCTGAATTAACTGGTTGCTCATGCTGCTATTTATCCACCCTTATGTTTCAGTGACTGGCTCTTAATTTGTTGTGCAATATCCTACTTTTGCAGAGAATCCAGTGTTTGGCATCCTTTCCACTCAAGGCTGATCCCTTTGATTTTGTCAGACCAGAGACTCTTCCAAAAGACAGATGTTTTGCAGTGTGAAACTATTTTAGTTTCTCAAGCTATGCATTATTCCTCCATCTAGGGGATGGGTTTAGAATTTTCTTCAAACCAAAGTTTTATCTTTGTGTCAACCATGGGTGTAGTCAACATGACTTACTGATTTCTGTCATAATCCAGCAATTCCTCAGAAAGTACCCATCTTCTTCAGATTTATTTTACCGCTGGTGTATATGGAAGGAGTCATTAAACTGCTGAGATACATCCTTCCTTTGGTTTAAGAGCATGCATGTCCTGTGTTTGGTTTGAGAGCAGGAATGACTTGTGGGAGTTGTTGCCCTTAGATGTCCGATGCCATTTTGCAATTACATCCTATGGGAAAACATCCTGTTTAAATTGTTTAGCAACTGTCGCAGAAAGACTGCAAATGACAAGCATCCGGTTAACAAAAGACCATAGGTTGGAGTACTGCTACAATTTTTCACTGCTTATTGCAGTTGCAATCTGTATAGATTTCTGTACAAGGGAGAAAGTAATACATTTGTCTCTGTGTATTTGGTAAGAGCGCAGGTGAGTAACAAATACAATGTGAATAGAAAAATCTTACCTTATCTTGACAAGCTGTGTGAAAAGTTTAAGTACAGTGAATAGAAATTATATAATAGGGCTGGACATGGTATGAAGCGGGTAGTAGTAGAGGAATGTGGGCTCTACATTAGGGAGAAATTAAGGTGCTCATTCTGAATCATGTCTTGAGAGCATGCTGCACAACTGAATAGGCTGGCCAAGGTGCAGTGATGGAGTGCCGTTTCCGACACAGCCTTCTACTTGCTTCTGACCAGAAGCATAAGTCCTAAGCTCACAAAACTTTTTGATACCTTCAGGGAATCCAGCCAAATGTAGATTTGGCTCCAAAGGAGACCTCATGAGATCATTAAGGACCCCTTTAGTTCCCACAGTATTCAACTTATTTATTAACGATGCAGTGTACTGATGAAATCCAATGACTAGGCATATCACATATTTGAATGTAAAGACTGTAACAAGCCATTTATACTCCGACACTACTATAGTGGAAATTTGTTGTCGTTTGAGTAGTATTGTAAGAAAAAGGATTTAGAATAAATCAACATACATGTAAGCGAAGTTCAAGTTGATTAATGTTCAGACACTTGTCTTTAAATCATTATGTACATAAATACAGTTTAAAATTGTACTTTAAAATTAGCCCCATTCCGGACACCACCTCCCAACCATTCCAAGTGCTGGCATGATCTAGTGACCGTACCCCCCAAGTACCAGTACAGATAACAAAGCTTGAGTACTTGATATCGCTATGTATCCATTCATTCCTTAGCACCCTAGGATTCAGCAATAACTCCGCTAAATAATCTTAGATCTAGAGTCCTTACATTAATAACCGAAACGTATTTTAAACTATTAAAAAATGCACGTTAAAATTTTGAAACCTCGATCCACATGTGCAATTGTTCTCAGCATCTAGAAATGCAGTAAATTTATCGACTCCTATTTTCCGGGTGTTCAGAGCCACCCAGAATTTTAGTAATAGTAAACATAGCTAGGCATCTGGAAGAGCGGATATGTTCAGGAACACTTGAAGATGTTCCCAGGATTCCAGCATAAAATTTGCTGAGGTTTGTTCCTTAAATACTCCAGATCATCCAGTCTTGACTTCCTTCTACAGGCCATATTTAATTCACCTTTCAAAAGGTGAGAGGCCTCAGACATCATACATTTCTCCATTTTTAAGCACCCACGATATTACCTAATCTGTTTCTGACTTGCGCCACCCATCTTGGGTCACTCCTTCCAATTTCAGTAGCACAAGGAACTGATACCTTCTGTACCTCAGAGGTCAAGAGTTTATCCCAAAATCGCAAAGTTACTTTGTACGCCAAGAAATTCTAGGCGTGCAGATCCTCTTCCAATGTTATTGCTGTGCCCATTATACCTTTTGGGAGACCTAATCATTTTTTCAAAAATTTGTTCTCGCACTTCTCCTGACTTCTCTCCATACTTAGGGAAGGTACTTCATTCCAATAAAGACATTGTGAGGGGACCATTGCATTCTAGGCTGTCACAAGTGGGGTCCATGATGGGCCACCAAAGGTATTCTTAAAACGTACTAGGCCTCCTACAGTTGAGGCTGCCTGTGTCTTAACCAATTCTTTATCTAGGGCCCAGTTCAACTTTTTTTGTGAACATCATACTAAGTATTTGAAAGAGGAAACCCCTTCCTCCATCCTATTAACCAGAAACCACTTGAACAGTTTTGGTATTTCTCACAGAGGGAATTATTTTAGTTTTTTTCTAAGTTCACCTTAAGTTTGTTGACCTCCAAGTACCTATTAAATCTATTACCTTTCGTCTGTAGGCCTACTTGATTCAGGTCTACAGTACCCAGGTTCTCTGTGTAAAGGAGGCACAGCACATGTCTGCCCCCTATGTTCGATTAAAAGGATTTGGTAGCAACCAAAACACTTGGGCAAGAAACAAGGAAAACAGCATGGGGACCAAGACACATCCCTGCCTTAACCCATTTTCTAAATGTATTCTTTCCAATGAAGCCCTGTCTAAGTCCAGCTCCTCGTTGGGCCCAGTTCTGATAGTGTAGTTCTTGGAAGAGTACTAATAAATTAATGGGAATAGCCTGTTGTCGTGATTTAGTCCAGAGAACTTTAGTCCTTCGCCTTTTGCCCCAGGGCCAACAAGTTGAATCAGTGCTCCATTGTTGAATGCCCACGCTTGAAGCCCCCTTGTTCCATTTTAACTTTACCATTGCACTCAATCCAGTTCAGTTAGATGAGAATAACCTTGGACTACAACTTTGCACCAACATCTAGCAGGTTAATCAAGCATAAGTAACCAGGGACATCAGTCTTCATTTTTTTTATGTAGTGGTTTGATTATTGCACTGTTCCAGCTAGGTGTAAATATTTCTGACTTAGTTATGTCTAGAAAGGCTTTTGGAAAACAAATTTACCCACCACATAGTTAGTCTTCATTACAATTGTGAGGAGATTATCCTGCCCAACTGCCTTGATAACATTTAGGAAGGTTATCAGTTTGGTGATAGATTGTATAGAGAAAGTCTCCAACAATTCCTACCCCAATTTTTACCAATTACCTGCCACTGTTACCTTCCTAGCCTCATAGATATTGCTTAAATAAGGTACCCAAGCATTTCCTAGAACCGTGCACCTTACTGGGAGGATCACATTGCTAATCCCGCCCCCCACTAGCTTCCAGAATTTTCTTGTATCCTTCTCCTGGACAGTATTAATCATAAGGTCCCAAGTTAACTGATAAAATAAATGCTTCTTAGCTCTAACCAGGTCCTCGTACTACTGTCTTTATACAGTTGTAACCCTCTATCCAATTTGTAGGTTCCAAAGAGCGCCTGGCCCTTCCTACTTGCCTGAACTCCTTTCTAAGTAAGCACTTCTTATCAAACCCCAACTGTTGTAGCGACTGGCAGGGCTTATCCTTTTTGGCCTCGTTATTACACATCCCAACTAATGGGGGGGTCAAATAATTAACTACCCCTGCAATGGTTTCAGAGTACCATTCCAAAATTGTAAGACCCGTGTCCCCACCAAACCCCAAGTCATTGAAGACTTGGTATTGCGTTAGTTGACCCTTATACCTTTCGTTTATTCTTGTAGTTAATTGTTTTGGAAAGTCTACTTCCATCGGGATCACCCGCTCTCCATGTGGTGGGACTACAGCTATGGACTCTTGTAAGCTCCAGTGGTCGCTGCTCCTATTTCTTACACCTCAAAACTTGTGCAGAGTGCAAAGAACCTCGCCTGTGTGAAAAAGATAATCTATTGGGCAAAGCTGGTTCCCATGCAAGAACATTTGAGCTGTCCGTATATTCCTCTTAAACCGACCATTGGGGCAAACAAATCCCAATGTAGGGAGGCATTTTATAAATTTCACTTCAAACTTGGATTGGGTACACTCTGTAAATGTTTGATTATCATGGGCCTGTACTCTGTGAGACAAACATTTAAGTTGAACAGTACAATATGTGTTAATTTCACACTTTTATTATCTGGGCTTGTGTAGTAAGGAAAAATTAGATTTAATTGCATAATTACCCAGAAGGTCATTAATGATGGCTACTAGCTCTCAGGTTGTGTATTTTGTGTACCTTTTAAAAGGGCTAATGGTTCTGCTTTCAGCCCCCTACTTTTACCATGTCAAGCCAAAGTCCAGGCACCAGCTTCATACGGGGCAGAATTGTGGGGAAGATTTGCCACCCTCCCAAGTCAAGTTTTAATTCTTCTGACTTCTGGAAAAGGTCTAAGTGTGGTCTAATCCACAGCCAGTTTTTTTTTAACCAGGATGCTTCTACACACCTATGACCTGTGGATGTAATATGAAACTACAATTTTTATAAACCATTTTTTTTATATATTACACTGTATCCATATTATATTCTAATGTACTGTTTTTTTTTGTAGAGCAATCCTAATCAATAGTTTTACGATTTACGTATATAGTCGAACAAAACCTCTTACCCTTTATTTAAACAAAACAACATTTTGTGATGATAAATACAGTTAGTCATACAAATATTTTAAATCGAAATTAATTGTATGGGGGCGTGGTCTGGCCACGCAGGAAGATGGCCGCCTGCTAGGAGAGCTCTGCCGAGGGTCGGACCCCTGACGAGCTTCCTAGCCTTACCTGTTCGTGTGGGTCGTCTCTGGGCCGCTGACTGCACTTGGGAAACTAATGGAGATTGCTCCGGTGGTTTTATAATTCGGATGGCGGCTTTTGTTCCCGAGTTGGAGCGACGACGGTGAGGCGGCTGGTCCGGCGATGTGCGCTGCGGTGTTCGCGCGCTTCTGAAGCCGTGCCTCTCCTCAGCGAGGGCGGCGTTCTCCACAACAAAGGGCCGCGCCTCCTCATGTTGTAGGCCGCGCCCCCTCAGGCGCTTCACCAAGTCCACGGTCTATCTCTTTTAACGCCTTTGCCTGCATTTTTATGTAACCAGCGCCCTCCGCAGCAATTAATCAGCTAACAAAGGAAAGGTCCCCCGCTACACGGCGGAGGAGGGCACTGGACATTCCAGGAGACTAGTCCCGACAGCTCGACGACTTCGGAGGGCTGGAAGTGGTCCTCCGCTACACGGCGGAGGAGGGCACTGGACACCGAATGCTGTCTTATTTAAAGCGCTTTGACAACCTAATCGGTTCAAGTTACTGAAATGTGCAACGTAACTGATTCTATGTAAACTGATAAATGTAACATGTGCTATGTAAAGCGCTCTGATAACCTAATCGGTTCAAGTTCGCGCTATAGAAAACTCTAAAAATAAATAAATAAATAAACAACACCCTTCATTGGGACAAAAGCGCCATAACAGTGAAAGAAGAAGTTATTTGTACACCTGTTTCTGTTTCTCTATTGAACAACGCTCTCTCTCCAGTTCACTATGTACAAATGATCAGATATAATGGCAAAAACCTTCAAGATTACTGCTGCATGACTTCTTATCACTCAAGGATTGCTTTTACATACAGAAGCTGATTTGAATATCCCTTGAAAAGTCAGTATTAACAGTACAGGCAGATTTACATTCAGAAGTACTGTTTCACCTTTCTCCTTGTCTCTACTCACCTGACTTTGATACTTTTATTTAGCCGATTTAGGAGACATATACAACTCTTGGGTCAGAGTTACTTGACTCTATCAGATTTTTATTATGTCATCCTATTCCTTTATTGTGATGCTTTCCTAATTCTGCTTTAAAAGTTGCAGGCGGATGGGGGGTAAGAGAAGGAGGGCTGAATTTTCAGTTACACTTACCGCTATATGTTATTTACTCATGTGAATTGCTTTATATCTCATGTTTTCTTTGTGTCAGCCCTGAGAATATGATACTTTACCTTCAAAATTCAGTGTGTATTCTCACATTACGTGCAATCACTTTGTCATTACTGCCTTGCTAGTCCATTGTTGTGCTCATTTAATGTACTTCCATACTTTGCTTCTGAGGTACTTTTGGCACGCATGACTTGATACTTTCACACTGCTTTGGTTTAGTGACATACTATTTATGATTTTGTGAAAATGCTGTACTGATTTTTTTAAATCTCAGGCATTAATTGTATGCTGTTCGCTTTGCTCATTCACTTGCTGTTCATATTTTATTATCTTCCTGCTATTTTCTATATTTCATCATTGCCTCATATTCCAATATTCCTTCTATTCGCTATTGTAGACCACCAATACACTGGTGCACGGAAATGTCTAATAATAGAAATGGTGGTCGTGGTCCTAAACAAACACTTTTTACTGATGTGGTTAAACAATCCTCAGCTTCGCAAACTAAAGGTAATGGATCTGCGTCACCTCCTGCACCGCAAGCTGCATCACCTCAGAGCGACAAATCCTTATCTGATACCATGCTACGCATTTTGCAAGAACTCTCTGGAGTTAACCGTCGACTGGAAGGTCTGGATATTGCTATGACTTCATTAACTGCAGAGACCAAGTCTATTAGGGCAGAACTCACTACTTTCCATACAAGGGTTGACGTCATTGACTCGAAGATAGTGGATATAGAAGGTCGTCTGGATTCTGTTCAGGGTTCAGATCAAGATCTGCTCTTTTTACATAGTAAAATCATCGATTTGGAAGATCGCAGTCGAAGAGACAATATCCGCTTTTTTGGTTTTCCAGAAAATATAGAACAGCAAGATGCAAAGTCCTTTCTTTGTAATGCCCTCCCCACTTTGACTGGTATTTCTTTTACTCCTCCTATTGAGCTCCAACGTGCTCATAGACTGGGCCCACCACGTTCCGGTATTTCAACAAGACCCAGGCCAATTATTGCTTGTTTTCTACGACATGAGCAAACCAGACAGATTTTATCATTGGCTCGCACTCATGGTTCCTTCCTGTTTCAAGGTCATACCATCCATATGGCCGCAGACTTTTCTAAAGAAACGAATGAGAGGAGGAAAGCGTTTCTTTCTATGCGGCCCCAGTTACGTCAAATGGACATTAAATATGGCTTATTTGAACCTGCCCGATTCCGTATTACCAGGAATGGAGAGTCCAAAGACTTTTATGATCCTGCACTTCTCCAACAGTTTCTGGACGATATCAAATCCAATGACATGGAGACTCGGTCTTCTTCCTCTACTCAACCTCCTCAGTCTAAGTCTTCCTCTATGAATCTACCAACATCTCACTCACACACCCCTCCTGAATTTAGACAACGTGGCAGGGATCTTACTCGTCTGTCTCGTTCTCAGGAGGACAGGGATTCAGCTCTACGCTCTGTCTCCTCTCATACTACCAAGCAACAGAGAGACAAGTCTAGATCACCTCTTAAGACGCCTTCTGATGCTGACTGAATTTACTTTTATGCTCTAATATTTTCTCTTTTTTTCTTATTCTATAAGTTTATAGCAGTATTTGTTGCTCACACTGCTTTGTGGTTTGTTTAGTTCACTGAGACTTTTATACCAGGTATAATATGATTCCTTATACTTAATGTTCTGTATAATGCCTCATAGCTTACTATTATTATATATACGCTATTAATATGTGATTTTCAGCTTTACAGTCACTCAATCATTTTCAGGTTCTACTTATTATATACTATAAGACTGTTATCTCCCTGGAGGTAGTTTTTCTTCCTTCCTATGTACTCTCCCTGTTATAGCGATGTTATTGTTATTTGGGTAATCACTCAATATTTCATTCATTAATTATTTCACTTTTGAATGATATCTATTTGCTTCATTGTTTTCTATGTTTCGCTTCCTTCGGATCGTTGTCTTTTGTCTCTCTTTACTTGCATGATTTTATGGGAGTTTTTCTTCCTTGTCTTTACATGATATCTCTCTCCCTCTTTTATGGACCATTGTTGGTTTGTCCTCTTTTCGTGTTTCTCTTCTTCTTTTCTTTATCCTAATATTCCTGTCTAGGTTTTATTCTAAAGTCGCCTATATTTCTGTGATGTGATAACTTCTGTTCTTGTTTTATATTGTGTTATCTGTCCCCCCAGTTCTTTCATGGTTTCGCGTTACTTGTTCGGCCTCCTCACAAATATATCTTTGTCTGTAGGCTTGACTCAAAACTGTCACCTTTACTGTGGTGGTCCTTTTTGCAATGCATTCTTTCCTACTGTTATTGTGCTTGTTATTCTACGTGGCATTATTCATTTCCTTCAGTGCTCACTCCGTTTGGGATACTTTCATATATTTCTTAAAATAGATTCTGTTTTTTTTTTATGCTTTTATTCCCGTGCATTATTATCTGTACTTTCTTTTATCTTCTCTACACCTCCTTCTATTGGTGCTGGCTTTCTCTATTACTCTCATTTAACTTTCATATATTCTTTCTCACTCTATCTCTCGCATCTCTTTCATTATGCAATATGTCTCGCTTTTATTCCATTTCCCTTTTTCCATTTTTTCTTCCCCCGTTATTCTCTTATTGTATGATTCTTATCTCTTGATTTTTTCCATTTTTACTGCTTATATTTCATGATAATGGTATTTGGTTTTCCATATTTTTTCTTGTTATAATCATACTCTGAATGCGTTTTACAGATTCAGTTTTCTTACTTGCTCCCAGAATCCCAATTCTTCCTTGCTTGGAGGGGGTCCGATCTCTCCCTTGGTGCTGCTGTAGGTGCACCCAGACCCGTAGTTAATAGTCTAGGTTTCCTTTTTCTTTTCTTTCTTTCTTTCTCATTCTCTTCTTTGTATCTTTAATACTTTTTCTCTCTCGATTCATATTTGCTGTATCTCTTCCACTCTTCATCCTGTCTTTATAATCTCCTTTCCCCCTCTTCTTTTCCTTCTCTTTTCTTCATCCCTGCCCAGAGTAACAAACCTCTTCTCTTATCTCTATTTCATTTTCTTTATCATCTTCTTGTTCAATTCGATTGTCATGTCTTCTATCCATCCGTTGTCGGTGATTTCCTGGAATGTTCATGGCCTCATCCACTATATTAAAAGAAAGAAGGTTCTTTCTTATTTGCATTCTAAACATATAGACGTTGCCTTACTGCAGGAAACTTATTTGGACGATATCGAATCTAGCAAACTTAGCAGGGATTGGGTTGGTAAAGTTATTCATAGCAGTGTTTCTAAACCAGATCCCACTAATCCCAACCCTGTTCGTAAATGTGGAGTTGCCATCCTCTTTCGAAAGTCACTTTGCGATTATCAAGACATGGACTGATCCGGATGGTCGATATGTATTTGTTAAGTTGAAACTTTGGAATTCTTTCATTTGTCTTGGCTCTGTCTACGCTCCATTAGGTTCCAAGAAGCAATTTTTCCTTCGCCTCAACCACCTCCTCACTGAAATAAATGCTACCCAATTTCTCATTGGAGGTGATTGGAACTTGGCTCGAGACCCTACCCTTGACAGAACAGGCTGCTTTGATACTGTCAATGCGTCCGATAGAGCCATTTTGCGTGACATTCTTTCTGATAATGGTCTTGTTGATCATTGGAGGCTCAGTCACCCTCAAGATAAAGAATATACATTCTTTTCTTCTACCCACGGTACATTCTCCCGTCTTGACTACTTTCTTCTTTCACAACATACAGTCCGGTTAGTTACAGAATCGAAAATCCTAGAAGCAGCCATTTCTGATCACTCCCCTGTTTTCTTGTCTCTTGATTTGGGTCTCTCCAATCCAGGACGCAAGTCCTGGCGTCTGAACATCAATAAATATAAAACACCAACAAATAAACTTCTTCTACAGTCACACATGCGGGAATACCTTTTGAATAATGAGGACTCAATTTCCTCTAAGCGAACGATATGGGCAGCTGCTAAGGCAACTATCAGAGGCCAACTTATGCGGGACGCTGCTCTATATAACAAAAAAAACATTACCAAACAGACTGAATTGGAAAAAGATATTAGCCGACTTTCCCAATTATATATCTCAAAACCAACCCTTCAAAACCGTAAATTGTTAGAGCAGGCACGCATGTCTCTTAATAGTCTTTTTACTTCTAAGGCCGAATATGCCTTACAAAAGATGAAAGGGCGTCACTATGAGCAGGGTGAAAAAGCTGGCCGACTGCTGGCTGCGCAACTACGCCAGAGGGAGGCTGCTATGGCAATTCCCGCTATTAAATCAAGTTCTGGCACTATGCTTACTCGACCGCAAGAAATCGTTGATGAATTTGCTTCATTTTACAGATCTCTTTATTCCCCAAGCACTCACATAGACGCTTCAGAGATGTCAAATTTTTGGATACGCTACATCTTCCACGACTCTCTGATGATGGTAGAGCTCTACTTGACGGAGCTATTACGAAGGAGGAAATTTCCTCAGCTATTGCTGCCTTGCCATACCATAAAGCACCAGGCGAGGATGTATTTTTCAAGTGGACTGGCCAGAGTATGGTTGATACTCTTCATGCCGCATTTGCAGAAGCCATGGAGGAATCTTCTCTTGGTTCTATTTCCAACAAGGCCATTATAGCTGTTTTACCAAAACCCGGTAAAGATCCTCTGCTGTGTGGTAGTTACCGCCCCATATCTCTCTTAAACTCTGATGTTAAGATTCTTGCGAGTATTCTCGCATCTCGTCTTCGTAAGGTTTTACCTTCTTTAATCCACAATTCACAGGTAGGCTTTGTTCCTGGTTGTTTATCTCGAAATCATTTACGTACTCTCTCTCATGCTTTGTGGTCGGCTAAAAATCTCACTAACGATGCCTTACTCCTTTCTTTGGATGCCGAAAAAGCATTCGACCGTATTGAGTGGGAGTATATTTTTACCATAATGCAACGCTTTGGTCTGGGCGACCAATTTGTAGCTAAGGTGTGTATCTGTTATAGGATAGTCCTTCAGCTCAAGTTAACTGCGGCGGTTTTCTTTCTACTCCATTTCCAATCAGACGGGGTACTCGTCAAGGTTGTCCTCTTTCCCCTCTTCTTTTTCTTTTGGCAATGGAACCTTTAGCTGTTGCAATACCCCAATCATCCACTGTGGTTGGTGTTCCTCTTCCAATTGGTCATGCAAAAATGTATTTATACGCGGATGATATTCTTCTCACACTTGCAGACCTTCCCCGCTCTCTCCCTGCTCTCCTTAGTATCATAAATAATTTCTCCTCTTTTTCCGGTTATAAGATTAATTGGGATAAGAGTGAAGCACTGCCCATGTCCATTGGTACCACAAAAGCTGCAATTTCTGGTTTTCCATTTCACTGGCAATCCTCTCGCCTTAAATATTTAGGAGTGTTGATTAACAGAGGATTGGATTACATAGTTATGGACAATTTAACGCCGTTGATTGCACAAATGCAAAGAGATTTCGATAAATGGAAAGCCCTCAACTTATCTCTTTGGGGGCGGGTCCAGGCGGTAAAGATGGTCACCCTACCGCGATTTCTTTATGTCCTAGGTATGCTTCCTCTAAACATCCCCCTGACTATTCTTCTGTCCATTGACTCCAAAATTAAACTTTTTATCTGGGGTACGGCCAAACCACGTCTTACTTTGGCCAAATTGAAATCTCACCAATTACACGGGGGATTGGGTCTTCCCTCTATTGAGCATTACTCACTCGCCTCCATCTCTCACAACTTTCCTTCTTTTTGCCCAAATCTAAAGACATACCTCAATGGGTCCCACTTGAACGTCACTTATTATCTTCTAGTCTTGGCTTGTCCCATTTATATGGTAAGGGTTCCAGTTCTTCTGACCCCAAAAATCCTATCTTATCTGCGGTGTATAAATCTTGGCAAAGAAGTCATTGTTTACTTAAATGTAACCCGCGGCTTCATGTCAAAGCTCCTTTATGGTCCAATTTGGCTATTCGCGTTCATGGTCGCATGTTATCATGGCCTCCATGGCAGGAGGCCGGTATTCACTCTTTGGAACAACTGTTCTATGACAACAACTTTAAATCTTTCTCTCAATTCAGCGATGAATTCCAATTACCATCCACACACTCGCGTCAATATACTCAACTTCAACAAACCATCACAAAACATTTAGGTTCTCCACCTGAACTGTTGACCGCGTCTCCTATTTTGTCGTATTTGCATTTGTGGGGGAATTTTAAGGGTGTGACTTCTGGTCTTTACAAAACCTTCCTATATCCTCTTTTTTCGCAACCTCTCTCGAAAGCTCTTCAATTAAAATGGCAATCTCGCTTATCAATTACATATTCCATTGCTCAATGGGATCAGATTCTGGAAGGTTTACATAAAGGTGTCCGAGAGGCTCGTCTCAAATTTTTGCATTTTCAAAATCATCCACGAATGGCACTGGTCTCCATCTAAACTACATCATGCCAAACTGATAGCACATTCTTTATGCTGGAGGTGTTCTGCCTCTGGTTGTGATATTACACACATTATCTGTGAATGCCCTTGTACTAGATCATTTTGGCTTTTTATAAGAAAGACTTTGGCATCTACTATGTCATTGCCATTACCCTTCACTTCTGCAAATATTATTTGACATGATTTCCGAGGTCTCCCGACACTATCTAAATCACAGGCGCGTCTTTTACATACTGCTTTGGCTACGGCCAAAATCTGTATATTACGTCCTTGGAAGTCTTCTCAGGAAGAATGGCTGGTGGCTATAGTACAAACAGCCTCTTATGAACGCGTAATTTATAACTTGCAGGATCAGGCTTCTGTTTTTCTTCAAACATGGTCCCCATTCCTAAAAGCCACGGTGGATAGTGACTCTGTCTCCACTCCTCCCTCTCCAACGTCTGTTACACCTCCTTAATTAATTTTCATTTTCTAATTGTGTACTTTTCCTGAGGTTCCTTTTTTGCTCCTTAATTCTTTCCTTATATCTTAGCTCCATCTTCTTTCCTGTGTTACTCTGGGTTTCTTTCTTTTTTCTTTTTTCTTTTGTTTCTTTGATTCTTTGTTTCCCTTTTCTTTTCTTTTTTCTCTTCTTTTCATTTATTTGCTTTCTAACTTACAGTATATTTAACATTTTTACTTCTCCATGTCCATTGTATCCCATGTATAATTACATTATTGCCATACCTGTATTATGATTCATTTATCAATATCTTCTTTTATTATCTATTTACATATGTATGTATTTCTGTATTTTCATCCAAAACTCTTTAATAAAAAATTTCAACACAAAAAAAAGAAATTAATTGTATGATATTGTGGTCTTCTGTCCAGTAAATTAAAATGTAGAAGGCCACATGCATTACTTTTAGTTGAAAACTTTTCAGTATTGATTATGAGAGGGTGTTCGGATGCTTCTTTATTGTATGCCTTTACATCCAAGCCAAACGTTTTTTTTATGTGGGGCAACAGCATTTCAAATAGATGCATTTCTGGGATTAAGTGCTTGCACTGTTAGTCAGTGTAATGTTACTGTCAACTATGCAACCAGTAATTTGATTTGAGCAGCTCCATTCAAATATTGGGTGGAGTCTGGCAGATATTACTGCGCTGGAAATTTCCATTATTTACTTTATTTTGAGATTGGGGTATTGTATTTACGAATGACAGTACTATGGGGCTTGGGCATAAATTTAGAAACGTGTATGTGGAGGAGAAACCCACTTATCAGCCCTAAGTGATGAAGTGTTTACCACTTACAGCTATATCAATATTTCTCAAATTATGCCTACAGTATGGTTCTCATTTTGCAGTTTGTTGGGTTTTGGCAACGGAAAACATGTCCTCTCTTTGTTCCCAGTTGCTATATGGTAGAAAGCTATTGCTAGCACCATTATTTTAGAATTGTATAAAATAGACACTCAAGGCTGTACTGGAGGGTAGTAACCAACATGATGTGTAGTAGAGTAACTAAGTTAATGAAATACTAAAATAAATATATACTTAATACCAAATGTAACCATCAAAAATGATGCTGTCATCAATTGGCAAGTTGTATTGTATAGAAACTTTATTTAGGCAACAAGAAGCAGCCATAAAAGCCCAATACAACAAAGAAAAATGTTCAAATATTATCACAACATTACAACGACGCAAGATACGTAAATCATAAAACGTAAATAGATCAACACATTTCAAAATATATAGTACATTGATTTAAAATCCTTTATATCACATAACCAAACTGCGCATCCTGCATAAATAAGAATTCCTACAGCTGTGGACCAACCCCTCTGCCATACCGGCCCAAATTAAACAACTTTTAAAGTGACCCTGTGCAACTAAGAATACTAATAGTTAAAGCATTGATTTTCTTTTCGTAATAGCACACTTTAAAAAGGAACAAACACAAAGAGAGGGAGAATTTAGCTGTTGCACATAAAGCATAGTTTCACTGCATCTTCTCAGGCCTCTCCTTGGTATAGGATTAAAAATCTCTTTGTATAGACCATATAAAAGTGGCAGAAAAAAGTAAAACGGATCGTGCTCTACAGGGAAACCTCCTCACAAAGTTCACACATTACGTTGGACAGGTTGGCCAGTGGGAACACCCAAATGGCACCTCACCAAACCAAGTCTAAATCTGGTTAGGAGAACTCTATCCCATGTGCAGTTGACCCATAATAGACATGACTCCATAAAAAGGGGAGTCTAGAGCTTCTCATAGTCCCTTACAGCGAACTTTAAGATCGCAGATTACTCTCTATGCTTATGTTTTATGATTTTAAACGTCTGCTTAACCCAACTAAGTCAGACTATGACATGGCAGTGGGGTTAGAGAGGAGTTCCAGCCTCCCCAAGTTAGACATTTCATTCGTGACCTATTGGAGTTAAGGGATTTTCAATCCTCTATCACAAGAGAGACACTCTATGATGACCTCCCTGTTGAGACCAGCATGCAGGTTCACCCAAATTGCGCACCACCGTGCAAGTGGGGCCAGATTGATACAGTCCCCTGCGTATTCAATCCCATGCTCTTGATGCACAATATAATTTGAACAGGCAGGAGGCAACACAGGGCCCTGTTCTCTTCACCCTGCAGGGAGGTGGTGTTCATATATCCCCAAAGAACAGCCCATAGGTAAGGATAGGGAGACATTTGCTCTTAAAGACCTGCAACAAAGGGTCCATTGATTTTCTGCCTATGTGCGATGCTAACCTATGAATATAGCCAGTCATGCTAACAAATCTCTAGCAGGCTTTACACTTGCCAGGTCCCCAGTTCCGCCTGGCTTCAAAATCTATGCCGTTATAAGAAAAGTACTGATTAGAATCAAAAGGATGATCTTGGAGATGTACACTCTTCATCTTCTAGATTATAGAACGATAAGAGACAAGGTGCAAGGGCCCCATGAAGCTAACCAATTCCTGAACCAAAATATTCAAACCATTATAGGTTCTCCCAAGTAACATATCATCATCTGCATAAAGTAATGATGGAATCCTTTTTCTACCAATCTGGGGAACATCCCCAGGGCAACTAGAAAGGGCTTTGAATACAATTGGAACCAAAACGCAGCCATGGCATTCCCCCTCCCCAAAATAAAACTGGTGGTACCCTCACCAGCAGGCCATACCTAATAGATGCAGAGAGGTCGTAGCGCAAGGCCAGCAAAAGTCAACAAACACAGCATCTACCCCCAAGTCAGTTAAAATGAACTGTAGCTTAGTTGTTACCATGCTGTTGAAGGTGTAGGAAAGGTCCATGAAGACCAGGCAAATGGAGCCCTGCCTCATGATAGTATCTTTCTGAGAAGCAAGTTAAGTTCAGGCATTGATCCATTATGTCCAGTTCCTCTCTGAATCTGTACTTCACCTCCGGTAGTGTGTCAAAGTCCCTAAACCTAGTCAAATGCTGCTCCATCACAACTCTTCCCTGCAATCTTGACCGCAGAATCCGGCAAAGATATTAGCCGATAGCAGCTAGGCGACTGGGTACCCCATTTATAAAAAATAGGAATGATGATTGCCAAATGCCAGGAGCCTGGTTGCCCAATTTTACTGAGGGAATTAAAACTATTACATTATAGTGGAGCCCAGAAATTGGGTAGATGTTTATGCAGATCCATGGGAACCCCATCAGGGCCTGGGGCTTTGTTGGCTGGATACTTTACAATTGCCTCCCGCATCTCTTCTGTTGTAAATTCCATGGAAAGAGGAAAAGCCACATCTATTTCGTTACTCCCTGAGGACCTACCAGAACTATATGTGGTACTAAAGTGGTTAACTCCTGCTTCTGGACAGATTATGGTCCTAACAGAATTATTGTTGACGCCGATGGGCCAACAACGTTGACCTCCTTCCAAAATGCCCTGGAATCTTTTTGTCTACAAGCCAAAACCAGCCTACCCCAGAAGTCCATTTGGATCTCCTTGCGTCTAAGGCGCAGGGCCATTTTATACTCTGCTCTACACAGTGTTACCTTATAACCATTCCTTGGTCTTTTTTTCAAAGCTTTATGAAGCTCTCTTGAAGCCATTCTACAGGATGTGTCAAATTATTCTACTTACCGGCTACCCAACCTAATGAGCTATATGCCCATCTTATTAAGTGTAAGCCCCAATTGGACAATTGGTTCGTCACAGCCTGCTGGTCGCCTAGTGATGATAAACAGTCATTCAGCATTTCCAAATGATCAGTGTGGAGGAATGTCAACCTGGAGGCACCTAGTCAAGCCTGTGTTCCGATTTCAGCCCTTAAGATTTGACTACTAGGGAAGATGCGCCTTTAGGATTATATTCCCCCTTAGAGATGCTCAAGCCCAACCACGGGGTTGTGATCTCTAAATTAAGTTTTCTCCATTCCACACCTTGCCAGCCATCCCACAATGGCTCTGGAGATAAAGATATAGTGATTGTCATTCATTCCTTTATTTTGATTCATAAAACAAGCATAAAAGGCAATAATATACAATCGTGCACAAGTAAAATGTATACAATCAGTTACATGTATGTACATATACAAACAATAAAAAATGAGGATAAGGTAATAGAAGCAAATTACAACCATCTCAGCAATGACTATTTAAAAAAGAAAACCTGAGATCCTTTCTTGGGCATGAACTTTCTTAGACCTCACATGCTAAATTGCTGTTTCAAATTTGCCTATTAAAAAAATAAAAACACAAAAACATTGGGGCCACTGGTATTTGTACTACATATTCAAGTGCTGTGATGCGGTCCCTAAAACTCACTAATTCACACAGTGGTTTGATCCAACGGGCCGTTGCTTTGTATAGGCTGTACAGAACAATAGAACATGCTTGATTGACTTTCTTCCACAGGCAAGTAAAAGTATCTATCAGTATTGTATGCAGTCTAAGCCTAACAAAGCGTGCCCTTGCGAAAGGTTTGGTAACCATGTCTAAATGCATGTGAGACGCAAAGTCACAGTTGAATGTAAGAAAAACATCAGTCAAGCTACCCGAAGTTGACTTAGAAATTTTCTTTCCCAGAACAAAATGCCAATAGGCCAATTTGAGCTTTTCAGTAGCATTGCGTGGTAGATCCAGGGGATTTGACTAGAAGTCCCCTAAGCCTTGCTTGTGTAACCACGTCTTTATATAGGAACACCAAGGGATCCTGTAAACACACAAACTCCACAGTAAGCCTCAAAACCATTCCCTCTAGGGCTCTAGCTCTTCTATGACCCACACTCTTAGCCACTATTGGATCAGTCTCAAGGATGCAATATAGGAGATGGTTCATTAGCTTATGTCCATACGGAAGGAAAGTGGAGGGGTGCTCAGGGGAATTTTTAATAGTGATTTGAGAAAAATATTCTCCGCACACTCCAGTATCTCCAGATTGCAGTGTCCCCAAATATCAGCTCCATAGAGGGCCGCCCCACATGCTTTACTTCTGTTGATTTCCAAAGGGGGAGAGATGGGGAAAGAGGGTGCCCTATGCGCAAACCTTGTGATGGATCAAGCTCATTGTTTTAAGGACAAAGTGCTCTTCCTGTGCTGCCCTCCTGTGTGTCTTCTAGACGAACACCCAAGTTCTCAAACTCAAGAGACCCTCTCACGTGCCTCCCCATCTAATATTATGGTTCTTCTTATTTTACTCTTGCGGTTTCCGAACACCATATACTTTGCAGGTTAGGAATTAATAACAACAAAACAATCTCTACTGTATAGGTAGAACTTCTCAAGCAGTATGAATAAGCCTGAGGTACTGTTGGACAGTAGCAGGTGTCTCAGGAAATAATAGGCACAGTGTCTTCATATCTTTAAACTTGGGGAATAGTTTTCACAATTGAAGAGATACTGTAAGCACTCATTGATATACAAGAGGAAACGCATGGGGGCCAGTACACACCTGTGATGCAATCCTCTTGAAATTGATATTCCATTGGTCAATTCTCCAGTGAGTCCCCACCTAACCCTGGCATCATTATCTCTGTAAAGAGCTTGGAATAAGGTCAGTAGGCCTCTTGGGACCCCTATCCTGCACAAAGTCTCCTGTAATTTAGCCTTGGAACATGGTCAAATACGGATCGAAGCATATGATTTGGTCCACTTTGCTAAGTGTTTGCCTAATTCTTGCTTGTAAGTGGGATAACGCCTTATATTGGGCTATCCAGTCCCATAGTCAGAATATCTGAGAGCTAAAAAACTTTCTGGATATTTAATCTTCTGGGTCTGTAATTGCTCGGGGCAGCTCAATCTCCCTTCTTGTGCATCCGTACTATTATAGCACCTTTCCAAGTATCCGGATCCTGGCCTCCTGCCATCAGGGTGTTAGACACAGAATTTTTGTGTGGGGCCCAAATCTCTTATTCACTGCTATAGCGGTCGACCGGGATTTTATCTAAGCCTGGGGCTTTCCCTGGCTTCTGCGATAATATGGCTAAGGTGGTTTCTTTAGGAGTAAATTCCTTGTGGTCTTTGCCCCACAATCTACAAGAGGCATTGGTGAGTCGACTTCCCTTCCAACTATTGTAGTGTTTGGTAAAGTGCCCCAAAGTGTAAGACCCATTCCTCTGGAGGGATATTACAGTATGGCCTCGGCATATCGGTTTGCCCGTTCTGGGAAACCAGCTGCCAAAAGCGCTTGTTATCTTTGGCTCTTGATTCCATCAATAAACTTTCCCAAACTCTCTTCCCACAAAGTTTTACTTGCTTTTGTGGTACTCTATACAAAGATCTACTTGTTTTACTACAATTATTGACTACAAAGATATAGTAAATAATTGAGCCATAATCCCCCCCTTTAAAAAGGTAGCCTTGGCGGAATCCGAGGGATCAGGTGCTTCACAAACATTGATAATATCAAGGCTATTCACAAAACTTGATAACTGTTTGGCTCTGATCCACACGTTTTATTGCACCACATGGGCTAACCCAATCAAAAATAGTTAAGGCATAATCGTGCTGCATATATTCCAATTTTATATAAAATAAAATCTAGTTACCTATTAATATTGGGGCTGGTATCAGAACCACAACATCCATTATAGAAATTAATAAAAACAATGCTTGTCTCATTTGGCCAAGTAGATAAGAAAGCTCGCGCTGAAGAGCCGTCCATGCATATCACACTAATTGTACTTTCCAGGGTAATACGGAAATATGCCAACAGGCCACCACTTGCCCTACCAGAGGGGGAGGGGTTTGCGGGAAACATATGGGTAACAAACCCATCCAAACTTATAACATCCAAAGCCCAAGTCTCTTGAAAAAAATTAGGTCATAATTTTGAGTGAAGGTGACCCAAATTCTGTTCTCAACTGTGTTTGCTAAACCAGCAATATTCCAGGTTAGTAGCTTCACCTGGCGGGTAGAAGAAGAATCCTGGCAGAGTTTCCCTCAACTAGATCTATAACCTCATTTGCAACAGGGGAAGGGTGGGCGGTATAGAACGTACAGGGTCCACACCACAGCAAAGACCAAGGACTAGGTGGCCTGGGCTTGGCTAGGTTCCTGAAGGGTGGACTCACTCATTGCCTGTCCAACACCATATCCGCCAAATCTCCCAGGGATGCAAAGCGGCTCTGAACCTGAATGTTAAGCGCTTGCTGCCTCACTAAATTTAACAGCATGTGTAGCCCCTCTGATTAATGATTGCTTAGTTGGGTATCTATAAAAATAAACAAGAAGCAAGAGTTTGATGTTGTCCGACCTATGATACCCATGAGAGAAAGCCCCAATTAAGCTACCTGCTATACTTGGGTTTGTGAAGGTGAGAATTATAGAATCCCCTAGAAACTCCTTTTGCATCTTCCACCTCCTATTCCACCCTTTTTGCCATGAGAACTTCATCAAATGAGTGCTTGTATTGCACATTTTCATGAATCCAGTGAATGGATTTGTGAATTAGGCACATCAACTAACATGATGACTAAAGGGCCTGGTAGATCATACCTAGAGGGGGAGCTGGATTCCCAAGCCAAATGGCTACTGGGTCTATCCAGGTTACCTGAAATAGTAATTGCCCCAGCACCATCCCCTTGCTCTTCTTGGTGGGTAGTAAATGAGTTGTAGCTGGGTTAGTGTCACTAACACCTTAAAGTAATCCACTGACCTGGTACCTCCTCCCATCTGCCACAGAGTTGGGATCCCGCATCAGACTAGTAGTGGTGTTAGTGACAGTCGAGTTGACAGTCCTGTTCAGCCCACGAGTTAATATAGGTAGTTTGGCCTCAATAGACTCCAGTCAGCAGTATAGTTCTTGCAGCTTGGCATCCAAAAATGCCTCGATCACCTTACCCAGCTGGCTCAGCTTGGCCTTAAGACAGTCAATGAGAGACCACAGATGGTGTGGGTTCGCTCCTTGCAGGGCTTGGCTGATTTAAAATAGCATTTTTTTTTCTGATTATGGCCTAGTTTTGTTTTGGCTTAGTACCAGCAGAATTAGCAAGTTTAATGGGAGCCACATTAGAGGAGGTAACAATTTGAATGGGCAAAGGCCACTCAGACCATCCAGACGCATAGTCAAAATATCCTGGGTGTCTTCGTCCATGTTGGCTTCCTACAACACCTACCTTATGGTGGCCCAGCATAAATCGGGCATGGTGCTACCATCACTTCAGTCAAGAGATAGCCTTCTTTCAAAATTACGGATTTCTTTGTTCAAGGTGCCCACATCCAGTGTACCAACTATGCTCTTTGCAGAGGAGACCTCTGTGCTAGAATCTAATGTGCGCTTCACTATACCTCCAAACTCGATTCAGATACCTTGGGGCCTTCAAGAAGTTTCAAATAACCGACAAATAGGCTTTTAGTCAGAAATCAGTCAATAACACTGACTGTATCCACTGAGGTTGGGCAGAAAACAAACATAACCTAAAGATAAGCGATTAAGCCTTGTGGCTTTGGGGCCTCAGAGCCTAGAGGTGTAGCCAATTTCTTCTGGGCTCAGTCATCCTTAACTGACCACCACTTAAATCAGCACAAGAGTGGCTATCCCAGTGAGCTAATTATTAGAGGAGGGATCATTACAAGGGTAGATGTAAAACCATATATAGCACAGGCTGTTACCCCAGACAGCAAAAGATTTCCAGCGGTGGAGCCAAGGTAGACCGCTCTTTCCTGGTGCTGATCAGTGCACAGTGGGTCTGCCCTTGGCCTAGGCTTCACCAATGCACGTCCCACGCTCCAGGACTGTTAGAGGCTTTTAATAGCGCTAATGGTGCACAGCTGGGGTGTTGCATGAGCTTTCTCTGCCTGGTCCCAATGAGCCCTGGGGCTTGAAGTCCCCTGTTGCTGCTGTTTTCACCCCTGCTTTCAATTGGCTAGTCAACACTTGTGTTTCTGATTTTGTTGGTGTCACCTGTTCTAGAGTTGTTTTTCGTGTTATATTTTTTTATATTCCCTTTTGTGAAGGTATTTTTTTATATATTTTTTGCTAGTAAGGACACGAAGTAACTCATTTTTGTCTGTCAGAAAATATTTGAAAGTATAGAATGGGACATGAGTTCACTTTATGAATTGAATTTCAAAGTATTGACCCCCCAAACGGATGCAGTCTACATTTTATAGTAAAATGTATGCATAATGTGTGGAACATTGAACTATGGACAAACTGTTCGTCTTTGAACACACATTCCAATTAAAAGAATCAAAATGAAGTGTGCAGCACAACATCACACAAAGCATGATTGCTTTCAGGTTTAATAATCTGATGCATTCTAGTAATTTATTTCTGGTTAAAGTCATTATTTCATTCTTTGCAGTTAACTCTGTTAGAAATATCTTAATTAAATAAAATTATGATAGCCTATATTAAAGTAATGTTTAATGAAGAAATGCTATTGATTGTATGCAATTGTAATAAAGCTGTGGAATAAAGAATACAATATTATACAATGGAAAAGTGACTGTCATTAGTCCTGCTTTATTTCCATAGAAAGTGTCTATCATTTACAAGAAGAAAATAGGCAGTTAAGAAGAGCACATCAAGACGTCCATACTCAGCTCCAGGATGTCAAGGTAAATATCCTTTTCAAATTACTGTAGTATATTTGATTCTGCTGGTGCTGCTTAATACCATCTTTGAGGTGGACGGTTGCCTTTATAATGGTTTCAAAGATATGCCTGTCCTACCTAGACAGAATGGGTATACATAATTTTATTTGTAATAAATTAAGAGCAACACTCACTGATAGGCTCCTTTGGTTTGCCACATTACCTAAAAATCTATATTTTTCAACTTCACCTAAGCTCTGCTTTTTTGTTATTTGTTTGTTTGGTTTGCAGAACTGAAGTTCAACTAAGTCTTCCAATTGACAGAGCATTTGCTACAGTTCTTTGTGTCAGTTCAGTCCCTATACCGCTCAAGACCAGATAATGATTTGTCTCAGGGGTGACCTTGTGGGCTGGAGCAATGCTTTATATTTAAGATACAGATATGAGATACTTGTACATACAATAAATATATTTGTGTACCATTTGCATAGGGGTCAGCTCGATTGTTTCGACGAGTGAAGTTTGAGGACGATTGACTCGTCTCTGACCAAAATATTTGTGGGCGAATTTATACGCGTCCGATTTACGTCAAAATATGTTTTCTATAATAAGAGGCAGAAGGATTAGACAAGTGGACTTATTAGTTGTTGTTCATGGTGCAACGCTTGTCCTGATGATGGTCTCGATGAATCGTAATATGTGAGACCGAAACGTCGACGATGTGACACTTTTTTGTAAATAATATCATCGATTACTGTATTTTGAATTGTATGTAGTAATGCTGAATTTTGTATATGTGGAAGATTTCTATATATGTCCATATATTGAGTACAAAAGTGTCAGTGTACAGCACATGTAAAAAAAAACGGAGTAGTAGTATTTATTCAGGTTGCCATACATGAATTGACATATGATTTATATTTATGCAAATGAAGTATGATATGATTATAATATATCGTATGAAAAATCCTAATGCAAATAAATACACTATATATGTTTCTTGAAAAATAGTCCCTTGAGTACTGTGAAATTAATGCTCATTTTTCTTACAGACTGACCATTTCTGAAAGTAATGTGCCCACACTGTCCTAGCCAGCCCCTTACTCCATCTTTCTCAATCTGTCACAGTCCCATTTGGTCCAAACTGAATATTCTCTGTGCACTGTCTTAAAAGGAACAGGAGCATCTTGAAAGAGATTAGACCATTTTGCTTAGATAGCTGATTGGTTACTGTTCCCAAGTCACCAATGAAGCCAGTTTGATTTTGTGGCATCAATACAGGCAGGTTCTGATAGTAACATTGCTGCAGAATATTTTGCCTCAGCACCCATCAAGGCAATCCGCCTATAGATTGATGGTAAAGGTTTGTTTCCAGCCTTGTAGATTGAAGTAATTATCGAGCCATGCGAGCTGTCAGGGAATCTCCTATTGAAGAAGAACATGGTTAAATAGCAGGCAAAGTTGCTTTTCCCAATGCTGCACATTTTTTTTATAAATGGCCTATGGTGAGCCCTTCGGGCCATGTGCCACATCTTTGTGTCCTGCCAGTTACTTTTGTGACATCTTCCAAAGACTATTTTTTTCCAGTCAACGGGGATTGTGGACTGTGGGGCGTGAGGATTGTTGTCGTATCCTTTGTCTTACTTTGCTGGCGGCATGTTTGCACCCTCAAACATTTCTTTCAGATGGGCTACCCAAACTCCTTTGGCAATATTAGTTTAGGCTACTGGTGGTCCTATTCATACAGCGATGTTCACAAGCCTCCAAAACTCACATGGGGTTTTTCTACTTGTGGCAACCAACTGTTTATGCCAGTACTGGTTGCTCTTTTTTAGGTTGCGCATTTGAGGCCTCTTGTATGCACTTTAGTATATCCTTATAAATTAGTATATACTTACATGTGTATGTACTTTGTGGGCTCTGGAGATCAGCCCTAGGACTTGTCTGTTTCCGCTTAGGGGCTTTTTTTCTGTTCAACTGTCTCTATTTAACTGTCCTAACAAAAAAGGACCTGTAGAGGTCAGTAAAATACCAGAATCACTTTAGCATACTCTAGATTCCAGTCCATAGAAATTGTCCTCCACGAGCACCCCTAGACAATAATATTGTTTTAAAATCTTGTATTTTCACTGATATGACTACCGAAGACCCTGATTTCATATTAAAAACAGAGCTTTGGACTATACCATTTCCTACTGAAAGGCAATATTTCTCTCATGTGTTCCCATACCTGGCGTGTCACGCAGTTTGGTGCTTACTTTCCACCATCTTAAAGAAGAGTAGATGTTTCAGCACCCAGGCTGAAGTGCTGCATAGTTAAAATGCATATAAGTCTTCAAAGGTGAGACTGATTGCATTGCAAATGCTTGTTTTATTCTTCACCCATATTTTCTTATACAAGCGACTCAACTTAAGTTGGATATCTGGGCCAATACATTTTCCAAAGTAGAATATAGAGCTGTATTGAGTAACTCCAGCGAATCGTGGCCAAAGGGGTTTGATAAATGCTGAATCATAGGAGTGTAACCAGAATCAGGTTGCCACAAATAGGAACATTCAGGAGGGGCTGTCTGCTGTCATCTGGAAATTCACATTGCGTGTAGTTATTGTTGGATCTGTGCCATTCGCAGTAGAAGTTAATGTGGGGAACACCGTGTTTTATGAAAAAAGTAATCCCACGACCCATAGTCTTTCAGCGGTCTTAAACTTTATGTATCTTCACTTGTGAACAGTAGTCTCCAGGCATATCCGAAGTGCCAAGGTGTTTGTTTGCGCTCTTACAATCTGCATAAGTCCTCCCACAATGTATTACAGTAGATGCTAAGTTTACTCAGTTTACTGATTTTCTTGTTCCCTCAGTCAAATGTTTGCTCAGTTATCCTGGAAATCGTCTGACATGCTCTTTATTGTTTTGCCAGCTGAATATTCCTTTAATTTGTGGTTCTACCAGCTCAGTATACGCCCCTTTAAACGTTTCACAGTGTGGTTTGCACTATTCAATGTTGCATCAGGCCTCCTACAGTCTTATGACAGATACAGTTCAGATAACTGCATTTTTGTTATCAGTGATACTGGAAATCTCCTGATATGCATTTCATGTATCAGGTATGCAGGATAAAATTGCGGTGTTTTATTAGACGCTGAAAAATGCATTCCTCTTTGTAATTGTAAAATGTGCAATAATATTGTTTACAACCCAAAAACACACAAAAAAAAATTCTTTAAAAAAGCCTCCGAGGTCGCAGTTACAGTTTGGCGTTTCATTGTTTTTTTTAATCGAATATAAACAGCAACATGCACAATTTTTCTTTTGATATAGCAACAGCATAAGAGTTTACAGTCCCAACATGAGCAAGCCATAATGTCTCTGGAAGACCACAAGAGCGCGCTAGCTGTTGCACAGGTCAGACATAAGCAGCTCTCCGCCATCTTGTGTTTTTTCTAAACACTGAGCCTAAAATTTCTAATTTCAGTCGGTTGAAAATAAAATCGAATGCATGCAGAGGTTTGCATGAAAATACAGCACTTGCTAGCTTGTCTTTTACCCTGCTCTGCAAATTCTTTCTTGCTGTTGCTATCTTAGTAAATAATTAAACATTGCAATGGAAATGTGTTGCTTCTAATACACCAACGCTTGTGCAAAGTTAACTTCTTTCAATGTGTTTTCTTTTGACAGTTCCATTTTGAGTGAGGCTGAATGCATGTGCTAACTGATGGGAAATGTCTCGCCCTGTACGAGATTTAGTGCTGCTAATGTTCTCATTCTCCTCCAAAGTTTCTTTCAGTTCTTGGTCATTACGAAAATATTCTTTCTTCTGGTTCTTCTCTCAAGCATGTGGTCTATCATGATTTTACCCTATCATGCTGTGAGTTACAATTGTCAAAAGGCAGCTGGTTGCTAAATGCACAGTGCTCCTTTTTGATGTGCCCCAAAAACCATATTAGCAAACAACCTCCTTTTTATTTTTGTTCTCTCCGTGAAGTTTTCGATCGGTCCTCGTATTTTTCATCCAAGCCTTCCTAAAACTAAATAACATTAACACGATTGATATTAAGCAACACACTTTGAGTCTGCATTACATTATATGTTTAATGATCTATGTAGTTCTAGTTTTTGGGGTAATTAAATAATTTCAGTAGTACAGAGTTTCAGTCAGTGCTATTATGGAGGTTGACCTGAGTTTAAACTCATTGTTTTTTTATAAACAAAAGATTTAATTGATTTAAAAGATTATACAGTGCTGTGCATCGTCTTTTGGTTGTATCAGTGCAATGTGACAGATGCCAGCCAATCGGAGCGCTCGATCCATAATGCCCCCTCAGACCATAAGACGACTTGAATTGTCAAATTTTATCTCATTTGTCAATATATCTATACATTTTGAACATTAATTTCCCTAAAACTACTGAACAAACTCACACCACAAGTAGCAAACTTTCTTGGTAAAGATCTAGCTTTCTGCCAAATTTGGAGTAAATCCGGTCAGCCATTTTGACTGTAGCGCTTCTAAACATTCCCCCAGAAATTGCGTGGTGAAATTACATTTTCTCAGCCCCCTCTTGGCTGATAAACCCAAAACTTTCCAGAAAGGAACTGAGATGGATGAACTTTTTTTTTTTCTTTCTGGAAAGGTTTGTGAATTAGAATTACACAGTAGTGTACACAACAGGGGGTTGGGCCCCTACAGGGGCGGATCCCACACAGTGCACAGCCTCCCGCCAATTACTCTGCTTATGTCCTTATAAAGTGCATCACTCATGACATATTCAATAACACCATTGATGACAACACTGAGCATGGTGGAGGCATAAGTTCTAGTTAGCTCAGTAAACTATAACTTGTGAATTTTTGGTGGGGAGGTCTGGTGAGACCGCTAAAGTGATCTGTTGTTCAGTACCTAAAAATGATTTTAGGAAATCTTCCGCTCCTACTTCCTCACGTAAGTTGTGATCCATTCACACACACTGTAATAGAAAACCACATACCGATGTACCTTGCTCCCTTTGACAGTTGTCGCTTTTTCATGTATTTATTGCTTCGTTCCTACTTTTCTAAACTATGTGCTTTGATTGTGGTTCAGCACCACTAGTATATGATGCATGCTAATACATTCTGTGTATGATCTCTGTTTCTCATGATTGCTTCATGGTGTGTTTTACACAACCTGCTCTAAATGACAGTGACACCATGCAGATGTTCTCTTCACAGCAATGCCTGATGTTTCCTAGCTGCTGTAATAGTTGTTTATATTATAGAACCAACTAGAAGAATTTAAGCAGTTGAAAGAAACCCTGAATAAAATGCCTAGCCTCCGACATCCCGGCCGGCCCGCGGTTGAACAGCACATCATTATTCAAGCTACACCTTCTGTACATAAGATTTTGCCAGTGCAGGAGACCGAAGTACTCAACGAGCCAACCCAGGTAAACATTGGTCTTGCTAAGGGTTTCTTTCCTTTACAGTACGCCGTCTGTAACATACTGCTATGAATCAGTCCTGGCTTACATCCTTAATTTGCTGGTGATTATCTCACACCGTAAATCTTCAATTTAAAGGGGATCTAAGCAATGCTGTAGCCCTATTTTGCTTCCTTCTGTCATACCAGTTTAGCACCATGACAGAGTGGAAATACCCACTCAAAGGCAGGCATAGGAGGCCACCATACGTCAAAGATGTCCAACTTAATCCAGGCATGTCCATTAGAAGCGTTGTGCCAGGTGAGGCATGCGGAACAATCATTATGCCAAAAAATGAAGTCTTTATTTACATGGGAAAGCCACCATTATGCTGAGAACAACTATAGATATGACGAGGATGCCCACAGTATATCTCGGCCACTGGTTTTTGAGAGATAACTGTAGTGTTTATGCACATCACCCACATTTATGCTTGGGGAGATAACACTATACCAGAGCCACAGCTATGCTAGGGACATCTACACTCATCCAAAGGGATAATCATCATTCTTCCGGCCTCACTGTCATAGTGCTATGTCCAGTCGCCATAAGTAAGTGCATTATATGCCATGGGTCTTCACCATAATGCTAAGGACTATTGTTATGCCAGGTGTTGCTGCCATAAAATTGCACTATGCCAGTGATGTCTGCAAAATTGTAAGGCCACCGACATGGCAGAGTGCAATACTTTGCCAATGATATTCACTTTTTGATCGGGCAGCCAATATGCTGACAGTGGCCATGCCTTGCATGGACTCCACCATGCCTGTTACATCAAGCCAGGTCCAGAGCACACAAAAGGAGTGTAAAACAGCTGGTGCTCCTGTCAAAAGGAGATCAACCAGGAAAAAATGTTCCTGGTTGATCTCCTTTTGACAGGAGCACCAGCTGTGAAAAGGAATAAAACTCTTTGTGACAATACTTTCTGGTGACGATCTCATCCCTTTTTTGCTGGAATATGTGATACATTTCACAACAATTTACACTCCTTTTGTGTGCTCTGGACCTGGCTTGATCAATTCGGAAGAGGGGGTCTCTACCTCCCTTTCCTTTTCAAAGGTTGTGGTTTTCCTTTGACCAAAATGCACCAAAACTAAGAATCTCTAACCAATACACTTTGGTACCCCACAATATCGTAAACTGTTGAGCGCCACCAATTTCTGAAAAACGTCAAACCTCTCGCTGGACCCACATGCCTGTTACATGCCATTGGTGCTCCTCTACAGATAGGTTTAGATCGACCCTCACACAAAAATCTACATGCACATACACCCGGTGACAGGAGGAGTCGGAGTAGCTGACGCTTGATGTCCTTCTCATTTTCTCACTTGGAGGGGTTCTCTAGCCTAGAATGCGCTTCATCAGTGCGAAGGAACATACAAAACTTAAATGTACAAGAAAATGTTCAGGAAAACTATGACTTCCGCATTAAGTACAGATATTTAGACAGGTGTGCTGCTGTGTTTTTGTATTTTATTACTTTCTGCTTGTAACATTCTATAATTTCTCTTCTTGTGTCGCAGTAATGCTCATCATTACAGCTTTCATGTAAGCCATAGCATCATAGGAAGTGTTTTGCCCTGGTATTGAACCACTTCCAACGTGATTTGATATGTGTGCACCACAGATCAAAGGTGGTGTGTCATTGTATGCAAAGTATGTGTGTTTGTGAAGTGAAAGCTGAACAAACCAATGATTATATTGCTCTACAAGCACTTTCCAGTCTTTCATTTACATTTTCCTGCAACCAATGATAGTGGGAGAGAGCTAATGAAGATTGAGAAGCAGTTCTTTAATTAAGATTAGAACATTGGAATGTTGGTAGCTCCTTTGAAAACAATGGAGTGCTCCGGGCTTTAAACGGCTGGTATAAGCCCGGAGCTCCACAACATTTGTTTGAACATTCTGCCCTCTAGTAGCAGAATGTTCTAATAGCCTTATAGCCCTTCGTAGCAGGGCTATACTTGCTATTAAAGTCCCGCTGCCTTGTTAAAGTCCCTCGCCTTCGGCTCGGGCCTTTAACGCTGTAGCGGGCCTTTAATAGCCGGTATAGCCCGCTACAGCGGGCTATAAGGCTATATTAGTAAATCCATGTTTGTTCACTTTTTAAAAATACAATGCGACCAGCAGTGAAACAGACACTTGATGCATTGCATTTGCACTGATATTTAAATATTCCACAGAATGTTACTCCTTTGAAAGAAGAACCAGAGATTGAGGAGGCAAATGTACAAAGAGCGGATGAAGTGGAGACTTTCCCTGAGGACAAACAAGAGACTGATATTCACCGTTCAAATGAGCAGAACAGTCCACAACCAGAAACTGCAGAACCCCCAACACATCAAATGGAGGATGAACATAAAAAGGAATTAGAAGAGGAGGAAATGGAGCAAGTTGGGAAGGCTGAACGATTAGAAGATGATCAGGAAGAGAGCCATTGGAAAGAACAGGAGCAGAACAACCATCAAGAAGAGAATCATCATGTTGAAGAACCAGAAAAAGGCGATGAGAGAGAGGAAGAGACCAATATGAGGGCAGGTCATTTTGATATTCAGGTATGTGCACTGTTATTTGATATTAATGTAAAAGCAATTGGCATTAATGTGGTATTGCCATATATTTACCTGGTTAGTGGGTGTTTGCAAGTAGGATTTGTGGGTGCAGAAGTGCTTGGGAAAAGGCTTCCATACGTTGGATGGACTGAATGTGGTGTGCGAGGGCCAGAGAGATGCTGCAGTAATGTGAAGGCAAGCTAGGCTCTGAAGCTAGGCAAGCATGTCTTCCAGAAATATGCATTTGGTTTTTAAAGATTATTTATAGACACTACTTTACAATCTTCATATTGGTGGGTCCTATATATTCTTTTTATTGGTTTTTTTTATAAACACTTTAGAAGCACCAGAAAGTACTGTTGGGCTAGTTCAGAGAGTAAAAGGAAGGAAGGAGGAAGGGATCTGTGGTCAGCAAGTTTGTCTGTGTGTCTAGTGGGTACCTGTCTGAAATCAAGTCAAGTCAGAGAATCTTATATAGCGTACACCGGTAGGTCTCATGGCGCTTGTGGAGATTCCAGAGACTGTCATATTTGGTTGAGTTATTTCTTGGTCTAAAGCAACCTGCGTTTCCGCAAGGAATTGAAAACGTGGCTAGCTGTAATAGACAACAGATGAAACGGCAGCTCGTTCCATAGATGAGCGGCAAGAAAAGAAAAAGATCGACCCCCGTTTCGTATGGTGCGGACTCGTTGTGGGATAAGAAGAAACTTTGAACTGGACCTTAATGTTCTTACAGGCTGATCTCTTTTGAGTTTTTTCGCTAAGTAGCCAGGACCAGTGCCTTAGATACTTCTATGTGTTAGGCACAGGATTTTAAAATGACCTCTTTTCCTGACTGAAAGCCAGTATAGGAACCTTAGACTGGGGACGGAGGGGGACCTTGGAGGTAGATTTGGCCGCAGTATTCGGCAAGATTTGCAATTTGGAAAAGAGGTCTTAATTTAAAGTAGCTCTCGCAAGATACCATAACAGTTTCCCAGAACACGATTAACATGGTTTTTCATGGAAGCACCTATGCTGGGTAGAATATGTCCATTTTGTGAACTTCATGTAATCCAATTCTGGCGAAAGAAGAAGTGGAAATGTTTCATAGAGTAGTGATTTGGGTATAGAGGGAAACTTCTCCTGAACGGCTTGTACTTTATTTTACAAAGGGAAAGCGGGTCAAGGAGGGGGGATTTGGCATCTTATTGACTATTAAGGCATTCATTGATTGGAGTGAGTGTCTACTGCGAGCCCATTGACAGTCTAGTAGTTCACACCAAAGGCTTTGAAGTCTACTCAATACAGAACTTTAGTCCAAATATCAGCTGCCCTGTAATGATTTGGGCCTTTGGAGTCTTATTAGATGTTTTGCAAGAAGTGGCCAAGTAGATGATTGTTAGTTGTACTAGTGTGGCATTATTACCGTTTACTTAGTCAAAAGAAAGTATGCAGTTCTTATAAGAAGGTACAGGTTTTATCAAGAGAAATACGAGGTGGAGGATCTACCACAAAAAAGTGCCAAACTATTCCCTTTACTTTGACCCCTAGAGATCTCTTCCAACCTATGTATCTCATGTAGTGATTATAACTGTTTACGATACAAGATTCTTGTCATATGCTGCTTATAGGTTGCCTGTTTATCTAAAAATGAAATCCTGCTGTATTTAATAATACAGCTTTAATAAAGACCTTTTGTCAATAAAAAAAAAAAAGAGAGAAATACGTGGGGGAAGTTCTACATTTTGGAGCAAGGACCCTCACACACCCCAAGGGATGTCATGCTTCATCATTGTGCAGCTCCACGTTGGAGTGTCGCTGCAATGGCCAACGGGCCCCGAAGGGGGCTCTTTGCTGTAGTTCTTTGCTGATGCTGAGCATGGTGTGTAATGAGAGTAGAGTGGAAGACGTGTACTATCAAAAATAGCGATAGGAGCCCAATAGAACCAATCTAATCATTGGGTTCCTATGTTACGGTTAAAAACATAAGTTTAGGTGAGAGGTGGATGTAATGGTCCACTCTGGCAGGGGATGGGTAAGGATGTGGATCGATATGTTTCATGCCCTTTACGGTCTGCACGATCATGGTATTTCTTCAGTTATGTGCTGTTTCTCATTCTCATAGCATAAAGTTCTTATGACCACTGTATCTGTAACTTCTTTGAGAGCCATATTACTCTGGAAGTGTTTTAAGGTTGCCCTTGGAGATGTATAAAAAATTACAGTTGGCAGAGCAAAACATTATCTCTCCTATGAGGGTCTAACAAGGATAAACCAAGTGTAAATCTTCTATTTGCACAGTTTGTCAGAGGGTTTAGCTCGTACTAAAACCTTACCTAGTACAGTAACCTGTGAGATCCCTTGCTGCAAAATACAGCTCAGAAATCTTTAAAGCAGACTAAGAACAATCCACTCTTAAATGTCTATTGACTAGCATACACTTTTCACAATAAATATGCGAGCTCTACTGCCTTAACCCCTTGAGTGCTGCCAACTTTCAACGGACGTCGCGTGCACTACCTCGGTAGTGCTGCGCACGTTCGTTGAATGTCGCGGCCCTGCCCGCGCAATAGAACGTACCGCACCAGCGCGGAACGTTCAGCGCAGGCAAGGGCTTAATCATCAGTTTGGATAACAAACAACGTTCTACAGTCTTGATCAATGGCTCACCACTATAACCAACTCAGTCCGTCTGTATTGTACTGAAGTTTTCCAGTAATGAAAAAAGTGCAATTGAAGCACTGTTTATCAGTGGAAATATGCAACCTATGCTCAAACAACTGATGTACTCAATGAAACCAACGTGTTGGAGACGCCTAAGGCCCTCTCCCAGTAGCAATTCAGAAATCTCCCTTCCCGTTGATCACATTTCATTTTGTGACCTCTAAGAACGGAAATGTTTATATATCAAAACTGAAAAATAGGTCAATAGGCGTATCAGTATGAAAATTTAAATCCGATCCGAACAGTTTTACTCTGGAAACTGTTTTGAGGACATCAAATGGTAAATTTGATCTGCGGTTTCAATGCCGCAAATACATTTAAGGCGTCATTCGTGGGGAGGTCAAATGCACCCCATCGAGAGAGAACTAGTGTATGGATGAAAAATGCTGTCATTCAAAACCAATGTATAGTTTTTATAATGGTCGGTGGACCAATAAGTATCCATTTGTAACATTGATGCCCGATTGTTGACATGCGAGTAAGCTTGCACATTGTACAATAGGCCTGAGTTGTTTATGGTGACAAGTCGGTGATAGAAGATAACGGCCTAAATTGTTTAGTGGGAAAGATCTATCCAATGCAATAAGTCTAATCTGTTCGATTTGAAAAATTATGAAAAGTTGTGGCAGAGGCAATAGCCCTGGCTAGGCCTTTACTGGTGAATTATTTTCACACTGATTTACAAGCTCTCACAGATTACCTCAGTAGGCAATGGTTTGGGTGTTTGTCACCCCTATAGACAAGCCGCAGTGATAGTAGGTTTTCACTGTGATCATTCTTGTTGGGCCCTTTTTATAGGTGTTGTATATTGTTTTACCAACAGTAATTTTGTACTTCTTGCAATTTTATAATTGTTGCCAGCTCACGCAGATTTCATTAGGCCTGTGCAGTACTTGTCATGTCACTGGCAAAGGTTATTATAGGCCTTATTGGTTCTTGGGAAACCTTGTCAGATTCAATAGGTTTGATCTGCTTATTATGAAAAGTTATGGCATAGCTAGTGAATATCACCTACTTATTGTGAAAAGGATGTGTTCTATGCTGTATACTTTAGTTTTTTTTTTTTTTTACACAAGGGAATCTCATTATAGCAGGTAATGGTTTTGGTGTTGGGGGGGGGCACTCGAGCTAACCATGGAGATAGAATATTTATGCTTATATTCCTGGTTAGGCTTTCTTAAGAGGGGTTTTATATTATTTTGAAAACTGTAAATGTGTACATATTTGTAATTGTATTATGGATTACTTAAGGTTGCCCTGTAGGAAATCTTGAGCTCCATAGAGTAGGTCTGAGTTGCTTATGGTACAAGCCAAAGACTGGAGGTCTGGTTGGTTCATTGAAAAAAGTTATTTCAAGATCTGTTAACTATAAACATTTACGAGAAAGGCAGTAGGTCTATTTTTGTGTTTGTTTTGTTTATGAAATGTATACGTTAAATGCAATAGCCTTTATGGTTAGATTATTATTGCACCGTGCTAAAGAAGTGCATTATGGGCTTGGCAGTATTGAGAAAACTACAGGAAAACTGAGTACTGTATTTTCCGGCGTATAAGACGATTGGGCGTATAAAACGACCCCCTACTTTTCTTGATAAAATGTAGGTTTTGTGCTATACTCGCCTTATAAGACTACCCCCTCTTCCAACGTTTCACAGGCGCCATTTGTTCTTGTTTGAGTGTCCTCCATGTATTTTACCTCTATTTATTGCAGTATTTTACCTCTATTCACCTTCGCTAACTGAGTCAGTAAGGTCCTGTCTGTCATGTCCGGAATCCCCGTAGTACTAGCACCTGGTGGTATAGATCTCTTTACCATGTGAAGCTTTCTGCCGGTTGAAGGACTATATGGCATGACCACTGCAGTGACAGTCTGTAGTTGAGGTTCAAAGGGCATCATCAATTGGCACCTCGGCTGGTCGTCTTAGAGTACCACCAGGACTCTCTCACGGATGGTTGCCCTTTGGCCATGTGATGGCCATACGTGCAATCAGTTTTCTTCCTCAGGGTAGCATTCACTACTTAATGATTCAGATGTGATGGTGACCATGAAGGGTGACTTAGAATACAACCCAGTCAGGACCAATTAGACAGGGTAACCTCGGAGATGTAGGCCTGGGATCCAAAGTGGGGAACATCAGTAAATCAAAGGCACACATGGCCTGGATTTGAAATTACCAGCCCGAGCACAGCGCCTTTCTTTTACAATGCTAACAGTGTCATGCCTATTTATACCGTACTTTGTACGCTTTTGTAACCTGCACACATGTCACTTTTTCCTCCTGTAATGCACCATTTCCTATTGTGAAGCGGTCTGACACCTTCGGGTAAAGTCTGCGCTATATAAAAACGCATGAATAAATACCGTAAAATTTGGCACCCGGCATATAAGACGATCCCCGACTTTCGAGAACATTTTAAAGGGTTAAAAAGTTGTCTTATACGCCGGAAAATACGGTTGGTGTATAGGTTGCATAAAGTTATGTGACAGCACTGCTTAAACCCTGCCCACCTGTGATCAAGACTTGAAGGAGCTGAAAGCCATAATGAAGAAGCTCACTGCAAAAATGCTGTTTTATCAATAAAGAATCAGTTGTTCTGAAGATCTAGGTGTACGGCGTGCTTCTTTGCTGGTAACAAAGAAGGTATTTGTATGTATGTATGTATGTATGTATATATATATAATATAATCATAATGGAGTGATATTGTACATAGTTTATCATTGCCTTATCATTTCAAGATGGCCAGCACTTTGATTCTAAATTTGGTATCCATTCTCAAACTTAAAAGTAATACAACGACGAGATGAACACCGGTGGTCTTGTTTTTTCTTCTTCTATTTTTAATGTGTCATGCATATTTTGGGTTTAAGTGCTTTATTATGGCTGTGCAGGTAAATTAATGCAAGGAGTCAGTGAGTGGATGAATGGATGCATGAGTGAAAGAATGCGAGATAAAGTGTCATTACTTATTGACTGCCTAAACCAATCAATGACCGAAGAGGCTGCTTAGTTTATATACCAGGTCTATTGTCTTTGCAAATACTTTTTTTTTTATTATTAAATAATGCTATATGGTTTTATTGGAATGCAAGAAAAGGACACCCCATAAGTCCAAGTCCCTTTTCAACTCAAATTTAATGCATCCAACAGTCTTTTTGGTGCTGCTTGCTAAACATCTCTTTTGATTTTTTTAATGAGATGCACAACTTTTGGACCCTGAAGTATTTATTCACTTCCTCTTATTTCCTCAAAAGTGCATACCCTAAATTCGATCTAACCATTCTGTACAAAATCTTCCAAGATCAATCTTATTTTTAATGAATTTTGGTAGTTCCTCAATCAGCACATTTTTGGACAGATAAACAGTTTTCAAGTACTCCCAAACATCGATGACCTTTCACATTTTTTTGTCACCTACATTCTCACTATTCCCTTCTTCACCGGGTCTGTTCCCTCGGACGGAGGGGGAAATACAAATGTTGCCCCTTTGTGTGTTCCATTTACCCCATATCCGGTCCCATTTCTTGGGGCACCCTCTGCTTTTGTGAACTTCTCTTTCGACTATCATGCACCAATCCATATCCCGTTCCCATTCCTCAAGCTATATTTCGTTTGTCGATTATCCGTCCCATAGTGGCATAAAGTAGCTCCATACTGGTCATATCAGTCGCTTCCCATATATTAAGTATACATAGTTTAGGGGATGGCTGGAGGTCTCCACCACTGACATTCTTGTATACATGCTACCACTGCATCCCAGCATATCTTGACAGCCGGGCAGTTCCACAGTATATGGTAAAATGTACCATCCCACCCACGTAACCTTCTACACCCTGCCTCTTCTCGCCTTCCCATTTTGACCAGTGTAGCACAGGAGAAGTATGTTCAATGAAGTATTTTTAATTGGATCAATCTCAGCTGCGACGAGGTAGCTTCTTCACGTGGGGAGGAGAGCGCATCACACCAGTCGTCTTCCTCCAGGTATCCTACATCTGCCTGCCAGCATTCGAGAAGACGATGAAATGGGTCAGGTAGATTATTTATTATTTTTTGATACGTCGGGGAGATGGCTTTGCGGTCCATATATTCCGTCAGGAGTCTATTCTCTAGTGGCGAGGCCTCCGGTATGTCACCCTCCGCTTAAACAGCTTCCCCTAATGCATGTCTTATTAGTAAATATCTGAATGTTTCATTATCAGACAGTTAATATTCTTTCTGTAGGTTGTAGAAGGTGATTATATTCCCCCTTACCCACAGATCGCTTACTTTTGATTTGCCAATAATGTCCCATTTATCAAAGCCCTGGCATCTGCCCAATCCCCCCCACTTTTTCTGCTTCCCAAAGGAGCGTAGTTAGTGTCACTTTATTGTTCCAACCCAGTTTCTTTGTAACTCTGTGTCATAGGGCAACTGTTTGGGCTGTCGGTCCAGTAAGCTGCTGTCTCTTCGGGTTTGTGTATAGGGCTTCTCTATATCCCCCGTGCCCATCAGCCATCTGTCCATTCAACAGGACAGCTCATCCTGTGTGTGATGCATCCATTTATTAATGACCGATAACTGTGCCGCCCAGTAATATGCCTGGATCATAGGTAGAGCGATCCCTTCGTCACACTATCCCCTGACAGGTTAGAGCTGCAATGCGAGGTGGCCTACAGTCCCAGAGAAGGGTCCTGACTTCGCCCTCTATTGTTTTGAAGTACGCTTCGGGGACCTTGTACAGTGTTTTGCAAGGCATATAGGAAACGTGGCAGTGCCATCATTTTGAATAAGGCTGCACGTCCCAGTAGATACAGCGGCAATGATCTCGAGTGACGCACATCCCCTTGTAGACGAGTCATTGGGCCTAGGAGATTATGTTCATTGAATACTTCCGGGCTAGCAGCAACTGATATCCCTAGGTAGCTGAATCCCTCCGTCACTATTGTAGCTTCACAGTTGGCTGGTAGGACTGGGCTATGCAGGAGATAGATTATAGATTTAGACTAGTTAATGGTATATCCGGAGTATTTTCTGAAATTAGTACAGATCTGGAGCACCCAGTTAGTGGAGGACCGCGGCGACGCTCCATATAGTAGCACATCGTCTGCATACAAGGAGATTTTATCTTCCCAGCCGTCTCTCCAGTGTAGCCCTCTGATCAGTGGATCTCCTCGTACACAGATCGCCAAAGGTTCAAGGGTCAATGCAAATATTATTGGTGACAGTGGACAACCTTGTCGTGTTCCTAGACTTAGGGCGAACATCTTCAATGTGTGTCCATTCACCACTTCCAAGATCAAACTTGAGTAGAGGGGGATGTTTAAATGTCTTGATCTTTGATTCTGCAACCTATGTAATTGTTGAAATTTTTCGCATTTACATTCAGATATATTTGTTCTATGATGAAAAAGCTTTGTTGAATTGCAAAATAAATGTCAATATAATGAGGATTGCTTGTAACTAAATTTAGGGGTTTCTAATTTTCTGTAACATCAGTTTCTTGTTCATAATTTGTAACATACTTTCCAACGTCGAATGAAATATCCAATTTAAATGTTGATGTTGCAGAATTTTTTTATCCAGTGGTGTAAAGCACCTATGCTTTACCTTTATATTTCATCATTGTTCTCTTTTCGGACAGGGAGATCATTTGACAAAGCCGCATGTAAAGTATAGATCTCCCTATGAGGAACAATTGGAGCAGCAAAGATTGGCTGCTCAGAGAGCTGCAGAATCCCAACTATTAAAGGATCATCAGGAATCTTTACATAAGCAGCGTCTACAAGAACAGATATTAAGGCAGCAGCAAATTCAAGAAAGAGAACGTGTTCTGCAGAGGCATAACGAATTTCAAGAGCAGTTTCACAAACAACGTCTAAGGTTATATTCAATTTTTTAAAAATCCGAGTTAAAATGCACTCTTACGGGCTTCTGTGTTTGAAAAATTGTGTATTGTGTCTTCTGTTCCTCAAGTGATTTGTGGGTACCACATGCAACTGTAAGATTGTTGTGGGAGAGAGTGAGGTTAAAGTGAGATGAATTTACTGAGCTCCATTTGGTTTCCAAGCATTTTCAGTCACAAATCCTTTGCCACATTCATGGCTTGCTAGTAGGAACAATTTATCGAATGTAGGAAGAGCCTTTTTCATTCAATTTGTGGCACATAATTCTATTCCAATTTCCTATAAATCACAGGCTAGTGCAGCTATCTCTTATTTACCTTACAAAATGTTATCAAAGGACACTATGGCATGAAACAATACTCCAATTTATGCTCTAAAGCACTAGAGTACCTGGGTGCACGGCTGGTGCACCCCCCAAGATGAACGTGTGATCAGATGGAAACCATGTCCTTACTGTCCATAGCGCCCTGACATTTTTTTGGTTCGGGTCCAAAGAAACTACCTGTAGTACAAAGCGGTTTCATTTTATCCTTCCTTAAATGTGTGGATTTGAAACTACAAGTATGACTGTGGCCCTACTGTCTATATGCTGATTAATTGTGAGGACTGAAGCTTAGGTTAGGGTATAAGATATAGGTCCTGAGGAATGCCATAGTGGGAGCAAGGGCAAGAAACATATCAACGACGATCAATTTTGTAATTTATTTGTTGATTGTTTCTTGCTATCTCTGGTATATTATGTAATCTTACTGTGGAGATGGAACAAAATGAAAGATTACATTTTCTATTTAATGTCTGACCACAAGTAATGTTATTATCTACCAAAATCGTCCGGTCTAAAAAACACACCAAGATTTCGGGGAACCACATTTTTTGGGGTTGCTTGACCATCAAAAAGATCTTTATAAAGAGCTTCTTAAGGTGTCCTCTGGGTATTGCACACCACACCCAACTTTATTCGATCTTTCTTGATTCGGATCATAAAAGTACATACAATTAGAAATACAAAAATCACATCCAGTCATAATTCAAAAAGTCCTTTTTCAATGAGGTTATGTGCTAGAAGCCACCATAAAAGGACAGAGGGCCAATATATCCTGCCTGCTCAAAACTGAAAGGAGGCACGTTCCACTGAGCTATCAAGCTATGACTGCACGGTCCTCCAATCTCGTCCCTTGGGCATATATGGGATATGGGCATCAGATCAGATCTGGCTATGTAATTATTTGACTCTAATGAGACAGTTATGAGGGATCACAGGCAGTGTCTGGTATTTTGACACCCATTGTGGAGCGTACAAATTGTAATCCAGGGTGGACAGCTCTCATTAGTGCAGCAGCAGATTGTTTTGCAAACTGGGCAGTGGTGCCTTTCTGTCATAACGAACAGTCCACATGGGTCCTAGTAAAATTAGCATAAAGGAAAGTTAGCACCATTCACCAGCAAGCCGTTCTAGCAAGTTGTGCTTCCTCTTGTGAGCAGGCATTACACAGGCCCAACTGTGCTCAGTAGTGTTCCTGGTAGGCTGGTGCAAGTGTCAATTCAGCAAGGACCCCCATAGCCGCCAATAGTAAGCCCTCTGGATCTTGCTGCATCTCCAGTCACTGATGTTTGCAGAAAAGGGGAGGTACTGATCTGGGGATGGGGTGCTCACTCGACGGATGCATTGGAGTGATCACTGCCTCAGACAGGGATGCGGGCTTGTCGCTTCACCACAGTGTCCAGTTCTACCCCTATTTCAACTACTAGCTATTGGGGGCTTCCTTTAGGGCAATGGCATTGAACTCTAGTTGATATGGGACTGTCTTGTCTAGCCTGCCTCCAATGCATTTGTAGGATTGACTAGAGATGGCTGCCTAACCACGTCAAAGCAACAAAAAAAGAGACCGAGAATACATATAGGTTCATAAGGTGTTGGTTATCTTCTTTACTGCATCTCAGTATGATTTGTCTTTATTTTATCTTCTACAAAATCATTGGCTCAATATGCATCATCTGTTACTTCTGCTGGACCTCTGTCTCGACACAAATGATGAAGTGATGGAATGCTGAACATTGGCAATAAGTCAACCCTAGTCATAGATCTGGGTTATATCCATCGCTCTTTTGCCCACTACGCCACCCCAGTTTGGAACCAGCCATATGCAAATCAGTCTTGACTCTGCTCCCCATGGGAACCTTTTTGTGTTTTTCATGTACCACCCTGAGTGGCATGGGTATGTCCAGATGTGGATCCTATGCTCACTGTGTCACTGGAATCAAGCTAGCCTTGCTGATGAGGGATGATTCCACGAAACAGACACCAGAATGCTTGTGTTCCGTTTCAGGGAGGACCTGGCTTGGCATTTCAGACTGGGCTGTTCCCATGAGGAGCCAGGGTGAAGACTGATTTGCATATGGCTGGGTCCAAACCGAGGTGGCATGGTGAGCCGAAGAATAATGGGCTAAGATGCTACCCTGAGCGATCGCCAGTGGTTAGACAAAGTGCAATCATTCTTCCCATCACCTTTGGTGTTTTTCATGATCCTCAATCTTAGCCTTATATGCAGTACTATTTTATAAACCTCGTCCTAATTTCAGTGTGTTCTCATCTAAAATAATTTATTTTGCAAGTTCTTTCAAATGTAATTCTCATTGCGGTACATACATTTAATCCTCAGGCATATTTGTTGCATGACAGGGTCCTTTCCTAGGTGGTCTCTCAGCTTTGTCGTGATGTCTAGGTTCTTTTACAAATTGGACATGGACTCATAAATTGCTCTTTGACCTTAAGCATGAGGACTGGCATGGGCATGCTCCTTCAACTTCATACTTGTTCACTGGATTGGGAGTCCTCGCATTATTTCCTGTTTCTTTGGGCTGTAACAACTGTTAAATGTTCTGAACCAGAGGTTTACACACCAGTGCAGAACTGCTCATATAACAACTGTTATACCTGGAGTCAGAAGATCGAAAATACTATTAGGACATTCTAAGCTCTTAAATAGACTGTTGTAAATTAAAAGGGAGAAACTGAAAAATATGCATTGGAATGTTTGAGTAGAAGTTTTGTACCTGAAATGCAGTTTAATGTCTTCAGTGGACCTCTCAACATTCCAAATATCTAATAGCTGTTGCAACTAATACGACAGAAAGGTGTGTGATGCGCTGCCCTAGTTTGTTTAACAGAGTGGGTAACATAAAGAGGTTATTAATGGTTCACTCATCAAAAAGAAATATAGGAAGAAGTGTAGTTACGAAAAAATAACTATTTATTTTCATGCCAAACAGTTTGTTTGAAAAATAATTGAAATATCCAAAATTGTCTGTAAAGTTTCAAAACATATGTTTTTAAATATAATGAATAACCATTTTCAGGCATTTGAAACTTTTAAAAAATGACGAACCAATAGATATATTTTAAATTCCGCATTTCAGACAGCAAGCACACTATGAACACATGGACCATGATATAGTACAAGGGGACGAAGAACCAGTTATCCAAGAGGGAGGTAAGAACAGTTTGTTTTCTTTCTATAAACAGCATTTTAGTATCTTCCCACAATAACATTTCATTTCTTAAATATCTCTTTTCAAAAGCAGGGATGTACAGTATTGCTCACAAGGACCAGGAACCTGTAGCCCTTATGTTTTCTTTCACTGAAGCGTAGGATCATTTGTCAAAGATTTGTGTCAAGAAATTAAGTCGTATTGCCATTTGTCCATCAGATGTGTACTCTTGAAAGGATCTGAAATTGTTTCATTTTGATGAGTTAGTTGTGTGATAGCAGGAACCATTCTTCACTTTAACTGTCTTTAGATAAAATAAATATATATGTGTGTTTGTATA